>NC_082713.1:126177238-127377238 GCF_030144855.1 Hypanus sabinus
TTTGCCATCTTGAGCCAGCACCTATTGATAATGGGGAGGGATTTATGCAAGATGTATTAGGCTGAGACCACTATTCTCTGCAGTTTCTTAAACTGCTGTGCATTCAGACTTCCATACCAGACCATGATGCAACCTGTCAGAAAACGTTTAACAGTACCTCTATAGAAGTTTGTTATAATATTTGGTGATCAGCTGAATCTCCTTAACCTCTGAAGAAATGTGCTAGCATGCCCTCCTTATCAAGTCTATACGTTTATAGTCTGTGCTATGTACAAGGCATCAAGGCCACTCATGTGGTGGTGCCTCAGAAAAAAAATGGCATCCATCATTAAGGATCTTCACCTTCTGGGACATGCCCTCTTCTCATTGCTGCCATCAGGGAGGAGGTACAGGGGCCTGAAGACCCACGGTTGATGTTCTAGAAGCAGTTTCTTTCCCTCTTATCAGATTAATGAATGTGAAATCATGAACACTACCTCACTATCCTTCCCTTTTGCAATAATTATGGTTTCACTGTAACTTCCTGAAATTTGTTGACAGCATGTAAGGCAAGCTTTTCACTACATCAGTACACGTGACGATAATAAACCACTTCCAATTCCAATCTCACTTTCTCACAGACAGAAAGAAATAGTGAGGTATTATCATGCAACTGTGCTATTTTAGGAACCCTAGTTCTTTTCTGAGAAGAATCACGCCAGTCATGGAATTTATTGTTTTGTGGCAGCGGAAAAATGCAAGACATAAACAATTTATTATAATTTGCAATCAATGAATAGTATAAGAAAGAAAATGTGACTGAGCTTTCATGGACCATTGAGAAATCTAATGGCAGAGGGGAAGAAGCTATTCCTTAAACAATGAGTATGAATTGTTAAGCTCCTGTACCTCCTCCCGGATTGTAGTAATGTGAAGGGGCCTGACCAAGATGGACACGGTCGGATGCTGCCTTCTTGAAACACCACCCCATGAAATGTCCTTGGTGGTAGGGAGGCTTGCACTCCGATTCAGAGTCAGTATCAGATTTAATATCACCGCCATATGTTGTGAAATTTGTTGTTTGTTGCAGCAGTGCATTGCCATGTATAATAAAACTATAAATTACAATAAGAAGTATATATGAAAAAATAAAAATCAGTTTAAGTAAATAGTGTAAAAAGAGAGGGAAGAAATGGGTAGTGCTCACGGGTTCATTGTCCATTCAAAAGTCTGATGGAGGGGAAGAAGCTGTTCCTGAAATGTTGTTTTCAGGCTTCTGTACTTCCTCCTTGATGGCAGCAATGAGAAGAAGCCATGTCCAGGGTGATGGAGGTCCTTAATGATGGATACCACCTTTTTGAGGCATCACTTTTTGAAAATGTCCTTGATGCTAGGGAGGATACTGCCCATGATGGAGCTGGCTGAGTTTACAACTTTCTGCAGCTTTTTCCGATCCTGTGCAGTGACCCCTCCATACAAGATGGTGATGCAACCAGTTAGAATGCTCTCCACAGTTTGTCTGTAGTGTCTTTGGTGTTATTCCAATTGTGCTCAAACTCCTAATGAAATATAGTTACTGTCGTGCCTTCTTTGTAATTACATTAACATGTTGGGCCAGGATCCTCAGAGATGTTGACATCCAGGAACGTGAAACTTCTCACCTTTTTCACTTCTGATCCCTCGATGAGAGCTGGTGTGTGTTCCCTTGACTTCCCCTTCCTGAAGTCCACAGGGAATTCCTTGGTCTTACTAATGTAGAGTACAAGCTAGGTGCTGTGACATCACTCAACTAGCTGATTTGTCCCGCTCCTGTATGCCTCCTCATCACCATCTGAACTTCTGCCAACAGTAGTTGTGTTGTAAACAAATTTATAGATGGCATTTGAGCTGTGCCTAGCCACACAATTGTGAGTGTAGAGAGAGTCGAACAGTAGGGTAGACACGCATCTTTCAGGTTCACCAGTTTTGATTGACTATCAGTGAGGAGGAGATGTTATTTCTGATCCACACAGATGGTGACCTCCCAGCGAGGAAATAAAGGATTCAGTTGCAGAGGGAGGCACAGAGGCCCAGGTTTTGGAGCTTGTTGATTGGAGCTGAGGGTAGGATTGTGTTGAACACTGAACTGTGATCAGAAAATAGTAACCTGATGTAAGGATTATTATTGTCCAGATAATCCAAGGCCAAGTGGAGTGCCAGTGAGATTGTAGTGGGTCCAGGACCTTACTTAGCCAGGGGTTGATTCTATCCATGACCAACCTCTCAAGGCACTTCATCACCGTAGATGTGAGTGCAACCAGAGTGATGGTCATTGAGGCAGCTCAGCCCTGCTCTTCTTGGGCACTGGTATGATTATTGCCCTTTTGAAGTAGGTGATAAGTTCCGACTGCTGCAGTGATAGATTGAAGATGTCCTTGGAACACTCCCCACACTTATTTGGCAGAGATTTTCAGAGCCCTACCAGGAACGCCATTGGGGCCTGAGGCCCTGTGAGGATCCAAATCTTGAAAGGTGCTTTGAAGTCAGAGACAGAGACCACAGGGTCACAAGATGCTGCAGAGATTCACACAGGTAGTTTTCTTTTCTTGTTCAATAAAAGGCATTGAGGTTGTCTGAGAGTGAAGCATCACAGTCATTCATCATATTAGGTTTCACTTTGTAGGAAGTATTGGCCTGCAAACCCTGCCAGACCAGACGTAAATCTGATTCCATTTCTAAACTGAATCAGAATTGCTTCTCTGCCCTTAAAATAGCTTTCCATAGGTCATACCTGGATTTCTTGTATAGTATGTTTCTGGATCAACAGTCTTGAATGCCACAGATCTAGCCCTCAACAAACTACAAATCTCCTGGTTCGTCCACAGATTTTGGTTTGGATATGTCTGATATATTGTTGAAGGCACACAATCATCTGTATGGGTCTTGATAAAGCAGTCACAACTGTGGCGTGTTCATTCAGACTTTAAGATGAAATCCCTGAATATTGTCTAGTCCACCAACTCAAACCAGTCATGTAAGCACTCCTCTGCCTCCCTTGGCCGTACCTCGGTCTTCACCACTGGTGCTGTGGGCTGCAATCTGTGGGAGTAGAAGTACAGGTAGGCGATTGGACTTTCCGAAGTGCAGGTGGTGTAAAAGTGGTCAAGTGTGTTGGTCCCTCTGGTTCCACAGGTGAGATGCTGGTGATAGTTGTTCAGAGGCTTCAAGCTGGCCAGTGTGAAATCTTCCACAATGATGGAGAATGCATCAGGGTGGGCATTTTCTTGCCTGCTGATTATGTTGCTCATCTTCTCAACTACCTGCCTGATATTGGCCCGAGATAGAATGTACACCGCTACCAGCATGATGGCGGAAAACTCCCTCAGCAGATAAAATGGACGACATTTGACTGCTACGTGTTCCTGGTCTGGTGAGCGGGACCGGGACAGAATGGCCATGTTTGTGCACCATGATGAGTTAATCGTAAAGCGTACTGTACCGCCTCTGACTTTTAAAAGACTGAGCTTTCGTGTCTTTGCAAAGAATGGTGAAGCCATTGAGTTGCAGTGCTGTATCTGAAATGGTGGGGGTTCTGTGAAGCAAAGTACACAGCAGTCCCTGATATCCATCTGGTACAGCAATCTTGCTCCGAGGTCTTCAGTTTTGTTTTCCAGAGAATTTGAATTTGTCAACAGGATAGTCAGGAGTAGAAGAGTAAGGCCTTTGCATTTCAATTGTACCTGTAGACCACGATAGAGCTGGCTGAGCTTGCAATACTCTGAATCTTCTTACAATCTTGAGTTTCGGAGGCTCCAAACCAGCCAGTGATGCATCCAGCCAGAATGCTCTCCTCTGTGCATCTGTAGAAATTTGCATGAGTCATTGATGGCGGACCAAATCTCCTAATAAAGTAAAGCCACTGGCATGCCTTCTTCATGGTTCAGCAGGATCGACCCTCTGAAATGTTGATGTCCGGGAACCTGAAGCCTTCTCACCCTTGTGTGTGTTCTCCCAACTTAATCTCCCTGAAGTCCAGAATCGGTTCCATGGTCTTGAGTGCAGCTGTGAATTCCCCATCCTGGATTTAGTTTCCAAATTGCAGTTATGAGCAGCAGTCTTAGTTTTATATCAGAAGGTAGCCCACACTCATTGACGATTCTGTTCCAGGTTTCTATTGGTGTTCTGTCGTTCTGGACTTTCCCATATGTCCGAACAGCTTCTTCATCTCTGCCCTATGTCATTTAAACCTTATAACCAGAACCGTGGGCAGATCTGAGCAAGGCTCCTGCAGCCTCCCAAGTTTGAACTCTTCCTCCAGCCTCTTGCTTCTCGTTAGTATTGAATTCCCGAAGGACGTGTGTCCCACATCCCCTCAGCATGGCCACTTTATGCTTACAGTCCGTGCCTCGTGCCACACTGACACAGTCCCTTTCTTGCTGTGTTTTCATTTACCCTGCTGCTATCTGAAAGAGTTCCTCTTGGCAAGAGTTACTTTGCCATTTCCTGTCAGTGACTATATGCCTACTTTTTGCACGTGCAATCAGCCTGTATATAAACTCATCTAATCTACAGTATATATGACAATGCTCAAAATTTATTTGCACATTTCATTTTATAGAATTGCTTTTATATTTACAGTTTCTGTTATTTTTATGCTTGTCATGTTTTTTATGCTGCATCAGACCCGGAGTAACAATCATTTCATTCTCCTTTACACTTGTGCACTGGAGAATGACAATAAATAGAGAATATTGAATCTTTTAAAGAACTATCTTGCTTTAGTTGCCTCAATCTCACCATCTCTGCACTTACAACTATTGTTCCTGTGTACGATCACGCGAGTAGTGTGCTGGGTTCAGCTGAACACCCAGAGCAACCAGCATCTGCAGACCATCGGCTGATGCTTTGCCCCCTCCTTTGTTACTTAGTTCTCATTGCGGGAGGCCAGTCAGCCCATCATGCTCATGCCTCCCAGCCAGAAGAGCAATCCCATCAGCCCCATTCTCCCTCTTTATTTCCCCGTAAACCTGAGACTTATTTTCTCTCAGGCCTGTAAACTCCTTTTTGAATTCTTGCACAATTTATTAGGGGGAATTTACAGAAGCCTGGTTACCTTTCAGCAGGTCTTCAGGATGTGGGGGCGGGGGAACTACAACACACAAGGAAAGTGCCTGTGGTCACAAAGAGGAACTGGATGTCAGGACTGAACCTACATCAGTCCTAACTGCACCCTACTTGCTGCCCACCATCTACTGCAGTTATACACTCCTTAGGTACCCGCTGTACCTAATAAAGAGGCCACTGAGTGTAATGTTTGTAGTCCTGCTGTTGTAGCCTATCTACTTCACGGTTTGACATGCTGCTCATCTAGAGATACCCTTTTGCCCAGCGCTGCTGTGATGTGTAGGTATTTGAGTTATTGTTGCCTTCTTGTCAGCTTAGGCCTGTATGGCCATTCCCTTCCAAACTCTCTCATTAACAAGGTGTTTTTGCCCATAAAACTGCTGCTCATTGGATGATTTTTGCGCAATTCTCTGAAAACTAGAGACTGTTTTTGCATGAAAATCCCAGGAGATCAGCAGTTTCTGAGATACTCAAACCACCCCATCTGACACCAACAATCATTCCATAGTCAAAGTCACTTAGATCACGTTTCTTCTGAATTCTGATGTTTGGTCGAAACAACAACTGAATCTCTTGACCATGCCTGCATGGTTTTATGCATTCAGTTGCTGTCACATGATTGGTTGATTCGGTATTTGCATCCGGCATCAACTAGCATACCGGCAACTAACTAGCTTGGACTGCGGGCAGAATCTGGAGCATCAGTAGGGAACCCGTGCGGTCACAGGGAGTATACACAAACCCCTTGCTGACAGTGGTGGCAGTTGAACCCAGGTCACTGGCACTGAAAAGCATTACCCAAGCTACCGTGCTGATTCAATGCTAATCAAAAGTGTAGGCCTCTGCTGAGACACAGAAGGAGCAGATACTGATTGTAAACGAGCCTTGAGTTTGGACAAAAGATGAAATAGGCAAAATAGGAACTTTGGGGTCAGTGTTATTCTACCTCCAATTCCCCCCCCTCCCCCCCACCCCAGCCTATTTCAAAATGCAAAGACTCCAAATAGTATCTAAGACTGCGTAAACATATCTCCACTGCCTTGAATATAGCCTCTGTTTCCCCAGGCATCCCGAGGGAATATTTTTAGGATTATGAGTCGCTCCCTTCCACAATGTCCGGAATGGCATCAGGACCAGTATCCTTGGAGAGAAGAGATCAGCTGTCACAAGCCAACAGCTGAGACAACCTATCAGCACTTTTCGGGGAATCGAATGTCACAATGGTATACTGATCCCATTAGCCATGGGTAGATCAAATTGAATGTGACATCCCTTCTGGATGGGTTTAGCTCACTGAGGGATTTCTTAACTTTTCCCTGATGTTGGATGCTTCTCTCATAGTACCGTGTAAGGCCTACAAATTACTACAAGTTATAACCTCCCCTTCCATACTAGGTGGCAATGTTGACAGAAATCTCTCTATTGTACAGGCGCTGATTAGTAATGGCATCAAAGGTTATGGGGAGAAGGAAAGAGCATGGGGTTAGGGAGAATAAGTCAGCCACGATCACATGTATGACCTAATTCTGCCCTTATTTCTTGTGGTCCTAAATGCAACAGCTAGTTTGTGTAGTGTTCACTCTTTGTGATCCGTGTTGGGCACGAAACCACGGATAATTTCCTCATGTTAGTGGCACTGAGTATTTGACATCCCCCTGAGAAAATGGAGGGAGGTTTAGTCTTTCTGAGAATTTGCTGTTCCGCTGTGAGCCATCAGTTCAGATCATTGTGCTCCTGTATCTGGGGTGGGAAAAGGGTTGATATGGAGATGGCCCGAGAGACATTTGCCTTTCTGGAGTGAGATGGAAGTCCATGCCCCAGCACTCTCCTTCCAACAGGAGAACACACCAAGCCGATGTCCATACATGGCCTCCTCTATTGCCATGATGAGGCCAAACTCAGGTTGGAGGAGAAACATCTCATATACCGTCTGGGTAGTCTCCAGCCCCTTGGCATGCACATTGAATTCTCCGACTTCCGGTAATTCCCTCTCCCTCCCTTCCCCCATCCCAGTATCACTCTGCCTCCTCCTCCAGCTGCCTATCACCTCCCTCATGATTCCACCTCCTTCTACTACCCATAGTACATTCCCCTTACATTCTTTCTTCACATTTTCCTCCCTACTTCCCCTCCCCCACCCCTTGATCTCTCCCCTAACTGGTTTTCACCTGGCACCTATCAGCTTTCTCCTTCCCATCCTCCCCCCCCCCCCACCACCGTTATAGGGCCCCTTCCCCCACCCTCTTCAGTCCTGATGAAGGGTCTCAGCCTGAAACATAGAACATAGAATAGTACAGCACATTACAAGCCCTTTGGCCCACAATGTTGTGCTGACCCTCAAACCCTGCCTCACATATAACCCCCCACCTTAAATTCCTCCATATACTTGTCTAGTAGTCTCTTAAACTTCACTAGTGTGTCTGCCTCCACCACTGACTCAGGCAGTGCATTCCACACACCAACCACCCTCTAAGTGAAAAATCTTCCTCTAATATCCTCCTTGAACTTCCCTCCCCTTAACTTAAAGCCATGTCCTCTTGTACTGAGCAGTGGTGCCCTGGGGAAGAGGCGCTGGCTGTCCGCTCTGTCTATTCCTCTTAATATCTTGCACACCTCTATCATGTCTCCTCTCATCCTCTTTCTCTCCAAAGAGTAAAGCCCTAGCTCCCTTAATCTCTGATCATAATCCTTACTCTCTAAACCAGGCATCATCCTGGTAAATCTCCTCTGTACCATTTCCAATGCTTTCACATCCTTCCTATAGTGAGACGACCAGAACTGGACACAGTACTCCAAGTGTGGCCTAACTAGAGTTTTATAGAGCTGCATCATTTCATCGTGTCTCTTAAACTCTATCCCTCAACTTATGAAAGCTAACACCCCATAAGCTTTTTTAACTACCCTATCTACTTGTGAGGCAACTTTCAGGGATCTGTGGACATGTAGCCCCCAGAACCCTCTTGACTGTTGAAAATGAACGTTGACTGTTTGTTTCCACGGATGCTACCTGACCTGCTGAGTTCCTCCGGCGTGTTGTGCACATTGCTTGGATGAAGGGCACCATGTACACAAGGCCTGGAACACCCACTATCTGCTCCTATGTCTTAATAGTCTGAAAACTCTGGGAATGCTGTCTGTGGAGAGTGAAACTGTAAATGTTTACATCAGTGTCCCTTCATTTTTATTTCTTTTCCAGCATTCACAGCCGACTGTCATTCTGCAAAGATCTAGAGTGATCACTGGGAATAGTATGTTTGCTAAAGGGAATCGATGAGGGCCATTCTGTTTTCTCCCCTCCTGGGTTCCTTCTCAATTTAAGGATGGGAAATGTGTAAGGTTAAATCCTGTCCGATGGATCCAAGGTGTTCCCTGTTCAACATAGGTTATGTTCTACATCCTTTTTCTACCTTCCGCTGGAGCGGACCATCACCTGTTTAGCTGCAGTTTACACTTGCCCAGTCTTACCCTGGCTGTAGTTGCATTATCTGAATTTGGGCATGAACTACAGTCTTTTCTTTCTGCTACATCTCCAATGGCCGACCATTTTGGTATGTCACTCAGCACACTGGGCTTGGGCCATGCAGGGAGGCTGGCAGAAGGAACTGCATTCTCTTGTCCTTTTCTGACTGAAAAGTACTCAGTCTAGCCTTCGATCTATGTTATGGAGTCGTAACAGCCTCTTCAGCCCATCATGTCTGTGTCATCAATTGCATCCCCTTTACCTGCCTCTGATCTGTACCTTGGCCATTTAAGTACTTGTTCAGTTGCTTCTTTAAGGTTGTTGGGAGTATCTGTCTCCAGCACAATTTCAGGCAGGGTACTGCAGTTCTTTGTGTAGGGGGAAAAAAAAACTCACCCTCAATCCCATCTAACCAAATACAGTACAGCACAGAAGAGGCCTTTTGGCCCAGGATGTTGTCAACATTTTAACCTATTCCAAGATCAATTTAACCCTTCCCTTCCACATAGCCCAACATTTTTTTTTATCACCCATATGCCTACATATCTAAGAGCTTCTTAAATGTGCCTAATGTATCTGCCTCTATGACTATCCTTTGCAGAGTGTTCTACGTGCTCTCAAAATTCAGATTTATTATCGAAGTACGTGTATGTCCCTGTATACTACCCTGAGATTTATTTTCTTGCAGGCATTCACAATAGAACAAAGAAATACAATAGAATCTATGAAAAAATGCCTAAGACTGACAATTGATGTTCAAATACAAAAATATGAATAATAAATAAATCCAAGAATGTGAATTGGAAAGTTCTTGAAAGTGAGTCATGGGTTGTAGTGTCAGTTTAGTGTAGCGTCAGGTGAGTGAAGTTGACAACTAGTTCTGTAGTCTTGATGGTTGAAGGATACTACCCGTTCCTGATCTTGTTGGTGTGAGGCTTCAGGCTCCTGTACCACCTTCCTAATGGCAGTGGTGAGAAGGGCGTATGGCCTGGATGGTGGGGGTCTTTGATTACAAATCAGAATCAGGTTTATTATCAGCGGCATGTGTAATGAAATTTGTTAACTTAGCAGCAGCAGTTCAATGCAGTACATAATAATATAGAAAGAATAAAAAGAAAAATAAATGAGTATATCAATTACAGTAAGTCTATATATGTATACTGAACAGATTAAAATAGTGCAAACATGGAAATTATATATAGAAAAAGTGAGGTAGTGTTCAATGTCCATTTAGAAATCAGATGGCAGAGGGGAAGAAGCTGTTCCTGAATCCCTGACTGAGTGCCTTCAGGCTTCTGTACCTCCTTTCTGATGGTAACAGTGAGAAGAGGGCATGTCCTGGGTGGTGGGAGGTCCTTAATAATGGAAGTTGTCTTTCTGAAGCACCACTTCTTAAAGATGTCTTGGGTACTATGGAGGCTAGCACCCAAGGTGGAGCTGACTAATTTTACCAATTTCTGTAGCTTCTTTCGGTCCTGTGAGGCTGCCCCCACCCCTCTCCCCATACCAGACAGTGATGCAGCCTGTCAGAATGCTCTCCATGGTACATCTTTAGAAGTCTGAGTGTTTTATTTAACGAACCAAATCTTCTCACACTCCTGATGAAATATATCTGCTATCTTTTTAGCAGCAGCTCAGTCCTCCGAGATCTTGATATCCAGGAACTTGAAATTGCTCACTCTTTCCACTTCTGATCCCTCTGAGGATTGTTTCATTTTCCTATGTCTTGCCCTTCCTGAAGTCCACAATCAACTCTTTCATCTTTCTGACGTTGAGTGCAAGTTTGTTGCTGTGACACCACTCCACTAGCTGGTATATCTCGTTCTTGTCCGCCCTCTCATCTCCTTCTGAGATTCTACCAACAATGTTTGTATCATCAGCAAATTCATAGATGGTATCTGAGCTACACCTAGCCACACAGCCATGGGTAGAGAGAGAGTAGAGCAGTGTGCTAAGCACACAGGTGAATGTAATCTGTGTTAATAATACTACATATTTCCACTTATCACCCTAACACTATGCCCTCCAATTTTAGATTCCCGCAGTAAGTGAGAAGGATGCTTACTAATTCTATATTCTTCTGTTGGGTTATCCCCTTAAGCTACAGCACTGTCAGATTACAAATCCATTTGGCCCAGTTTCTCCTTACAACTGAAATACTCCGTGGCAGACAATAATCTGGTAAATCTTCTCTGCACCCTGCTTGTTGAATGATGACCAGCCCTGAGGCAATAGTTCATGAAGTTGTCATGTGATGTCCCAGCTCTTACATTCTATGCACTGCATGTCCTTGTATTAAACATGGCAGGCAATTTGCACCGAGATGTAATACCCTGGGTGTGGTCGTTCCGCTGGATCAGGCTGCCAAATGCTGCTTGTGCTCATCATTCACTGGTATCCCTGTGTGGAACTTGAAATGTGGACAGAGGTCCTGGGTGGGCAAAGGCAGAATCTGTTTGCAGCCGTGTCGGGCTACCTGACTGATGCTACGGCTGAGTGCTGTGCTGATGCCATGTGCCAGTCAGTGTGGGATGAAATGTGCTGTGAAAGCTGTGAAGAATAAAGATAATGATTTGAGTGCTCCCGGAGTTTCGTGTTGGCTTTCAGCTGCTGCTGTCTTTGTGAGAATCTGAAGGAATCTCATTGCTCAGTTGATGAATACTCCCATGTGATGTTAGGCTATGACTGCGAGGAAAAACTGCTCTGCTAATTTTATGTTCTTTAGAGATATAGTATGGTAACAGGTCCTTCTGGCCCAATAAATCTGAGCTGCCCAATTCCACCCACGTGGGAGGAAACCAGAGCACCTGGAGGAAACCCACATGCTCACATAGAGAATATGCAAATTCCTTATTTACTATGACCCATTGATCATGGGTTGCTGGCGTTGTAATAGTGTTGCGCAAATTATTTAACAGCACTGGGCTTGTACTCTCCAGAGTTTAGAAGACTTGAGGGGAATCTCATTGACATCTATTGGTTATTGAAAGGCCTAGATAGAGTGAATTTGGAGAGTATGTTTCCTACACAGGGGGAGTCTAGAACCAGAGCACAGTGTCAGAATAGAGGCATGTCCATTTAGAACAGAGATGAGAAGGAATTTCATTAGCCAGAGAGTTGTGAATCTGTGGAATTCTTTGCCACAGGCAGCTGTGGTGGTCACTTTTGTGGGTATATTTAAAGCGCAGGTTAATTTGTCCTTGATTAATCAGGGCGTCAAAAGTTACAGGGAGCAGGCAGGAGAAAACGGGTTGAGTGGGATAATAATTAGGTAATGATAGAATGCTGGAGCAGACTCGATGGGCTGAATGGCCTTATTCAACTCTTATGGTCTAAGTAATGTGAGGAAGTGGAGATGGCTGAAACTTGTTCAGTTTTAGTTCCAGATACCCTGTAAGTCTTGAGTTTGGATTGGCTGTCGGAATAATACTGCAACACTTGAGTTTGGATTGGTTGTTGGGGTAACACAGTTGCAGTACCCCCACCAGCATAACGCAAGTGCCCTCAGCTGTAAATGGAGCAAGGAATGGTTTTGTGTATATCCAGTACACTTGTGAAGATGGTTCACAACTATTGTAAAAGTTGCAAGCAGGGGAACAGATGAATTTCTCCCCCAATGTTTCTCAGTTGCTTCTGCTTGCTTGCTGTTTCTCAGTGAGTACTTTAATGGAATGATTGCTGGCTGTGTGGGGAAGAAGTTGGTGTGTAGGGGTGTTGGACTTTGGTGTCCCTCTGTATTCAATCACACCAGCTCACCGGTAGGATCCCTGGCTGTTTCCCCTGCTCTGATGCAGAGGCATTGAAGCCACCACTACTTTACCTTGTCTTGATGCTGGCTGTGTTTGGGATACCTGTCTGCACAGTATAGTCTCACATCCAGCCTGCGTTGGCAGCACCAGGACTGCAGACAGATTGTGCTTCAATCGCCCTTTGTCCTGGGAGATTTTTTAATGACAGCGTCAACCTTAATTACATGGTCAAAGAAGTGTAATGACACTGATGGGGATGCGCGAGTCAATAAGACGCTCAGCAAACAAAAATAGTAATTGCCATGAATTTTGCATAAGCCATTGCATTATTTCACTTTCCACACTACTCTGCAGTGTTATCTGGCTGAAGGAGCAGGATGGGATGAAATTGTTATTCCAATTCTAGGCATGGAGTCATGCCACAGTCAGGTATTTTGGTCTCCCATGTCCATGCTGGACTTGTTGGACTTCTTGCTCATCTATGCTAATCCATTTGCCTGCATTGTGGCCATATCCTTCCAAGACTTGCCTTTTTTTAAGTGTCCCAAGTACTTCTTGTATGTACTAAATGTATCTGATTCCACCACCCTCCCTGGCAGTGTATCTGGATATCAGCCACCCACTGCTCAGAGATGCTGCTGAGGTTTGCGATGCCCCATTCCAGTGGCAACCTGCAAGATTTCCAGTGGGTCTGAGGGAGGTGGTGATGTGAAAATTGAGAAACAATTAACTGGATCCTCCTCCAGTTCTGCCTGGATTTGGATTATTTTTGCTGCTGCACTCCTTCCTTCCACATTACTCCATTGGCCCAAAGCTCAGTGGTTGCTCAGTGGATAATTTGCTAGGCAAGTGATTCAGAGAGTTGAGTTCAAATCCCACCAAAGCAACTGTCTAATTCAAACTTGGCTAATAATTGAAGATTTTAATGAAAATATAACCAACAGTAGGGATATTGTGATATATAGGAGCAGAATTAGGCCTTTTGGCCCACCACGTCTGCCCTGCCATCAGTCATGGCTGAATTTTTCTTGACCTAATTTTCCTTCTCCCATAATCCTTAACCCTCTTACCAATTAAGAACAATTAATTTCTACCTTGAATGCACCCGTGACTAGGCCTCTAGAGCTCTCCATGGAAACACATTCTTCATCGGCCTCTGGTTAAAGAAACGCTCATCTCTGTTCAAAAGGGATATTCCTTTGTTCAGAGCTGTATCCTTGGATCCTTTTGATGGGAGCATCTTCCTTGTATCCACTATGTGCAGGCTTTTGGATCTTCTCCAAGTTCCAACATATCTTCCTTTAGATATGGGGCCAAAATTGCTTACAGTATCCTAAATGCTGTCTGAACAATGCCTTAAAAATCCTCAGAAGTATGTCTTTGTTTTTGTACTCTAGACCTCTCGAAATGAGTGCTACAGATTTCCCTTCCTTGTGGAATAAGAATCTGCAAGTCACAGTGCATCTCTGGTTTCTGAATTTTCAGCCCATTTGGAAAATAGCCTGCAACTTTACTCTTACTACCAAAATTCACAACCTTACACTTCCCTGCTCTGTATTCCATCTACTGTTTCTTTGTCCACTCTCTCAACATGTCCAAGAAGTGCTATAAATGGCTGGTTATGAATCACATTAAATCTCATCTTCCTGCTACATTGGATACTTTCCAGTTTGCTTCTGACTGAATTCAGTTCACTGATGATGCCATAGTCTCTGCACTTCACTCCGTCCAGTCCCACCTGGAGTATCTCAACACCTGGAGCCTGGAGTTCTGGACAGAAAGACCACAGTCAGGCTGTGTTGGCAGCAACATTTCTAGCTCCATCACGCTGAGCTGTATGTTCAGCTCTCTGCTGCTTGTACTGCTGACGCATGCCTGCACTACAAGATCCAGTTTGAACCGAATCATCGAGTTCACGAAGACCCCACAGTGGCTGGCCTCATCACCAATGACGATGAGAGGAGGTAGAGCGGCTTGCGGAAGGGTATGAGACACAACTTGAGTCTTAACGTGGACACAACTTAAGAGATGATTGTGGATGTTGGGAAGGTGCAGGCTGACCACCCCTCACTGCGTGTACGAGGCTCCTCTATTGAGTGAGTTAGGAGCACTAAATTTCTGAGAGTGTGCCTAATGGATGATCTCACCTGGTTCTTCACCACCACCTCTTTGCAGTGGCTGAGGATATTGAGGTATTGGTGAGGCTCCTTCCACCCTCACCCTCCCCAATTCTGATGAATTTCTGCAGAAACACCATCCAAGAGTGGCCTGAACAACTGCATCTCCTTTTGGTACAGGAATTGTAAGGCAGCTGACTGCAAGTCCTTGCCAAGTATTGTGAGAACTGCTGAGAAGATTATCAGGATCTCTCTTCAGCCATCATAGAGATTTATCAGGAGCCCCAAATATGCAGGGCCCTTAGCATTTTTAAAGATCCTTTCCATCCATCCCAAGATCTCTTTGACCCCCTACCATCAGGCTGGAGGTACTGTAGCATTAGAACAAGAACTGTTAGGATGGGAAACAGCTTCTTCCCCCAAGACATGAGACTGCTGACCTCCTTTGACCATCCATGCATGAAGCAAGAGTAGCATTATATTTTTCACTTGTGTCTTAAATGCACCTTATTATTAATTTACTAGTGGTATTCTGTCTTTGTGTTTGTTACCATTGTGCACGTTGATTCAGAGGAACATTGTTGCATCTGGCAGTATACTTGAGTTAGGTTGAATGACAATAAACGTGAAGTACTTCTGCAAACTCCTTGCCTCTGCGATATTTCCTGCCCCTCCACCCAGCTTGGGGTTTGTAATGGCCACAAAACCACCTGACTGTGGTAATGCCCATCTACTGCCCTGCAAGGGAGGAAATCTGACACCTTGGCTGACATACCCGCTCCAGACACATTGGTGTGGTTGATTCCTGAGTGCTCTCTGCAGTATCTCTAAAGCAACTTACTTTGTGACCACTTAAGGACGAGCAAGAAATGTTGGTTAAGTTCCAAAAAAATGAATACATATTAAATTAACGCTCTCTTCTTGCTACTTCTCCAGGAGGTGCAAGAAATATCGTTTCCACCACCATGTTCAGGAACAGTTATTACCCTCCAACCATCAGGCTCCTGAGCCAGTGTGGGTAACTTCACTCACCTCAACTCTGAACTGATTCCACAACCTATGGACTTGCTTTCAAGGACTCTTAAACACAATATTATTTATTTACTTTTAATTATCTGCACAATATCTTCATTTGCACATTGGTTCTTTGTCAGTCTTTGTAATGTATAGTTTTTGAAAAATTCTATTGAATTTCTTTCTTGTAAGTGCCTGTGAGAAAATGAGTCTCAAGTTGGTAGAAGGTGACATGTATGTACTTTGAAAATTATCTTTGAACTTTGAATTTTGAATCTTTAGGACACCTGTCTCTGCTACAAATCCCCGTTCTAGCCTCCCTAATCTGGGATTAGATGTGGGAAAGCCAATTGCCCACTGCATTCACCTGGCACACCTGTCCAGGAACAAGGTCCATCAGAAGACAAGCAGCTCACAGCCTGGAGAAAGTTGCCCACTGTGCATGATGCAAGGCAGGAGTCATCAAGGATCCTGCTTCAGAAATAGCTATTCATGTGCCCATCAGATTGGACATCAGTTAATGCTCTCAGCGGTAGGCCCCTGGACCTCCTCCTTGGTGGCTGATGAATTATTCTATCGTGTCAGACCTGCTTGAGCTTGAGGTGCACTTGTCTTGCTGTTGAGCGCAGGAATGTCTAAGTTAAGGCAGAGCAGCTAATCTGCCTCGGCTGGATACTGGCATCTGGTGCTGGGGCCAGACTCCTCTGGGAGGGTGTCAGGACTTTGGAGAGTGACACTTATTGGCTAATATTATTCAGCATAACATTTGCTTCTGTTCTGAGTGGTGAAAATTTAGGGGCAAGAGGGAAGCACAAAAGGGTGATTAGAAAATTTGCTGTTTGCTTTTCCCAGAGTTGTGAATTGGTGGAATTCCCTAGCAGTCGAGGCAACCTTATTAAATATATTTAAGACAAAGGTAGATTTATGCAAAGCACAGGAATTAAAGGTTCTGGGGAAAAGGTAGGTTGTTGGATATGAATTCACGGGCAGATCAGCCACGATCTTACCGAATGGCAAAGCAGGCTGGACAGGCCAGGCGGCCGACTCCTGCTTCTAGTTTTTGTATTCTTATGCGAGCAGCAGAGGGGTGGTAAACTAGGGACATTCATTTGACAAGTGAGCTCACGCCAAGTAAAGCAAGAACAGATGGATAACAGAGAGTCTTCAATTCAGACCTGGAAACAAAGCTTGGCGACAAACCTGGCCTTGATGGGCTGAAAAGCCTACTTAAGTGTCAAATCGCACTTTTGAGCTGGAGCTCAGTGCCTGCTGGCAGTTGGCAATTGGGTAGTGATGTTAGATAATTATTTTGCATAGCAGTGCTGCTTGGTTAAACCCAGCCTTATGGCTCCAACAGGCAAGGGCCTTCAAAACACGCAGCACACTGCAGTGTATCCGA
This sequence comes from Hypanus sabinus, assembly GCF_030144855.1. Lineage (NCBI taxonomy): Eukaryota > Metazoa > Chordata > Chondrichthyes > Myliobatiformes > Dasyatidae > Hypanus > Hypanus sabinus. The sequence continues at coordinate 126,194,060 of NC_082713.1, forward strand.
TATCGTATAGTCTGCAATTATATTGGTAGACAGCATTAGGTGATTCCACTGTCAATGATCCCTGGAGCCTGCACTACTGTTTGCCACTGACATTGGTATCTACTTACGTGTTACCATCTTCCATTCATTTTTTGCAGGCATTTACTGGAAAAAAAAGAGGTACAATAGAACTTTATAAAAAACCTATACATAGACAGACTGGCAAATAACAATGTGCAAAATTGTGTAAATCAAATCAATACTCAGAATATGAGTTGTAAAGAGTCCTTGAAAGTGAGTTTGTAGGTTGTAGAATCAAATCAGAGTAGGGATGAATGGCGTTATCCACGCCCATTTAGGAGCCTGATCCTAAACCTGCAGCTGTGGGACCTCAGACTTTTGGACCACCCGCCCAGAAGCGGGCTTGGCCTGTGTGGTTAGGCTCTGTGACGATTGCTGCTCTCTTGTGGCAGTGCTCCATGTTAATGTACTCGGTGGTGGGAAGATCTTTGCCTGTGCTGGGCCGGGCTATATCCACCACCTTCTGAAGCCTTTTCCATTCACAGGCATTGGTGTTGACATACCAGGCCACGTGCATCCAGTCAGGATTCTCTGCACTGTGCATCTGAAGAAGTTCAGGTGACATGCCGCATCTACGCAAGCCTCAGGAAAGGAGAGGTGCTCTCATTCCTCCTTTGGAGTGACAAGATACACCTCGCTTATCTCTCAGTGGTCCTGGTTTGAATTTCTTGAACTCCATACCCAGCAGGACCTTCCAGAGAAGCGCTACAGCAGCTTCAGAAGTCAGTTTCATCAGCCCCACCTCGGTTTGAAAAGAATATTAATTTGGCCTTCATACATGGTGGAAAAGAGATGATGTGGTCGCAGAATATCTGGCCAGAAATTGTTGACTAGACGCCTTTAAAAGCCAAATCATTAAAATCATGTCAGTGATCATGATTTAATTGCTATGATGGGAGCAGCATTGATTACGAAATGCAGTGGAGCTGTTAGTACGTCATGCTGCTTCACTGGGTTCAATCCTGAACTTCAGTATTGTCTGCGTGGAGTTTGTGGATTTTCTCTGTGACCATGCCAGCTTCCCTTGAGGTTCTCTGGTCTCCTCCCTGCATCCCAGAGAGGAATGGGTTGATAGGGTAATTGGCTACTGCAAGCTACCCTTAGGGTACAGTTGGTTCTGGTGATCCAAATGCAGAAGTCAATAAAGTTAGAGTAATATAAGTAAGTACTTGGTCAGCAAATACTCAGTGACCACTTAGCTAGGTACATCTTTGAGGTAAATATTTAATCAGCAAATCAATAATAGCAACTCCAGTAATAAAAGCATGCAGACATGGTCAAGAGGTTCAGTTATTGTTCAGACCAAACATCAGAGTGGAAATAAAATGCGATCTAAGTAACTTTGACTGTGGTTGGTGCCAGATGGGGTGGTTTGAGTACACCGTTCCGACAAAGGTGCGCAGCCATGTAGTAACTCAATTGCTCCTGTGCCCAGAGCCTTTGTTGCTGCACAGCTCGAATTTTCTTTTGTGAAATGGTAATATTAAGGTGCCATGCAGTTTTCAGGAAGTAAGATTTCCTGCTCAGAGCAATGACTCTGTAAAAAAAAGATTGAAGGGAATGTTGTTTGAGTATGTCAGAAGCTGCTGATCTCCTCTAGAGTTTACAGAGAATGATAAAGAAACAAAAAGCATTCAGTGGTCACTAGTTGTGTGGACAAAAATACCTTGCTAATGAGAGAGGTCAGAGGAAAATGGCCGGATTGGTTCAAGCTGACAGGAAGGCACCAGTAGGTCAAATAACCACACATTACAACAGCAGTGTGCAGAAGAGCATCTCTGAACAACAGGTTGAGCCTTGAAATGGATGCACTAGAGCAGGTGACGACCACACCAGGTTCCACTCCTGTATCTAATCACATGGCCACTGACTGTATTTCCATGCTAAATAACTCTTGTAATCACTGCTACATTACTTTGATTACCTGAGTCTGTCACACTTCCCTATTTCTTCCTTACTTGTTCCTCCTTTTTGCTTCTAAAACCTTAGCTAGACTGTCTTGCATTATCCTTCTTTGACAGCCTTCAGCCCACTGGAGTTTCATTCCGGAGCACCAGGCCACCCTCGGCTCAGCCTCCTATTAAGCTCAAAACCTCAGTGTAAGTGGACACCCCCTCAGGGGATAACTTAGTCCTGTTGGTACCACGGCAGCTGGCAGCTCGATCAGAACTGGAGTTCAGTTTGTTTAGTGAGGTATGGTGGCCAATGCTATGGATTTTACAGTAATCAAAAACAGATTTCTACAGCACACAGAAAAAAACCCAAATAATGTCACAGTAAAAACTTTTCTTCCGCTTCCACTTCTCTCTTTTCCCATTCCCCATACCGGCTCCCCTTTTACCCCTTCTCTCACCGGCCCATCACCTCCCTTCCCTTTCGCCCATTGTCCACTGTCCTCTCCTATCAGATTCCTTCTCAGTCCTCTTCCTCTTCCCACTTCATCCGCCACCCTCACCCACCTACCTTTCTCCTCACCTGCCTTCACCGATCACCTTCGGGTTTGTATTCCTTCCGCTCTCCCCACCACCTTCTTCCCTCATCTTTTCCAGGCTTGAGACAGTTCTGTTTATTCTGCTTCTTTGATGCTGCCTGACCTGCTGAGTTGCTGCAGCATCTTGTGTGTGCTGCTCTAGATTTCTCTAGTGTTTACATAGATAAATTGGTGTTACAAATTCACCGAGTAAGTGGGTAGGAATGGAAAGGGGAAGACTTCCATCTGGGCAATAAATCTACTTATCCCCCCCCATTGGTATAACTTAAGCACAGACATGTTCAGAATCAAATTTATTATCACTGGCAAATATGAAATTTGTCATTTTCAAGCATCAACTTTATTCACTGTGTAAATTTGGATGTATTAGGAATTTGGTCAGGGCATGACATGCAACAAAAACATTAAGAATTATATAAAAATGTAGAGTTTAAAGTAAAAATATGGAATAAAATGTGCATAAATCATAAATACCAAGATGTAAACATTACAAAAAGTGGTTTGAAGTGTTTACAGTGAATTGCAGTGATAAAGCGGAGTGGGGGAAGGAGGCAAACTACAATGGTTAATCAGATTAACTGACTAATTGGAGCCCAGATCCCAGGAGTGAAAAACTTGGGCTTTTTTTGCACATGGGTCAGTTGAGCACATGTTGCTGCATGTGTCATGGCCTGCTGAGCGCACGCCGGTACGCGCGCCACGGCCCACAATGCGTGCGTCGGTACACGCATCAAGGCCTGCTGTGAGCACATCGGTACGCGCGCCATGGCCCACTATGTGTGCGTCGGTATGCATGTCACGACCCGCTGAGCGCATGCCGGTACGCGCGCCACGGCCCACTATGTGTGCGTCAGTACGCGCGTCTCAGCCTGCTGTGAGCACGTAGGTACGCGCGCCACAGCCCACTATGTGTGCATCGGTACACCCATCACGGCCTGCTGTGAGCACGTTGGTATGCGCGCCACGGCCCACTATGTGTGCATCGGTACGCGTGCCACGGCCCACTATGTGTGCGTCGGTATGCGTGTCACGACCCGCTGAGCGCATGCCGGTACGCGCGCCACGGCCCACTATGCATGCGTCGGTACGTGCGTCTCAGCCTGCTGTGAGCACGTAGGTACGCGCGCCACAGCCCACTATGTGTGCATCGGTACACCCATCACGGCCTGCTGTGAGCACGTTGGTATGCGCGCCACGGCCCACTATGTGTGCATCGGTACGCGTGCCACGGCCCACTATGTGTGCGTCGGTATGCGTGTCACGACCCGCTGAGCGCATGCCGGTACGCGCGCCACGGCCCACTATGCGTGCGTCGGTACGTGCGTCTCAGCCTGCTGTGAGCACGTCGGTACCGTGATAAGTCCGGCTACCATCTTGCAAAGCTGAACTCTTCTCACAATGAAAACCCTTCTCATTTCCTTAAATTCCTTGATGGTCTCTTGTGGCTGGGAAATTATTGTTAAAGTTACTTGTACAGCAAGAGTTTTCTAGTTGATGAGCAAGCTGTCTGAAATTTGGGATTAGTTGAAGGTGGCTCAAGAGCATCTTCAAGTTGCAGATGGAGATTCTCTGGACATAACTCACTGGTTTTGAAGTTCTTACTCTTTCAGTACTATTGATACAATTGCTTTATGGTTTGAAAACTTTATGGTTTTAATGACTATGGTTCAAGTTTTGCAGAGTATTTACCTCAAAGCTTTTCCTGAGACTAAAATTATATCGTACTTGCATCAAACCTTATTAACTTCCTGCTTTGATCATTTGTGATCCTTGCTTTCTGATACTGTCTGTTTATTGATGGCTAACTTTGAAAATGCCATGAACTTTGAAAGCGTTAGCTGGCTTGGATAAATTCTTGGCTGTAATGGTATCATTAGCACAGACCACATAGCTTTGTGACGTTTGAATGAGTGTGGCCAATCATTGCTTGCTTTTATCATCATCTTAAAAATATCCTTGTACAGCTTGTCCTGTTCAGATATGGACGGGTGGTATGATGCGAATCGGGCAGTATTTTTGATATGCAGGAGTGTGTGCACACATAGTGTGTGTTTTGCAAAAAAACCCACAAAAATTATACTGTTTTTTTACAACTGCACACGCATGCACTCTCCCTGGAGCCACTATCTGCTGTACTTAATGAATTAGCCACTGAGTGTATGTTCACTGTCTTCTGCTGTAACCCATCCACTTTGAAATGCGCGTCCAGAGATGCACACCACTGTTGTGTTTATTTGAGTTTCTGTCACCTTCCTGTCAGCTTGAACCAGTTTGGCCATTTTTCTCTGACTTCTCTCGTTAACAAGGCATTTTCACCCACAGAACAGCTCACCGGATGTTTTTTTGCACCATTCTCTGTAAACTCTGGAGACTGTTGTGCATGAAAATCCCAGAAGATCAGCAGGTTCTGAGATACTCAAATTATTCTGTCTGCCACCAACAATCATTCCACGGTCAACGTCACTTCAGTCATATTTCTTCCCCATTCTGGTGTTTGGTCTGAACAACAACTGAACATTTTGACAATGTCTGCATGCTTTTATGATTGGCTAATTAGATATTTGCGTTACTGAGCAGGTCTATCTCATTAAGTGGCCACTGTGTTTATACACATACACCTACCCGAACACAGGAACAAACAAGATTCATACAGTCATATATAAAACGTGAAATTAGATCCCAATAATAATGTTAGATCTTGTAATTGGATATTTTGTCATTTTATGCACATTGGTTGTTTGTCAATCTTTATAATCTTTCATATTTCTTTATCTTCCTGCAAATGCCTGTGAAAAATGAATCTCGAGATAGTAGACGGTGACATATGCATACTATGATAATAAATTTACTTTGGATTTGACTTGGATTTCAGCCCACTTAGTTCACACTGAGATATAGTACCTAATTTATACTAATTCTAAGTTAGCTCCAATTTGTTCTCCCCATATCTTCATCACTGCCCAAACACTGGTTCAAAGCAAGAATGGGACATTTACAAACTCTAAGGCAGGGCTTCCCAACCTGGGGTCCACAGAGCCCTTGGTTAATGGCGTAGGTCCATGGCATAGAAAAAATTTGGGAACCTCTGATCTTAAGGTATGTCTTATGCAAGGCCTTAATCATAGTACATGCGTCTGTCACAGCTATTCATCTCAGAAACAGGCTCCTGGGTCCACTGAATCTGTGGACCAATTTATACTACACTTACACTAATCCTGTTTTATTCTCCTCTTTCTCCCACCCCAGCATTCCATTGCCTTCTTGTCGATTCTACTATTCATTTGAGCGTTTTCACCTGCTGAACTTTATGGCAGAAGATCATGAACCATAAATGTACTTCAGAGATTTGAATTTGGATGTATTTGGCCTTGGGCAGAGTCTTGTACATTTCCTGGAAAAATTCCTGCACTCCTAGAGTCAATTTACAAGGAGAGGCTTCTCAAACTGAGTTCCCGGATATTTAGAGAAGTTTTATTTTAGATCTGGAGAGATAGAAAGAGAAATCAATTCCACTGGTTGGGGAACTCAGGATTTTTGACATTGCTGAAAAATTAAGAGCCTCGAATTTCAGGGAATTTAGGAAACGTGTGGAGAATGGTGAATTTGGAACATTTCTTCAGGCTGCAATTGATGATTGAGCTGTTTCGTGTAAAACAAAGAGTGATATTAGAGCATTCAACTTAAAAGCAGAATTAGGCCATTCAGCCCATTAAGTTTGCTCAGACATATTCAGTCATAGCTGATTTTGTCCTTCTCAACACAGTCTCCTGCCTTCTCCCAATAACAATTGATTCCGTATTTAAGTAGCTACCAAGCTTGCCTTTAAATATGCCCAGTGACACGGCCTCCCCAGCAATCTGTGGCAATGAATTCCACAGATTCACTACTCTCTGGCTAAAGAATTTCATCTCCACCAGTTGCATAATGCACCAGCATTGCAAAGGGGACTAAATTCTGACCGCTATCGGTTGGGTGATTGTGTGTCCTCTCCATCACTAGGTGGGTTTCCTCTGCCTGCTCCACCTTCCAAGCACGTGTTGGAATAAGAAGTCAGGGGTGACACTTTCAGGCTGCCCCCAACGCGATACTCAAATTGTGTTGGCCATTGAAGCTGAACAGTGCGTTTCACTGCATGTGACAAAGATAATATTTAATTTTTCATTTTTCTGAAGCTGCTCCTTGTGCTTCCAGACTCTTCCACTATTGGAGACGAACTCTGAATGTCTACTCTATCTAGACTTTACAATATTTGACAGGTTTCAATGGGACCGCCTCACTTTTCTAAACTGTATGCTAGGTACATGCTAAGTAGACTAATATCTGGAATATGAGAGCTGTTTGGTGGGAAGAGGTTGGACAAGGTCATCTCTGCTAGAGTGGGAGAGGACTTGACTGAAACATATCAGATCCTGGAGGCAGATGGGGAGAAGGTGTTTTATTTGAGAGATCCTATTGCACTATTGATGTTGCCTTCACTCACAACTCCTCCATTTCCTGGACATCCATGTTCACCCCATCCTCCCAGTATTTCTTCAAGGCATTGGACAACATCAAAACATGCCTTTTTTTCCCAACCATTGTACATAGTGGGGAAAAAAGTGCACCACAAAGCTATGCACTTGGCCCCCGCCCTGGTCGCTTTATGCTTCAGAGGCTAAGTACAGTTCCAAGGCCACATTTAGGTTGCTGACACTACTACTGTTGTTAGCCGAATCAAAGGTAGCGATGAATCAGCACGTACGAGGAAGGTTGAAGCTATTTTGTTGTCGTGGCAGTTCTCAATATCATAGGGATGTCCATCAAGAACATGAATGAATGTCTGTGGTAACACACGCGAAAGGCTGGAGGAACTCAGTAGGTCAGTCGGCATCTGGGGAAAAGAGTGAACAGTCGACCTATCGGGCCGCAACCCTTCTTCAGGACTGGAAGGGAAGGAAGGGGGGGAGAATCCAGAATAAGGAAGTTGGGGGAGGAGTACAAGCAAGAAGGTGACAGATGAAGCTAGGTGGGTGGGGGAAAGGGGATGAAGAAGTGATAGGTGGGAAAAGCAATTCCTTGCAGCTTTGGACAGAACAGTTCCCATAGGAAACTGTGCTAAAAACAAAATATAAAGACCTGGACAGAGACAGGTAGCAGTCTACTGTTGTAAAACACGAGTGAAAAGTTACACTTTTGCATGCTTATACTGTCCTTTCATGTACCAAAGTCATCCCAATGGTGACTTTATAAAGAGTTATTAGTTACAGTCCACTGGGACAAACACTGTCAAAGAATACAAGCTGCCTTTATTAAATACAGCATTTTTACTTATAGCATGGATTAAGAACAAAGACTTCATAAATTTAGACTGTCTTTTCTTTTATAAGTCAGTCATAATTCTCCTTTGCTGGTTTGTCAGTCCTGGCAGAGCATTCTGGCACCTGTACCTGCGTAAAGGGTACACAAGATTAAATCTCACAAGTGTTTCATTTTCATGGTTTCCTTGGTATTCTGAAGCATCCCAAAGTGCACAAACAACAGCAAAGGAAGATGCTGGTAGAACTCGGCCAAGCAGTACATGTGGAAAGAGAAATCAGTTAACGTTATCCAATAGCATTGCAACTTGGTATGGTAATGGTTCTGCCCGTGACCGTAAGAAACTGCAGAGAGTTGAGGACACTGTTCAGCACATCAGTGGAAGTAGCCTCCCATGCATGGAATCTATCTGTACATCTCGGTACCTCAGTAGCCAGCATAATCAATGATCCCACCTAGCCTGAACGTTCTCTCTTCTCCCTTCTCCCATCGAGCAGAGGATACAAAAGCCTGAAAGCACGTCCCACCAGGCTCATGGACAGTTTCTATGTATACTACTGTTATCAGGCTCTTGAATGGACCTCTTGTATAAGACAGACTATTTGAGCTTACCATCAACCTCGTTATGATCTCCCATTTTATAGTTTACCCCCACTGCACTTTTTCAGTAGCTTTTACACTTTTTTCTGCACGTCTAGCTCAATGCATTGAGTAATGATTTGATCTGTAATAACAGTATGCAAGACTAGATTTTCTCTTTATCTTGGTACGTGTGACAAAAAATAAGCCGATTGCTTAGAGCTTAATATGTATTGCCTTGGTGACACTGGGAATGTATTGGCTGGAGAACTTTATTGTTTCATCACTTTTTATTTCTTAGATTTTCAAATTTCTATAAATAAAAGTTTATATTTGAAATAGAAAGAAAGGATAATGTGCAAGTGCTCTCTCTGCAAAGTGATTACCCTGCTGCATTTGATTTCTCAATGGCAGAGGAGCCATATTGTAAACATTGACTGGAATACCCCAGACTGGAGAAAGTACATGTGGAAGGGTTGTTTGGATCCCTGGATGGCAGGAAGGGAAGATTTGAGTAGACAGGTGTTGCACCTCCTCCCAGTTACACAAGAACATAAGAAATAGGAGCAGGAGTAGGCCATTCAGCCCATCGAGCCTGCCCCGCCATTCAGTAAGGTCATGGCTGATGTGTAAACTCAGCTCCATCTACCTGCCTTTTCCCCATGACCCTTAATTCCCCTACTGTGTAAAAAACTATCTAACTCTATTTTAAATATATTTAGTAAAGAAGCCTCAACTGCTTCCCTGGGCAGAGAATTCCACAGATTCACCACTCTCTGGGAAAAACAGTTTCTCCTCATCTGCCCTGAATCTTGAGGCAATGTCCCCTAGTTCTAGTCTCACCTAGCAATGGAAACAACTTTCCTATTTCTACCTTATCTATCCCTTTCAAAATCTTGTGTTTCTATACGATCCCCTCTCATTCTTCTGAATTCCAGTGAGTATAGTCCCAGGCGACTCAATCTCTCCTCATAGGTTAACCCTTCATCTCCGGAATCAACCTGCTGATCCTCTTCTGCACTGCCTCCAAAGCCAGTATATCCTCCCTCAAGTATGGAGACCAGAACCACACACAGTACTCCAGGTGCGGCCTCACCAGTACCCTGTATAGTTGCAGCATGACCTCCCTGCTCTTGAATTCAATCCCTCTAGCAATGAAGGCCAACATTCCATTTGCCTTCTTAATAACCTGTTGTACCTGCAAGCCCAATTTTTTGCGATTCATGCACAAGCATTCCCAAGTCCCTCTGCACAACAGTATGCTGCAATCTTTAACCATTTAAATAATAATCTGCTCTTCTATTATTCCTTCCAAAGTGGATGATCTTGCATTTACCAACGTTGTATTCCATCTGCCAGACCTTGGTCCACTCACTTAATTTATCTATATCCATCTGCAGACTCTCCACATCCTCTGTACAATTTGCTTTTCCACTCAGTTTAGTGTCATCAGCAAACTTTGCTACGCTACAAATCATCAATGTAAATGGTAAACAGCTGCGGGCCCAGCACCGACCCCTGTGGCACCCCACTCACCACAGACTGCTAACCAGGGAAACACCAATTTACAACAACTCTCCGCCTTCTATTGGTTAACCAGTCCTCTGTCCATGCCAATACACTTCCTCCAACTCCATGTATCCATATCCTATTTAAAAGTCTCTTGTGTGTCACCTTAACGAATGCCTTCTGGAAATCCAAGTATACGACATCCACCTGTTCCCCTCTATCCACTGCACTCATTATGTCCTCAAAGAACTCCAGTAAGTTTGTCAAACAGGACCTGCCCTTTCTGAATCCATGCTGCATCTGTCTAATGGAACCACTCCTTTCTAAATGTTTTGCTATTTCTTCCTTAATGACAGCTTCAAGCATTTTCCCAACTACAGATGTTAAGCTAACTGGCCTATAGTTGCCCGTCTTTTGCCTACATCCTTTTTTTAAAAAAGTGTTGAGACATTTGCTGTCTTTCAATCTGCTGGGACCTGTCCAGAGTCGAGAGATTTTTGATAAACGATTACCAACACGTCTACTATAACCTCCACCATGAAAAGGGGCAGTCAAGGGTGGAGACCATAGGCTGACAGTGTGAGTGGTGGCTACAAACTGCAGAAGGGTGGTGAAGGGAATACTGAAACTGGGAGGTGGGAATATGCTGATGCAAGCAGACACTGTGAAGGATAAAACGGCAAGTCAAAGCCTTGAAGACGAATACCAAGGGAACTTTATCGTGGGGGGAAAAGGGGGTGCAAGGAAGCATGGAGGGGAGAGGAAATGCAGCAGAGAGCTCCATCCAGCTTCGTAGAGGAGAAGCCATGCTTCTGGAAGGGAGAGGACATTTCAGAGGATTCAGAGCAGAAAACTTCACATGGCATCGACAGGGAAACTGGGAAAAAGAAAATATTCAAAATGCTATTCAGAAAAGCATAGCTTCAAGGAGGATCTTTGAAGTCATGCTGATGAACTTCAGAGATCAGTGCTGAATTGGATAAAGGATCTGCCACTGTAGGTGGAGCAAAGAAGCAAGGCACATGAAGGCCAGGCTTGGAGCCATGGACTTTGTAAGGTGTTAGTACCTACACAACACAGACATTTGATTTCTACTTTAAGCTCGCTTATGGGGACACAGACAGACACACACACACACACACACACACACACACACACACACACACACACACACACACACACACACACACACACACACACACACACACACACACACACACACACACACACACACACACACACACACACACACACACACACAAACACACACACACACACACACACACACACGCGCGCACACACAATTCTGCAGATGCTGGCAATCTGGATCAAAAAACACCCAAAATGCTAGAAAAACTCAGCAGGTCAGACAGTACCTATGGAGGGGAATAAACAGTTAATGTTTCAAGCTGAAACTCTTCATCAGGACTGGAAAGGAAGGAGGCAGAAGCTTGAATAAGTGGGTGGGAGGGGGAGCTGACTGGTGATAGGTGAAGCCAGGTGAGTGGGAAGCCCGGGTGCGTATCTGAACCATACACTTGTGCAGAATGGGCTTTGCTTGTTGTCTTAAAGACAAAGTGTTGGACAGTGCTGAGATGTTCTGAGATTACACAGATGATAACAGATTAAAGTTGCCTCGAAGTTTTGGTGCAGTGTATTGGTGAAAGTGTAAGTTAGCAAGTTAGGAATGCTTGTATTAATATGATCTTTTATATTAATCTCTAAGTTGGCTATTGATGAAATTGTATCAATGGCAAGTGAGACTGGAATTAATTTTGCTGTTCTCACTCTCTCTTAAGCAATGAGCTTGAAGCTTTCACAGATCAGTGTGTATTGAACAAAGCAATGTGTCTTCCCGAGTATGCTCTGACTTCAAGAATGCTTTGTTCAGCGTTGTAAGCAGACTGCCACTTGAGGATGGTTCACTGCACTGACTTTGTCTATACACTCAAGTTAAAAAAATAAAATGATTGATGGGCAAATTGGCAGTAAGGCTTGTGAAGGTCTAGTCCCATTGTACCTCAGGGATAAAACAATAAAAATGCCTTTTAATGACTTTGGAGTGTTCCAAACCCGTTTACACTTCACTTCAAAGGATAGTTATTCTGTAATGTTGAAGTAATTATTATGAAGGATTATATTAATACCAACATTATTAACTCAAGCTTTCTCCAACTTAAACTTTGTAAAACTTACCCAACACCCTAGGCGTAGAACATTACGGCAATGTAGCGGCCCTTCAGCCCATGGCGTTGTGCCAACAATTTAGCTAACTCCCAAGATCATCTCACACGGCCCTTCATTTTTCTATTAGCCATGTGCCTATCTAATACTCTCTTAAACGTCCTCACCCTGGCTGTACATTTCATGCAATTACTACGCCTTTTGTAAAAAGTCAAACTCTGCCAACCCCCTGATATTTTCATCCAATCAACTTAAAGTTATGCCATCTGGCGTTGCCGCTCTGGGGAAAAAGACGCTGGCTGTACACTCTACCTATGCCTGTTATACACCTCTATTAAGTCACCTCCCATCCTCCTCCACTTTAAAGAGAAAAGCCCTAGTTCACCTTTGATCTCTGACCTCCTTGTGAACGTTAGTGATGGAATGGCACCTGCAAGATTTGAGCCCTGGGAATAAGTTATTCTCCACTTTCACTCTGCAGACCCTGAAAAAGGCCCAGTGGATCACAGGTGAGTCCCAATGAGGTCGGTTTATCAGCCAGTGGCTGTACTGTGGGAGCTCCTCAACAGGTTGCGTTGCCTTAAAATGTGAGCATTTGTGCCGACATGCTGCATTTGTTTTATATGAACAGAATCAGAATAAGTTTTATTATCACTGGTATATGTACTGAAATTTGTTGTTTCATAGCTGCAAGACAGATAAATAGATAGAGAGGGTCCAAGGTAGAGTTCAGTGGTTCATGAACCATTCTGAAATCTGATGGTAGAAGAGAAGAAATTGTTGCTAAAGCAATGAATGTTGGTCTTCAGGCACCTGTACCTCCTCCCGATTGTAGTAATGACAAGGGGCATGTCCAGGACCGTGAGGATCTTTAATGGTGCAAGCCGCCTTTTGAAAATGTTCTCAGTGATGGGGAGGGTTGTGCCCATGATGGGGCTGGCTGGGTCTACAACCCTTTGGAGCTTCTTTTCCTCCTGTGCAATGGAGCCTCCATGCCAACCAGTGATGCAACCAGTTAGAATGCTCTCCACCATACATTTGTAACAATTTACTGGAGTCTTTGGTGACACCCCCAATCTGCTCAAGCTCCTAATTAAGTGTAATTAATGGTGTGCCTTCTTCATGATTACATTAGTGTTAGGCCCAGGGCTTTGAGATGTTGATGCCCAGGAACTTGAAGCTGGTCACCCTCTCTGCTGCTGACCCCTCCATGAGAACTGGTCTGCGTTCTCCGGACTCCCCCTGTGGTAAACTATGTATACCTGTCTGGACACGCCCCTCTGCTGACTGCTCCTGTGGCTCCTCCCACAGACCCCTGTATAAAGGCGATTGGAGGCATTGCTCCCCCCTCAGTCTCCAAGATGCTGTGCTCTGTTTTGTTGCTAATAAAAGCCTATCGTTCGCCTCCTGTCTCCGAGAGTTATTGATGGTGCATCACCCCCTTCCCGAAGTCAACAATAAATTCCTTAGTTTTACTATCGTTGAGTGTGAGGATGTTGTTGTGACACCACTCAACTAGCTGATCCATCTCACTCCTGTGCACCTTATTGTCACCACCTGGGATTCTGCCAACAACAGTTGTGTCTTGGGTGAATATATACATGGCATTTGATCTTTGTCTAGCCACAGAGTCATGGGCACAGAAAGAATAAGCCAGTGGGCTAAGCACACTGGAGGTGTGCCTGTGTTTAAATTTGTTCAAGGACTTGCAGTCCTTCTGTCTGAACATTTTTTACTCTGTGCTGTCGACACAAGGTTTTGATTGGAAAGGATTAAATTTTTCAGACTGATCACAAGCTTACTTAAACACAAGCTTAATTTTAACAGTGAAATAGATTCTAATGTACCTCATTTTTCTTCACCGTGAGCTTTATTTTGTTCTTCGTGGTTTGTCTATTTCTGTGGGTTAGTGAAACCTGCCAGATTTATATTTTAACGTAATTGGATCTGTTCACATTAAACGACATCAGTGTCAAACCTAAACCTACCATTCCTTGGTTTCACCTATTTTTTTGCCCCACATCCCCCCCCCCCACCCTTCCCCTGTAACTCATCCTCCACATATTCCTTGGTTGTGCTTGATACCTAAAAATGCCCTTGATTTTTGTGTGGTTTGAGGTTTTTTCATTATTAGCATAACCCAATAATGCCAAGCTTCTCTCGGAAGGTTTAAACCAGAGCTGTCCCACTCGTCGCTCTTGACTTGGAAGGCGTTGGTCTAGGCTGTTCCTCATTTGCTGATCATGGCACCCAGTGTTTGAGGACCTGTTTAACATCTACACTTGGTGGGATGTAAACTGTGGTCAACATCATGCAGGGTAACTTGCTTGGTAAGTTAGCACTGAATTGTTAGATGTTTCAGGCTGGAGGAACAAGAGCACAGCAAGGCTCCTGAATCGGAGCACCACAAAGAGTTTATCTTGAAACAGAGACCCTGTCTCCAAATCAGCAGTCCGGTTCTGGTCCATCCTGTGTATCGAGAAGCCTTCGAGTCTTGCCCATGTAACCAGCTTGTCCGGAGTGAGCCATATCTCCGTGAAGCAGAGACACAGCAATGGATCTTTCTTTCCCCTCTGATCCAGCAAAGTTGCCCTTGAGTCTTCAACCTTTTTCTTCAGCGACTGTCCACTTGCTAACCATATTCAGAGGAAGTTTCATGTCTCGGTGCCTTAGCCGAGCTTGAAGGCCTCCCCTTCTCTCTTTCTTGCCTCCATGATGATGTACCTACGTCCGCCTGAAGGTGCCATAGCTACATGCTTGAGAGTTAAGTAGAAAATAGTGAAATCATTAGTTTGTTAAGACGATTCAAAGGAATCTTACTTAAAGGGAAATTACAGGCTGCCCATTGCAATGAGAGTAGTTCAGAAGAAGTGTATATAGAAGTTTTGTAAGCTGCCCACAACATATTGCTGTGTTTCACAGGTGCTATCTTGCCAAACACCAATGAGTAAAAGAAGGCAAACTGCAAATAAAAATAATACGGAGAAGCTGAGTTGTAAAGTGTCCTTTTGTCTGTGTGTGATTGGAGCCTGTAATTTATATCTTCATCATGTGGTTTTTGGGCCGATTGATTTGCTGATGAGGTTGAGAATGGAGTGTATGGCAGAGTGTGAACCATTGATCGGCTCCAGTTCTCACCACTCACTGATTAAAGTGTCGAGGAAGATTGAAATCAGTGAGGGTGACGGTGGACAGCAAGCATGTGATTGGTCTCCCTCTCCTCCTCCTCACTCACTGCTGCTGGGAGAAGGTGCAGGAGTCCTGGGCAAGGTTTGACCGGCATGGTTTATGTATTGCACTAGTTTTTACATGACTCTTTGCTTCATGTTATGTGTGTTTCTAGTTTTTGCCTACAACTTTTTTAGTATTCTGTGTGATTTTGATTGGTGTGAACTGGCTGTGTGGCCTGCCATTAATGAACAACAGTGCTAAATTGAACTAAAATGAAGTAAATATTCCTAGACTGTTTCAAGGACTCTGGTTTGATGGTTAATATTCTGTTTGTTATCCACTTGTTTTATGTCCAAAACAAAATTGTGGGTAATAGCTGAACCTCATGGTGTGGGACCTAAGGCTCCTCTATCTCTTCCCCAATGGTGGTAGCGGGAAGAGGGCACGGTCTGGATGGTGGGTGTTCTTGCTGATGGATGAAGTCTGCGCTAAAAGCAGAAATGTATAAAGACACCTTTCCCAATTGTCATTCTGGCCTGAGCCTTTGCTGTCCCATTTTATTATTGGTTCCAGGTTCTTTGGAATTGAGGAGGCTGCAGAAGGTAAGGGGTGAGTTATTCCTGCTGATCTAGGAGGAGCAGAGTTGCACCTCGAAAATAAATTGGGTCAAGGCATCTCCAGGACTATGACACTGAACTGAGGCTGTAACCCACCTGTCTAATCACAAAGCAGCAAGGCATTGCCCCTGGATTGTTAAGATTTTTTTTGCCCAGTCTGCTGCATTCTCATTCTCAGGAGCTGCCTTGCCTGGGCAACTGTGTCTGCAGAATGCTTGTCAGATGCTTGCTGATCTCCTGCTTAACCCTGAAAGAACCAATCAAGTCTTAAATCGTAATTATTTTTTTAGTAATCTTTTGAGAACAAGATTTGCTCTCCTTTCTTTATTGCTCCTGCTAATACTCCATTATCCCCAGGCAGCATTTGTATCTCCATGTGTCCTTGGGAGGCTTGTTGACCTACTATATCTTTAACAAAACGTAATTAGTTGTGAGCATTGAGGTTAGCTACAGCTACTTATAGAACTCGTCTTCTGTTGCTTGTTCCTACTGATTCTTACTGGAACATACTTCCTGTACTTAAGGAGGATTTTAGCTTTAAAAATGACCTTTTTATTTTCAATTCCTTCCTTCCTGGAACTCGGCACGTAGTCCTAGAGTTATTGAAAGCCTTTTGAGTTTTCTTTCTTTCACTATTGGCTCAATACTGCTAACGCAAAATACTCATTGAATCTGACACTCCAAGGTGAGCTGTGAATAAAACCTCCTACCTTCGCGAAGGTTTTCTCGATCTGCTCAATTAGCAGTTCATATTGGAGACTCCACTGCATAAAAGTGAAAGACAGCAGAGGTAATAGACTCAGCCAACTCCAACTCAGGCACAATCCTACCCGGCACGAAGGGCATTTTCAAAATACAGGGCCTCAAGACAGCAGCATCCATCATGAAGGACGCTAACTGCACCGGGCATGCCCTCTTCCCATTGCTGCCATCAGGGAGGAGGTACATATTCCTGAAGACCCACACTTCTCCTCCAACATCAGATTTCTGCATGGCCCGTGAACACCACCTTACTGTTCCTCTTTTTTGCGCTATTCATTTATTTTACAGTTTATTTCAATTAAATCCCTTTTTTTTTATAAACTGGGCTCCTCGCTAACAGCCACTAGACTCAGCAGTGAGCAAACCACCTTTCTCAAACTCTGTATGTCTAGGGTCGGTATGACTTGGGTCCCACCAAAACCAAGTTGGGATGTTTCAACCACCACGTCCCGTTCTGAGTGAATACTGTGTAAATACTGCCCACTTGCAGTTATCCATCAGCAAGAAATAACAGATTGTACACTGCATATAATTATAAAAAAGGTGTATATATGAATGTCAACTTAATCAAACGGTTCTTAAACAAAGAAAAAAATAAAAGGGGCTCATTATAATTAATACAGTCAAATGTGCACCAGGATGGAGCTCAGCTCTAATAAAAGCTGACGTGTTCTCCTACGGCGCCAACTCCTATTCCCAGTTCACCAGTAGAACTTCCCAAAATCAAATCACGCATTCCAGTTGGAGCGAATCCTACAGCCAGTTCTCACGATCTCTCTCTATCTCCCACTGATAGCCCAGTGTCTATCATGAAAACCTCTCTGCCCAGCTTTCTCAGGAACCTTCTCCCAGTTCCACCATCCCAGCGGGCTGACCCGACATTCCTAAGCAGAACAGCGCAACCCCTTATCGTTAACGGTAACCAATACACTGCCAACAGAGCACGCCCACCTACAAAAAGCCATTAAATGAACTACCCTACAACATCAGCAGTAAAATCGTAACCAGGACATTACATCAACTTAAAGTAATTTTGTCATGTACTGCAGCCACAGGACAACTACTAATTAGACACATGTTGGTGATAATAAACCTGACTGATTTATTTAGTTTTTTTATTTATTGAGATACAGGGCAGAATTGGCCCTCTGAGCCTCGCCACCCAGAAACCCCCAATTTAACCCTAGCCTGATCAGGACTGGGGTTATTTACCTGATCAATTAACCTACCGACAGGTATGTCTTTGGACTGTGGGAGGAAACCAGAGCACCCAGAGGAAAGCCACACAGTAACAAACTCCTTACAGGCAGCAGCAGGAAATGAACCCTTGTCGCCTGTACTGTAAGGCATTGCGCTAACCACTACACCACCGTTCTGCCCTATTCTGACTCAGTATCGGAAGAAAATCAGACTTAAGTACATACAAGCCTGGAGAGAGTCGTGCTGTTTTCGGTTAGCCTGAATTTGCAGTATTGTGTGCAGCTCTGGTCACTGCGTGGCTGGAAAGGAGGTAATGGCTTTAGAGAACAATGTTGCCTTACAAAGAAGCTGGACAAACTAGGACTGTTTTCTCTGGAGTATCAGAGGCTGAGGGGAGACCAAATAGGACAAGAGTTTCCAAACTGGGGTCCATGGACACCTTGCTTAATGGTATTCACCCAAGTCACAACAAAAGTTGGGGAAGTTTATAAAACTATGAAAGGTAAATACTAGAGCGACGAGCTTTTAAGGTGGAAGGCAGGAGGATTAAGCGAAACTTGCAAGGCAACGCACAAAATATTGGAGGAACTCGGTAAGTTAGGCAGCATCAATTAAGAGGAATTGACATTTCAGACTGTAATCTTTCTATAGACTCTCAGTCCCAAATGTTCATCATTTATTTTCCTCCATAGATGCTGCCTGACTTGCAGAGATCCTCCAGCATTCTGTGTGTGCTCAAGATTTCCAGCATCTGCAGAATTTCCTTGTTTATGATTTATGAGGCAGTTTCGTTTTCACACTAAGTGACTGGGGCTTGGACTGAACAGTACAAACAATCTGCTCTTCAGCTGAGGTGGCAGGCCAAGCTGTCAGCGGACATTCTGTCCACTGTGTAGGACTGTGCACAGAGGGCAACATTAATATCTCTTCACGTCCACATAATCTGGAGTCGAGGCCTGAGATTTTCCATAAGCGGGATTGTGCTAATTGATTAAACAGAGTTATTAGCGAGAATAAGAAAGGCAGCTTCTAGGGATTAAAAATCTGAAGGGCGTGCCTTGGGCAGCACAGTGGTGCTGCTGGTAAAGTCACTGTCTCACAGCCTCTCCTGAGCTGGGTTCCATCCTGACCTCTGGTGTTGTTTGTGTCCAGATTCTGACCTGTCCTTTCTTTGCCTTGTATTGGGTTATTGAGAGTGTATTTATAAAACCAATTGGTGAAGTGTTATTAAAAGGTGAGAGGATCTTGACGAATGTGATGGAGCAGATTTTCTTGAAATGGACTCAACTAGTATCAGGAGATACAACACTAGAGTGAAAGACTCTCTCAAATTTCTTTTCTTTTTTCAATCTTTTTATTAAGTTTCATATATATATATAAAGAAAAACATAACATAATAATGAATAGGTTATGAATACAATAGACTTGAAATTACATTGATAATAAGATAATAATATCCTATTAAAACATCAACAGAAAAAAGTACATTAATCAATCAAGTCTGTATAACTACATATGAAAAAAAAACAAAAATAATCGTCAAAAAAGAAAAAAGAATTAAAAATAAGTAAAAGAAAATGTATATTAATAAAAAAAAACTAAACTAACATGGGCAATAGTAACAGTTTATAAGTATGTGATAGTGTCAAAAAAAACTCCGAAACTCCATACCTGAACAAGAATAAGCAGAAAGAAGGTCTGGAAAAGGTCAAATTAATTCATATGAAAATGTCGAATAAACGGTCCCCAAGTTTCTTCAAATTTGACTGATGAGTCAAATGAGTCATTTGACTTGTCTCAAATTTCTACAGATGTACCGTATAGAGCATTTTAACTGGTTGCTTCACTATCTGATATGGAGGGGGCACTGCACAAGATCGGTAAAAGCTGCAGAAATTTGTAAACACAGCAGCTTCCTCCACGGAGGACATGTCCTGCCCTGGAGGACATCTTCCAAAGACGTTGCCTCAAAAAGGTAACTCTCTCCACTCAGGACTTGCCTGCTTCTCAGTACCACCATAAGAGAGGAGGTACAGGGGCCTTAAAACATACACTCAACATTTTAGGAACAGCTTCTTCCCCTTCACCATCAGATTTCTGAATGGCCAATGAACCCATGAATGCCATCTCATTATTTTTACACTACTTAGTTATTTTTTTTTATAAATATTTCCTGTTATAATTTATGGTATATGTTATGTATTGAATGATGCTGCCACCACAGAGCAACAAATTTCACTAAATATATTAGTGATAATACACCTGGTTCTGGTTCTAAAATGCCTTATTTTATTTAAACACATTGACAATTAGCTAATCCCATTTGTGTTGGTTAATAGGATGAACTCTAATTGGTGAAGTTTTAGAGAACTTTCCTTCTGACGGCATTAAAAACCCCACTCTTGAAGCACTGAGGGCTCTTTGAAGCTTTGCTGCTGAATTTCAAGAGGGAGGATTAAAGACCAGTGTTTGCAGGCACTGATCATTCATTACAAAAGATTATATTTGATGACAATGAGTATTTTCAATGGCTAGGACTATCAGTCAGGGCCGCAGCAATGGAAACAGGTTGCTTTTAAGTCAAACAAAGAATCCTTTCTAAATTGGAGCTAAGTATTGCCTAAAACAAACTGATGTACAATCATCACAGAATTCCTCAGAGAGGCTCAGCAGGTGAATTCTGTGAGCCTTGGATAGGTGTTTGGCATGAAAAAAAAATGCAGTTGATAGTATTGGGATTAAATGGAAATTTTCTCTCATCACTCTTCAGAAGCACAGATTGTAAAGTGTTTTGTGATTTTGAGTTTAAGAGAAGTACTCATGAAATTCAATCTTCTTTCTTGCCATATTCTTTTGTACATGTTCCATGTTGCAGTTGTCATTCACAGGATATAAACTATGGTCTCATCTGGTCCTTAAGTTTGAGATAACTCTATGTTGTTCAGAGAAGAGTGAGCTTGGTCAGTGTTTGTTTCCTTGGTAAATACTTAAGGTGTCCAGTCTGAAAGTTGTATGGGTTCATTGTGCGTCCTGACAGTAGTGACCACATGTCATTGGCTGTCACATGCTTTTTAACATTCAATGATCTTTAATGTCTTCTTTGCAAAAGTCATGAATCATTGACCACGGACAGCTTAAAAATCACAAGTGCTGTTTGATTCCATTTTGCAAAAGCCGGACTTTAGAATTTCGCTGTCCATCTGCATCTGCCAGTTCCTCAGCAGATACAGTGGCATTCAAAAGTTTGGGCACCCATCAACATTTCTGTTCTGTTAAGTGAGTAGAAGATGAACTGAGCTCCGAACGTCATAAAGTTAAACATGAAACATTCTTTTCAACATTTTAAGCAAGATTAGCATGTTATTTTTGTTTTGTACAATTTTAGAGTTTGGGGGGGGGGGTGGAAGAAAAAGGAAAGGAGCACCATGCAGAAGTTTGGGCACCCCAAGAAATTTGAGCTTTCAGATGGCTTTTAACAAGGTCTCAGACCTTAATTAGCTTGTTAGAGCTATGGCTTGTTCACTGTCATCATTAGGAAAGCCCAGGTGATGCAAATTTCAAAGCTTTATAAATACTCCTGACTCCTCAAACCTTGCCCCAACAATCAGCAGCCATGGGCTCCTCTAAGCAACTGCCTAGCACACTGAACATTAAAATAAATGATGCCCACAAAGCAGGAGAAGGCTATAAGAAAAGAGCCAAGCATTTTCAGGTAGCCGTTTCTTCAGTTCGTAATGTAATTAAGAAATGGCAGTTAACAGTACTGGTGGGGGTCAAGTTGAGGTTTGGAAGATCAAGAAAACTTTCCAAGAGAACTGCACATAGGATTGCTAGAAAGGCAAATCAAAACCCCTGTTTGACTGCAAAAGACCTCCAAGAAGATTTAGCAGACTCTGGAGTGGTGGTGCACTGTTCTACCGTGCAGCAACACCTGCACAAATATGACCTTCATGGAAGAGTCATCAGAAAAGAACCTTTCCTGCACCCTCGCCACAAAATTCAGCGTCAGAAGTTTGCAAAGGAACATCTAAACAAGCCTGATGCATTTTGGAAACAAGTCCTGTGGACTGATGAAGTTAAAATAGAACTTTTTGGCCTCAATGAGCAAAAGTATATTTGGAGTAAAAGGGGTGCAGAATTTTATGAAAAGAACACCTCTCCAACTGTTAAGCACGATGGTGGATCGATCATGCTTTGGGCTTGGGTTGTAGCCAGTGGCACAGGGAACATTTCACTTGTAGAGGGAAGAATTAATTCAATTAAATACCAGCAAATTCTGGAAGCAAACATCACACTGTCTGTAAAAAAAAGCTGAAGATGAAAAGAGGATGGCTTCTACAACAGGATAATGATCCTAAACACACCTCAAAATCCACAATGGACTACCTCAAGCCGAAGGTTTTGCCATGGCCCTCACAGTCCCCCGACCTAAACATCATCGAAAATCTGTGGATAGACCTCAAAAGAGCAGTGCATGCAAGACGGTCCAAGAATCTCACAGAACTAGAAGCCTTTTGCAAAGAAGAATGGGTGAAAATTCCCCAGTCAAGAATTGAAAGACTCTTAGCTGGCTACAGAAAAAGGTTTACAAGCTGTGATTCTTGCCAAAGGGGGTGTTACTAAGTACTGACCATGCAGGGTACCCAAACGTTTGCTTTGGGCCCTTTTCCTTTTTTGTTATTTTGAAACTGTAAAAGATGGAAGTAAAAAGTAATCTTGCTTAAAATATTAAAGAAATGTGTCATCTTTAACTTTATGCGTTTTGGAAATCAGGTCATCTTTCACTCGCCTTAGCTATTCACAGTAACAGAAATTTTGACTGGGTGCCCAAACTCTTGCATGCCACTGTATGAAGCAAATACCCATTCTACACCATATATCTTTGATAATTGTACAAGTTCAGTTTGATGGTGCTGATTTTTTTTTGTTGTCTGAACAAGTATTAGACCAGTTGGAAAATAAATCAATCAGAACATGCCTCTCATCGAAATCTAAGTTTATTACCAAAGTACTTATCTGTCACTAAATGCTACCTTGAAACTGAGATTAATTTTCTTGCAGGCATTTATAGGAAAATGGAATAGAATTTATAAAAACTATACAGAAAGACTGATAAAGGTGCAAAATAAGATAAGTTGTGGAAATTTAAAAAAATCCTGCAAACACGAGTTGTAGATTCCTTGAAAGTGAGTCTGTAAGTTGTGGAATCAGTTCAGAGGTGAGTGAGGCTATGCACAGCGGTTCAGGAGTCTGATGGTTGAAGAGTAATAATGGTGTGATGGTGTGGGATCACAGTCTCCTGAGCCTCCTGTCCAATGGAGGCAACAGCAGCAAGAAGAGTGGATGGTAGGGGCCTTTGATCATGCTTTCCTGCAACAGGACTCCTTGGAGATGCACTCAATGATGTGGACATAGTGATGTTGCATCTTCAGCATTGCAACAGTGATTATACATCCAACCCATATAAAATTTCAGATTAGGAGCAGGAATGGTTCGTCAACCACTAGCCTGTCCTGATGTTCAAGGAAGCTTTGATTTGTAACCTTGATTACAAATTTGACTTTACATCTATCTACCCCCCTGAAACCTATTGATTTCCCTGCTGATCAAAACTCTATCCACTTCTGCCTGGAAAGTATTCAACTCTGCTTCTACTGCTCTTTGAATGAAGATAAAAGTTAGATTTATTTGTCAGATGCAGATCAAAACACGTTGTTGGCTTAGAATCAAATCAGAGAAGGTTGTACTGACGGTAGCCCACAAAACATGCAGGTCATCACCAGTACAGGGCAACAAAATATGTGGTCTGCCGCTATTACAATCCTGCATCAACAAAACACGCCCATAACTCCAACTCAAAGACCCATCCGTCTTTGGAATGAGAGTGGAAACTGGAACACCCGGAGGAAACCCACATGGACATGGGAAGAACATATAAACTTTGCAGACAGTGGTGGAAATTGAACACCAGTTTTGCAGCTGGGTGCTGAAATGTGTTAGTCGTCTGCGGTTTCTGACGATGACGGAACCTGCGCAAGAGGAGTGCTATAGTGAGAACTGGGGCAGTTCTACTTGCTCGGCCTCAAAAATCTTGGTTCAATGGTACAAAAAAAATCGTCACGACTGGAGACTTACTCGGCTGCACTGCAAAAGTCATGATGCCTTCTGTGCCTTGTCGTGCCCTTTGCTCTCAAGCCCTTCTCGGCCGTTGGATTTCGTAGTTACCTCATCCTGATGAGTCTGCAGGAACTGGCTTCCCTTGCTGGGGTAGGCATGTCCCTATCTCACTGGGGTTTGAGGTTCCTCGCTACCCTCATCTGGTTTAGCCCACCTGCCGAAGCAGTGTACCAGGGTGAGGCCACTGTCACATGCAAGTAGTTATTTGGAGCCACAGGGGATAGCTGGGTGGCAGGTGGGGACCAAAGGTGAGTGAGCTGCCCCTAAGATGAGCATGACAAGCCCGCCACCAGAGGTGCTGCCCTTCACTGGAAGCCCCATATGTCCTGGAATAGCATTATGCTGACTCCTGGTCTACAATGAGTGAGAATTTAAAAGACTCTCAACCCTTAACAGAGTCTCATCTGTCATAAGTGTGTGACGACTTAAAATTGTGACCCTTAGTTCTAGGTTCTCCTACATCATTCCTTCCATATGTATTCTGTTAAAATGCCTATGTTTGAATCAAGTCCAGGCTCGCTTTTCTAAACTCCCTAGATGCAAGCCTGGTATTCCTAACCTTTCTGCAGAGGGCCATCTGTCCTTTCCAGGTATTAGTCTAGTGAACATACCAGGCTCTTTTGCATCCAAAAAGCACGAGACGAGACAGTCCTTTTACTTTTCATGCAGAAAATGAAACTGATTTTGACAAGGTACAAATGTAAGAAATGCTTTGGAATTTGCTGGTCTCAGGAAATTGGAATTGCAGTTATGATGGAACATCTTGATTGCTGCTTTTAGTAAAACTGCAGTTTTTTTTCCAGATTTTAGTATACAGTATTTTAGGATTAACACAGCTTGACAATCAGAACTGTTTTGGGACTTACAGTTAGATTCCACCAAGTCAGCCCTTTAGAAGATTCATGGTGGTGTTATTTTAAGTATATAACATAAATAATGTTTTATTAGAATTTTACTTTTATTAGATTTTTGCAGAAAGATAAAAAAAATGTACTAATAAATATGATTAAGTGAAGCACTATATTTCATATGTAATTTCATTATTATGGCATTTGGGGGAAGTAAATGCTGCGGTTCAGCTTGTCTCAGTCTGGAGATGTGAGGGGAAAGACCAAACTGATGATTCAGTACAGTACTGAGGGAGAGCTGTATTAACAGAGGAGCCAACTTTTCAATGATGTAAACAGAAGGCATTTCTGGTCTTTCAAATACAAATTAAGGATGGCACAGGCTATTTGGCACGTTGAGTTCCTGCTGACCCATTTAGACTGATCCTATATTTCTTCTCTCCCTCGTTCTCATTAACTTTCCCCAAACCACTGCCACTCATGTACAAGCTGGGGGTAATTTGTCACGGCCAAATAGCCCACTGGCCATCAGGAACTGGCTGGGCATTATTTCCGTGTATACTTGAATAATTTTGAGCTGTGAGTTGGTACATGCCTTCCGGCATTGTATAAGGTCCCAATAAATTGTTCTTTTTAAATGTGACTAGCAGCAGTCATCTCTCTTGATTTCTTGATCATATGTACTCAGTGGCAACATTATTAGGTGCACCTGGACACCATAATGCAAATACCTAATCAGCCAATCATGTGACAGCAACTCAATGCAAATAGCATGCAGACGTGGTCAAGAGGTTCCATTGTTTAGACCAAACATCAGAATGGGGATAAAATGTGATCTAAGTGACTCTGACTGTGGAATGATTGTTGGTGCCAGATGGGGTGGCTTGAATATCTCAGTAACTATCGATCTCCTAGAATTTTCACACATAACACACTAAAGCTTACAGAAAATAATATGAAGCCCATGAATATACTCACAATGGCCACTTTATTAGGTTTAGGAGCTACCTAATAAATTAACCTTTAAGTGTATTAAAAAGCAACAAATCTGCTTTTGAGCTACAGGGATAATGGAAATAATTGGATAACTTTTCTTCCAAATACTTGTTCTGGGCTGGAAGGAGCCCATTTGCACTCAAATTCAAAACCTCATAAACTTTGCTGATTGGGTAGACCTTAGCTTTGGTTTCTGCTCCTTGATGACTGAACAAATGTTAGCATGCCAATGACTGGAATGCTTCCATTGTTCTGGGAGTGGAAGATCACCCACCGTGATAACAGGGCACATACTTCAAAGTGCAAAATGTTGGGAAAAGAACTAGGATTGCCCTTGATCCCATCAGTCTTGTTCACTTGGTAGACGTGTACAAAGTGAACGTTGACTTGCGATATCGCATGTTTGGAATCAAATCAGTGGGAGGGCAAGTTTTGGTCGGGAGGTGTGCTCCACCTGAGGGCAGCATTCTGCCTCAGAGGTCAAGGTCAGAGGGGATGGTGAAGACATGGCACAGATGAAAGCTGTGATCAGAGGGAGGAAAGGGATTGGTAGGTTGGAGTGTTCAGGGAAGCTGGGGTGAGAGGAAGATAGAGTTTGAGGACCCAGAGCTGGAGAGACCACAGGATTGGTGAAGGAAGGGGAGACTGGGCTTCTAGCGGCAGCAGGTGAAGTCCCATCGGTCAAGGTTAGAGTCAGAGTTGGAGATTGCGCAGTAGGCACTATGAAAGTCAGTCTTTAGCTTATAGAGTCAGTTCAGAGTCATGGTGATTGAAGTTATCACATTGGCTCAAGAGCCTGATGGTTATGTATGATGACCTGGTGGAGTGACCGCTTCGGCCTGGATAGTGGGAGTCCTTGATGACATGCTGCTTTTCGTGGCTGTGTCCATGTAAATGTACTCAACTGGGGAGGCAGTGGCTTTGCCTGCGATGGACTGGGCTGTATTAATCACTTTCTGTAGCCTGGGCATTCATGTTTCCATACCAGGCCGTGATGCATTTGGTTAAGATGGCCTCCATTGTGCATTTATAGATGACTGTCGGAGTTATACATGCTGAATCTGTGCAAACTTTTAAGAAGTAAAGACATTTCCGTACTTTCTCTATGTGCTCTTCCTAGAACAGCCTGTCTGATTTGTTAATGCCAAGGAATTTAAAGCTATTAACTCTCTGTACTTCTGTTCCCTAATGCGAATTGGCACATGGACCTCTGGCTTTCTTCCTCCTACGGTCAATAATCAGCTCATTGGTTTTGCTGATACCGACAGGGAAGGAAGGATGCTGTGTGAGAGGTTATTGTTGCTGTGGAGGAGATGCTTTGTAGAATGATAGTGGATGGAGGTGGACTGCCAGGAGTCACTCCAGAATGAGAAGGCGGAAGGGACAGAGATTTTCTCAAGTTATAGTCACAGTGGTGTAGCTGTTAGAAATGTTGCTTCCAGTTCAAACCTGACTTTGGGTGCTGTCTGTGTGAGGTTTGCACGTTCTCCTTGGAACCACATGGGTTTTCTCGACATGCTTC
The DNA here is from genome assembly GCF_030144855.1 of Hypanus sabinus. Lineage (NCBI taxonomy): Eukaryota > Metazoa > Chordata > Chondrichthyes > Myliobatiformes > Dasyatidae > Hypanus > Hypanus sabinus. Next base: position 126,221,471 of record NC_082713.1, read on the forward strand.
AGTTTCTTCCCACATCCCAAAGATGTAAGGGATTTTAAATACTTAACCAGAAATTATTTTGGCATCTTTGTCTGGAGCAGTTCTTCACATCAAAGTCATATCCAGGTAGAAATGCTTCCCAACAACTTAGTGTGGAAGGTACTGGGGCAATCTGACATCAATGCTGCCGGGCATTACACAATTGGTTCATTTTAACAACAAGCCAACAGCTCGCAACATCTCAGTGCTAGTGTGGTACCTGAAAATTGGCCAGCCAGCCATTCTGTGGACCCTGCAGGATCAGAATAAGGTTTATTATCTCTGACATGTGTCATGAAATTTGTTGATTCATGATGGTTCTGAACATTTGCCAGCTCAGTTTCAGGCAGTCATAGTGGAATTCATTTATGATTATCACATATACCAAGATACAGGGAAGATGCTGTCTTGCATACTGTCCTTGCAAATCAAACCATTACACAGTGCATTGAGCTAGAATAAACAGTAACAATGCAGAATAAAGTGTAAAATCTACACAAAGATTGCATTGCAGATAAACCATAATATGCAAGATCACAATGAAGTACTGTAGATTGTGAGGTCAATAACCCAGTCCATCTCATTAAACAAGAGGTCCATTCAGCTGTCTGATAACAGTGAGATAGAAGCTGTCCTTGAGTCTGCTGCTACGTCCTTTTCAGGTTTTTGTATCTTCTGCTTGATGGGAGAGGGGAGGAAAGAGAATATCTATGATGTGTAGGGTTTTTGGCTTTGCTGGCTGTTTTACTGAGGCAGTGGGATTTATAGAGAGTCCATGGAGGGGAAGCTGATCCCTGAGATGAGAGCTGAACTGTGAGCCCCAACTCTCCGCAGTTTCTTGTAGTCACGTGCAGAGCAGTTACCATAGCAAGCCATTAAATATCCAGACCGAATAAAAATTGGTAAGAGTTGACGGGAACATGCCCAATCTCTCTGGCCTCCTGAGAATACGGTTGCTGCACATACTGTTAGAATGGTAAAGGAGGCGAATGGCATGCGTGCTTTTATTAGTCAGGCACTGAATTCAAGAGAAGATAGCCACTCCTGGAGTAATGCATTCAGTTCTGGTTATAGGAAGGGTATGGTGGCACTGGAGAGGGTCAAGAAAGGGACCACCACAATGTTGCCTGGATCAGAGGGTATGTGCTATAGGGAGAGGTGTATTAGACTATGGTTGGCATCCCTGGAGTGAAGGGTGACCTGATATTGGCTTGAGATTATGAGAGGCACAGAGCAGACAACCAGTGTCTTTTTTTTTCCCATGGTTGGAATGTCTAATACTAAAGGCCATGCATGCTTCTAAGATGAAGTTCAAAGGAGATGCGTAGGGCGAGATTTCTATTGAAAGGATGCTGGACACACGGAATGGACTGCCAGGGGTCGCGGTGGAGGCAAATAAATTTAGAGGCATTTAAAAGGCTCTTGGGAAGGCATGTGAATATGCAGAGAACAGAGGGATATGGACATGGTTTAGGTAGAAGGGATTCATTTAATTGGGCATTTAATTACTAGTTTAATTGGTTTGACAGAGGCTAATGGGTCCTTTTGGTGCTGTACTGTAGTATGTTCTAATTGTCCAATACCAAGGAGTGGTGAGGCAAGCCAGCAGAATATTCTCTATCCTATGGCACTGACCTGTGGCAGTGGAAAGGAAATTACCTTGGAGAAAGCACCTTTTATACTGTCGCCCTGGACCCTGCCAACAGTACTCATTTGAGTAATGAGGGAGAAAAATACTTTTCGGCCTTATCAACGCATCCAAAAATATTGTGTCACTCCGCATCCTTATCAGCATTTTATTAGTGTGGAATGTTGTGCAGCATTTAGCTTGTATGCTTTCAAACAAGTTCCTACAGAATACGGTGGAGAGCATTCTGTGACTGGCTGAACCACTGCCAGATATGCACAGGATCAAGAGAGACTGCAGAGGGTTGTAGATTTGGCCAGCTCCACCAAGGGCACAGGCCTCCTCACTATGGAGGGCATCTTTAAAAGTGATGTTTCAAGAAGGTGGCATCCATCTTTAAGGGCCCCTAACACCCAGGACGTGCCCTCTTCTCATTTCTACCATTGAGAGATGGTGTGGGAGCCTGAAGGCCCCCACTCAGCGTTTTGGACAGCTTTACCCCACCCCCCAACCATCGGAGTTCTGAACCCGTGACCACTACCTCATCGTTCCTCTTTCGCACTACTTATTTATTGATACTTTGTGATGTTTTTAAAATGTCTTGCAGTGCTGCCATAAAACAATTGATAACAAACCTGTCTGTGAATCTGCAGTGCACTGTAAATATCGTTGACCGTAGTCACTCTCTGCCAGCTCGCACTTGCGAGTCCCCAGTACCGACTGGGCAGTGCTACGTCCAGTTACACAGGCGGGCAGCTGGCAGTCGAGGCTCTACCAATGTAAGCTGGGCAGTCAAGTATCTCTCCAAAAAGAGCCACACGAGGAGCAAGGATCTTTGCTTATTGCTTAGTGAGGGAAGGTTGTGAGTAGAAAGCAAGTATTGGTATGGGAGGGTTATTGAAATGATTGAACACTTACAATAACGTGGAGGTCTCGACTGCCCTGTGATAAAGTGTATGTTGCCATATACTACCTGGAAATTCATTTTTTTAAGCATTTACAGAAACAAAACTAAATGCAATAGTAGGGTGCCGAGGAGATCTACTAGGATGCTGCTTCGTTTGGAGATCTTGTCTTAGGAGGATAGGCTGAGCGAGCTAGGGCTTCTCTCTTTGGAGTGAAGAAGGATGAAAGGTGACTTGATAGGGGTGTTTAATATGATAAGCGGCATAGATTAAGTAGACAGCCAGCACCTTTTTCCCCAGGGCAGAAGTGACTAATACCAGGGGCATTATTTTAAGGTAATTGGGTGGGGGGAAGTTTGGTGGTGGGTGAGATGTCAAACTGAAGCTGTAGTGTTCTATTCTCTACAGTAGAATTTTACAAAAAAAAAGCTCGCATGACCAAGAGACTGACAAACACCCAATGTGTATAACAAGACAAACTGTACAAATTAAAAATAATACTGAGGACGTGAGCTGCGTAGCAGGAGAGGATTTGAAGGCTGTCCTGCCTTAAAGACTGTTGAAGAGCAACCTGATGCATATGTATCTGTCAGTTAAGCATCACGGGCTGTCGCATCCCTTTCCAGCAGTCGTTCATTTCAATGGTGAGAGGCAGGAGATAGTAGCATTCAGAACTGTATCACAGATCAGGCCTGTTGGCCCACCTAGTCCATGTTTATTCTGCCTAGACCCATCAACCACAGACAACTATATCCATCCCAGCCATGTACCTACCCAACTTTCCATTAAATGTTACAATCGAATCTGTATCCACTACTTTCAGCGGCAATTCATGCAAAAGTTCAAAGTACATTTATTATCAAAATGTGTACACATTATACAACCCTGAGATTTGTCTGCTTACAGACAACCACAAAGCAAAGAAGCCCTGAAAGAACCCATTAAAGAAAGACCATCAAACACCCCATGTGCAAAGAGGGGAAAAAGCAAAGCGAGCAAACAATACAAATAAGCAAATAGCAATCAGAACGGAAGTTTTAGGGAAGACACGAAGCCCGCCAGATATCACTGCAGGCTGAGCAGGCCAAAACCTCAGTTCAACGCAGAGTTGAGTAAATTTGGCGGATCAGAGAGCACAACTGGGAAGAGCACAGCCCGTCCCTCACCCCGGTCCTGATATTCTGACCTTTTCAATCTCGTCCAGCACTCAACTGGTCTAAACATCGGGTCATCCCTCGCTCTGGGGCCTGGACCCGCTGCCACAATTTGGCACATCCCTGTCCTTTCTAATTCAGCCCGGTGGTTAAATTGTTCAAACATTGGATCTTTCCTCACTCTCAGGGGTGATTCCACTCTGTTTTGACCCTGCCTCTGCCTCGACAACACTTGTAGCACCCTCTCGACTAAGTTGTTCCCGCCCAGGTTCCCCTTAAATATTTTACTTTTTACCGTTAACATGTGACCTCTACTTCTAGTCTTAACCAACCTCAATGGAAAAGGCATGCTCACACCTACCTCTGTCAAATCTCCCCTCATTCTTCTACACTCCAGGGAACAAAGTCTTAACCTTTTCCTGTAACTTATGTCTCCAAGCCCCAGCAATATCCTTTTAAATTTCTGTACTCTTTCAATTTTATCGCATTGTTTCCTGTAGGCAGGTAACCAGAACTGTGCACAACTTTTCAAACTTGGCCTCATCTACGTCTTGTGCAACTTGAGCATAATATCCCAACTCCTGTATTAAATAGTTTGATTTATGAAGGCCAATGTGCTCAGGGTGCTCATGACCTTATCTACCTGTGACGCCATTTCAAAAGAATTGTGGTTTGTATTCCCAGATCCCTCTGTTCTACCACATTCCTCAGTGCCCTATGTATTACCCTAGTTTGTCTTGTCAAAGTGCAAAATGGCATGCTTATTGGAATTAAATTCCATCTACCACGTCTCAACCCACATTTCCAGTGGTTCCAGATCCTTCTGCAAGCTTTGATAGCCTTCCTTGTTGTCCATTATGTCCCAATCTAGATGTCATCCACAAATTTTCTGATCCAGTTTACCACATTATCGTTCAATTTATTAATATAGATGACAAACAACAATGGACCCAGCACTGATCCCTGTAGCACTCCATTAGTTACAGGCCTCTAGTCAGAGTCAACCATGTTCTAGCACCCTCTGGCTTCTCTCAGTGAGCCAATGTTTAATCCAATTTACTGCTTCATCCTGCAAACACAGAGAATGGTTAGTACCTGGAACTTTCTGCCAGAGCAGTTCATGGAACCAGATACAATAACCACATTTAAGAAGCATTTAGACCAATACTCAAGTAAAGAAGGCACAGAAAGGTACAGTCCAAATGCAGGCCGATTGGATTAGATGGCAAGCAGAAAGCTGTCTGCTAGAATGGCCATTTCTGTGCTGCATGAATCTCTGATTGTAATTAAACAATGGGAGTTGTTATTGACCTGAAAACTCGTCTGATTTGTTGATGTCGGCACTTATTGTTGACTCCAGGCCCTCCATAATGACCCAGCACCGTGCTCCGGTCCAGGCAGAGTTAGGACCGGGTAGTAAATGTTGGCCATGCCCATCTCGTGAAAGGATAGAAGTGGACAATAGAAAAAATACAGAGAATGCTGGATATTCTCAGCAGGCCAGGCAGCGTCTGTGGAAAGAGAAACTGAGCCAGTGTCAGAACAGGAGTTTGCTGCAGCCCCTGTATAACAATCACCCTTCAGCTTCTGAGCACACATTCCCACTGATAATGTACTCGGTGCAAGGGGTATTTGATCACTCCTTCATACTGCAGGTAGAAATGTGGGCACAGCTCAGCATATCACTGAAACCTGCCTCCTCTCTATGGACTCTGTCTATGCTTATCGGTGCCTCAGTAAATCGGCTGCATAGTCAAAGCCTCCAGCCACTCTGCACATTCTCTCCTCTCCTCTCTCCCTTTGGGCAGGAGATGCAAATGCCTGAAAGCTCTTGACACCAGACTCGAGGACAGCTATCCTGTTGCTGTAAGGAGACTGAACGGTTCCCTAGTTTAATAAAGTGGACTGTAACGTTCTCCTTCGCGTGTCATGAACGCAGAATTTAACGTCGAGATAAACCACAGTTAATAAGAACCAGATCGCAGCAAGATTAACCCATTTACTGTTCACTCTTCACATTAACATATGGTGAAAACTGTTGATAAAACAATACAAGATTGATACAGTATTTGTTCCTTCCTTAATATCACATTTCAAGTGTAAATACTTGCAAAGGTGACTATAACTACATTACACTAAGGTGCAGTATACAGGGAGAGTTTACCTGCTCCATTGACTACTTTAAATACACTTCCATGCAAACTATCCGCGACTCTTTAACTAACGAAAGCATAAACATTATCTACCGTCGTTACTTCTAACAGGATCGGCATTAACATCTTAGTTCAATATATCGATTATCTATTAACTTACAGCGTTGCTCTCACTGTAATTTCTCATGCCTGCAAAACAACTTCTGCTCAGGTGAGCCTTGTGGAAAGCCCCCACCCTCGCGCTAATTTCAAACGGGTGTTTTCCCACAAGACGCGGCGAAACCGGATGTGACGTCATCGCATGCCGATATATTTTACATGCAATGAATATACTTTAAACACTTCTAATTCTAACTAGAAAATACTATCGAATGAATTACTAAGCGAAAATATTATAAACTAAATAACTGTCGTAAAGACAGCACATGGACTCTGGACTTCCCAATCTACATCATTTCTCATTATCTACCCGCAGTTCACTCTCTAACTGTAATATTGTTCTGCACTGTTAATGTTTTAGCTTGTGCTAACCCAATGCAGTTTTCACATTAGATCAGTATAAATGTTAGCATTTCAATGCACCTTCGCACATAATGTTCCATGTTACACGTGATAATAATTTACCAATTCGCATCAAAAACTTTGAAAACTATAAAATGCTTAAAAATGCATTTTTTGTAAGGATTGCTAGGATCCTGAAGAAATACAATCCGCAAGCCCATAGGGAAGCCCACGTGTGTCAGAGATGACCTAGGACTCAGGTTGGGTGGCATTTGCAGGATTTGCTGTGAATGTGGAGTAGTGTATATTGGCAGGTGGAAGGCACAGTGGAAACCTGCATCAAGGAGCACAGGAGATGTATCCGCTTGTACTACCTGGAGAAATCAGAGGTAGCAGAATGTTGCATTCGCACACCTCTGTTTTGACACATGGTTACTTGAATTACTATAGCCTTCCTGCCGGATTAAACCAGTCTGGTCGTTCTCCCCTGACTTCTCTCATTAACGAAGTTTTTCTGCCCACAGAACTGCTGCTCACTGGATTTTTTTTTAGCACCATCCTCTGTAAACACTAGAGACTGTTGTGCGTGAAGCTCCCAGGAGTTCAGTTCCTGAGATACTCAAACCACCCCATCCGCCACCAGCAATCATTTCACAGTCAAAAATCTCATTTCTTAGGTCACATTTCTTTCCCGTTCTGATGTTTGGTCTGAAGAACAACCAAACCCCTTGCCATCTCTCAATCAAGAGACAATCTGCAGACGCTGGAAATCCAAGCAATACACACACAATGCTGGAGGAACTCAGCAGGCCAGGCAGCATCTATGGAAAAGAGTACAGTCGACATTTCGGACCGAGACCCTTCAGCAGGCTCTTACCATGTCTATATGCTTTTATGAATTGATTTGATACTGCATGATTGGCTTAGATATTTGCATTAGCTTACAGGTGTACCTAATAAAGTGTCCACTGGGTGTAAATGCAATTTCACCTTTCAGTATTTGCTCAAAGGAAGAATGGGGCCAATTAATGACCCAATAAGAGATCATTCTGTGGAGACAGAGGGGTCAGAGGAGGGATCAAAGAGGACAGTCGATGTTTTATAAGGCGGTAGTCAGACTGCACTTCGAGTATTGTGAGTGGTTTTGGGCCCATTATCTAGGAAAAGATCTGCTGGCATTGGAGAGGGTCCAGAGCAGGTTCACGCGAAGGATTCTGGGAATGAACGGGTTAACCTATGAGGAGCGTTTGATGGCTCAGGGCCAATACTCGAGTTTAGAAGAATGAGAGGGGAATGTCCTGGAAACCTATCAAATATTGAGAGGCCTGGACAGAGTGGATGTTTTCTATAGTGAGTGAGTCTTAGACCAGTGAGCATAGCCTCAGAATAGAGGGGTTTCCATTTAGCACGAAGATCCGTGATGAATCTGTAGAATTCATTGCCGTGGAGGTCAAGTCACTGAGCCAAAGGTTACAGAGAGAAGGCTAGAGAATGGATTTGAGAGAGATAATAATCAGACCTGATGACATGGCAGAGCAGACTCGATGGGCTGAATGGCCTAAATCTGTAGATTGCCTCATGGTCTAATGGTCTTAAATACTTTACAATCTGTTCACTGGTGACTTGGATCCTGATCATTTATCAGCACGGTGGGGTGGAAGGCAAGAGATAAAACAAGATGAAGGGGACATTCGTAACAGCTTTGGAATATGCATTCAGCTGATCTGGATGACTGACTAAGCGGGGAAAGGGTGAATAATTTCTGAGGTCCTGGCCATTAGCTTCCAATAAACGGGAATGATGCCAGAGGACCTGAGGTATGCGAGTATTACGTCCTCCTGTAGAGAAGTGAAGTGGTATAAAATAGATAATCACAGTCCATTGGTGATGAGGAAGCTTTTAGAGCAGTAATCCGTGACAAAATTAATTGGCACTTGTAAAAGTGTGTGCTAATAAAAAAATGTCAGCATTAATTTGTTAAAGACAATATGTTTTTGGCTAATGATTTAGTTCTTTGAATAAAGTAACAAGATGGTTGATGAGCAGGGTGCTGCTAATGTGCCTGTGGTTGTTCAAAAAAAAACTTCCGATAAAGTACAGCAAAAAGACAATTAACAAAATTAACAGCCCATGGGAGTAAAGGACATTAACAGTGTGAATTCAAAACTGCAGAAGGGCCAGGATGCAGAGAGTAATGGTAAAGGTTTGTGTCTCAGAACGGAGGCAGTGCTTTCTCTGAAGCATGTAAATGAGCTTCGCAAACGGGGGTCAAATTCTAGTCTGCGGATGAGGTGAGTCTCGGAGCTGTAGTGAACAGGGAGAATGAACAAACTGAAGAAGAAAAGGCTGCCATGTTGTGGATGAAACACATCTGCAGAATGGTGAAGTAGTAGAGGATATCTTAACCTGATTATAGGAATTGACAACCTCGTCAGTGACAGGTCAGTGGAGGTAATAAGGTTGTCCAATTGGTATTATTGACTTTCAAAGATATCAATCCATGAACACTGCTGTTGTGTGCAAACATACAAACCACTGTTTGGGCCCAAGGAGATAAGACCGTATGAAGAAGGCTGCTATGCGATTTGCTGGACTGGGCTGGTCCATCTTCAACACAGAGAAGATGAAATAAAGGATTTGAAGGATTTTGATCATTGATGAGAAGCTACTTCTGGTGGTGGTCTCTGGTGTGACTGGAAGGCAGAGTTCTTAGTGATAGTCCTTGATAAGTAAAAGTTGATCTGGAATAAACTGGTGGGATGGGTGGGAGCAAATTTTGGAGCAATGCTTAAGGTTAAACACTTAAATAGAAATAAATCTATAAGGTGGTGGAGAGAAAAACAAAAGAAAATTGGGACCAGTTAAGCAACTTGACTGAAGAGCCAATCACCCATACCCTTGTGCTGTCTGCTTACATAAACTGAACTGAGACCTGCTCGAAGATCTCTTCACATGGAATCTCTCCAAGCGCTAAGGTTCTTTTGCTGCCCGTTAATCTCAGGCCTGCTGGCTGTAATGACCCACAGCAGCTCCCACAACTAGCACTCGCAGCAAATAAGCCAATTAAAGTAATTTTTGTTTGAATTAATTGAAGGAAAATCGCTATGCTACTGAAGTTGAAAGTTGGAAAATAAACTGTGGGTGCTGGAAAGACTTGGCAGGTCAGGCAGCATCTATGGAGAGACTAACAGTGTTTTAGATCTAATAATCTGAGAAAAGGAGACTAATGTAGTGAAGATGAGGAAGGATGGGCAAAATGAAAAGAATATTACAGATTGGATGGGCCACAAACAAGGGGTTCTGTAGATGCTGGAAATCCAGAGTAATACACTCAATATGCTGGAGGAACTCAGCAGGTCAGGCAGCATCTACGGAGAGGAATAAACGATTGGCATTTTGAGCTCAGACCCTACATCAGGACTGGGAAGAAAGGGGGAAGAAGCCAGAATAAGAAGGTGGAGGAATGGAAGGAGTACAAGCTGGCAGGTGGTAGGTGAAGCCAGGTGAAAAGAGGGTGGATGAAGAGGGAATGAAATGAAGCTGCGAGGTGACAAGGGGAAAGGTAAAGGGCTGAAGAAGGGGGAATCTGATGGGAGAAGAGGAGGGGTATATGAGAGAAGTGATAGGCAGGTGAGGAGAAGAGAAGAGGTAAGAGGGAATTGAGAAAGGAGAGAAGGAGAAAAAGGGAGAAATGATGTTCATGTCATCAGATTGGAGATGACCCTGGCAGAATATGAGGTGTTGCTTCTCCAACCCAAGAGTGGTTTCATTGTGGTAGTAGAGGAGGCCATCTATCAATATGTTGTTGTATAAATGGGAAGTTGAATTGAAATGGATGGCCACCAGGAAACCCTAGCCATTGCTGACAGAGAGAAGATGTTTGACGAAGCTCTCCCCCAAATTGACCAGTGTAGAGGAGACCGCGCCGGGAATACCGGATGTAGTAGACGACGCTGACAGAATTGCAGGTGAGGTATTATTTCACCAGGAAGGACTGTTGGAGGCCTTGAATGGTGGTGAAGGAGGAGGGAAAGGGGCAGGCATAGCACTTGTCCCACTTGCAGGGAAAAGTGACAGGAGAGACATCACTGAGGAGGGATGAACGAGGGAGTAACAGAGACAGCAATCCCTGCGGAAAGCTTCGAGTTGGGGGGGGGGGGTGGGGGAGTCGAGGGGAAGGTGTGCTTGGTGTACAATCCCACTGAAAATATGGTGGAAATTATGGAGAATGAGGTCACATTGCTAGATGATCCTAGCTTTTAATGAGGGTAGTTAAAGCAAAGAGACATGTCAGAGCTGTGGAAACAGAGTGAAAAATGAAAGAAGAGGCAGGCTGAAGGATGTGTTTGGCTAGGTAACCAGCTTGTAGATCAGTAGAAGTTGTCTGTGATGACTTGGATGACTCTTAAGACTGGAGGCTGTGGAGGGAAAATCTCCCATGAAAATGAGGTTTGCTCACTGTAAGACTATGGCCTCGTGTTCCCCGCTAGAGTCATGGTCCAGTGCGAAGTATGAGAAGGTGTCTAAGAGCTGAGATTTGACTGATGAAATTGAGTTAGACAGTCTACAACTGCACCTCCATTATCAGTAGCTTTGATACCCGGCTTGGTCCTCAGTGAGGTGGGTGCAAAAAGATAAGAATGTCATTTGTCATGTCAGAAATAAAGTTGGACGAGAGAGTAAGAAACCAAAGAAAGGGGTCTGGTGGATCTGGAATTCTTGAGTCAGTATACGGAGTCGGGAAAGTCTTGCAAAAGAGATGGTCATGGTGGAGGTGGTACAAGAGGGAGCCTTCTGTCATACCAAGTTCTGTCTGAGGCCCCTGCTGAGTACTGATCATCCTGGAGCAGAGAGGGCAAGATTCGAAGGCCTGGCATAGGCAAGCAGGGACAAAAGAAGAGGCGGAGAGATGGGAATCAGAGAAAACTGAAGGAGAAGAGCAGTGGAGTTAAAGCACTGTAGAAATTTGCAGTATCTGATTCCTGAAAAGAAAGTAAAAGAATGCTGCTGTTTCTGGAACATTTGATTTCTATCTCTGGCATTTTAAGATAAGATTTGGTCTCACTCTGACAGAAATCTCCCTCCTGTGATCTTATTTGTGTCTCTTCTCCTTTTTGGTTTGCAGATGCAAAGCCTGTCTCGCTAACTCCCTACGAAGCCCCTGCAAACAGCCCTCAATATGTGTTCAACCAGAGGGAGCGGGAATCCCTAGAGGTCCGCGTGCGAGAGGTGGAGGAGGAAAACCACGCCCTTCGGAAGCAACTCAGCCTCGCCCAGAACAGGGTCCATCGCCACCGAAACCATTCCAAGAGTTATTCCACAGAGGAAGGCACCGGAGACAATGAGGGGGTCCACGCCGTGGTTTGGAATGGCTCAGAGTGTGGCAGGCGGCCCACTGTGGAGAAGTGTGAGGTAACTCCACCTTCCATCCTTTTATGAAACATGTTTATGTTTCAGCATGATTCATCTATCTTCCCTCATGTCCTTCCTGTATTTTAAACAGAAAACATTAGAGCTTAGAGTGGAGCATGAGCTATTTGGCATACAGTGCTCTGCCAGATCGTAGCTAACACACACCAACCCTTGTCTATCATCAAATTCTTTCTCACTTTTCCAACAAAAATTTAAAGATTTATTCCCTTTAGACACTTACACTAGAACAGAAATACAATAAGGAGAAAACTCTCACATTTGTTGCCCTTTTCTATAATTTCCCCATTTTTCTTTCCCCTTTGCCTGATTTTCTTTTAGCGCCCACCCCCTGAGGAATCATTGCAAGATAACTGACCTAACCAACTCAACATCAGACAGGCAATGTGCTATGGGTGATTGAGAGGGCTAAAGGGAAACAGCTGAAGTAGATTCCCATCCACCTCCTGTTAAACCATTCCCTGTTTTGCTGTTTTTGTAATCCTTTTGTTGTACTTCAACCATCTGCAACCTCTTTTGGAACCAAGCTCCCTTGACGCTTCTCCCATTTAGTATGCAGAGCATTGATCTGAAAGCTTTTAGTATCTGCCAACAGTTGAAACCATGAGCATGATTCAGATTACCAACTGCCCTTCAAAAGTGTAAGGCAGGTGGATTAACACCTAGGTCCAGGCTCCAGCAGGAATTAAGCAGCCTGCATATGTTCTCACTGGTTGTCATCCTCCTCTTGAGGTTTGCTGAGGAAGTGAGTGCGCTCTCAACAAGTGGCGTGATGTTGTGATGCAGGAATTTCCCCCACTGGCACATTGATTGATTACTGCTTTTGATGTCCTTGAGACTGGGTGATGGATGTAGTATCAGGACAGCTTGATCATCTTTGCTTGCAATTTCTACAGCTTCCTCCAGAGGGAAGCACTTGTGAGAGTAGGTGGTAACTGGTTTTAGTTGGGTGAATGAGGAACAACTGGCTGAGACTGCGATCACTGGACCAAAAAAACAAAGGCCAGAAGAATTCAACCAGTTCAAGGTTTAATTAGTCATGCAAGTATGTTTACCACAGACCCTGATGTTACTATGGACCTAATTACAGAATGATTGGCGGCATTGTGACCGATTTTACTCTCCCCTAGACTCATCCTTCCTTGTTGAATAAGCCAGTTCAGCAGTCAAGCAGCCTCTGAGGAGGTAAAGCGTACAAGTCGACATTTTGGTTCAGGGCCCTGCATCAGAACTGAGAGAGGAGATGAAAGTTTGCCAGCTACATACAAGGCAGCCTTTTCTCTCCCCTCTCATCTTGGTGCAGAATCTCAACCCAAAAATTCGACTGACAGCTTTTGCCTCTCTGGGTGCTGCTTGACCTGCTGAATAACCAGTGTTGACTTGTTTGGCGATGATTAAACTGCATTGGTTGGCTTAGTGGAGAATAGCCAGCACTAGTCCGGTGACTAGTTCGCAGGTGGCACTGAGGCTGCTTTTCCCTGCTGAATAAGCTGACTTCAAGGAAGAGTCAGATTTGGCAACAGTGTCACTGGCCTTTCCTGTAACTAGGCCTTGATAAAATATCAGGGTCTTTGGTCACCTTCCTGAGTTATCTAAGCTTTGATTTTCCTCTGAACCCTCTGGTTCTGTTCCAACAATGAAGTCTTCTTCTTGGACAACTGAGTCTACGCTGGCTCCAAGGCTGCTTGTGATGCTAAAGGCGGATTCAGACAGAAAATTCTTGATGGACCGGGAATAAGTATATCATTTAAATGGCAACAGCAATAACTGGCTGCATTTTTTTCAAAATAAAGTCAAACCCCAAAGCCAGACTGTTAACAGACACTGTGCTAGTCGCATACTAATGTTCATGGGTCAGATGCAGCAAAGTTTTGTGAGAGACGTTGAAAAATATTGAAGGAAAATTCAGTGTAGACACAGTGAAATGATGTACACCCCATCCTTTCATGGTGAGTTGAAAGACTCGTGGTCAGGAATCTGTTCTCTGAGTATTCTAAGCACTTTGGACTCCTTATCTAAGAGAGGTTGAGCTGACATTGGAGAGGATCCCGAGAAGGTTGAAGAGCGATTCTGGGAATGAAAGGGTTAATCTGTGAGGATCGTTTCTTGGCTCTGTTCTTGTACTCGCTAGAGCTTAGAAGAATGAGGGGGGAATTTCATTGAAACCTATTGTATATTGAAAGGCCTAGATAGAGTGGACGTGGAGAGGATGTTTCTTGCAGTGGGAGAGTCTAGGACCAGAGGGTGCAGTCTTAGAATGGGACATTTCTTCCAAACAGAGATGAGGAAACTTTTTTAGCCAGAAAGTGGTAAATCTGCGGATTTCAATGCCACGGATGGCTGTGGTGGCTAAGTCATTGGAAATAATTAAAGCAGAGGTTGATGTGTTCTTGATGAGTTAGGGCATCAAAGGTTACGGGGAGAAGGCAGGAGAATGGGTTTGAGAGAGATAATAAGTCAGCCGTGATGGAATGGTTAAGCAGACTGGCTGGGCTGTATGACCTAATTCTGCTCCTATGTCTTATGATAGCAAGATGGAATCTGATTAGACTGAATCTGCTTGGAGAGCATGTCAACTCGAATGCTTTTTCTATGACTCCCACGTTAATTCTAAGTTACTATGAAGAGCGGTCCCTGCTGGGATCATTGTCTCTGTGTTTCGGGTGAGACATCCTGAAGTCCACGTGGTTGCGCAGATTGGAATGTCATTATGCAGTTCCCACAGCATTAGGCTCCATCTGTTGCTGTCTTGAACCATGAAGTGTAAAGTGTCCTGTTAGCACAGGTCTGCTCAGTGCTAAGCAGTTTGACCTCAGTAAGTGTGGTAGATTCGGCCCCTTCTGAATAAATAGGAAAGATTGTTACCTATGGAATGTGTTCCTGATTTCTCCCCAGTGATAGGAAGTGCACACCTTTGATTGGGAATAACTTTGGGGGTCTTTTTTTGTGGTTAAATAGCCTAACCTTCCTCGCAGAGTTCAGTCATCGGTAGGCAGATGCTTGACAGAGTTAAACCAGTGCCAGGAAATCAGACTTCAGCAAGGGTGAGCTCTTTCATTAGAGTTAAAAAGGGGATTCACCTAACCGTGCTGGACTGTAATTATTTGTGTCTTTTTTTCAGACAATCCACATTGCAATCGTGTGTGCGGGATACAATGCCAGCCGTGATGTTGTGACACTTGTGAAGTCTGTTCTGTTTCACCGGTATGTATGGATGACAGCATTCAGTTCAGCTTGTGTTGACTGCAAGCAATTTTGCCACTGCAGTTAAATGCGGGAGATCAGGCAGCATCTGCAGGAAAAAGAAACTGGGTTGTCGTCATCGGAGCAGATTGGTAGATGGCTTTAAGCTCTAATCCCATAAATCAGTTTCAGTTGCTGTGTTTTCTTTCTCTGCACTAAATCTCGGTGTGACGATTAATATTCTGTTGTCTTCCCATTCCTCACGAGAGTGGAGGGCTCAGCAACAGGTAGTCAGATTAGACAACTACTTTCACCCGCATCTTGTTCCTCGGCTAACCAGAGCCAAGCAGGCAGTAGCACCTGAGGATTTCCACTCATCTCTTTTCTTTTTCCTAACCCAGGTGCCTCACCATAATGGCCACTCATTTTTCCCTTGTAGGTAACTCAATTCACTGATGTTGTTCAATGATCTGTGTGGAAGGCATGTAAAATCTCAGTCCATGTGACAATAATGAACCAAATGCCTATGAATTACATTAGCTGAGATGTCTTGACCATGCTGGCTCAGAAAACAACTGGTGCTTTCTGCTTATTTACGCTTCAGTCGTGCAACGTTCCTTTTAACCACGTCAGAGGCATATCCCTCAGTCACAGAACCTCAGTTATGCAGTGATGAAAGAAAGAAGCCCGCAGATGCTAGAAATCTGAAACGAAGACTAGAAGTAAGCAGCGTGTCAGGCACTGTCTGTGCTGAGGGAAGCAGTTAATGTTTCAGGCTCCCTGACCTTGTACAAGTTTTCCTTCCCTCTTCCATTTGTTCCTATACCTTACCATTCAGACATTCCTTGTGCTGGCTGGCTGGTGTGCTTGAGGTGATCAGGCAGTACAGTAATGGCGTGGTTAGCACAATCACTTTATCTGTGAGGAGTTTGTACATTCTTCCTGTGACTGTGTAGATATCCTCCAGTTGCTCCGGTTTCCTGTCTTTGGAAAGTCCGTATCTCTGGAACCTGTAAACAATACAGGTTGAGTACCCCTTAACTGAAGTTTCAGAAACCTCACATCCAAAGTTCTTTTGAACATTGACGTGACACCACAAATGGATGTTTCCACAAGGTGCTGCAAAGGTCGCTGCGTACCACAGACAGTTCTGAGGAGGGACCTCACATGTGCAAAGAGCAGAAGTTAATGAGAAATGAAAAACACTGCATGAAGCGAAAAATGAAGATCTCAAACATGTACTGAGAGGGTGGATTTGCAGCGTCAAAGTGAGCACAGTGACTGTGGGAGGAAGCCTGAGCACCCAGAAGAAACCCACACGGTCACAAGGAGGATGTGCAAACCCTGTCGTGACAGCAGTGAAATTGAACCCAGGTTGTTTCTGCTGGAATAACTTAACACAGACTGCTCTGCGACCATACCAGGTTCCTCTGGCTTCACCCTGCCGTTACAGATTAGTTTTATTTGTCACCTGTGCATCAAAATATTGAAGCATACAGTTGACGTACGTCATTTGCATCAAGTTAGATCAAGACAAATGCGCTGGGCAGCCTAAGAGTATCATCAGCGAGCACGTCCACTACTTATCATAGCCATATGTCTTTGGGATACGAGAGGAAAGCAGGCAACCCATAGAAAGCCTGCATGGTCGCAGGGAGAACGTTCAAACTCCTTCCAGACAGCAGCTGGAATTGCACCCAAGCACTGGCATCCTAGTCGCTAACACTAGGCTGCTGTGCTGCCCAGTTATGTGTGCTGCCAGGTGACACTTCGCTGCTGTTTCTTGTGTCAGAATATTCCACTGGTTATAAAGTGCTTCGCGACACCCTAAAGATGTGAAAATTTTCATCTTAAACTTATATTTCACCCTTCCATTGCAGCTCTGACACTTTAAGAACACTGGTTCTTTCATAAGAAGAGTCAGAATTAGATTTACTATCACTGATGTACTGACGTATTTTGTGGCAGCAGTGCAGTGCAAGATATTAAAAAAATTCCCATGTTACAATAAAAAATAATTAGTGCAAAAGGGGAATAGTGAGAAAGTGTTATGGGTTTGTGGACTATTCAGAAATCTGATGGCAGAGGGGAAGAAGCTGTTCCTGAAACACTGATTGTGCATCTTCAGACTCCTGTACCTTCTCCCCGAAGGTTAATGACAAGAGGGTATATCCCAGAACTGAGATGCTGACAGTATTTAATGATGGGTGTCACCTTTTTGAGGAAATGCCTTATGAAGACCTCCTCTGGTGGGAAGGGTTTTGCCCATATTGGAGCTGGTTGAGCCTGCAGACTCTTTCGATCCTGTGCATTGACGCCTTCTAAGCAGGAAGTGATGCAGTCAGTCTGTTACTCTTCTTTGTACATCCGTAGCGACTTCTGAGAATATTTGGTGACATGAAGATCTCCTCATACTCCAAAGTATAGCCTTTGGCATTCCTTGTTCAGGATGGCATCAATGTGTTGTGTCCAGGATAGATTCTCTGGCCAGAATTCTCAGGGTCCTGTTTTTCCATTGTCACAGAAATGGAAGTATCTAGCAGTGTCGTTGTGACCACCTTTACCAGTGCACTCATACTTGCTGCAGTTCTTCACCACAGCCTTCTACAGCTCTTGTATAAATTTGTGCAGCATAATCAGCAGTCACTTGGTGCCAATGAATATCCAGTTACTGAGTTTCGATGGTGATGCTTGAAGGAATAACAGACTAGTATATTTTCCAGTTGGGTTACAGCTAATGCCCCCAAAATGGACAACTTAGGCTTTAGGGATTAAATCGAGTCTCAACCTACAATCTCCTCACTTGCAACTAATCATTATACCAGCTGCGATAGGCTTCACTTCTGAGAAAAACAAGACATTTTTTCCTTGGAGCAACAGAGGATGAGAGGTGACCCGATAGAGGTGTATAAGATGATGAGAGGCATTAATCGTGTGGATAGTAAGAGGCTTTTTCCCAGGGCTGAAATGGCTAGCACGACGGGGCACAGTTTTAAGGTGCTTGGACGTAGGTACAGAGGAGATATCAGGGGTAAGATTTTTCCGCAGAGAGTGAGGAGTGCATGGAAAGGGCTGCCAGCAACAGTGGTGGAGGCGGATACGATGGGGTCTTTTAACAGACTCCTGGACAGGTACATGGAGCTCAGAAAAATAGAGAGCTCTGGGTAAGCCTAGGTAGTTTCTAAGGTAGGGACATGTTTGGCACAGCTTTGTAGGCCGAGGGGCCTGTATTGTACTGTAGGTTTTCTATGTTTCTATTTGACCTCAGTACAGGGGAAAAACATAGAACAGAATTGTTCACAGTGACATTGGTCCAGGTAGAAATATCGGCCAGAGCACCAGCGAGAGCTCCTTACTGTCTCCTTTCACAAGTCACATGGGAGCTTCTGTGGCCCTTGGGATTGGATCATGGTCAATCTTTTCATCCCAATGTCAAGACCATGCCTCCAACCTATGCAGCCATCCTTCAGCACAACGTTGGAACTGTTGGCCCGACTGACTCAAAAGGGAGAGTCCCACACGTGACACCAGGCCAAATGTGTACACGGCAGGAATTGACCTATTATTTGGCTTTATGCAACTTCCCTGTTAAGCCTCTTCCAAATCTTCCACCTCCAACAGGCATTAAAGAGATTCTCAGAAAGCCTTGAATTCCAGTTGATGCACACCACAGCCGAATCCAAATTGGGAAAATTATATCAGTGTCAATCAGTGTGGAACAGAGAAGCCAAACTGCAGGGGTCTTAACTTTCTGAAGACCAGTTCAAAATTCTAAGAAGAGAAATGTTCGATCAACAGTTGCACAATAATATTTCCCAGTCACCAGACAGCTCCTGTCTTGCCTCTTCTCTCTGTTGCTCCTCTATCAGATTTCTGAACAGTCCATGAAAATCTAGTGAATACAGGCTCTGGGCCTCTATCACTAGAATTCAGAGGAATGATGGGTAACCTCACTGAAGCCTTTTGAATAGTGTAAGTCCTTTTTATAGAGTGGATGTGGAGAAGATACTTCCTATTGTAGAAGAGTCTAAGACAGGCATGGGCAAACTACAGCCTGCGGGCCATATGCGGCCCGTTAAGCTTTTTAATCCAGCCCGCAGAACTTGATGAAATTATATTAATAAACCTTCTTAACGTTTTTCCCCCGCAATTCTGGCGTTTTCCCAATATATGACGCACTCTATATACATTGACCTTTGTTGAGGTGCAGCGCATTACTCCACATTTGCGCTTTACTTTGTGACCTTGTGGCGACACATTTCCTGGCACATCCGAACCGGCTCACAATTAGCCAGCGTTCCGGCTAAGGGAGATAGCCTGCGGGGATTTGCGAGCACAGAGCTCCGCATACTAGCGCGCTCTCATTGTTCTGTCATTGTGTGGGTCGTCGTTGAGTTTTGGCACAGGGGACAATTGAATAAGAAGGAGCAGGACAAGTAGACCTGCATCTCCTACTGTTTTTGAAATAAAGACAGTCAGGAGGAGAGTGATGATGATAATATCTTGAAGGATAACAGAATTTTCAGTGCTTTAAAATAATAACTGTTACTATTAAAAAAGCTGTATTTTATTCATTTAATTTTCAGTGTTTTAAAAGTTATTTCAATAAATAGCTAAATACCATGGGACTTCAAAGACAGATATTTTGTTGTAATGCATTTGTTCATTTTCAATTGAAATTAAAGCACATGCTTTCTACATATCCCATCATATTTTATTTTCTCTTATGAGGTGTATTACCAAAACACTCCGTCCATCTGCTCCTGGTCCGGCCCCCCTGTCAAATTTTAGAACCCTTTGTGGCCCTCAAGTCAAAAAGTTTGCCCACCCCTGGTCTAAGACCAACCCAGAGGACACAGCCTCAGAATAGAGGGACATCCTTTAGAATAGAACTTCTTTAGCCAGAGAGTGGTGAATCTATGGAATTCTTTACCCCAGGCAGCTATAGAGGCCGTCTTTATAGAATATAGAAAACCTACAGCACAATACAAGCCCTTCAGCCCAAGATGCCGTGCTGAACAAGTACTTATTTAGAAATTACGTCGGATTACTCATACTCCTCTATTTTTTTAAGTTCCATGTACCTATCCAGGAGCCTCTTACAAGACCCTGTTTTATCTGCCTCCATCACCGGCAGCCCATTTCATGCACTAACTACTCTCTGCATAAAAACAATTTACCCCCTGCCATCTCCTGTACCTACTTCCAAGCACCTTACATCTGTGTCTTTATACGTGTTAGCCACTTCAGCCCTGGGAAAAAGCCTCTGACTATCCATATGACCAATGCCTCTCATCATCTTATACACCTCTATCAGGTCACCTCTCATCCTCCTTCGCTCCAAGGAGAAAAGACCAAGTTCACTCAACCTATTCTCATAAGACATGTTCCCCAATCCAGGCAATGAATATTTAAGGCAGAGGTTGATAGATTCTTGACTGGTCAGGGCATGAAGGGATGCGGGGAAGGCAGGAGATTGGGGCTGAGAGGAAAATTAGATCAGCCATGATGAAATGGTGGACAGACTTTGAGCCAAATAGCCTAATTCTGCTCCTATATCTTATGATCTTTAAATTACCTCTCTATTTTGCTCTCTTTTTGCATTATTTATTTTTTATATTAACACACCCAAAATGCTGGGGAAATTCAGCAGGTCAACAGCGTCTATGGAGAGGATTCATCAGGACATCAGGTCTTGGTCTGAAATGTCAACTGTTCATTCCTTACCATAGATGCTGCCTGAGCTGCCATGTTCCTCCAGCATTTTGTGTGTAACTAGACTTCCTGCATTTGTAGAATCTCTTGTGTTTATTATTTTTCTATATTTCTTATTGTAATTTGCAGCTTTTTTTTATTTACTGCACAGTACTGCCGCCACAAAATAACAGATTTGGTAGTGCTGTGCGAAAGTCTGAGACACGTGTACATGGCTAGGGTGCCGAAGACTTTTGCACCGCACTGTATTGGTCAATGTGGAGTGGAGAGCGAGTTTGTAAATCTGGCAAGAGCAAAGGATCTTGGGAGTGGCAACTGTGAGAGGAATGTGGGACAGGTGGCAGAGAAGGAGTGCCAGGGAAAGGGTGTAGTGCGGGTGCAGACCCACCCAGCTCTGAGCTGCCAGGCAAGATAATTTTGTTCCAAAACTATTGGTTTATTGATCATTCTTGAATGACTTTCTGGTGCTTCCTGCTCTCTCCCTTCTCCCTTCCCCTTTTCCCAACTATGATTCCCCTCTCCTTGTCCCCTTCCCACTCTCAGTCCGCTATAGAGACTTGTATCAGAATCAGATTTATCATCACGCATGTATGTCGTGCAATTATTTGTTAATATGGCAGCACCTCAGTGCAATACATAAAATTACCATAGTTCTGTGCAAAAGTCTTAGGCACCCTAGCATGTGTGTGCTCTGTCTCTCTCACTCTGTCTCTGTTTCTGTCTCTCGCTCAGTTGCTGATATATATATATAATATATCAGAGATAGATAGATATATCTATAAGACTCCTGCATAGTACAGTATGTCAGTGATAACCAATCTGATTCTGACTGTCTCAGATCTGATGCATGGTGGACTATCTATTTTCCTCCACGGGTGTTGTTTTTTCCCATTGAATTCCTCAGCAGTTTGCGTTTTGCTCCATATCTCAGCGTCTTATGTCTCGACCAAAGACCACTGCTGCTATGGTGAGATTATCAAAGCGGAGAAAGCTAAAGTGAGCTATAGATGGCTGATCCAGAAGTTCAGTTGCTATGGAAACCATCCACCATACTTCCCATCCCAAATCCCATTATCATTTTTAGTCTGCTACATGCACTCGCTAGAACTGAAATTGGCTTATTATTGCCACATGTACCGAGAAGTTACTGTTGCATGCCATTCAGACAGATTATTTCAAAACATTAAGTACTTCAAGGCAGTACAAGGTAAAGTCTATGACAAAATGCAGAATAAAGTGTTACGGCTAGTTATAAAGAAAATTCATGCTGGTAGACAAAGTGCAAGGGTATAATGAAGGTAGATTTAGAGGTCAAGAGTTCATCTTTAGGATTACAAGAGTTCCATTCAAGTGTCTTCTACCACAGGATAGAAGCTGTCCTTGATGCTGGAGGTATGTTCTTTCAGGCTTTTTTCTTCTGTCCGCTGGGGGAGGGAAGAAGATGGAAGGGGTTTTTGATTATGCCGCCTGCTTTTCGAATGCAGTGAGAAGTGCTTGACAGAGTGTCTGAAAAAAAGACATTTTCACTTATTATTTAAGTGAACTAATTACCCTTCCTTGTTGATGTATGACAGGTTTAAATACTGGACTGCCCTACCTGACTGTATTGGATCAGTTAGCAAACAAGAAATTGTACATAACCTTTAAACAAAAAGACTTCCAGAAAACTTTGAGAGAAGGGCAGGGAAGTGGGATTAATTACCTAATAATATTTCCATGAGCCCTTCTGTGCTGTAAAATTTTGTAGCTTGTTAATGGTCCATTCATTGTTCTCAACAGAGGGATGACCTAACAGGTGCTAAAGAATATCAGTACCAGACGAAAAAAAAGATACATTTTCTTTTGTCACTCTTTCATTAAGATAAGACAGCATTTCATCAGAAGGCATTAATCTTTCACCGCACTGCAAGGTCATCAGAGGTGAATTAGACTTCTTGCAGTTTAGTCCTATTGTGCTTGCAAAGCCCCACACAGCCCCCACAGTCAGCTACTCTTGTAGATAGCACTCGTCTTGACTGAGGTGAGGAACAGAAGCTTTGTTGCAGCTTTTGAGGAACCCCAAAGCACTTTACAGTGAGTGAGAGGTTTTTTATTCAATGTCAGATTACCCGTGCTGACAAGACGAGCAGCGAGATCCAACTAGCAGCAATGGGGTGATGTCTGTTGATGTTGAAGAGGATAAATGTTGACTGATAACTTCAAGACTTGGTGTGCACTGAGACCTTGGCTTCACGTTTTATCCACGGAGATCAAAGGCGAAGCCAGGGATGGAGCAGCACGGTAGCATATTTACAGTAGCAGCGACCCGGGTTCAATTCCCACGGTTATCTGGAAGGAGTCTGTGTGTTCTGCCTGTGACTGCATAGGTTTCCCCCAGGTGCACCTGGTTCCTCCCACATTCCGACATGTACTGGTCGGTAGGCTAATTGGTCATTGCAATTTGTCCCGTGATTAGGCGAGGGTTGTTGGCTCAATAGTTCCGGATGGGCCTATTCTGTATTGTATCAATAAATTAAAACAGAATGCATTTACCCGTTGAGGAATGGGTGTGTTTAAGCCCTTTTGGTAGGAATGGAATGCAGAAGCACGTGACTCTCCAAGTGTTAGCTATTCTGTTACCGATGATGGCTCCAATTCTATCATTCCATCTTTTTATTACAAAAAGAACTGGTGTGCATTCTTAATCACATTTCACACCTTTTTCCCTGTCTGTCCCAGGCCTTGAAGGTTGAACTTGTTTAACCATTTAGCAAGCTAATCAAACCCACGGGTCAACAACACCTCCACTCAAAATATTCACCCAACCTTCTTCACTCAGTGGACACTTTATTTGATACCTCCTGTAAAGTGGCTGCTGAGGGTATGTTCCTGGTCTTCTGCTGCTATAGCCCATCCACTTCAAGGTTCAACAGGTTGTGCATCCAGAGATGCTCTTCTGCCCACCACTGTTGTAACGTAATTAGTTGAGCTGTTGAACCAGTCTGGCTGTTCTCCTCTGACCACTCTCATTAACAAGGCGTTTACAACCACAGAAACTCATTGGAGATTTTTTTCGTTTTTCGCACCATTCTCTGTAAACTCTAGAGACGGTTGTGCATGAAAATCTGCAGTCCCTGAGATACTCAAACCAGCCCGCCTGGCATCAACAATCATTCCACTGTCAAAGTCACTTAGTTCACATTTTCTTCCCTATTCTGATGTTTAGTCTGAAGAACCGAACTGCCTGACCATGTCTGCATGCTTTTATGCATTGAGTTGCTGCCATATGATTGGCTGATTAGATATTTGCATTAATGAGCAGGTGTGCCTAATATAGTGGCCACAGTGTATATGCGAAGTTAGAGATGAGGGCTTTATTGTTCTCTGTGGCCCTGTTAGAATTCCTAAGCTGAAAAATTCATGGATTCTGCAGCAGTGCTTTCATCAAGAGGAAAAACTACATTGCAGGCAGCCTGTGACCTAAGCTTGGATAGCTTCAGTAATATTCTACTGAGGTGCCGCAATGTTTAATGTGTAAATCATGCTGGGCTGTAATATTCAGACAGTGGAACCATGTAAGTGCCTGTGCCATTTGCACTGAGAGAGCGCTTACAGATCCTGTCTGGTATAATGGCCTGGAATATATTATGCAGGAGGGTTGCTGGACGTTGTGCTGTACAACTGCTTTTGTCAGGCAATCTTTAATGACTTATGCTTTCACAGTTCCTTGCCGCATTTCCTCTATAAAAGAGCACTGGGCCACTGATGACAGATGACAGTGTTATTTCCGCTCAATCTAAAAACTGTCTATTACTCTCCTCTCCATAGCATGAGTGGGAGCAGACCACTCAGCCCTTCAAGTCTCCCTGTGATCAGGGTGGATTTGACTGCAGCTCTTCACCCACTTATCAAGAATCTGTCCAGTTCAGCCTGAAAATTATTCAAACCTCGGGAGAAAAATTTGCAGCTCGTCTCTGCCCATTTCCCAGGATGAGCAGGGGTGGTGTTTGGTCAAAAGGGGTGAACAAAAAGGTCACAAAAAGGTTCAGACTTTTTCCACAAGTGACAAGGGGATACAGGTACAAAACATTTATAAGAGTGGCATAGAAACTTCTGTGAGTGTGGAATTCTCTGTCCCAAGGCTGGTGGAGGCCCCATTGTTAGAGATACATAAGGAATAGATAATATTTGGAATATTGAAGGATTGAGGGTTATGGCAGACAGGAGTTGAGTCCACTATAGATCAACCATGTACACACTGAGGGGCCTGGTGACTTGCTCCTGCTCCTAGTTTCTTCGGTGACCATTTGCTTTCTACATCCCACACTCTCAACACCTCGGAGGGTCTTTCACGTTTCAGATGTCCTACCTTGCTCATCTAAACTCCAGTGGATACAAGCCCAGCCCGTGCAAACTTCCCAGGTCAGACAATCTACTGAGGAGGTGAAAGGCTGTCAGAATCAGGACCAAAATTAGTCAGGCTTATCGTCACTGACATGTGTCATGAAACATGTTGTTTATCCCAGTAGTACTGTGCAGGCATAACAAAATACTATAAGTTACAATAAAAAATAATAATAATGCAAAGGAGGAATAGTAAGGTAGGATTCATGGGTTCATTGTCCTTTTTGATGATAGAGGGGAAGATTCTGTTCCTTAAAAATATTGAGTATGTGTCTTCAGGCTCCTGTACCTCTTTGATGGTAGCAATGAGAAGAGAACATGTGCCAGATGTTGAGTCTTCAATGATGGATTCCGCCTTCCTAAGGCACAGTCTTTTTAGGATGACCTCGATGGTGGCAAGGGTTGTGCCTGTGGAGCTAGCTGAGTCTGCAGCCTTCTTTAGCCTCTTATAATCTTGTGCATTGGAGCCTCCATAGCAGACAGTGATGCAGCCTGTCAGAATGCTCTCCATGGGACATCTTTAGAAATGTTCGAAGTGTTTTTGGTGACGTGCCAACAGCATAGGCTCAAGCTGTCATCTTAGAAGTATGCAAAAAAAAAGCATTTACGTAGTGCTGTCTGAGGCAGTGGAAATGGGACTGACTTTTCTGATGTTTTTCTTCTGCTTCAAGATCTAGGCTCCATCTGCAAAGCCAGCATTTGTCGCCATACCTATTTAATCATGGAGTTTTACAGCACAGAAACAGGCCTTTCGGCCCAACTCATGCTGACCAAGATTTCCAACTGAGTTGGTCTCATTTCTCTATGACTGCCCATCTCCCTTTAACTCTTCCCTGTCCGAGTACCTCTTAAATGGTGTTAATGTACCTGCCTCAGCTGCTTCCTCTGGCAGCTCATTCCACATGTGCATCACCCTCTGAGTGAAACGATTGAGTGCATTTACCCTATCCCAGACCTTCACAATTCTGTACATCTTAATAAGATCATGCCTCATTCTCCTATGCTCCGGTAAAAACAGTACCAACTTGCTGATCCTCCCTCCGTAATTCAGACCCTCGCTTCCCAGCAATGTCCCGTAAATCTCCTCTGTGCGCTTTTCAGCTTAATGATATTTTTCCTAAAACTAAACACAGTATTCCAGGTGCAGCCTCACCGACCTCATGTAAACCTGCATTGTGGATCTGATGAAGAGCCTCAGGTGAAACATCGATGTTGATTCCCTTGTGTAGATGATGCCTGACCTGCTGAGTTCCTCCAGCACTTTGTGTTATTCTAGATTTTCAGCAGAACCTCTTGTGCTTATGATTTTCTGCAAACTGTTTCAGCTTGAACGTGGACTCACCGTGGCCTCTTCAGGTAGTATGTAGGCTCACTCAATCTGGCTGCTGGATCTGCATCACCATTCTGACACATGGACCGCGGGACTCTCACTTCTTTCACCCTCTGTGTTTCGGCGTAGCTGTAAGACTTGACTGGTCAGTCCTCACTGGGCAGGATGGAGGATGTCTGAAGCTGCACCTCCTCTCATCCCTCCTTTGCCCTTCCTGACCATAAATCGAATCCCCTGTCCACAATCATGGTGGGAAGTGCAAGGATTAGAACCAATAGGCATCTGTCAGCCCCTTGCTCATGCTCTGCCACTAGATGTGAAGATGGCAGGTCTTTAAACTCAGCTCCACCTTCCTCCGCTAAACCCATATCCACTGACTGTCTTAATACCTGAAAATCTATTGATCTGCTCGGTAACTGAGCCTCTTGAGTAGAAAATCATAATGATTCAGTCCCATCTGGGTGAAGTTACTTCCCTCCTCTCTTAGCTAAGTGTCAAAACCTTCACAGTGGGGCATCTTTACTTATTGCTATGCCTCTCTCGACACTTCTTGCTACCTCAGTAAAGCAGCCGGCATAATCAAATACCCCATCCACCTTGGACATTTTCTCTGCTCCCCTCTCCCATCGGGAAGAAAATGCAAAAGCCTGAAAGCACGTACTCAAGAACAGCTTCCATCCCGCTATTATCAGACACTTGGACGCCTTGTAAGATAGGATGGACCCTGATCTCACAATCTATTAACCAGAATGCTGGCCGGTACTTAGTCCTCAAACGACATCACTAAAAACTTATTATCTGAACTAAATGCTGGAGGAATTCTGCAGGCGAGGCAGCTCGGCCCAAAAGATCGGCTCTTTAATCGTTTCCACAAACGCCGCCTGACCTACTGAGTTGCTGCAGCACCTTGTGTGTGTTAGTCTGGATTTCCAGCACCTCCGGAATCCTGACATTGTCTTTTGATACCTGTGGAATCTTTCAGCAGATTATTGTACTTTGTTCACCATGAAGGTTTGGGACATTATAAATACCTCTAATACTTGCAATCTTCCTTTCATCCAAGATCCTTGCTGTGATCAGTTTTCTTCCCACAGTTTAGCCAGTGCAGTGGTGAGTCAGTAGGGTTAGGGGAGGTCCATCTCTGCAATATATTTACAGTCCCTTGTTGTGTGTCCACAGGCGAAACCCCTTGCATTTCCATTTCATTACTGATGCCATTGCCAAGCAGATCCTGGGCTATCTCTTTGAGACGTGGATGGTGCCAGCAGTGACAGTCAACTTTTATGATGCTGATGAATTGAAGGTTGGAATTTATTCATTTTTTTGTTCACCCCTGTCTCTCCTTCACCCACAATATCCAACGATGGCACTGTGCCGCCCCGCCATCTGTGGTTTCTCCCTCTGACTCCCAAGCCTCTTTTGTACTGCCACGGTCCATTTCTACCAGTCCCATCCATTAGCAGTGCACTGGTCTGGATGTTGTGTTGCTGATTGCCACAGTGACACAGTTGGGTAGCAGTGTGCTGCCTCCTGGCTCTGGCAACCCTGGTTCGATCCTGACCTCGGGCACTAGCACTGCCTGTGTGGAGTTTGCACGTACTCCCCTGAGACTGTGTGGGTTTCCTCGCACATCCCAGAGGCAGTCAGGTCAGTGGGTTAATTTGCCTCTGTCAATTGCTCTAGTGTGCCAGGTGAGTGGTAGACTCTGGGTGGGGAGGGGGTGGGATGTATTGATAAGATTTGGGGAGAATAGAATAGGTTCACTATAAACAAGTGAATGGTTGTTGGTTCAATCCATGGTTTCCAGACTGTGTCGGTGTGATCAGGCCAAAAATACCTTAGCTAAGTTATTCTAAATTTTCCTTTGGTTTTATCTGTGGTGTTTCAAAATTTATCCCACACAGCATTACTCTTCCTTTGAAGTTGTGAGTGAGTCTGATGCAGCAAGCTGACAAGAACCACCAGCAAATCTGAGCAGAAGTTGGCTCCCAGACATCTCAATCCTGCCCCACGATGCAGTGTGATCGTGGCTGATCAGTGCTGTTCCTAACTCTCACCTCACCCTTAATTACTCTATCTTTCAAATATTTATCCACCTAAATATATCTATTCAGCTGGCCTCCCCCACCCTCAGGGGCAGAGGGTTGCAGAGATTTTTTTCACCCTTTATTTCTGAGCAGCATCGTCTTGTTCATGACTCTTACACTTGTTCAAGAACATCTCAGCATCTCCTCTATCAAGCCCCCTCAGGGTCTTGCATATGTGAAGATTATATTAAAGATGAAATGATTCGCTCTATTTGTCACATGCCATCGAAGCACAGTGAAATGCTTTGTTTGTGTCAACAGCTAAAGTAATCCAAGATGGTCTGGGGGGTTGTGGGGGGTGGGGAGGCAGCCCTCATGTGTCGCCATGTTTCCTGCGCCAGCATGGCCCACAACTTAACCGGTATGTATTTAGAATGTGGGAAGAAACCAGAGCACCCAGAGGAAACTCACAAGGTCACGGGGAGAATGTACAAACTCCTTACAGGCAATGGTGGGAATTGAACCTCAATAGTACAGTGGGTGCTGTAAAGCATTATGCTCACTACTATGCTACCGTGCTGTCCCAAGTTCACCCTCTTAGTTTCCTAAGCTTCAAGGTGCATAGATCCAGTCTGCCTAGCCTCTATTGATAGGACAACTCTCTCTATTGAATCTCATTTGGACTGCTTCCAATGCTATAATGGTGTTTTTCTTATGTTAGAAGACCAGAACTCTGCACAGCACCGCCGGTGAGGCTTCACCAACACCCTGCACAACACTCTTCTTAAACCCTAACCCTTTTGTAGCGAAAGCCAATGTGCCACGATATCGTCCACAGTTCAGAGTTGTTCATTTAACATTACTGAGCACGTGCAGTGGCAGCTGATGCACCTGGATGTCATACTCACAAATTAGGGGCCACAGTGTTTAATGCCCACCTCCAGTACTGTCTGTGTGGAGTTTGCTCGTTGTCCTGTGGATTTCTCCCAGTTGCTTCGGATTCTTCCCACATCCCTAGGATATGCTGATTAGGGTAATTGGCTTCTGTACTTCGTGCCTTTGTTCAGACAAGCCACGTAAAGAATCGGAGGGTGGTTGTCAGGCCAGGTATGAGATGGACTGAGCTACAAGGCTGCAGGATAATAAGGAGAGGAAATGGGGCAGATAGGATTGCTTGGACCAGATTGGCTGAATGGTTTCCTTTCTCATTACTGGTAGAAGTCAGGATCTCATGCTGAGACTTGTAAATGACAGATAAGCCCGAGTTCAGGGTGCTGTGATTCAGAAATCCAGAATGCAGGAGGACTGAAGTGCCATGTGACAAGTTGAGGCGGTTTGGTTCTCTACACCCAACGTGCACGCAAACCTCTGAGCCAGAAGGTTGTTGAGATTGAACCAAACTGAGCTTGAAACTACCTGAATTTCTCTTTCAGCCAGAAGTTTCGTGGATTCCAAACAAGCATTACTCAGGGATATACGGGCTGATGAAACTGGTCCTCACCAAGACTCTGCCTGCTTCTCTGGAGCGGGTTATTGTCCTGGATACTGACATCACCTTTGCTACAGACATTGCTGAACTTTGGGCTGTGCTGCACAAGTTCAAAGGTAGGTGTGTGTATATGCATCTTTATGTGCTGCGTGCGAACTTGGTAACAGACCATTTGCTATGTAAAGCAGACTAGCTCCACTGGCTGATGTGTGTGTGTGTGTGTGTGAGAGAGAGGATGAGGACAGCACACAAACTGCTGGCAAAGCAAATTCAGTGGTGAGAGTGAGCTGTAGCTCTCACCTTGGCAAATCACGGACTGGGCAGTCCTTAATCAAAGGATAAACACAGTTCAGATTTACACTTCTACCTTGCTGGAGGAGTGAGAAAAAGCAAATTAGTTTGCCCTAAATGGTCAAAATTTTCACTGGCAACTATTATATTGTACATAATATATTCTATTATACGATGTAATATTATAGAATTGTTCATTCATTATGTGCCATGTTGTATGATGTGGGTGATCATGGTCTTTTCATGACCAGGGTTGTTCTTGGCAGATTTTTCTGCAGAAGTGGTTTGCCATTGCCGCCTTCTGGACTGTGTCTTTACAAGATGGGTGACACAAGGCTCGTCAGGAATTGTCTGCCTGACGTCAGTGGTCGCACAACCAGGACTTGTGACAAGCATCAGCTGCTCATACAACCATCCACCACCTTCTCCCAAGGCTTCACATCGGGGGTTAAGCAGATATTACACCCTACCCAAGGGTGACCTGCAGGCTAGCAGAGGGAAGGTAGTCCTGACACCTACTCTGAAAGAGGTGTATCTCCACTCCACCACTCAGATTACAGAATCTATGCCTGTATAATACACAGTGGCCAATTTAATAGGTATGAGCGTGGAGCCTGGTCTGGTCTGCTGTAGCAGCTCATTCACTTCAAGGTTGTGCATTCAGAGATGCTCTTCTGTACACCACTGTTGTAACACGTGATTATTGTTGCCTTCCTGTCAGCCTGAACCAGTTTAGCCGTTCTCCTCTGACCTCTGTCCAGATGTTTTCACCCACAGAACTGCCGCTCACTGGATATTTTTTGTGTTTTTTTTGCACCATTCTCTGTAAACTCTACATGCTAGTGTGCATGAAGATCCCAAGAGATCAGCAGTATCTGTGATACTCAAATCACTTTGCCTGGCATGAACAATCATTCCACGGTCAAAGTCACTTATATCACACTTCTTCCCCATCCTGATGTTTGGTCTGAACAGCCAATGGAGCTCTTGACCATGTCTTCATGCTCTTATGCTTTGAGTTACTGCTGCATGATTGGCTGATCAGATACTTTCATTGACAAGCAGGCATACCCAATGAAGTCGCTACGGGGTGTATAACGCTTGCGCATTAGAAGGATAAAGCATCTCAGATGTACGTGGGACTGTACCTGCATGCAAGATCGTGTCCGTGGGGATGAGAGGAAATTTGTAGAGATCTACCTGTCACATATGGGAGCATCATCCCCTTGGGACGCCCATCAGTCCATGAACTCTCCCTCACCAGTCTTTTGTACTGCTTATTCATTGTAACTCAAGTCATTTTTAATGTATTGCTCTGTGCCCCTGCCACAAAGCAACAAATTTCATGACGCACTATATGTCCATGATAATAATCCTGAATCTGATTGATTCTTTATGTACAGTGACATCGATGCAAAGTCCCAGACTGTTTCAAAGGGATGACAGCAGACAAACGTCTGTGCAGTCAGTGAAAGGAGGCAGGATGTCTCCATAGAAGCATGGGTATGCCGAGCCAAAGGCTTTGTTTCAATGCTGCCTGACTCTATGCCTCTTAAGCAAGTGAGTGAAGCAGGAAAGCAGAGAATTATTCAAATGGAAGTTCAGGTCCTGAGTTTGAAATCCCATCTTGCTGTTGTGCTGGGTGCAGCAGAGGAGGAGAAGTAATAATGAGTCCGTTGTTAATTCTCCTCCACTCACTGGTTCTGCACAAAAGCAGGGTTCACCCTTTTCCGAGAAAAAAACCTGGCATCACCAACTTGTTGTCAATGCCACCAGGAATGTTCCTGTTGGATGAAGGGTGTCCACGAGCTGGTGAGGAGACCACATAGTTTTTTTCAATGAGATTTGAACTATTCTTGTTTATTCCTCTCCATAGATGTTATCAGTCCTGCCAACTTTTTGAGTGCAATGCTTTGGATTTCTACCATCTGCTGAATTTACTTGTTTAAAGAAGCAGTGCGATAAAGGATCCTAACAAGCCTGTTCCACCTATGTGATCAATTAGCTAACTGTCCTGTTAGAATCTCTTTAGTTTTTGAATTAGTTCCTAAGTCCTACTGATGTAGTGGTATGTATGTAGGCCTCCGTTAGTCTCGATAGACCATGGATTTGCGCCTTGGGAAGTTTCCAGGGCACAAGCCTGGGCAAGGTTTTTTTTTATGGAAGACCGACAGTTGCTCAAGCTGCAAGTCTCCCCTCTCCATGCCCCCAATGTTGTCCAAGGGAAGGGCATTAGGGTCCTACTGATAACCACTTATTAAACAGAACTGTATTGGATTTTCTCTGACTTCATGGTGTTTCCAATAATGGTTGCAACCACCAAGCCTTAAGGGACATTGATCTGAGGTTCTGTATTGATGTCCCATGACGCCTTATCTAACATTGCCCCAACAGTAACTTGGCATCAGTATAACTCTTGGCACTATTTCAGAGAAGTGTCATTTCTTTATTCCTAATGTAAAACAAGATAATGCAATATAAATCAATGCCCATTCCTCTGGTACATGAACTCTTTTATCAAGTCATTCCATATTCTTGAAGACCCTCAAGCATTTGTGCCCCTGATGCCACCTTCGCAGATTATCCCAAATGCTTAATTATCTGTACACATTTCTTCCCAATGATGGAGATTTAAATTAACTATACTTTGTTTTCCACTTGCATCCATTCTTTTGGTGCACTTTTAATGTAATTATCTGGTTTAATTCAACTATAAAATCTAATATTTTGTGCTAATTTTTCTCTGAACAAGTCATCTTCTAAAGATTGTGAAGTATGATGTTTTCCTATTGGTGTATCTCCATGAATCATTTTACAAATGAAGCCATTATAAGAGCAGATACACCAACCAGGTATACTTGGAGGACAGTTGCAAAGACAGCATTCTGGTAAGTGAATGCTCTGTCTGTCTTTGGTGCATTGGATCAGGACATGGGGTCCATTGCCTAGGATTCTTTCAAAAAGCTCTACCCAAACAGACGTAATCTTTATCATTGTGCCAGAAAGATGGCAGCTTTGACAATGCAATTCTCCCTCAATTTAACTGAAATGTCAGTGCAGATTATACACTTGGACCTTCACACACATTCGCACTGGCTGCTGTAGGCATTGCAGATGTGTCAGATTCCCCTCAGCTGTAGCCTGCCTCGTCTCTTCTGTTCGCGCAACCATTTCCTGATTTTCCCACGTCTTTCTAATATAATTGTTGTAATGAATCTGGAAGAGTTGTTACACTGGGTGCTCTGAATTAGACTGTTGTATATACCAGCTAAATAACAGACGTTACCACTGGGCAGATAAAGGAGGTGGTCTATTTGACTTACCTTTTAACTGCATCATCTCCCTGTTGTACACTTGCTGTAAAGCTGATAGGCTCATCGATGCTCATTTATCTTTAGGAACGGAGTTCAATTCCAACCCAAAACAATAGGGTGGAAGTTTTTACTTCCTTATAGTCTTTAAAAATATTGTTGCTTGGAGCTGTCCCTAATAAAGCAGGAAACTGGGATGTACTTGCAAAAGACCCTAAGATGTAGGAGTAGAATTAGGCCATTTGGCCCATTGATTTTGCTCTGCTGTTCCATCATGGCTGACTTAATACACCTCTCAACCCCCTTCTGCTACCTTCTCCCCATCATCTAATACACACTTACTATCAAAAACCTATCAGCCTCTGCTTCAAAAATACCCAATGACATGGCCTCCACAGCTGTCTATAGCAATGAATTCCACAGATCCACCACCCTCTGGCTAAAAAGACATAAAAATCTTTTGCTTTTGACTTGAATACACTTAGCAACCTAACCTTGTCAGCCCTCTTGGGTGGGAGGAGTCTAGATGTCTCCATGGGTGTCCTGCTGGACTCCTTATTTTAAGACTCTTACTCCTAGTTCTGGACACCTCAACCAGGAGAAATAGTAACCTAAATCTACAGACACAAAGAGGTTCTGTAGTTGATGGAAATCTTTAGCAATAAACACGCAATGCTGGAGGAACATAGCAGGTCAGGCTGCATCTATGAAGGGAAATAAACAGTGGATGTTTCGAGCCAAGACCCTGCATCAGCACTTGATGAGTTCCTCCAGCAGCGTGAGTGTAACTCTAAATCTAGCCTGTCACAAACCTTAAAAACTTAGAATCTTTTCAATGTCACTTTCTATTCTTCTAACCTCAAGAGAGTATAAACACAGTATATTTAACCTCTCCTTACCAGAAAAATCTCAGCCCTGTCCACCCACCCACTTCTAGTGCTAGCTGTGATTGTTTTAAAGGTACCACTAACATAGAATGTTCTGACGAGTTTTCATCTTCTGGATGTTTGGGTTAATAACGTAAGATAATGATGTTCAGTTTACCCCTGCTCAACGTCTCTGCAAAGCTGACACTGAGTTTGCAGGTCCTTTTCTTCCACCAAATATTTAACCTGGGCCAGAATCAGTTTCACCTGCTTAGTGAACTGTCCAACCTATGTTTCTGGAAAACTGGTTACTGCAAGTGCATCTGGAGAATAGGGTGTGTGGCGATATATTTAACTGGTCTCTGGACGAGATGTGACCGTGGAAGAGATCAGGTCAGTGTGTATCTGACCAAATCAAGTAGTGCAGTATTTTGTCTTGTGCCTTGTTTCCAGGAAATGGATAAGCCCCTGTGACCTTTGGTGGGTCTTGTGGTTTCACCTCTGCTGCACATTGCCCAAGGTGGGGGCACATTCTCCATCCAGTTGACTTGGGGGAGATGGGCGGCAGAGGAACTGGATCAGTGCTGGTGCGTCGCCAATCAAAGAGCTCACAAGCCGAGCAGCTTGTGGGAGGTAAAATCCAGGACGAGTTATGGAATTACACTCCAGCTTAGCTCTGTCCCTGTGTGAGAAAAATGTAGACCAGGGAACCTGGCAAACAAAGAGTCTATTTTGAGCACCAAATAATTAGCTCCTCGCTCAGTTGCTAAAAATAGCAAGAATTGCATTTATCATTTTCATCTGTCAGGACCCATCTTGTACAGAGGAATATAATTAGAACAAGGTTGGCATTTTATAGGTCAATGCCAATAGTTTGTTAGTCCACGCACATGGAACAAAGAAAAGTCTGTGCCGAGTCAAGTGGAATGGCAAGGTCAGTGACATTTAGCTCACCCAGAGAACATTGACTTGATTCTTCAGCCAACACAGCTAGCTTTTCCAATGAATTACTGAGCAGTGTGGCTGTTCATCTGGCCTCGGGTAAGCTTTGATTATCACGTCCACTTTGTTGAGAACCTTCCGCTCCATCCATCATAACAAGCAGTATTTCCCTATGGCTCCCTTCTTATCCCGGCCCTTTTGTTCAGCAGATTATCACCTCCCTCTGGTGCTCCTCCTTGCTTTCCTCCCAGGGTCTACTGCCCACTCTAATCAGATTTCTTCTTCCGCTCTTTAACTTTTTCACCTATTATCTGCCAGCTTTTCCCTCTCTCTCACCACCCCACCTCCCTCTCCTCCCCTCTCCCACCCCTCCAGGCTTCACCTATCACCTACCAGCCTCTACTACTTCCCCTTCCCCCACCTCATTATTCTGGCTTCCGTCCCCTTCCTCTCCAGATCTGATGAAGTGTCTTGGTCCAAAACATTGTTTATTCCTCTCCATAGAAGCTGCCTGACTTGCTGAGTTTCTTCAGCATTTTGAGTGTGTTGCTCTGGATTTCAGCATGTACAGAAACCCTTATGATTATCATTGTTACCCCACCTTAGAAATGAAAAACTGTCCAGGGGATATCTTTCTGATAACTCATTTAATTTCTATTAATGAAGGCATTAATTTCTTTTGAAAACATTTCCTTGATAGTTAATAATAATTGTTTTACCACGTTCTACGCTATAATGGAGAGAATGATGCAAGCACTTAAAAATGGAATAAGAAAACCACCTTGTTCCCTAATTCAAAGTTCTAAGGAAGAGATTTAGTTGCCCACCAAATTGAAGTCTATAAAGGTTCAAGGGAACCAGGACACCAGGAGATGTATGTCTTCGAGGTCTTGCAGGAGGTCGAATTAGAACAAGAGATTTCAATGCACCGAGGTTGAAGGACTTGCTGTCAACATCTTTCCAGCTACAGGTGAAACAGAGGAACAAACGTGGTAGATAAAGAAAACAGTGGTAATAAAGAGTGCATTGTACATGGACTGCTGTTTGTAAGGTCCATTAGAGATGGTCCAAGGGTAAAGTACCCCAAGTTCAAATTGAAGAGCAAGGCAGCTTGCAGGCTTTGAGAGAGAATTACAGATTGCAGCAGTTCCTGCGAATAATATTTGACTGCTGGTACTCAATATTCTCTTCACCATATTGTGGTTCACATTAAACAATTATTTTAAATAGCAAGGTAATTTCTTAAGAATAAATTAATGTTTTCATTACCAATCTCAATTTAACACCTTCAATATTAATAGTTTTCACAATTTGTATTCACATGAGTTAACTTTGAAAATGTCAACACATTTGGCATAAATGTTGATTGCTTCTCACATTAATGCTTTCATTCTGAGTCTTGAAATAGTACTTTTATTTTCAGATTTACATTGTTAATTTTGCATAAGTACATCCATGGCTATTTTTAAATGTATGCTTTTGATATTAATCTTGCCATAATGGCTTCATTACCAATTTGCGCACTGGCATATTCATTATTTCAGTCGTATCTGCACTCGTATTAGAGCAACAGTGATTTTACGTTGCCTTCAGAGGAGCATAAACACCCAAGAGGGAAATGAGTCCCAGGGTAGTCCATGGAGACATTTACATACTTCGATAATAAATTTCCTTTGAACTTTGAAGATTCTCCACACAAATGTTACCAAACAAATTTTGACTCCACGTACTACACGCAGAGATATTTGAGCAAAAGAGGTGGATTTTAAGGACTATTCTCAGAACAGAAACAAACTAGCATCTAGCATCTTTTGGGTGTAAGTACATGAAGGTACACCTGCCAGTGTGTAATGATTAAAGACACTGAAAGCCAGAATTGAATGTAGTTATTGGATGGGAAGTTGATGTGACAGGGAGGCCATGCAAATAACTTTAAAATCAAGGTCTAATTCACTTGGTTCAAAAAAACCATCAAACCGCAGGGTTGTACATGAACAGGATCTGGTGGGAGTTGTTCAATCACATGAGGTACACAGGCCTGTCTCAAATGTTCCTCTTGAGGTGAGGATTTTGGCTTGAGATGAAATGATGCAAGGGACAGAATTGGAGGAGAGGGCAGAGGTGGCAGAAGAGTGGTGAGGGTTCATGGTGAAAATTGTCCCAGTGGGTCCCCTCTGTGACTGGTCTGGTCTAGTTCCAGATAATTAGCAAGGAAAAGGGGTCAGAGATCAGAATACAATGATTTGGGGCTTGTTTGGTATTAAATTGGAACTCTCTCGATCTATTTAGGGATGGGTGGTAGGGCAGCAAAGCAGAGTGCCAAGGAAAGTGGAAAATGGTGGTGATGGATGATACGGACGTTAACTCCCATGTGTTTCAGAGGCCAATAGAGAAGGAATTAGGAAGGGCTATGCATAGACTGAGCCCACAGAAAAGGTGTGCTGGTGATAATTGTTTATTGGAAACAGAGCAGGTCAAATGACTTTCCAACAGACCCAGGAAAAGTTTTAAAATAGAATCAGCATGTTAAACTGAGAGAAGGAGAGGGGTGGAGGAAACAAATGCAATGTCTATCTACCCTTCCTCCTCCATAAATCTGAGCAGGTTTGACTTTGTACTTGGCTTCATCTCCAGTATCTTCTGTCTTTATGTTGGATTTCCAGCAGATTTTCCCCCCTGTTTTTGTTACCTTAATCCCATATTGCTTTCAATTTAATGCCTTCATTATTAATTTCGCTGATGCTTTAGTGTCGGCACACTTCTCTCACTAATCTCATAATAAAGCTCCTTTACCCATCTCAATGCACCTACTACCTATCTCACATATGCACTTGTTTTGCTAATCTTTAATGCTGTTTGTCACCTTTCCTGTTAATGGCCTCATTGTCAATAGCATTGTAACACCCTTATTTGAAACTACTACACATTACGATCACAACCCAGTGTTGACATCTGGCAGTCTAGTTCTCGGGCCCCATGACGTTGGCTTTCTGGTGGATGAGTGCTGCCAGCAAGGCTGTTGCATTGCTCCCTGGTTGAGTGTGGTGAGGCAGCAACACTGCTTTGCACTTATGCCTCTGAAAGGAACCTAAGGGAAGTCTCTTCCAAGCAGTCTTAAATTGCTTTCAAATTAGCAGCAAAATGGAGATGTGAAAGGATGGAATTATAAATCTCCAGTCGGTCTCTGTTTTATATTTAATAAGTGTACGCGTATGACCCTGTAACAGGTTAACTGGCTGTAAATTTGATGATTTGACAGGTTAATTTGGTGGCTTGAATTTCTATTATAGAGCAAACATTAGTAATGATGTGCTGTTTAAATGATGCCGCATCAATCCAGTGATTGCTGGAGGAGGGGTTGGTGCTGTGTGTGGTGCTGGATTAACCACATATACTGAGTGCAGTTGCACAGGGCAACAGCCTTATTAACCCATTAACTGCCTCGCCCAGACAGCTGTATTTTTCAGGTTGTGTTCCTGAGCCTCAGGCAACAGTACACCTTCGCTTCCTAGAAATAAGCCTGAAAGACAGATATACCTCTACTGCCTGCACTCTATAGACTATAAGACATAGGAGCAGAATCAGGCCATTTGGCCCATCTAGTCTGTTCCATCATTCCATGATGGCTGGTTTATTATCACTCTCAATCCCTTTGTGCCCGTTAACTTTTGACAGCCTTATTAATCAACCTCCACACAGTGGTGAGCATTCTGACCCGTTGCATCACCAGGGGAAGTTATAATTTATAGTAAGTTATATGCCTTGTACTGCACTGCTGCTATAAAAAAGACAAATTTCATGACATATGCCAGTGATATTAAACCTGATTTTGAAACCCCTTCAAATAGACCCAATGGCTTTAGCTTCACAGCTGTCTGTGCTTACAGATTGCAGTCTGCTGGTCAGAAAGTTAAATCCAATCACAAAGGGAGGTGTTGAGTTCCAGATTGAGGAGTGTGGCGATGAGTTTCTTTGGAATTATAATACTGAAGATGAAATAGTAGTTGATAAGCAAAAGAGAGGCTGCATAAACTGGAAATCAACTGCAAACACACACAAAATGCTTGAGGAGCATCTGTGGAGGGAAATAAACAGACAAGGTTTCGGGACAAGATCCTTCATCAGGACCCAAATAGGGCTGTTAACAGCTATCTTTACTGTCCAGATGCTCCAAATGAAATTTTCCTATTGTAGGACAGTGTGGAAGCAAATTAAGGTTACTAAATGACCGAGGAATGAGTTTAGAGATTTTAATTTTAATTACACACATGGAGTGGAGAACTTAAATGTAATTAAGTGTTCGAAGTTAATGCGTTGAAGTAGCCATGTTAACCATCAAACTACAAAAGAACTTCCTGGGAGGCTGTGTTCATTTGTCTAGTCAAATACAAACCAGAAGGCACAGCTTCAGAGTACAAGGATGTCCCTTTAGAACAGAGATGAGGAGGAATTGCTTTAGCCAGAACGTGGTGAATCCATGCGACTCATTACCACAAAAGACTGTGGAGGCTGTCGTAGGGTATAATTAAAGTGGAGGTCGATAGTTTCTTGGTTATTAATGGCATCGAAGGGTAGAATGGTGTTGAGAGGGATACTAATTAGCCATGAGCAGATTTGATGGGCCGAATGGCCTACTTGAGGTTTGGCGGTAGTGTCTGCCCTTAGAAATGACCTGCTGAGGACATAGAAAATGCTCAAAGACTTTGTCATGGTAGATGCAGAAAGAATAGTTCACCGGGCCTGGAAACCTAATGCCAGAGATCACAATAAGGGGTCAGCCATTGAACTGAGAAGAGAAGTAATTTCTTCAAGTGAATCTTCATAATTCTCCTCCTAAGCAGATGGAGAGAGTCAAACAACAGGGAAATAGAGCATTCAACACATCGAGCCCATGCCAACCATCAAGCTCCCATTAGCACTAATCCCAATTTATTCCCCCAAAATTCCCATCAGCTACCCTCAGATTCTACTACCTACCTAAGTTCCAGGAACAAATTACAGTGACCAGTTTATCTCAACTACCCACACATCATTAGGATGTGGGGGGAAACCAGAGGACCCAAGGTAAACCCACACAGTCAGAGGGAAAAATGTCTAAATTCCACCCTAGACCACTTTGGAGGTTAGGGTTGAACCTACTTCCATGAGTGTAAGTTCCTGACAAGTTGCAAAGGCTGTTTTTGTTCAAAAATAGCAATCCATGGTTTTATGAACAGAAGCATAAATCCCAAAAGCAAGGAAGTTGAGTCGTAAATTGGGAGACTGCTGCATCAAGCACTTTCGCTCCATCCAGCAGAAGCAGAGCTTCTTAGTGGCCAAACACTTTTAATTCCCATTCCCATTCCTGTTCTGACATGTCAGTCCATGACCGTCTCTTGTGTCACAATGAGACTACCCTCAAGGTAGAGGAGCAACACCTTGTATTCCAGCTGAGTAGCCTCCAACTTGATGGTATGAATATTGATTCCTCCTTCCAGTTAAAAGAAAAAATTCCCTTCCCCTCCACTCTTCACCACCTGGCCTCTTACCTGGTGCCCCTCTTCCTTCCCTCTCTCCTATGGTCCACTCTTCTCTCCTATTACATTCCTTCCTCTCCAACACTTTACCTTTTCTATACATCTGGCTTCACCAATAACGTAGCTATCCTTCCCCGCTTTCCTCTTCCCCTTTTTAATCTGGTGTCTTCTGCCTTCCTTTCCATTCCTGAAGAAGGGTCATGGCCCGAAACATCGATTGTTTATTCCCTTCCATAGATGCTCCCTGACTTGCTGAGCTCCTTCAGCATTTTGTTTGTGTTGCTTTGAATTTCCAGCATCTGCAGAATTTCTGATGTTAATTAGCCTTTGGCTAAAGTAATGCCTTTGGGGCCACATGCTTAAATAAAGATGTTAAGTCATTGGAGGAAACTCAGAGATAGATGGCTGAGGAAGCTAAAATACGTGGAGACACCACAGAAGCGAAATCGGTTGTGGGAGAAGTTATACTGTATGTTCTTTCAGCAGTGCTGAGAAATTCCAAGATTAGAAATATCACATGGTAGAAGCACTCAGCGAGTACGGTAGCTTGTACAGAGAGGGAAAAATGATTAGCATTTCATATCAGTGACCTGACCGCAGAAATGTTGAAGTCAGTTGTGTAGAAACATGCCCTTTGGCCAACCTAGTCCATGTTGACCACGAACTACTCCAAAGTATTCCATGCCTTGTCTGTTCAAGTACTATTCTCGAGACTTCAATACAGTGAGAGAAACTGCCTTCAACAATGCCCTCCCCTGCCCCCACTCCAAAGAGTCCATTCCAGATTCCAGCTACACCCGGGCTGAAAAGAAATTCCCCTCCAATCTTCTCTAAACCTTTTGCCTTAAATCACTTCCTTCCACTTTTGGACACCTCTGTCACAGGTCTTCTGTGCCCTGGCACTTTTTTCCAGCTTATTCAGGTTCCGCCACTGCCTCCTCCACACCAAACAAAACGTAAGACTATAACTCATAGAAGAATTAGGCTGTTCAACCATCTCGTCTGCTCTGCCTTTCAATCATGGCTGATGTATTATCCCTATTATCTCCCACATCTCTATTCTCCTGCTTCTGCCCATAACCTTTGATTCCTTTCCTGATCAAGAACCTATCAACCTCCACATAAATATACCAAATAGCTCGGCACCTACAGCTGTCAGTGCAATGAAT
This sequence comes from Hypanus sabinus, assembly GCF_030144855.1. NCBI lineage: Eukaryota > Metazoa > Chordata > Chondrichthyes > Myliobatiformes > Dasyatidae > Hypanus > Hypanus sabinus. The sequence goes on from NC_082713.1 coordinate 126,263,481, forward strand.
TCCTCAAATCCACCACCTTCTGCCTTCTCGTCTCTATTCTAAAGAATATGTATTCTGAGGTTGTGCTCTCTGGTCCTAGACGCTCCCATTATTGGAAACATCCTCTCGCCATCTACTCTATCTAGGCCTTTCAATATTTGATAGTTTTCCATTCCTTCTACCACAGGCCCAAAGCTATCAAATACTCCTTATAGAACATAGAAATTTACGACACATTACAGGCCCTTCAGCCCACAATGGTGTGCTGACCATGTAACCTACTCTAGAGACTGCCTAGACTTTCCCTAGAGCATAGCCCTCTATTTTTCTAAGCTCTATTAACTTATCTAAGAGGCTCTTAAAAGACCCTATTGTATCAGCTTCCACCACCGCCGCTGGCAGTGCACTCCATGTACTTACCACTCTGTGTGGAAAAATTTACCCATGACAACCCACTGGTACCTATTTCCAAGCACCTGAAAACTATGCCCCCTCATGTTTGCCATGTTAGCCCTGTGAAAAAGCCTCTGGCTAACCACACGATCAATACCCCTCATCATTTTATACAACTCTATCAGGTCACCTGTCATCCTCCGTCACTCCTAGGAGAAAAGGCCCAGTACACTCGACCCATTCTCATAAGGTGTGCCCTCCAATCCGGGCAACATCCTTGTAAATCTCCTCTGCACTCACTCTCTTGTATGTTAATCCTTTCATCACTCGCCTGATCTCTACATTCTCGACTGCTCAGTCACAGAACGGTCCACGTCTGATCCGCCACTGGAGCAAGCACTAAAGTGTTTGTTTGTACATACATAAAGTAACCAAAAGAAAAGCACGGAGCTGGAGATACCTCAAGTACATTTAGTTTCTCTTGTAGGGCATGCGTTTATGATGTGGTGCAATGACACACATAACACAACTACTTTTAGACATCCATGGCTTAGCAAATTTAAAATTATCCCATTGAGGCTGAAGGATTTAATCACTGTGAGGGATAACATCTTTTCTGTGGGGGGGTGGTTACTCTGCTTGGCAGGTGAGACTGTGAAACAATTTCTTGTTCTGTGGCCTCCATCATCGTGGTTGTAGGAACTGACTCTGGGACTAACTTGGCAGAGGGTATTGATTTAATTTCAGTACTGGGTTGATGGTGACCTTGAAATAACCACAAATCCTGACAGGCCCATTCTTCCTGGTTACAAGACCACTGGTGTTGGCCATGGGCTCCACTCCAAGTTGGAAAGAATAGCATCAGCCTCCATGCAATCTAGCTCACTGATAATTTCATCATAGATTCTATAGGAAACTGGATGGACTTTGTAAAACTTGGTGTGGCATTTTCATGTCACACTGTTTTCCCTTTCCATGTTTGAGTTTCCAATGCCATCCTTGAACACTGCTGTGACATCATTCAGTGCCTTCCTTAATTCACTATCAGTTTACTCAGATCAAAATTCCCTCAGGAGTTATCTTTATTCCAGTACAAATTTTAGTTGGATATCTACAGGCTTCAGTTCAGTATCTTTGAAGCACCATTCAAAATTATTTTGTGGAATGACTGAAGCAGCCAAACTGGCGTTCAATACCGTTTTAATTACAGTTGGCCCACCTTATCCATGGATTCAACCAACTGCGGATCAGGAAAACCTGAAAGTTCTCTCTCCAACACTCGTTGTTTGAGCATGTACAGACTATTTTTCTTGTCATTATTCCCTAAACAATATAGTATAACAACTATTTACATAGCATTTACATTGTATTGGGTATTATAAGTAATCTAGAGATGACTTAAAAGTCCAGGCAGTCTCTGGGTTTTAGCGTCAGTTAGTCAAACATTTTTCTTAGTGTATAGTACATATTTTACATTTCTATGCTTATAAAATGGTTAAGAAACATACGTATTTCAATAATTAAACCACTGTGTTGCTTAGTAATGTAGCTCTCATCGGGGCAGGGCCTTTCACATGCTCCATTAAAATTGTTCCGATCGTTGACTGACTGTAGCCTAACGCTTTTCCAATGACCGATGGCATTTCACCTCTTTCCAATCGCTTTATTACTTCCACCTTATTTTCAATCATGATCCTGATTATTTTCGTGGACAGGAACACCACGGATTCAGAGCTGCACCGCTGGGTCCTACTGTCCTCCGCACTGAATATGTTAAATAAAGTCCGGGGTTCCACTGGGTCCTAAAGACCACCGAACTGAGCCAGGTTAAATAAGGGACTTGAGCATCCTTGATTTTTGGTATCTGCGGGCGGTCTCGCAGATATCTCCAGCGGATAAGGAGGGCCAACTGTAATTTACCATTCATTTCTGGTGTAAGCCATTTTGTCTATTGGTAGTTTTTACATTGTAAATCTCAAGGCTAATCAGTCCTGTGTTACTGTCATCATTATCAGATTTTTCATTAATAGCATGCAGATTAATGCTTTTTTTTGAAACTTCAACTTGATATTTTATCTTCTTCTCTTTCCTCTGAACTCTATTTGTTTTTGTCTCCTGGCATGCTCTTTGTGTCTTACTTTGTTGTACTTTCGGCAAGTTTTGCCTTTAAACCTCTATTCGATTGGTGTATGTGAGCCTGTCCTACAATGGTAATACAATTTGTTTGTCCAGACCAGTTTCTGTTTAGATATTGCAATTTTGTTCACACTCACATTCATTTCTGATTGCAACTCAGTTGCATCTCTGGCTGCTGTTTCCATTGATATAACAATTTCAACTGCTCTTTTAAATGTTCCTGATAATATAGAATTTAGAACTAGGGTCTACTGTTTATAGAATAAAAAGAGTCACACATTTAAGTCAGATAAGATGAATAATTGTCTTTCAGAGGGTTGTGAATCTTTGAAAATCTCTCCTTCAAAGGATGTTTGAAGCAGAGCCTTTAATCTTTTAAAAGCAGTGGTCTGTTCAAGAGTCTGCAGACAGCTTCTATTCTGCTGTTATCAGACACGTGATTGGATCTCTTGTGCAAAAAAAAATGAACTCTCTACCTCACAGCCTTCTTCATTATGATCTTGCACTTCATAGTTTACCTGAACTGCACTTTCTCTGTAGCAGTTACACTTTATTCTGCATTGTTATTGTTTTACCTTGTTTAGTAAAAGATGTGCAAGATGATCTGAGACAGAGATTGAGTGGATAATCAGGGACTTTTACCCAGAGCCAAAATGGCTAATACAGTGCGGTATAATTATAAGAAGATCGGAGGAAAGTGTGTACAGATTGGATATCAGAGGTGAATTCTTCACACAAGGAATGGTGAGTGCATGGAACACCCTATTAAGTGTGGGGGTAGATGTAAATAGGCATATGGATGGATAGAAAAAGTGAGGACTATGTAGAATGGAAGGGTTAGGTTGTTCTAGAGTAGGTTAAATGCTTGGCACAACATTGAAGGCCGAAGGGCCTGTACCATGCTGGAATATTCTACAGTAGTACTAGAAAGTTTGTGAACCCTGTAGAATTTTCTCTATTTCTGCACAAATACGGCCTAAAATGTGATCAGATCTTTACACGTCCTAAAACTAGATAAAGATAACAAAATTAAATAAATAACACAAAAAACATACTTGTTCATTTAGTGAGAAAAATGATCCAATATTATGTATTTGTTGGGGGAAAATACGGGAACCTTTGCTTCTTGTAGCTGGTGTGACCCCCTTGTACAGCAATAACTTCAACATTTCCAGTAACTTGATCAATCCTGCACATCGGCTTGGAGGAATTTTAAGCTATTCTTCCTTACAAAACTGCCTCAACTCTGGGTTGTTGATAGGCTTCCTTGCATGAACTGCTTGCTCAGGTCCCTCCATAACATTTCTATAGGATTAAGATCAGAACTTTGACTCTGCCATTCTAAAACACAAATTTTCCTCTTTTTAAACCATTCTGTTGTTGATTTACTCTTGTCTTTCAGATCATTGTCTTGTTGCATTGTTCAACTTCTATTAAGCTTCTCAGGGGACGGGCTGCTACCCTGTGAAATGTCTTGACGCAATTTTGAATTAATTGTTCCCTTGAAAATTGCAAACTGTCCAGGCCCTGAGACAGCAAAGCAGCCCCAAAATAGGATGCTCCATCCACCAAGCTTCACAGTTGGGATTAGGTTTCAGTGTTGGTGTGCAGTGCCTTTTCCCTCCAAACATAGTAAGTTACATTTCTGCAAATTTTCAACTTCTGTCTCATCTGTCCACGGAACATTGTCCCCGAAGCATTACAGAACATCCAGGTAGTCTTTTGCAAAGTTGAGATGTGCAGCAATGTTTGTTTTGGAGAGTTGTGGTTTCTTCTGTGGTGTCCTTCCAAGAACACCATTCTTGTTCAGTGATTTTCTTATAGTGGACACATGAACAGAGCCTTCAGCAAGTTCTAGAGATTTCTGCAGGTCTTTTACCCTTGGGTTCTTTTTCACCTCCTTCAGCTCTGCACTTTGTGCTCTTGGTGTGATCTTTGCAAGATGCCCACTCCTAGGGAGAGTAGAAATAGTACCGAACTTCCTCCATTTGTAGACATTTTCTCTTACTGTGGACTGATGAACACTCGGGTCTTCAGAAATGCTTTTGTAGCCTTTTCCAACTTCACACATCTCTACAATTCCTCTTCTGAGGTCCTCTGAAAGCTGTTTTGATCAAGGCCTGGTGCACAAACAGATCTTTCCTGAGAAGAGCAGGGTCTGTCAGTAACCTGACTTTGTGTATGTTTTTTGGGCAGGGCACCTCTACAACCCACACTTCCAATCACAACTCATTGATTGGAGTGTGATTTGTCGAAGGCAGCACCCCAGAGGTTCACATCCTTTTTTCCAACAAATACATGTAATATTGGTTCATTTTCCCTCAATAAATAAATGAAGCAGTATACGTTTTTGTGTTATTTATTTAATTGGGCTCTCTTTAACTAGTTTTAGGACTTGTGTGAAGATTTTATCACATTTTACATCATGTTTATACTGAAATAGAGTTTATAAACAGGGTTTACAAACTTTCTAGCACCACCTTTCTATGTATCTCAATAGTACCTGTAGTTACCTGTATGAACAGTATGCAAGACAAAGCTTTTCACTGTGTCTTGGTACATGTGACAATAATGAACTAATAACAATGAAAATAAGCGCAGCCAGGGATATGAAGCTGATGTAACAATCAGACAAGCCAAGAATTGGTTTATTATTGTCATATGTGCTGAGGTACAGTTGAAAAACTTGTCTTGCATACTCTGTCCATGGAAAATCAAATGGTTGTGGTACAATGTAGAGCAGGGGTGGGCAAACTTTTTGACTTGAGGGCCACAAAGGGTTCTAAAATTTGACAGGGGGGCCGGACCAGGAGCAGATGGACAGAGTGTTTTGGTAATACACCTCATAAGAGAAAATAAAATATCATGGGATATGTAGAAAACATGTGCTTTAATTTCAATTGAAAATGAACAAATGCATTACAACAAAATATCTGTCTTTGAAGTCCCATGGTATTTAGCTATTTATTGAAATGTCTTTTAAAACACTGAAAATTAAATGAATAAAATACAGCTTTTTTTTAATAGTAACAGTTAATATTTTAAAGCACTGAAAATTCTGTTATCCTTCAAGATATTATCATCATCACTCTCCTCCTGACTGTCTTTATTTCAAAAACAGTAGGAGATGCAGGTCTACTTGTCCTGCTCCTTCTTATTCAATTGTCCCCTGTGCCAAAACTCAACAACGACCTGCACAATGACAGAACAGTGAGAGCGCGCCAATATGCGGAGCTCTGTGCTCGCAAATCCCCGCAGGCTATCTCCCTTAGCCGGAACGCTGGCTAATTGTGAGCTGGTTCGGATGTGCCAGGAAATGGGTCGCCACAAGGTCACAAAGTAAAGCGCAAATGTGGAGTAATGCGCTGCACCTCAACAAAGGTCAATGTATATAGAGTGCATCATCTATTGGGAAGACGCCAGAATTGTGGGGGAAAAACGTTAAGAAGGTTTATTAATATAATTTCATCAAGTTCTGCGGGCCGGATTAAAAAGCTTAACGGGCCGCATATGGCCCGCGGGCCATAGTTTGCCCATGCCTGGTGTAGAGCAATTATAGTAGAAGTGATGAGTGGGTCTGTAAGGAGCAGCCTGCAGTGAGTCTCCTCACTCTGGTGCCAGCCTGATCATGAACAGTGGAGTAGAACTGGGCATCTGAGTGGCACCTACAACCTCACCCATCAATAACCAGGGCACAGTCATCGACCAGATCAAAGCGCTGCTCAGTTATACGTAGAAGCTGAAAAGGGTGCCAGTGGCATAATGGAACAGCCATGACTGCTGGCTGTGGAGTGCTCATCCAGGCAGCAAAGGACTGACCAGTTTGACGCTGCTGAAAGAGAAAAATGGCTCGCATTTATGTTGTATCATTCTCTGCTGGGCACAGACCAGGTCTTTCAGGGACGCTGCCTCAGCATCTTGTGTTCTTGAAGGGCACTTTTCCCTAGAAAGGTAAAAGGACCTGGGACAGGGTGGTTTCACAGATGTAGAGCTGTGGCCTCACAGCATCAGTAGTTTGAGTTCAAATCTAACCTCCAGTGCTGTCTTGTGTGGAGTTTGCATGCCCTTGCAGTGACTGTGTCAGTTATCTCCCAAATGCCATTGTTGTGCATGTTTGTGAGATAATTAGCTTCTGTGAATTGATTCTAACGTGTGAGTGAGTAGTTCAATCTGGTGGGTGTTGGGAGCGTGGGGAGATTGTGGATATTAGAATCATCGGGTGTTTGATGATCAGCACAGTTTCAATGAGCCAAAGGAACTGTTTCCATGCCTGTGACTATAAATCCTCATTGATGTCTAAACCCTATGTGTTCCCGTGTGTGTGAATGTGTAGATAGAGTGTTGAGCGTCTTAGTGGAGATCTCTCAACCTCGTTTTTGATTCCTCCTCTTAGCTGTGTTGTGTGATCAGAGCTCGAGGCATCATCTGGGCAATTATCCTCAGTGCCAAACCTCAACCAAAATTACCACTGTCATCTCTATGGATCTGGCTTTATCAAAGTTAATTTGATGTAATACCCAAAACTTGATTTCTTTGCTGTGCCATCTTGCAAAGGAATCTTTGGGATTCTATGGGATAATACGTGGGTGACCTTGCATGGAGTAAAGAGATTGTTTGTGGTAGACATGTGGTTGCCTGGCGCAGGGTAACGTTTCTTCGGTTGCTTTGTTCACAGGACAGCAAGTTCTTGGTTTGGTGGAGAATCAGAGTGATTGGTACCTTGGGAATTTGTGGAAGAACCACAGACCTTGGCCAGCATTGAGTCGAGGATACAACACAGGTACATGTGCCATCAGCTGCTAGCTTATATACACTTCCCTCCCTTCGTTGTAAAGTGCTCAGGGCAATTTTCTAACCCGTTTCTAACTGAAACTAACGGCATCTTTGTGGACCTAACCCTTCAGGAGCAGAAACTGGGGTGACATCAAGTTCCCTAACTAATCTAGTGCCGTGAAATGGGCCCCATTGTTAAATAGATCCCTGAGTTTGTACCCAATGCCCTCCAAATGATAGAGAAACATCTTTGATTGCTTTCCCATCAAAAACTCAAAGATTGAAATCAATCTGTGAATTTGAGAAAACTTTTTTTTAAACATTAAGTAGAAATCTAGTTCAGGCCATGCTAATTTTAGAAAGTCAATATTGGGCTTCATGATTATTATCCTAGATTCCTCTTTAGCAGTTTAAGAGAACAAACGAAGATGGAAAATTAAGACTAAAAATGTCCTTTTGATGACTTAATGTGTGAGCCTCTGGTCAGGAAGCACAAAGGCAATGACAAGCAGTAAAGTCCAACAAGAGGCAGTGTGATAACTAGCTGAATAATCCGCTTTGGGGATATTTATCCAGGGCACAGTAGCGAGCCCCCCCCCCCCCCCCGTTATTTGTCGTAGTGCCTTGGAATTTTTTGCGTCCAACCGGCAAGGAAGATGGAATCCCATTTTAACTCTGATCAAATGGTGTGTACAACACCAAATACAGCATCTTCTGCTTTAACTTATACAACTGTTTTAACACAACTATAGCCAAAGCTGGGACCTAGCTTTACATAGAAAGCTATTGTGAGGAGATGCGTATTAAGAAAACAATTGAAGAGGAAATGGAACAGTGGAGGGAAAGAGTTTGAGAAATCAGGATCAATATTCCTCAAGGTGCTGTTCGCATTGGTGGGTCAAAAGGAGAAAGTGATGAGTGAAAAGGAAGGAGCGGAGAATTGCTGGTTTGGGACTCAGAGAAACACATGGTGCTAGTTAATTGAGAATAATAGATTTTAAAAGAAATGCGTTGAGAGACCACATGCAAGAGCAACCAGCTGTGCTAGCTTCAGAAAAGACCCACCAATACGTCACACTGAACCAACTGCACTCACCCTGACCAAACAAAGTTCCGATGATATCCTCCACAACCCCTATCCACACCAAACTCTATATACCAAGACTAGAGTCCAGTGCAAACCTTCCAAAAGTTGCTGCTGGTTTTGCCTGTGTCACCAAGTGAAGTTTGTAGCATTCAACTGTTAGAACAAAGCTGGCTGCCTTCATGATAATTTGATACTAGTTCAGTTGCAAGATTATCAATTAACGCTGATCACAAACCAGATGGCTAATTTATCTGTTTATCAAATACACACCTTACAGAACCATACATTCTTAACTTATATTCTGCCCTTTACTAATATAGGCTTGGTGTTCAGAACTTGTTGCTCTGACCTTGCAGGGAAAATCAGGGTTACTGAGAAATCTCAGCGTTATCTCTGCAAAACAAAATTGGAGTGACATAAAGCTGCTATATACACTCAGTGCCCTCTCTATTATATCTATATACTTGATCCACATTTGTACACCTGTTTGTTAATGCAAATATCTAAACAGCCAATTGTGTGTGGTAGCAGCTCAATGCATAACAACATGCAAACATGGTCAGGAGGTTCACTTGCTCAGACCAAACATCGGAATGGCAGAAGAAATGGAATCTAAGTGACCTTGACTGTGGAATGATTGTTGGTGCTGGACAGGGTGGTCTGTGACCTCAAAACTGCAGATCTCCTGAGATTTTCATGTACGGCAGTGTCTAAGAGTTTACAGAGAATAACATTCAGTGAACAGCAGTTCTGTGGGTGAAAATGCCTTGTTGGAGGAGAATGGGCAGATTGGTTCAAACTGACTGGGAGGTGACAGCAACTCAACTAACCATGCGTTACAACAGCAGTGTGGATAAGAACATCTCTGAATACTCAACCTTGAAGTGAATGGGCTACAGAAGCAGAAGACAACACTGGACTCACTCCTGTAACTAATAAAGAAGCCATTGAATATGTATTGTGGTTCCTCAATGAGTTGGCATCCATAAGAAAGTCAGGTCCTATTTTTTTTACTTTTGGATGGTTCTTTCATTAATTTAATTATAAAAAGGCAAGAAACATTGGCAGCTCAGTGGTGTAGCCCTTAACACAGCTGTCTCACTGCTCCAGGGATTCAGGTTCGATACTGACTGTGGCTGCTGCAGGGTGGATTTTGCAGATCTTCCTGGGACTGCGTGGGCTTAATCAAGATGCTGTGGCGACCCATTTCCTGGCACATCCGAACCGGCTCACAATTAGATAGCCTACAGGGGTTTGCGAGCACAAGGCTTTGGAGCCTCTGCGCCACGGGGGGCAGGTTGAGGGAGGCTTAAAAGTGAGGCTGAGGATTTCGAATAAAGTTTTTTCCTTCGACTGCAGTTACCGACTCCGTGTCGTAATTTTAGCGCTGCGTGTAGCACACCGCTACAATTGGTGACCCCGACGGTCCAAATGATTTTTGGACCAGAAATGTCCGACGCCGCCTCTGTTCACGCGGTTTCGTTGAAACTGCCGGGTTTCTGGACACAGCGACCGAACCTATGGTTCCAGCAAGCCGAAGCCCAATTCCACGTTCACCAGATCACCTCAGAAGACACCCGCTACTACTACGTGGTGAGCTCCCTCGACCAGGACACAGCGGCCCAGGTCGCGGAGTTCGTACAGTCGCCCCCGGCAGACGGCAAGTACACGGAATTCAAAGCCCTGCTCCTCAGGACTTTCGGACTCTCACGGCGCGAGCGGGCTGCCCGTTTACTGCACCTGGATGGCTTGGGCGACAGACCCCCATCGGCTTTAATGAATGAGATGTTGTCTCTGGCCGACGGACACACACCCTGCCTCATGTTTGAGCAGGCATTCCTGGAGCAGCTGCCCGAGGACATACGCCTGCTGCTGTCCGACGCGGATTTCAGTGACCCCCGGAAGGTGGCAGCCCGGGCGGACTTGCTGTGGAACGCCAAAAAGGTGAGCAGGGTGTCCATCGCACAGATCTCCCAGCAGCAAACCAGTCCAGGTCCGGCCACAGAGCCCGCCAACCCCACGGCCCAATGAACACTGGTGCTTCTACCACCAGCGGTGGGGCGCAGAAGCCCGCCGTTGTCACCCGCCCTGCAAGTTCCCGGGAAACGCCAGGGCCAGCCGCTGGCCATCGGGATAGCCTCCTGTATGTGTGGGATAGAAGGTCGGGACGCCGGTTTTTGGTCGATACTGGGGCCGAGATCAGCGTTTTACCTCCGACGAGTTACAACACCCGCAGCAGGGCACCGGGTCCCCCCCTGAGGGCCGTGAATGGCAGCACAGTAAGGACCTATGGCACCCGTCAGGTGCAGCTACAGTTCGGCACGTGGGACTTCACACTGGCCGCCGTAGCCCAACCGCTTCTGGGTGCGGATTTTTTGCGAGCTCACAGCCTACTGGTCGACCTGCCCAGGAAGAGACTGGTACACGCCGAGACCTTTCAGACGTTCTCCCTGGGTGCAGCCCAATTGCCAGCCCCTCACCTCGGCTCCATCACGCTGTCGGACAACGACTTCACCAGGGTCCTGGCGGATTTCCCATCGGTTCTGGCACCAGTTCACAGCGGCCATGCCCAGACACGGCGTACAGCACCACATCCCGACCCAGGGACCACCCCTCCACGCCCGCACTCGGTGGCTTCCCCCGGTCAAGCTCCAACTGGCGATGGAGGAATTGGGGATCATCCGGCGGTCCGACAGCCCATGGGCCTCCCCCCTGCACATGGTCCCAAAGCGACGGGAGGCTGGAGATCATGCGGCGACTACCGCAGGCTGAACGAGGCTACCACACCGGACCGCTACCCTGTGCCGCACATTCAGGACTTTGCAGCAAACCTGCACGGCGCACGGATCTTCTCCAAGGTAGACCTCATCCGAGGGTACCATCAAATCCCGATGCATCCTGACGATGTCCCCAAAACGGCTCTCATCACCCCGTTTGACCTTTTCGAGTTCCTCCGCATGCTGTTCGGCCTGAAGAATGCCACACAGACGTTCCAGCGGTTAATGGACGCGGTGGGACGGGACCTGGACTTCGCGTTCATCTATTTGGACGACATCCTCATAGCCAGCAGCAGTCATCAGGAGCATCTGTCCCACCTCCGTCATCTCTGCGCCCGACTGAGTGAGTATGGTCTTACAATCAACCCCGCCAAATGCCAGTTCGGACTCGATACCATTGACTTCCTGGGCCACAGGATTACTAAAGACGGGGCAACCCCTCTGCCCGCTAAGGTAGATGCGGTCTGCCACTTTCCCCGACCCACCATGATCAAAGGCCTTCAGGAATTCGTAGGTATGGTCAATTTCTACCACCGCTTCCTCCCTTCAGCTGCCTGGATCATGCGCCCCCTGTTCGCCCTGATGTCGGGTCTGAGCAAGGACATTACCTGGGACGAGGAGTCCGCCGCCGCTTTCGTTCAAATGAAGGAAGCTTTGGCGAACGCCGCAATGCTAGTACATCCCAGAATGGACGCCCCTACCGCCCTCACAGTGGACGCACCTAACACGGCAGTCAGTGGGGTGCTGGAGCAACTCATCGCAGGTCGCTGGCAACCCCTGGCGTTTTTCAGCAAACACCTGCGGCCACCCGAGCTCAAGTACAGTGCTTTCGACCGGGAACTGTTGGCGCTCTACCTGGCAATCCGGCATTTCAGGTACTTCCTAGAAGGTCAGCCCTTCACCGCGTTCACGGACCACAAACTGCTTACCTTTGCGTTTACGAAAGCGTCCGACCCCTGGTCGTCCGGCCAGCAACGCCACCTGTCCTACATCTCTGAATACATGACGGATGTCTGGCACGTCTCGGGTAAGGACAATGAAGTGGCAGATGTGCTCTCTCGCCCTACCGTTCATGCCCTTTCCCAAGGGGTAGACTTTGAGGCACTGGCAAAGGCGCAGCAGGCGGATGAGGAGATTCCGAGTTACAGAACCGCAGTCTCCGGTTTGCAGCTCCAGGCCCTCCCCGTAGGCCCAGGTGAGAGGACCCTACTCTGTGACGTCGCCACCGGCCAGCCCCAGCCCGTCGTCCCGACAGCCTGGCGGCGCCGTGTTTTTGACTCCATTCATAACTTGGCGCATTCCTCCATCCGGACAACTGTCCGGGATGGTTTCCAGCAGGTTCGTTTGGCACGGACTCCGCAAACAGGTCAGTGAATGGGCCAAAACGTGCATGCACTGCCAGACGGCCAAGGTGCAGCGGCACACCAAAGCCCCACCGCAGCAGTTCCATCCCGCCCACCGGCATTTCGACCACATTCATGTGGATATTGTGGGCCCTCTGCCAGTGTTGCGCGGAGCGCGGCACCTCCTGACTATCGTGGACCGGTTCACAAGCTGGCCAGAGGCGGTCCCGCTCACCGACACCACCTCCGAATCTTGCGCCCGGGCACTGATTGCCACCTGGGTATCTCGCTTTGGTGTACCGGCCCACATTACCTCCGACAGAGGCGCCCAGTTCACCTCCAGCCTGTGGTCAGCTATGGCCAGCCTTTTGGGGACTCAACTGCACCACACTACTGCCTACCACCCACAGTCGAACGGGCTAGTGGAGTGTTTCCACCATCACCTGAAGTCGGCCCTCATGGCCCGCCTGCGAGGAGCCAACTGGGCGGACGAGCTTCCCTGGGTCCTACTCGGCATCCGCACAGCGCCCAAGGACGACCTGCACGCCTCGTCGGCCGAGTTGGTATACGGCGCGCCCCTGGGGAGTTCCTACCAGCCCCACGGGGGCAAGAGGAAGATCCCGTAGCAGTCCTGGGCAGACTACGCGAGAAGCTCGGTAACCTGGCCCCCATACCCACTTCACAGCACGGGCGGAACCCGACCTGCGTACCCAAAGACCTGCAGAACTGTAAGTTTGTGTTTGTACGAAGGGGCGGGCATCCGCCACCGCTGCAGTGGCCATACGAGGGGCCGTTTATGGTGCTCCAGAACAACGGGTCCACGTTCGTGCTGGACGTTGGGGGGGAAAGAGGAGGTTTTCACGGTGGACCGCCTCAAACCGGCCCATGTGGACCTGGCGCAACCGGCCGAGTTTCCAGCACCTCAGCGCAGAGGCCGACCTCCCAAGCAGGTTCTGGCCCAAACTGTGGACATTGGGGGGTGTATCGCCGGTTCTGTGGGGGGGGGGTGGGTTATGTGGCGACCCATTTCCTGGCACATCCGAACCGGCTCACAATTAGATAGCCTACGGGGGTTTGCAAGCACAAGGCTTTGGAGCCTCTGCGCCACGGAGGGCAGGTTGAGGGAGGCTTAAAAGTGAGGCTCAGGATTTCAAATAAAGTTTTTTCCTTCGATTGCAGTTACCGACTCCGTGTCGTAATTTTAGCGCTGCGTGTAGCACACCGCTACAATGCTTTAGTTTCTTTTACACCCCAATTGATGTGTTTGTACATTAATTATTTAAGTTCAAAGGTTCATTTAATATCAGAGAATGTATGTTCTCCGATGTAGTGTCTTTTAAGAGACTCTTGGATAGGTACATGGAGCTTAGAAAAATAAAGAGCTATGCAGTAGGGTAATTCTAGGCAGTTTCTACTGTAGGTTACATGGTTAGCACAAGATTGTGGGCCAAAGGGCTTGTAATGTGCTGTAGATTTTTGCTTCTGTGTATACAGTATCCAGCCAGAAATTTGTACTCTTCTCAGGCATCCACAAAACAAGAATGAATGATAGAAGCATTGAAGCCCTGTCTACAGCAAATTGCCTGTAGTACAGGTAGATAAGTTTAAGATGAGATTTCATAGCAATCCAAGAGATAATAATTTTTTTACACAGAGGATGGCGGGTACATGGAATGAACTGCTAGAGAAAGTGATTAAGGCAAGTGCAATAACATTTTAAAGATATTTGGACAGGTACATGGAAAAGAGTGGTTTAGTGGGATATGAGTCAGATGCGGATAACTAACTTTGCATGTTTGCCTCCATTTTGAGGGGGATGGAACCTGAAAGCTAGTATATACTGTTGAGGTTTTGTAAGGTGGTCAGACCGCATTCAGAATATTGTCATAGTCACATTACAGCACAGAACCAGGTCCTTTGGCCCATCTAGTCCATGCCAGATTATTATGCTGACCAGATCACAGACTCAGCTCCATCTACTTGTCTTTTGCCCATAACTCTTAATTCTCTTGATATGCCACAATCTAACTGTGTCTTAAATATATTTTAATGAGATGACCTCTACTGCTTCCCTGGGCTGAGAATTCCACAGATTCACTTTTCTGTGGGAAAAGCAGTTTTTCCTCATCTCCATCCTCCATCTATTCCCCTGAATTCTGAGGCTATGTCCCCTGGTTCTTATACAGAGGAGATGATCATGAAAGATCCTAGGGATAGAAGTTGTGATGTTTGAGGAGCATATGGACCTATATATGGAGTTTGAAGGATGAGGTAAGATCTCATCAAAATCTACTAGATAATGAAATGTCTGTATAGAATGGATGTAGAAAAGATGGTCACTATTAGTAGGTGAGTTTAAGATATAAGGGTACAGCCTCAGAAAAAGGGTCATCCCTTTTAGAATTGAGATGAGGAGGAATTTCTTCTGGCAGAAGGTGATGAATTTGTTGAATCCATTGGCACAGAGGGCTCTGGAAGCCAAGTTATTGGGTGTATTTAAGGCAGGGAATGGTAGGTTCTTGATTGGTGAGGTGGTTAAGAGTTGTGAGGACAAGGCAGGGGAATGCATTTTAGGGGAAAAAAGCCATGGTTGAATGGTGGAGCAGATTTGATGAGCGAAAGGGTCTGATTCTGCTCCATTGTTTATAGTCTTATGACATATTGGTCAATATAAAGGAACTGGGCCAAAGGACCTGTTTCTGTTCTGTGTTATTATAAACCAGGGGAGACTTGATAGGCATGTTGGGGAGAATAACTTGCAGGAGCAGAGAGAGTTTGGATTAGTTATTATATATTACTCTTAGGGTAGGTGGGGAACAAGGTTACAGGGAAAGAGAGAGGGAAAACAAGTTACAGGGAAATAATTAATTGGGGAATGGAGCAGACAATGTTAGTCTCCAAGGAGCCTGCATGCTCCCAGTGGGCTGAATGGCCTTCTCCTGTGTCACAGTGATAGAAATGGAAGAGGAGATTAGATGATATTTTAGAGCTGCTGCAACTGCAGAATCTGTTACTGATGTATATTGTCATCAAGCTGCTCCTTTTAGTTTACAGGGGAGGAAAGGGAGCGACAGAAGAAATTAACAGCAATTTCTATTCACCAAAAGCAACAACAGGCAGTAAACAATGAGATGCACATCAAGCATTGAACCAATAAATCATTCTTGATGGATGGTTATAGACCCAGAGCATCATGAAAGTCTAAGTAGCAGATGGGATGGATTTGGAAAGATGAGGATTTTTTTTTTCTCTCTTTAACTGTTTTTGTTTCTGTCTTTTTGATAAAAGACCATTAGTAGAGTTTTCTTTGAGATCTGGAAACGACTATTAGGTAGGAAAGCAGCGAGTTACCCTGCCATATTCTGAATTCCTGGAAATTCATGGGAAAATAAAATGCATGTGCATATCGGGCAGAATTCATCTTACACAGTGCAGGAAAGAGTTAATGCATGAAAAGGGTGGAAGTGTATTGAAGAAACTGGAGAATTTTTGGTGGGCAGATGAATAAGTGGGAGAAGAAAGGGAGCATAATCAAATGTGCTTCTTCTCACAGTGACTTAACTAATTAAAGAGGATCAAAGGATAAAGGATAAAGCCAAGAATCAGCAGTTAGCATGGAAAAGTTTTTAAGGAAAGATATTTAATCAGCCTTTACCTAAAAAGTCAATTAAAACAATGACTCTGATGTGTCAACCTTAACTAGCATTATAACCACACTCAGTAAAGCTTCGTCATCTATTTAGGATTTACTTTTCAAAAGTGAATAATTTCCATTAAATCTAAAATCCCCAATCCAGTTATTGTCCAAGTAATATTATAGTTGGCACATTGGCACTGAAGGTGGTACAGCTGGCTCACAGCTCCGGGAAACTGGGTTCGATTTTGATCTTCAGCATGGTTAGTATGTGGTTCTCCTGTTGCAGGGGTTCACTCTCTTCCACATACTGAATTAACAACTGTAATGATAACTAATATTATTATTAATAACTAGTCTTGTAGGGGAATGGTAGGAGAATTGGTGGTGGGATGGTGATTTTGATACTAAGAAAATATATAAAATGGAGAAATCAAGTAGTGGAATAGGGTTGCTGTAAGGCTAGGCATGCTTGGGGCAAATGGGTCTCATTATTGTAAGGATTAGAGGATTCTCTTCCTCTTCCCCCAGAGCCCTGGTCATTTCATGACTGCACTTGTGGAATGGCAAGGGTGAAGGGAGAGTTTGAGCAGACTAACACACCATTGCTTGGAACGTAGGAGACTGAAGGGGTGGCTTATGCAGAGGTGCATAAAATCTTGAGGGCCAGAGATAGGTTGAGTGCACACAGTCTTTCCAGGGAAAGGGAATCAAAAACTCAAGGGCTCAGGCTTGTTAGAAGGGTGGGATGTAAAAGGGACCTGAGGGGTAACTTTATGCAGAGGGTGGTGGGTTGCTGGAATGAGCTGCCAAGGTGCGAAAGTTGAGGGAGTGGGCTGGTATGTGTAGAGCAGGGATATCCAACCTGGTGTCCACGGACTCCTCAGTTGATGGCATAAAAAAGGTGGGAAACCCTGGTTTAGAAGGATATGATGAAAATGGGACTAGATTAGTTGGACATCTTGGTTGGTGTGGATGAGTTGTCTCTGTGCTGTATCCTCCTATGTCCTAATGAAAGCTGAGGGGTATATAGAGTTCAGAGTACCTATGTAAAATGGTCTGTCACACACTTCTCTTCAGGTGGACAGCTGATTCACTGGCGGTCATCTCCAGAGGCCTTTCTCACATCTGTTATGTCACCCACAGCTCAGTCAGAAAGGCTATTGTCTCTGAGCCTAAAGATGTTGATTCAGGACTTGTGTTCATAAACCAAGGCTTAATTCACAGCGCTGAAATGCTGAAATTCTATCACAAGAAAGTCACAAGATTGGGCTATCTAATCACTAACAAGTTGCAGCTTGTAGAGACTCGATGCATGCAAATTGAATGTTGTATTTCCACCACTCCCACAGAGGCTTTGCTCTAATGTCCTTCCAGGACTGTAAAAATTTGGAGTGATTTCAGAACTTTTCAGAACATTGTTTTGTGTGTGGACATATAAAAAATTAAGCCATGTAATCTGGTTTTGTTCACCTGTCATTTGTCCTGCCCCATTTATGGCCTCTCTTGGTGAACGTATCTCCATTCCTACATTTCTGTCACTTCGAACCTTCTTTCCTTGGAGACCATCACTAATCCCATACCTTTGCCCACACATCTGTTTACCCTGGCTGTTTATGTGGGGTTATTTTCTGATCTCATTGAAGCCTGTGATATTATGGAAGGCCTAGATAGAATGGACCTGGAGAGGATGTTTCCATTACTAGGAGAGTATAGGAACAGAGGGCCCAGCCTCAGAATACAAGACTACCCCTTAGAAGACAGATAAATAAATACTTTATTGATCCCAAAGGAAATTAGTGTCACAGTAGCATTACAAGTGAAAAGAGATACAAATATTAGAAGGGAAGTAAGGAAGAATAAAAAATAAGTTACAGGAGTGGGTCATCACTTCCCCGGCTATAGGTTGACTCATTACAGAGCCTAATGGCCAAGAGTAAGAATAACCTCATATTTTGCTCTTTGGAGCAGTGCAGTTGTCTTAGTCTATTACTAAACATGCTCCTCTGTTCAGCTAAGGTGGCATACAGAGGGTGAGAAACATTGTCCAGCATTGCCAGGATTTTCCATAGGGTCCTTTGTTCTACCACAGCCTCCAAGTGTGTCCAGTTTGACTCCTCTAACAGAGCCCAACTTTCTGATCAGTTTATTGAGCCTGTAATGATGCCACTGCCCCAGCACACCACAGAACAGAGATGAGGGTGGGTTTCTTTAACCAGAGGGTGCTGAATCAGTGGAATTCATTGCCACTGATGGCTGTGGTTGCCAAGTCACAGGATGTACTTGAAGCAGAGGTTGTTAGGTTCTGGAAAGATTATGGGGAGAAGCAGGATAATGGGTGAGATGAAAACAGCCAGGCGATGCCTGAGCAGACTTGATGGGCTGAATGACCAAATTCTGCTGCCATGGCTTATCGCCTAAGTCAAAAGACAACTGGAAATTGCATCCTTGTGTTGCCATAAAGCCAACACCACCACCTAAGAGCTCCTCCCTTTCTCCCGGCTTGCCTATAACAAGCTCTGGTCTGCCTTGCATACTGAATCCCAGTTAACCTGGTGCTATTCCCAGCAAGTCTCGCGGACCGGTGCTGATTTTATTTTCGAAACAATCGATGGCCGGATTATACACGTGCCTGCGGCCTTGCCTTGAACTCAGAGTTTGATCAGTTGTGGCTGAGTCACAGATCAAATGATCTTTTTGCAGTCAGAGCTCTAAGAGAGAGCTTCAAAGGTTTCACTGCTAAACAAGAGCACAATCAATCAAATCTAGCCTCTCAGCTGCATGGTAACGAAGATGTTTGAATCTCAACGTCTTCAACAGCTGGAGACTTTGCAATGCAAACAAGGCTTGCTTTGGCTACCCAGGTTACAGAAGACACCAGTCTCTCAGCATTCAATGAACTAAGCAGCAAGGAATTAAGTACTCCAGCGTCACTGGTTTTGCAATGATGGTATGCGTGATTGCACCAAGGGGATTGTGTGTGTCTTGCTGAAGACTAGAACTTGGTCAGATTTTTACAATGTGATTTAGAGAAGGAGGAAAGGAAGGGATGATACTGGGGCTTTTCCCCATTGGCAGGCCTTGGCAACACAAGGGGCATCTTTTTTAATCTGCTAACAGCAGTGACAGAAGGCAGAAGCGTTCAATAATGCTGCTTTCATGCTTCTCCTTTTCTGCTCTCTGGAGACAGAGAGGTTAACCTCCCAGCTTCTCCCAGTCGCTGTCAACTGTCAGTTTGAATAGACTTGGATGGACAAGATGCATGTTGTCACGGTGACGAATGGAGCTGCGCTCCGGCACCCATCGTGCCTGCAGCTTGCCCTCCACCGCTCAGTCAGCTGTGGAGTCTTCTGGGAAAAGCAGCCTGCTGTTGATTAATTTAGCCGTCTTCAGTTTGGCATGCTGCAGTTTTACTTGAGCTGTGAGCTGTGAGCTCTGGGAGAAGTCCGTTCAGTCCAAGGCGTCTTACCAGAGTCAGTGCTGTGTATCAGCATCTTCTTGCCTGCTTCACCTTGTCCGCAAGTCCTTGCGTTCCTTTTTTATTGCCCAAAATTCCCTTTAAGACCATTAATGCCAAAAAGTGAGCCATGTGATGCCTGTTTCCCAATTTAACCCATCTAAAGAGGTTTCTTCTGACGTCTTTATTAGTGACTATCCACCATTTATATCTCCTTCTAAATGGACGCACTGCCTCTGCTGGATCAGGTCACACCTCAGCATTTTAGGAACTAGGAGTAGGAGTAAGCCACCTGGCCTGTCAAGCCTGCTTCATCAATCCAGAAGATCATGGCTGATCTGGCCATAGACTCAGCTCCACCTACCTGCCTTTTCCCCCCATAAACTTTAATTCCCCCGCTATGCAAAAATCTGACTGTGTCTTAAATATATTTAATGAGGTAACCTCTGAAGATGGACTGGAGAACCAATCCACCTTCTCTGATAAATGCTTCCTCTCAGCTGTGCCATCCCAGAACGTAGACCATCAGGACAGGAACAGCCCCTTAGGCCCACGATTTTTTGCTGAACTAATTAAGCTAATGACACCTAATTAAACTAGTCCTTCTGCCAGTATGTGTGGTCCATGTCCCACAATTTTCTACACCTTCTTCAGCTTCCTCCTTACTTTAAACTCTCCCTTTAGCTTGCTTATGCTGCGACCAGGACACAACATGTGGACTAACCAAGCCTCAATATTGGTATTGTTTGAATATTCTCACATACCAAGATTCAGTGTAAACCTTGCATTATTACATACTGTTCAGACAAAGTAATGAGGTATTGAGGTAGAACAAGGTAGAGTTCAGGTAAACAATAAAATACAAGTCAGATTGTGAGGACAAGAACCCATCTTATCATACTAGGAAGCCATTTTATACTCTTATAAAAGTGGGATAAATGCTGTCCTTTAGCTTGGTGGTCCATGCTTTCAGGCACAAACAGAAATTATTTATTTTTGTGCTTGCACAATTTATTTGCTTTTGCACATTGTTTGCCAGTCTCTATAAATTTTTTGTAAATATCATTGTATTTCTTTATTTTCCTGTAAATGCCTGAAAGAAAATGAATCTCAAGGTAGCATTTAGTGGCATGAATGTCCTTTAATAATCAATGACTGATAAAGGTAAGGATGGACAGGAGCCTGCCAGTTTTTATTTTGTTCAGGGTAAATGAAAAGGCTGTTTGTCATAACAACTGCCTCATGCATCTTTCCCCAGTGACAACCTCGCCCTCCCACTCACACTCAGCCTCCCCTCTCCCCCAACATCCCCTCCCTCCCGGAGTCTTCCTGCTCCCTTCCTCATCCTTCTGCTCCTGCCTTTCAGATTCTCGGAATCAGGTTTATTATCACTAAACGCAGACCACTCTAATTTTGTTATTTTGCAGCCGCAGGATTGTGTAAATAAAAGTTAGTCCAAAAGTAAAGAAATACAGTGGTGGTGGTGTTGGTGGGTTTATGGACCATTCAACAATCTGATGGCAGAGGAGGTGATGATGCTTAAAGTCATTGAGTATGGGTCTTCAGGCTGCAGTGGTAACAAGAGGGAGGGATGTCCCAGATGGTGAGGGTCCTTCACGATGGATGCCACCCTGAGGCATCGCCACTTGAAGATGTCCTTGGTTTTGGGGAGGCTCATGTCTGTGATGGAGTTGACTGAGTCTGCAGTCACTGCACACTGGAGCCTCCACACCGGGCTCTGATGCAACCAGTCTGAATGCTGCCCACTGCACACCTTACAACAGTTGGTGACGTGCCGGGTCTTCTCAGACTCCTGATACTGCTGTGCCTTCTTCCTGATTGCGTCAATGAGTTGCCTGCAATGCCAGTGTCCAGGAACTCGAACCTTGACGAGGATTGGTGTGTGATCTCCTGACTTTCCCCGTCCTGAAGACCACAGTCAATTTCTTGGCCTTCCTGAGTCTGGGCATCTCTTTGGACATTCAGTGGAGAGGGTGCAACCTTGGCCCACGGTTTAGCCAAGCATCTCAGCGCTCTGCAGCTCAGTGTAGTAGCTGCTCTCGCAAGGTCGGGGACCTGCTCTGCCCAGTGTGCCTTTCACTGTCACACCCGTGTGTACGGCTACGTTGTTCACAGGTGCAACCAGCCCCTGCTGCACAGTTGGGTAAGCTGTGCAGTCTCAAGCAGCGGTGCTCGGAGGTGTTCATCGTGTGAGCCGTGGTCATAGTAACGAGAGCAGAGTTCCTTTTCACCTCTCTAGGCAGAGGATTGACTCACTGGCTTGCATTCTTTTCTATTCATTCACTGGGTTTGACTGTTCACCCAAACACATTTTACACAGAGTGGTGTGGTGGGAGCATGTGGGATCGATCCTGCGAGATGGCACTAGCAAGACTCAGCACCGTTTTGCACAAGACAACAAACTATTCTTCTAAGTCTACTTTTTCTGGTCTACAGTCACCGCAATCTACAGCAGGTCATTTCCCCTTTGGGAGATGCTATCTGTGTGACCTGGCGTTTTTGAGGTATCCTGAAGGATTCAGCGAACAGGACCCCCGAGAATGCAGTTCACACTGTCCATTAATAGGGCTGGATTGAAACTTTGTGCCGGATTAATGCGGCAGGGCCCGGGTGCAAAAAAACAAACTGATTGAAGCTCTGACTTAGATTAAAAAGATTAAGGCTTCGAGGCCAGGAGTGAAGGACAAACTGGTGTTAAGCTCACGACTCCTGCTCGCCTCAGTGCTGCACTGACTCTGTATTCAAAGTATTATTTGTTTACTTTTTTTGTCGACACAGTTTTTTCTCCCACACATTGGAAGTTTGACAGTTCTGGATTTTTTGTGGATTTTATTGTGTCTCTGTCTTTGTTTTGTGGCTGCCTGCTTGAAGATGAATCTCAAGGTTGTGTATGGTACATAAACTTAGATAATAAATGTACTTTGAACTTTGAAATGCACTGCCAGTAGTGATAGAGGTGATAGAGTGAAGCAGATGAATTAAGGATATTTAAGAGAGTCTTGGATGGGTACATAGATGACAGAAAACTGAAGGGCTATG
This sequence comes from Hypanus sabinus, assembly GCF_030144855.1. Taxonomy (NCBI): domain Eukaryota; kingdom Metazoa; phylum Chordata; class Chondrichthyes; order Myliobatiformes; family Dasyatidae; genus Hypanus; species Hypanus sabinus. The sequence goes on from NC_082713.1 coordinate 126,286,120, forward strand.
AGGAAGGGTAGGATTCATTTGATCCTGGAGAAGATTAAAATGTCAGCACAATATCACGGGACAAAGGGCTCGTACTGTGTTGCCAGGTTCTTTGTAAATCTCCAGGGCCTGGTTAAATGCAACTTTCTGCTCGGATTAGAGAGCATGCCTTATGAGGATAGGTCGAGAGAGCTAGGGCTTTTCTCTTTGGAGCAAAAGAGGATGACACATGACAAGATGATAAGAGGTGTAGATGGAGTGGATGGCCAGATACATTTTCCCAAGGCGGAAATAGCTAATATGAGGGGGCATAATTTTAAGGTGATTGAAGGAAAGTACAGGAAGATATCGGAGGCCAGTTTGTTTTACACAGAGTGTGGAACACCCTGCCCATAGGATGGTGGTAGGGGTAGATACATTAGGGGCATTTAAGAGCCTCTGAGATGGATAAGAGAAAATGGAGAGGGAAGGGTTAGGTTGTTCTTGAGTATGTTAAATGCTCAGCGTAATACCATAGGCTATAACATTCTTTGTCCTGGCTGCTGCTGAGCTAAGGAGTCAGTGAATATTCATCCAGACTGAAGACGCTGGAGTCGGAAAAGAGGCTGGGCCGGGTAAGGGAGGCATTAGTGGAGCAGATGAGCAAACCTGTCATTCCAGGTCACCGTTACAGAAGCTGCCTCTCTTTGTTAATTCCCGATTCAATTAGTTTGGATTTAAATTGCTTGCTGGGGTCCAGATCAATGATCCTGGCCTCTGGAGATAGTCCAGTTGTGCCACCGCAAAGAGATGTGCGAGCACGTACAATCAGCCACATCCTCTGTGTGGCGAAGCCCGGCTTGCCTTGACAAGGACCTGCAATATGGCTTGTTCCCTTTGAACAGAGAGATCCCCTTTGACCTCCCTAGTGTAGCGGCAGACGGCACCCCCGGCTCTAACCTGGAGGGAGCCGGATTCATAAGCATGATCCCAGTGATCTGAGGCAGTGAAGTTGCCAACTAGAACCATCACAACCACCCCCCCCCCCCCCACTCCTCTCCACTCCTCTCGCCTCTCTTCCCACTGCCAGCAGCTTCGCCTCCTCCTGTCTGCCCTCTTCTCATTCGTCCATGCACTGCCACTGTGTCAGCGAGCATCAGAAGGCTTGAAGTCAAGTGAAGTCCTTCAGGCAGCCACTGGTTTAGACAACTGCAAGATCTAAATTGATATCCTTTTCTGGTGGCTTAACTTTAAGCTTGTATAATCACCTGTTTGTCTGCAAATGTCCAGTAATTCGTAGTGCAGCTGGCTCTGTAACTCCATATTTTCTTTGTGAGCCTGGGATGTCATGACAGAATAAATCAAGACTGTCCTTGATGTCTCACCGGCTGTTACCATCAGAAGTGAAGCCCTTCTCTGTCCAAATTGTACCAGTTTTCAGGATAGAGAAAGACCACGATGCAGGTGAGTTGTCTACAGTTAGATTCCATTGCCTGGTGCTGTGCCACTTACTCACACTGCTTCCCTGTTCTTTGTTACGAACGTCTAATGAAATGGCTATAAAACAAGATTTGCACCTCGACTTTGACTTCTGAAGAACTTTCTGGAAAGCATCACCTCCAGATCCCATGATTTACAAAGCTACAAGCTCTGCGTAAAGGACGGATGGAATTGGCCAGCCACTGTACAGCATTAGTGTATGATATTTGTGATGTATAATTGATGAGGTTTCTTCTTGCTGCAGAACTAATCATCTTCTGTTGGAAGTTACATTTCAGTGTGTCACTGCTAATGTTTAGCTGGCTGATTTACATCACACTCTCTCCGTTCTAAGCGTACCTTCACTGAACAGGCACTAAAACACTACCAATGAAGTACTAACGACCTTGAAACGTAAAAGCATTGTGCTTGTGATGTTTGAACTCACAAGCACAACTATAGCGGCAACTATAGTTCTCAAGAACTGATTTAAGAGTCGCACACTGACTTTGGTTCTTTACGGGAATGGGACCCACTCTCAGGGTTTCACGACTGGCCATCATTCGACATGCCAAGGATGCAGCCTAGGAGCTTCGGAGGTCCGAGATCTTGCGGCACTGGAGACTGGCAGATGGAAGATCAGTATCCTGGCAGAAGATCAGTGTGTCGTGGGACTCAGAAGATCTGTGGCTATGTGCCCAGAGACCTGAGATCTTTGGGCACAGAGCTCTGAAAAAGCGATGCAACAGACATCGTAAACCATTGTAAACCAACCAGTTGTTTGTTATGTCTCCCCTCTCGCTGTGAAGCGAAGACACCTCTTTTTTTCCCTTATTAGGGAGAGAGAGAGCCTGTGGTATGTCGAATACCGGGTGAACGAGTTGCCTTTGGGGTACTGCAAGTCTGTGTCTTTTCTGTTGCTTGCTGTAGGCTTGAGTGCTCGGTGGTGGGTGCCAATGCTTTTTTTTCTCCTGGTGCTCGGAGGGGGATCGTTACTTGCTGTGGCTTGTACGTGGGAGAGGGGAGCTGGGGGGGTTCCTTGGGGTTCTAACATTTAACTGTCGTTCATTCTTTGGGGGCACTCCTCTGTTTTCATGGATGGTTGCAAAGATAAAAGCATTTCAGGATGTATATTGTATACATTTCTCTGACATTAAATGTACCTTTGAAACCCTTGAAGAGGCACCATTTTAATTCTACTTGACATTAACCTCACTTTCTGCTTCCCTTTTTCCCATTGTCTATTCTCCTCTTCTATCAGATCCCTTCTTTTTCAGGTCTTTACCTTTTCCACCTATCACTTCCAGCTTACTTCTCCATCCTCTCCCACCCCCCTCCCCCCTCATCTGGCGTCACCTATCACCTGACAGTTTATAATCCTTCCCCTCCTCCCACTTTCTTATTCTGGCTTCTTCCCCCTTCCTTTCTCGTCTCGGTGAAGCGTTGATTGTTTACTCCTCTCCATAGATGTTGCCTGACTCGCTGAGTTCCTCCAGCATTTTGTGTGTGTTGCTACAGAGTTAAGAGGAACCCATTTCTTATTGGTTGATGTGGTTCCTGTTTCTTCCTGAAGTCTGAGAGTGAACAGATACTTCGGCAGCAGCTCTTCTCCACACAACCATTTTCTTATTGGAGATTCTGATTCAGCAATCTGGAACAGGAGTCCAGGCTTATCTTCCTGGCAAAGCTTTAGAGGCTGTCAAGTTCATTTCAGTGTCCTGCCCGCTGCTGTACCTGATACCAGAACCTCATAACATAACGCGGATCGGACACAATTCAGGTTGTAACAGGATACATTGAATAGACCATTTGGGAAGCTGTTTTTAAATATACCCAGTGCCCTTCAGTTTCAGAGGATACCAAGTGTAAGGCAGTGTTTTTGTAATAACACGTCCTAATGTATAACACTGGGAGAAGGCCATTTGGCCCATTCAGTCTCTGCCAGCTCTGAGTAATGCCATTAACCTCATTATCTCTATGTAATATACCATCAATTACATGCCCCACGAAGTGCTCCTGATTCTGCTCCTTCCAAGCTACACGAAATGCAACTTACAACAGCCAATTAACCTTTTCGAAAAGCTCTCTTCTGAAATTGAGAGGGCTTTTGAAACAAAAAAAAATTCTTAAAAGCTTCTTCCCCCAGGCAGTTACTCTAATCAGCCATTTTAGTTAGGTCTCCACTTCCTCTCTATTAGCTCAGTCACTGCACTGTAACCACTTTAAACCACTATTTTTAATGTTTATAATGTGAATATATGCTCCACACAGACAGCAACAGGGTTCAGAATCTAACCTGGATCGCTAGAATTTCAAGGCAGTGGCATTGCCCGCTTGTCCCATTGTACTGACTTTATTGCAGTATTGCAACCCCCAATCCCAGCTGTCCTTCACCACACTGAGCATTGTCTCTGGTCTCCTACTGTGCTGCACTTTAATGGGGCCTGTGTCACTCCTTGTTTATTAATGGGACTTTCAAGGATGTTAACAGAGATGCAGCCAAAGGTGAGATGTAAAAGATGTGATTGTTAGACATGAGTGACTTAAATTATAGCCAAGCATTGTTTATTCTGTGTGTCATTCCCATTAATTTGCTGGATGCTACATAAAAATTGAAATGTAGATGTCCTGCACGTGAAGATTGTATATGGGATTACATCGGATGAAAATGTGAGGAATACGCATTATTTTAAAACCTAACAAGTTATTTGCAGAGTTAATCAAATTTAAAGTTTTATCTGACATTTATAGAAAGGCTTCCTTCCTCTGAATTACTTCACCAGTGACTCATTTCTGTTGAAATGAATATTTTTAGATGAATTATTGTCATGTTGCTGTGATGCGAGAGGATTATAAACAGAGGTGGTGAACCGATGGCATGCATACCCAAGATGGCACACGCAAAATTTTTGTTGGTTCACGGCACGCAGGGCTGCCTCTTGATTCTGCAAACCCCACCCATAAAAGAGAAAAAAACACAACGATCATTTTTACTGCCAAATGAAGTAGCAAATGATTTCTTGCAACCCAAGAGCAGTTGATTTTTTTCCCCACAGAAATGTGTCTCACTGGCTTGGTGCCAGCGCGATGGTTGCAAGAACACATGATGTTGGATGATAACTTATTGGAATTAGCAGATCTATTGTAGACATCAGTATTTGGATTGTAAATGGTTACCATAGCAATGCTTTTTAGAAAAAAACTATTTTTCAATTAATAATTTTTGAACAGGTTTTCTAAGAATGCTTCATCTATTTCAATCTGTCTCTGCTATACTTTTATTAATAATAAAACAACAAATAGATGTAAATAAGCAACAGGACACATCCTTTTTCCTTAAAATATGTCCATATTTATTGTTGCCAATTCATTAACCAATGATCATCTCTGCTCAAAGTTACCATGAGACATGGAAGAATTTTTTTATTTGGGGGCACATTCTCAAAAATCATTGCTATCCCTGAGCATTTTAGGACTAGAGAAGCCAGTTGCTATTTTTAGCAACTTCTCTTCGTTAAAGTGTCTGATCCGAGCATTTAATTTTACTCCTGCGTTTGTTTCTCGTGATGTTTTCAGTGTGATGCAAAACAGTAGAATCTGTTGCCAGCGTTGGCTGTGGAGGCCAAGTCTTTATTTGTATTTAAGGCAGAGGTTGAGCAATTCTGGATCAGCCGGGGCATGAAGGGATACAGGATGAAGGCATGAGAATGGGGCTGAGGAAAAAGGGATCATCCTTGATGAAATGGCAGAGTACACTTGATGGGCCAAATGGCCTAATTCTTCTCCTATATCTTATGGTCTTATGGTCTAACTCAGGGGTCAGCAACCTTTACCACTGAAAGAGCCAGTTGGACCCGTTTCCCACAGAAAAGAAAACACTGGGAGCCGCAAAACCTGTTTGACATTTAAAATGAAATAACACTGCATACAACGTTTTGTTTTGCCTTTATGCTATGTATAAACAATCTATAATGTGTTGCATTTATGAAATTGATGAACTCCTGCAGAGAAAACGAAATTACATTTCTGCATGCAACAAAAACATTTTGAACTCCAAAAAAAAGACGTTGGGTTGAAGGTTACTTTGAAGTAAAATACTCAACGTCTATTTGAGTCCTTCTTGTACTTATGAAAAACGCCAAACTTAAATTTGCCGCCAGAAATGACGTCAGCCAGCTGTCAACCTGAAAAATAAAAGGACTATTTCACTGAACAATGAAAACATATGAATATACGTAAAATAATAGGCAATTAAAATATTTATCATACTTGGTCAGGTTGACTCACACCTGACAATGCAGTCGTATTCAGTAGGGATGGATCGATGCTTAGGGGAGTGACCGGGAAGGATAATGTGTTTTTTTCCTCTCTGAACTCACAGAAGCGTTTCCCAAACGATGTTTGCATTGCGATGATTGCAGAATGTAAATACTCCGAATTTATCATGTCGTGACCTTGTTTGAACTCTCTCAAATTGGGGAAGTGAGACAATGTGCCTTTCTGTAAATCTCTGGCAAGAACTGTCAACTTGCGCTCGAATGCCAAAACATCCTCCAACATGTGCAGGGCTGTACGTCCTTACCCCTGAAGAGCTGTGTTCAGCTATCATGTCTACCATGAAGTGTAGCTTTTCCAGCCACTCTGGCTGTTCCAGCTCAGGAAAGGTGAGCCCTTTGCTGCCCAGGAAAGTTTTCACTTCTTCCAGACACGCGACAAAGCGTTTCAGCACCTCCCCTCTGGACAGCCAGCGATAAAAACACGTTGCAGCGGTGTGCTACACGCAGTCAGTAAACTGCAGTCATAGATAGCTTTATTCGAACTAAACAGCCTTGCTTTTAAGCCTCCCTCAACCCGCCCCCCATGGGCGCGGATGCTGCAAAAGACACGTACTCACAAACCCCCGTAGGCTATCTCCCTTAGCCTGAACGCTGGCTAATTGTGAGCCGGTTCGGATGTGTCAGGAAATGGGTCGCCACAGCGTCTTATTTAGATTGTACAAGATCACCATAATCTTCAAATTTAGAATTACATTTCAAAAACTAACAAACTAACATAAAATACATTTTAATTAAATACTGACCAATTATTTCCCAAAGCAACAGGGAGCCGCAGCACAGACGTAAAAGAGCCACCTGTGGCTCCGGAGCCGCGGGTTGCCGACCCCCGGTCTAACTAGTGTTGCGCACACATTTGTGGTAGGACAAATGTTTTAGATTCATTTTCAGGAATGTATCCACTATTTTCACAACTCTATCCAGAAGGTTATTATCTGAGTTCTGTCTTTCATTGATATTACCTGAACTACCATTTATCCAAAATCCCATTGCCTCTTACTGCCGCTGCACATCTATACAAGTGGATTCACAGACACCAGGAGTAATACTCCATAATATTTGTAATAGGTTGTTGCCACAAAGGTTTATGTTTCCACCGTTCAATTTTCCCAGAACTCCTGAATTTGTATTAACTTACCTTCAGTAATGCTAAACATCAACCCTGCATTCCAAATTGTGTCAATGTTCAATGTGCCATCACCATTTGTGTTCCCTTTACATTCAATTCTTCAGTCTTGTACATCAACCTTCTATTTGTCACTTCTGGGGATGATTCTGCAGAGCTTTCTGGTCATTATTTGAGGAATCTTACTCTACACTTACCAGAAGCCCTCTTTCAGTCTCAGAGAAATATAGCACAGAAACAGGCCCTTCGGCCCATCTAGACCATGCTGAAACCACTTAAGCTGCCTTCTCCCAACAACCTGCACCGGAATCCCTACTATCCATGTACCTATCCGTACTTCTCTTAAATGCTGAAATCAAACTTGCATGGGCCACTTATGCTGACAGCTCATTCCACACTCTTATGACCCTCTGAATGAAGAAGTTTCCTCTCATGTACCCCTTAAATTTCTCACCTTTCACCTTTAAGCCATGACTTCTGGTTGTAGTCCTACCCAACCTCAGTGGAAAAGGCTTGTTTGCACTTGCCCTGTCTATACCCCTCATAATTTTGAATACCTCTATAAAATCTCCTCTTAACCTTCTACGCTCTAAAGAATACAGTGCTAATGTATTCAATGTTTCCTTATAACTCAGATCCTCCAGACCTGCCAACATCCTTGTAATTTTTCTCTGCACTCCTTCATCCTTGCTTAGATCTTTCTTGTAGGTAGATGACTAAAACTGCACACAATACTTCAAATTAGGCCTCGCCAACATCTTGTGCTACTTCAACATAACATTTTCTGGCATTAGAGCAGTGACTGCACTTCAAAAAGTAATTCATCGGCTGAGCTGTCATGCATTGTGCAAAGTGCGATCATAATTCAAGTTTCTTCTGTCATTTCCAATGCTGAAGTTCAGTTTGACAGCTTTAGTTCATTGAGGTAGAGGTGCAGGTTTTTTGAGTTAATGGTTCAGCACAGGCTAATATATACATTGAAACACTTCCCCTCCCTGACAAACTTTCTAGATCAGAAATTCTACCCATTTTGTAATGGGATTGAACCTGATTTGATGTATCGCAGCATGTACAATGGGCCTAGGAGAAACTGGTCTGGTACATTAGAAATTTGTACAGCACAATGGAAGTAATTTAATCTGAAAGGATTCTCTTGAAAGGGAGGTAATGGTAACTGACGCGCTATATTGAAAATCAATATACTGAAACATAATTTGGTTCCCTTGAATCAGGAGGACAAATTTAATACCAAAATCAAGATTAATTGGTATATTTTTATTTGATTAGCCTCAATGCTTAATGAGGAATAACAGTTTTAACTATTAGGCCAACTTAGTTGTGGTTATCCAATTGAGAGAGGCACTTATCTGAGACACCAAAGAACATTTATTTACACTAGGAGTCTTATTAGTGGCATCTGAGGTAGAAAGAGGAGATGCACTGGAAATAAAATTTAAAAAAACAGTAAAATCTTGAAATTTGAAAGAAGGGAAGAAAACTCTTTCCCACCCAGCAGGTTAGACAGAATCTGTCAAGGTCGGAGTAGTTAACGTTTAAAGCCTGGGGAGGGATCGAGAACTGTAGAGACTGTTATAACTGGCTGAGCTGAGCCATACAGGAGCTGTAACTGAGAAATATACTTCATTAGGTACACCTGTATAATTACACCTGCTTTTTAATGCAAGTATCTAAAAGCTTGAGGCAGCAGACCTGGTGAAGGCATTCAATTGTTGTTCAGACCAAACATTGGAATGGGGGAGAAATGTGATCTAAGTGACTTTGACTGTTTAATGATTATTGGTGCCAGATGGGGTGGCTTGAATATCTCAGAAACTGCTGATGTCCTTGGATCTTCTCAGACAACAGTCTCCAGAGCTTACAGGGGATGGTTTGAGAAACAAAAAGCATCCAATGTGACAGTTCTCTGGGCAAAAACACCTTGTTAATTAAAGAGATCAAGGGAGAATGGCCAGACTGGTTCAAGTTGACAGAAAGGTAACAGTAACTCAAATAACTACCTTTTACAACCGTGGTGTGCAGAAGAGCATCTCTGAATGCACATCGCTGAGCCCTGAAATGGATGGGCCTGTAACAGTAGAAGACTATGAACATGCACTCAAGTGGCCTATTTATTCGGTATGGAAAGCACCTAATAACGTGGCCACTGAGAGTATAAAAGTCTTTATTCACACAGCAGATCAATAGCCTCAAAGTATCAGTTGAAGTTAAATTGTGATGAAGGGTCTCAGCTTGAAACATTGACTGTCTAACTGCATCTACAGATCCTGCCTGAGCTGAGTTGCTCCTGCTTTTTATGTGGTGTTGCTAAAGTTAAATTGTGAACAGATTCTCGTTTTCATTAATCCATAACTATGCTGGGCAGATTTTCATAACTCTAGAATAACGCCTAACACTGTGAAAGGCTGACACCAGAGTACTGCAAACCACAATGCCTATCCTGTAAATTTAGATCTCAGACTAACAACTTATTCTTTAGCCTCCACAGTCAGAGTTGATGGTAATTTGTATTCTTTGCATTTAGATTTTTTTAAAGGAAAACAAACAATGTTTCTTTTAATCTCTGCCAGGCGTCATCCTGCTGCTGTTGGACAAGCTGAGGAAGATGAAGTGGGAGCAGATGTGGCGACTGACAGCAGAACGGGAATTGATGAACATGTTGTCCACTTCACTGGCTGATCAGGTACCTGACTGTCCTCCACTAAAAAGATTAAAAGAAAGCTTAGCTTTATTTGTCTCATATGCATCAAAACGTACAGTGAAATGTGTTGTTTGCAGCAAGTTAAATCTGCGAGGATTGTGAATGGGCAGCCTGCAAGAGTTGTAACTCTTCTGGGCCCAATATCACGTGCCCAAAACTCACTGGCCCGAAACGTACAATTTTGCAACGTGCGAGGTAACCCGAGCACCCAAGGAAATCCACACGGTCTGAGGAAGAATGTGTGTTCTACTTGTCGGCTGTGGAAGGAATTGAACCCTGGTCGTTGATCACTGGCTAGCAATATAAAGCAACTGTGCTAACCGCTACGCTACTGTGGCACCCTGTATTGGCTCAGCCCAATGTAAGGAGTCTCTGATCAAGTATTCTTGTATGTAAACATGGAAACTTGATTACCGAAAGGCCTGTTCTTGCTCCTTCTTCAAGTTGAGTCAAACTTATTTTCATTTGCATAGGTACAGTGCAATAAAGATATGATGGAAAAGCTAGCTTAAAGGAGCATTGTATACACATAGATACACACAGGATATCAATTTTACATAAAATTGTATCAACAGTGATTAAAATAAAGACTGTGCAACAACAAGACAGTTTAAACAAAAACAAAGTCTGTTGCAAGTGAGGCTGCATCTATAGAGAGGAATAAACAGATAACATGCCCGGGTGAGTCTCTTCATCAGGACTGCTGAAGGGTCTTGGCCCAAAATGGATACTGTTTATTCCCTTCCATAGACCCCGCTTGACTTGCTGAGTTTCCCCAGCATTTTGTGTGCGTTGTTCAGGACTTCCAGCACCTGCAGAATCCCTTGTGTTTGTCTTACTCTTTTCTGTCCTTTGATCTTATTGATTTTGACTTCCTCGCTTCCCTGTCTCCAATTTCACAGACCATATTGTTCTTGCCCCTCCATTAGGTGCATGTTCATCTGTCTCTGCTCCTCTCTGTCTCCCCTTCTTTCCAAGTCACAAGGCTGTTGATCGGAGCCATGGGACTGAGTAACACAGTGCTGAAGAGATTGCCTGGGTCAGCGACCCGGGTGTGACTCTGATCTCACCTGTTGTTTCAGTGGAGTTTGCACTTTCCCTCTGTCTGTGTGGTTCTTCCTACACATCTTTAGTTAAATGTCCATTGTAAGTTGTGCCTCGTGTTTTGGCTTGCTGTAAGAATCTGTTGGGAGAATAAAATGGGATCAGTGCAGAATGGGTGCTTGATCCTCATGGGGCTGAAAGGCTCCCTCCTGCACTGTACAACCCTATGTCATTCAGAGAGGAACAAAGGGAGAAGAATATATTAGGAGTGAAGAAGACATGCCAGTGGCTATACTTCATTGGGGTTTGAGGAGATCCAGCAAATTTCTACAGAGTACCATGGAAAAGATTCTGACTTGTTATATAACTGCTGCTATGGAGCCTTGAAGATCAAAAGAGGCTGCAGAGGCTCCATCAGAGGTCCAAGCCTCCCCACCATCAAGAACATCTGCAAATAGCAGGCACTTAAGAAGGTGGCATTCTCCATTAAGGACCTTCACCACCCAGGAGATGACCTCTTCTATCAGGAAGGAGGTCCAGCAGCCTGAAGACCAACACTCACTGATTTAGATTGCATTTTCATTCCCTGTGTCATCAAATTTCTGATCAGTCCATGAATCCATGAACACTGCCTCATTATCCCTCTTTTGCACTTTATTGTTTATTGCAATTTATAGTAACTTTTTATGCCTTGCACTGTACTGCTGCCACAAAACAAGTTTCATGACATATGTCAGTAATAATAAACCAAATTCTGATTCATATTTTAGGAGACGAGGATATATTAGAAGCATATTGTAAAAACAAAATCATCTTTGGTCAGGCAGGTACAGTGGTCTAGAGAAATTCCTCTCTTCTGTCATTTTGTTGGAAGATAAAAGAGTTTAAATTGAATCATTTTACAATTATCACACTATTCTCTACAGCAAATATTTCAACTTAGTGTTTTAAAAGTAAGCTTGCACTTACTATTTTGTGATGATCCTGAAAAACCATTTGCTCAGTGAATTAGTACGTACAAGCTACTTTTATATGCTGGAATCTAACAGGGATGACTGAAATCTAGTTGTTTCGTTGTGAATGGCTATGAATTGTAGGGCATCAGTTTTTATAAACACAGGAGATTCTGCAGACACTGGAAATCTGTGAGCAACACACATAAAATGCTGGAGGAACTCAGCATCTCTGGAGGGGGATTAACAATTAACATTTAAGATCGAGTTTCTTCATCAGGACTGGAGAAATCCTATGAAGGGTTTCCATCTGGAACACGGACTGTTATTGCCCTCCAATGATGCGCCTGACCTGCTGTGTTCCTCCAATATTTTATGTGTGGCGTTTCAATTTTTTTTTCATGTAAGAAAATTATAGGAATTGATCAAACCTGCCCAGTCATTCATGGCTAATCAAACCCAGGCTTTAACTCTTCCTGTCTGTTAGTTCCCCATAGCCCTCAATTGCTGTTTTTTTTCCCCTTAAGAAACCAACCAGCTCAGTACTGGTTTAGAACTGTCAACTGTACCAAGATGATGGTGTGCCACCCAGACGTATCATCATTCCACATGTTAGTACATTAAGGCAGTGAAAAGAAAACAGTGAGTGGATGAGGCCTTCGTCGGTCAGGAATGACCGTGGATGTTGTGTCCGAGGTGAAAAGATACGCAAGCCAAGTCAGTATGATATGGAAAGCAAGCTGCAGCCTCTCCCTCGCAACATATCTGACGTAGCCCAAAGGGTTGACGAGACCAACACAGTTGGGCACGAGCAGCATCACAGGAGTTACCAGTCAGCATTGACCTCAATGTAGGACTACCTAATGGACTCCAGCTCCAGACTTTCCCTCAGGGTTTACTCCCCATGAATGGGCATAGCCACAAGGCAGCAGAGGTTTGAGATCAAAGATTTCCTTCCAGATGAGCCCCATCTGCCCAGTGATTGGTTTTAAGGAGATAATAACCTACCATTGTCCCTTCTCCTGTCAGTAGAAACAGTTCCACCAGGCTTAGTAGCTAAGCCGCACATGAAGAAAACAGAATACTGAGTATAGTATAGTAGAAAATCTACAGTGCATGTAGATAAATGAACTTTAAGTGCCACAACGAGGTTTATTGGACCTTAGTCAATAAGACCATAAGAGAGAGGAACAGAATTAGGCCATTTGACCCATCGAGTCTGCTCTGCCATTCAATCATAGCTGATCCTTTTCTCCCCTCCTCAGCCCTATTCCCCGGCCTTCTCCCTGTAACCTTGATGCCGTGTCCAGTCTAGAGCCTATCAATCTCTGCCTTAAGTACACCCAACAACCCGGCCTCCACAGCTGCCTGTGGTAACAAATTCCACAAGTAGACCACCCTCTGACTAAAAAAAATTTCTCCGCATCTCTGTTTTAAATGGATGCCCCTCTATCCTGAGGCTGTGCCCTGTTGTCCTGGACTCCCCCATCATGGGAAACATCATTTCCACATCTACTCTGTCTAGGCCTTTCAACATTCAAAAGGTTTCAATGAGATAGGAGTGTGAGAGAGTCTGATAACAGTGGGATTGAAACTGCCCTCAGCCAGATGGTTTTGCTCTCATACGGTACATTTGTACTTTCTGTCTATTGGAAAGGGGGAGGGGGAAGAAGAGAGAATGGCCAAGGTGGGAGGGGTCCTCAATTATGCAGTGGGACATGGAAGCAGAGTCAATAGATGCGAGGTTGCTTTGCCTGAGCGATTAGACCGTGCTCACAACCTCTGACAATTGTCACCCCATTGATCCAGCCTGCACAATGCTCCGCAATAGAGAATTCCCAGGATTCAGTGAGAAGCTCATATGCACCTCAGTTTTAAATTGTCCCTGACCTTGTAAGTATGCCCCTTGTTCGAGATCCTTCCATGAGAAGAAATTTGATGATAAATTTGGAATTCAGGATTTACATGAAACTTGGGTGAATTCTTCTGAAGAAAATGAAAGGAGCTGTGTGGAAATCCAGAGTCCTAAGTTAACTCAGCAGAGTTCACCCAAGATTCATGTAAATCCTGAATTCTAAACATATCATCAGTGCAAAGCGGAGTAGTTGATTAAAAATTACTAAACTAATAATCACTTCTGATGCAGATACAAGTTCAAATTCTACATCATCAGTCATGTAAATCAACCTGGAGTTAAAAAGACCAAGATCAGTGATAGAGACCTGAGAAACACTGAATGATCATTAAAAACCTGTCAGGTTGATAACGCCCAACATGTGCCTTTATCTAATCTAGCCTTAGCCATATGATGTGATGATCCAGTAAGCTTGATTAGTCCAAGGACTCTTGAAGATGGTTGATGAACTTAGACCCCCTCCAGTTCGCCTATCAGCCCCGACTAGGAGTTGAGGATGCCATCGTCTACCTGCTGAACCATCTCTACACCCACTTGGACAAGCCGGCGAGCACTGTAAGGGTCATGTTTTTTGACTTCTCCAGTGCGTTCAACACCATCCACCCTGCTCTGCTGGGTGAGAAGTTGACAGTGATGCAGGTGGATGCTTCCCTGGTGTCATGGATTATTGATTACCTGACTAGCAGACCACAGTGCATGTGCTTGCAACACTGTGTGTCAGACAGAGTGGTCAGCAGCACTGGGGCTCCACAGCGGACTGTCCTGTCTCCCTTTCTCTTCACCATCTACACCTCGGACTTCAACTACTGCACAGAGTCTTGCCATCTTCAGAAGTTTTCTGATGACTCTGCCATAGTTGGATGCATCAGCAAGGGAGATGAGGCTGAGTACAGGGCTATGGTGGGAAACTTTGTCACATGGTGCGAGCAGAATCATCTGCAGCTTAATGTGAAAAAGACTTAAGGAGCTGGTGGTGGACCTGAGGAGGGCTGAGGCACCGGTGACCCCTGTTTCCATCCAAGGGGTCAGTGTGGACATGGTGAAGGATTACAAATACCTGGGGATACAAATTGACAATAAACTGGACTGGTCAAAGAACACTGAGGCTGTCTACAAGAAGGGTCAGAGCCGTCTCTACTTCCTGAGGAGACTGAGGTCCTTTAACATCTGCCGGACGATGATGAGGATGTTCTACGAGTCTGTGGTGGCCAGTGCTATCATGTTTGCTGTTGTGTGCTGGGGCAGCATGCTGAGGGTAGCAGACACCAACAGAATCAACAAACTAATTCGTAAGGCCAGTGATGTTGTGGGGGTGGAACTGGACTCTCTGATGTCCAAGTTGCATGCCATCTTGTGCAATGACTCCCATCCACTCCATAATGTACTGGTTAGGCACAGGAGTACGTTCAGCCAGAGACTTATTCCACCGAGATGCAACACTGAGCATCATAGGAAGTCATTCCTGCCTGTGGCCATCAAATTTTACAACTCCTCCCTCAGAGTGTCAGACACCCTGAGCCAATAGGCTGGTCCTGGACTTATTTCCACTTGGCATAGTGTGCTTATTTTTATTTAATTATTTATGGTTTTATATTGCTATATTTCTACACTATTCTTGGTTGGTGCGACTGTAACAAAACCCAATTTCCCTCGGGATCAATAAAGTATGTCTGTCTGTCTGTCTGATAGCCAGATCTCCCAGATGAATGGATATCAAGGAAGCTGGGTCAATTGGCTGCTGTGACTTACCCATGGTGCGGATTGGTGATCAAATTTAGGGAGGTCGATGTGAATTAGAGAGGATACAGAGGAGATCTACTAGGATGCTGCCTTGACTAGAGAACGTGGATAGTTCGAGTGAGCTGAGGCATTTCTCTTTGGAGCAATGATTGAAAAGGTCAACACAACCTTCTGGGTCAAAGAGCCTGTACTGTGCTGTCATGTTCTACGTTCTATAAATGTGCATAAGTTGCAGGGAAAATTGATGGTGATTACAGCATGGTTTTTTAAAGCCAGCTTTTTGATGCTGTGTTCTCTGCCGCCCCACAATCTTGAGCCAGGGAAATAAATATGTCAAAGTGAGGCTGTGCAAGCCACAGAATTTGGCCACTTGCCATGGTTCTGAGGAATCCCCAGAGGAGCCATTAAGAACTACTGAACTTGAAAATGAAATTACAATATGCAGGATGTCCTCACTCCATTCCATCAGTGATCGATAACAATGAAAAGGACCTCGATATTTATGAGAATTTCAGATCTCCCAGGCGTACAGTTTTAGGTGTTTTCCTCTTATCCCGACCCACTTTCAAGTTTCCTCTTTTTTCTCTTTCCCATAATGTGCCTTGAAAGGCTCTTGATAAATATGGATTTTTCTGTCCTCACAGATGTGCGTTTATTGAGATAAAATAAGGCAATTCTGATGAGCATTCAGACTTTGAAGTACATATGCATTTGAAGTATAAACCAGCCGAGGGTTCAGGTGTCACAGAAAGATTTTGTGATCCATTTGCAATGAGGCCCACCATGCACATTTGGTTTGGCATGAAGTTACAGAATACTACAATACAGACACAGGACTGTTGGTGCAACTAGACAGTGTTAAGCTATTATTCTGCTTTAGTCCCATTGATTAGCCCTTGGACCGTAGCTCTCCATACTCCTCCCATCCGTGTACTTATCCACATTTTTCTTAAATATTGAATTTGAAATGGTACCCGTCATTGATCCACACTCTCACCGCCCACAAAGTGAAAGAGTTCTCCTTCGTGCTCGCCTTACATATTTCACCTTTTACCACCAATCCATGAACTCTAGTTCTGATCTTACCCAACCTCAGTGGGGAAAAGCTTGATTGCATTTACCCTATCTATACCCCTCCTAGGCAAGGGTGGTGAGGGTGGACTGCCTCGGGAGGGGTGTGAGATAGGTGGCAGAGGAGCATTGCCAGGGTCGGGGATGGAGCATGTACAGACATACCCAGCCCTGAGACACCAGGTAAAGTCATTTGTTTCAAAACATTTGGTTTATTGATCATTACAGAAAGTCTCTGGTGCTTCCCTCTCCCTCCACTGTCCTTTCCACTTTTCCCAACCATGATTCCCCTCTTCCTTCCTGCCCCCTTCCCATTCTTGAGTCCACAATAGGGGTGAATCTGTGGAATGCTTCACTACGAGCATGTGGAGAGGATGTTTCCTATGGTGGGGGAGTCTAAGACCAGAGAATACTGTCTCAGAGCGGAGGAATCTTCATTTAGAATGGAGATGAGGAATTTCTTCAGCCATAGAGTGGTGAAACTGTGGAATTCATTGCCACAGGCAGCTGTGGAGGCCAGGTCATTGGGTATATTTAAGACAGAGGTTGATAGATTCTTGCTTAGTCAGGGAATGAAGGGATACAGGGAGAAGGCAGGAGATTCAGGCTGAGAAGGAAAATGGATCAGCAATGATGAATTGGCGGAGCAGACGCGATGAGCCTAATTCTCATATATCTGATAGTCTTGAGAGCCATGTCACAATCAGGTTTATCACCACTCAGAGGTGTCATGAAATTTGTTTTTTGCGGCAGCAATGCAGTGCAATACATAAAATTATTACAGTACTGAGGCACCCTCGCTATATACAAGACTTTTGAGCACAGTACTGTACATTTTCCTACTGTAATCTTCTACTTGGTATATCTGTTGTGTCAATCATTCAGAAGATAACCCACCTATTTTCTTCACAGTTCTTTCAAAAAATCAAATTCAGATGCTTCAAATGAAAATAAACGTACATATTCGACAGTAGTAAATCCTCTACGTCATTAAACATATCGTTCCCGTGCTGGTTCTTTGATCTTGAGTGGCTTGCCATCTTGTTTCATTCTGATCGTCCACGAAAAGTCGATTTGCAAACTTATACAAAAAAAAACCTGCCTTGTATACAACTGGATTACAATCCGCAAGTTTTTATGCACATTCTATTTTCTACTTCAAATTAACTCAATATCACATTGTCATTTCCAAACATTACTCAGTAACAACACTACTGAACTTATTTCACACACAAATTATACACTGGGAGCAATAGAAGTTTTAACTCAACAAATTGCTTGGTGTGATTTAACAGAACTAATTCCCGGTTGCATGGTACAGACGTTGGACACTCGTCTCTGCCGATATTGTCTTGTTATAGCTGCTGCTTGTAGTTTCAATAGATCTTTTATCACTATCATCTCTCCTCCAGTTCTTCACCCTGAGGTTTTTAAGTAGGGTAGAGATGCTCACTTTTAACAGTGGAATTAGTTTGATGTTTAATCATTTGCTGTGTTTCTCTCGGTTTCCCATGCTGTGTCATCCACGCTTCCTTCTCACATAGCTTTTTTTTCCAAGTTCTCTTTTTTTTTAAATTTTGGTAAACCTTGTTTTCATCCCTCCACAGGCAGAGCTTTCTAACATTACACCTTTTGGGTTTAATTAACCTTGGTTATAAATGCAATGAAATAGTTTGAATACTTGAATCGTTATATCCCTCCAAAGTAATTGTGATTTATGAAACCTTCAATATCCAGTTGCCATCTTCCAGCAAAAATACAAAGCATCTTTGATTCTCCAGTAATCAAAGATAAGTCTCCCGGAAGATTCAACCATCCCATCTGAAAAGTATTTCATGGATCTCTGAATACAAGCAGCAATGGTTGTGTGGACTAGAATAAAAAGTATGATATTATTAAGTAGGGACTACACTGACTATATGAAAAATATCTTCTGCACATTTTTCCTCCTCAGCTGGGCCCAGGTTGTGCATTCTGGCAAGCTTTGAACCTGGTGGCCGAGCCTGACCATTCCTCTTCTTCAGGGTCAGCGACTTGAAGGCCTGGTTCCCAGCAGTGTGCTCTTCACCGTGAAGAGTTAGAACTTCAAATAAGGAGCCTTGCAGCACAGTAGAAGCCCGTGGGTCCGTGCTGTTGTGCCAATCTCTTAACCTACTGTAAGATCAGTCTCCCCCTTCACTCTGACATAACCCTCCATTTCTTCATCATCTATGAGCCTATTTAAGAGTTTCTAAAATGCCCTTAATGTGTCTACCTCTACCACCGCCCCTGGCAGGGTGTTGCACGCACCCACCACTCTCTGTGTAAGCACTCACTGTAGTTAGTGAACACATAACGACAGATCCTCTTGATCCTTTATTCCATAATATGCCTCCTCATTTCAATGCATCACATTTCAGTGTTAACATTATATGTCCATCCCACTGATCTAATTACATCTTGCTGCACAGTTCCTAATATTGCCCAGTTATACATCATCTGCAGACTTAGAAATTGTGCTTAAGCTCTAAAGTCTCAGCCAATATCTTATGTGAATGTCTGCTGTGGAAAGATGGAGAGAACTAGTACTCTTAGACCATAAAACATAGGAGCAGAATTAGGCCATCTAGCCCATTAAGTCTGTTCCACCATTCAATCATGGCTAATCCTTTATCTCTATTTCCACCTCAACCCCAGTTCCCGGCCTTCTCCCCGTAACCTTTGATGCCATGTCCAATCAAGACCCTATCAATCTCTGCCTTAAATACACCCAATGACCTGGCCGCCTCAGCTGTATGTGACAACATACTCCACAAATTCACCACCCTTTGGCTAAGTGAATCTTCTCTTTGGACCAAAGGAGGATGAGAGCAGACTTGATAGATGTTTATAAGATAATAAGAGACATTGACAGAGTGGGCAGCCAGCACTTTAGCACTGGCTAATACCAGAACTCATCCTTTCAATGTAACTGGAGGAAAGACAAGGGGAGGTATCAGAGGTTGGTACTTTAAACAGAGTGTGATAAGTGCCTGGGTGATACCTGAGGGACATTTAAGAGACTAAGATAGGCACATGAATCAAAGAAAAGTGGAGGGATATAGGAGCAAGGGCTTAGATTGATTGTGGGGTAGGTTTACATAGGTCAGTACAACATTGTGGGCTGAAGGACCTGCATGGTGCTGTGTTCTAGGTCTGTACTATGTTTTTTAGAGAGCAAGTTTGTAAATCTGGCGGGAGCAAAGGATGTTGGGAATGGTGAGGTTCAAGCATCGTGGGAGGGGTGTGGGACAGGTGGCAGAGAAGGGAGTGCCGGGGCAATGGATGGCACTGGTGCAGACACGCCCTGCCCTGAGACACCAGGCAAGGTCATTTGATTCCATACAAATTGGCTTACTGATCATCACAGAATGTCTCTCTGTTACTTCCTGCTCCCTCTCCTCTCCCTTTGCCTTTTCCCAACCATGACTCCCCTCTCCCTACATCCCATCCCACTGTCAGTCCACAATAGAGACCCGTATCAGAATGAGGTTTATCGTCACCCATATATCTCATGAAATTTATAAAGTTACTACAGTACCTTCCAAAAGTCTTATATGTGCCTAAGGTTTTTGCACAGTATTGTACAAGTGTCAACTAGGAGTTATTATTATCTCTGCTTCGACAGCTTCCTCATACACTTCATTTCATATACCAATCACCCTCTAGGTGTAAATTTGCCCCTGATGCCCTATCTTAACTGCTCTGCATCCTGTCAATGTCCCATTGCAACCCACAACAACCATCCACACAATGCATAACTTCATCAATCTTTGCATCATCTGCAAACTAATTAATCTGGCCTTCCACTTACCTCATCCAAGTCATTCATAACAAATCTCAAAAAGCAGAGGTCCCAGGACAGACCCCTGCCGATCACCGCTGGTCGCTGACCCCCAGACAGAATACATTCCATCTGCAGCCACAGTTTGCCGTCTATGGGCAAGCCAGTTCTGCATCCACACAGCCAAGTTTTCCTGATCCCATGCATCCTAACATCCTGAATGAGTGTAAAATGGGGAACTTTATTGGACACATTACTAAAAGCCATTTACACCATGCCTACTACTCTAAATTCATTACGTGCTTTGTCACATCCTCATAGAATTCAGTCAGGCTCATGAGGCATGGTCACAAAGCCATCCTGACCATCTGTAATCAGACTGGACTTCTCCAAATGCTGCTCTCTAAGAATCTGCTCCAAAAATTTGCCCACTGCTGAAGTACAACTCAATGATCTATATGTAATTCCCAGGGTTATCCCTATTCCCTTTCTTGAACAAAGGAATAACATTTGCCTCCCTCCAGACATCTGATATTGCTCCTGTGGCCAGTGAGGACACAAAGATGATCACCAAGGATGCAGCAATTAGTCCCCTTGGTTTCCGTGGTAACCTGAGGTACATCCTGTCCAACCCTGTGGTTTATTTACCCTAATGTTTTTCAAAAATTCTAGCACATCCTCTTTCTTAACATTGACATGTTCTAGCATATCAGCCTGTTCTGGATGATGCTATGGAAGCCATAATGGTGCAAGTGAAAGGTAGCTCTATTATTAAAGGGACCAGATACATTTTAAGTGATTCAGGATGTGCCTCTGTGACGGAAGGAGAATCTGTTTGTGTAAGTGGGGCGGAGAAGAGTGAGAGCTTTTTTAGAGTTGGTGTTTCAGCAATAGATTTGTCTTCTTGATTTCAACATCTGCCAACTTGGGTAGAACAAGGTCAGTATTGAAATAAATCAGAATCAGGTTTATCGTCACTGACAGATGTCATGAATTTTGAGGTTTTGTGGCAGTGACATAGAGCAAGACATAAAAATTACTGCAAGTTACAAAATAAATATAGTGCCAATGATGAATAATGAGACATGGACATTTCAGAAATCCAACGAAGTGATCTGAGAGACTGCTATTGGCAGGATGCCAAGCTCCAAAGGGGTTTTGCCGGGGGGGGGGGGGGGTTGTGGAGAGGAAATCGAATCCAGAGCTTTGAGGTTATTTTTTTCTTTAAAATATGATATTGCCCATTTAAGACAGAGATGAGGTAAAGCTTAAGATAGAAATGTGATGGAATGTTTTTCTCAGAGATATCTTGAATCACTGAAATTTTTTTCCTCAGAGGTGGTAGAAGGCAGGTCTTTGGCTATTAAGACAGTGGTAGAGTGATTCTTGGTAAGGGAGGGAATAAAAGATTATCATAGTTGGCAGGAATGTGGAGGTGAGGTTATAATAAATTAATTTGGGAATATATTTAATGGTGGTGGGGCTAAATGATCGACAGCTTCTAAAGTAAGACTTTAAGGCTTGCAGCAGTTCATGAAATCAGCATGTCTGCTCGCTTAATGTTTTGGACACAAGCAAAGAACTGACTCTAGGCACTTCAAACTCAAGAGATATGATTCATACACAACTCAGTGGGCCATTGATTGGGGAGAATAAAGAAAAACTAGTTCTTGTGTTCTTAGTCTAAAGCTCAAGGATTTCATTCTTGTGGGGCTAGTTAGTGCGTCGTAATCATCCCAAGTTAAAACTGACCTGTCAATCAGAACACACAGGGCTCCTTGAAGGTGAGACACCAGGGAGTGTCAGCTTCCTGAGCGTGGAGAGATGACACACAATGCTTGGTCTCTGTTCACATGACATCATCGAGAAAGTGGCAGGGCCTGAATGGTGGGAGTGTTTGATGATGGATGTTACCTTCTTGAGGGAGCACCTCATGTGGATATTACTGATGGCAGGGAGTGATGTCCCTGTGATGTATTGGGCTGAACTCACAACTCTGCATGCTCCTGCTTGTTCAAATCTGAGTCGGTGCCTGCTACCTACCCAACCAATGCCACTCATTTCTGCCCCCATTGATCCAAACCTACTGCCTGGGTGTAAAAGAGTAAAGCAGTCTCTTGACTTTCACTTTGATTTTCAGAAGCATGGCACGTAATGAAGTATCTCATGGTTGTGGGATGCTCCCCACCAAAATGGCCTTGCTTAGAAATCTGGCTGAAGAAGGTGGTCTTTTTAACATTGCGGCACTCTCTCGGGTGAAGTGTTAAGAGTGTTAGCCTGGCTTGTGTGCATGGTTCAGGACGAGGCCTTGAACCCACAAACTTCAGTTCAAAAATGAGTATCGTGTCCTTGAAGCTAATTGAAGAGTTGACTCACAATGCATGCGCTTACCATTGTAAGAAGTCATGAAGTCTTTCAGCCAATTATTAGATGCCCGATTTTCTGATCCCATTTATCAGCTCCTGGCCTGTAGTCTTCACTGCCATGTTGATTCAGGTGCTTGTCCAGCTACCTAATGAAAGAGAGACAAGCGAATACAGATGGTGGAAGCTGGAGTGACGAACTATCTCCTGGAAGAACTCAGCAGGTCGTACGGTATCTAAAGGAGGAAAAGAAAGGATGAAGCTTTGGGTAAAAATCTGCCTGCACTACCCCTCAGGCAGTTGGTTTGAGATTCCACACAGCCGCCGGGTGAAAAAATTCTTCCTCAGATCTACCCCAATCTTTTTACCACATACCCTAACTCTATGTCCTCCAACATCAAAGTTGAGTTGATAGTAATAAGTATTCGTATGCACAGGTGTAATTAGGGAACTACAGCAGCACCATAGCACGTAGCAATAGAAAAGCAGAATTCTCAGGGAAAAAAAATTGCATTTAACATAAATTATACAAAATTTTCACAAGAAAGAACAAAATTAGAATAAGGAAAAAAAGAACTAAGTCTATTTAGTGCAAAGTGATCATTCTGTTGCTATACTGAGGCAGTGATTAGGGTTGTGCCAGTCAGTTCAAGAACTGAGTGGTTGAATGAAAGAAGCTGTTTTGAACCTGACGGTGGATGGTTTCTGCACCTCCGAGCGGTGCGAAAATGGCATGGCTTGGATGGTGGGTTCCTTGATGATGGGCGTTGTCATCTTGAGGCAATGCCTCATGTAAATAGCAAAGATGGGGAGGAATGTGCCTTTGAGCCAGTGGGCTGAATCCACTAATCTGCAATTTCTTTCATGTTCCTGTGCATTCAAATGGAGTTGTTTGCTACTGTCTGCCCTCTCAATGCCCCTCATTTCTGCCCCTGTTGATCTGGACCACCTGCCTGGGCAGGAAAGGAAAAAAGAAATTCCTGATTTACACTTCAATTTTCAGAAGCGTGGCACGTAGCGAAGTATCCTGCAGGGAGTGCAGTGAAATCTGTAATTGTGCGCTCCTCCCATGCACTGAACTATTTTGGTGGCTATCAGATCAAATCCTGTAGTCACTGCCTCTTGTTACCCACCGTCTCCCCACTTGAAAGTCGGATTTGTCACAGCCACAGCGATTAGAAAAATGAGGCTGTATGACTTGCAGTAGTTCATTAAATTTGCATGTCTGCTCTCTTAATGTTTTGGGCCCAGAAAAAGAACAGGCTTCAGGCACTTTTAAGTCAGGAGTTATGAATCATCCACTACTGAGTGGGCCATCGATTACGGAAGATGAAGAAAAAATAGTTCCCTGTGCTCTGAGTGGAGTTAATCTAAAATTCAAACATTTCATTCTTGTGGTACTAGTCAGCATTAGAAATCTCCCCAAGGAAAACAAACTGACTTGCCAGTCGGAGCACACAGGTCTCCGTGAAGGTGAGACACCAGGGAATGACAGCTTCCTGAGGTTGAGAGTTGACACACAGCAGTTGGTGTACTGATGTTCCCCAAGTTGGGGGATCTTTAAAGCATTGTCTCTGAGGGAATGAGATGAGACAGACTCTAATGCCGCATAGGAGACGGGTGTGATGGGGCAGCCAAATGCAGTGAACTTGGGTATCTGGGTAGCAGTGCAGATGACAGACTAGTGGTTAAACTGAAGCACTGTGTAGTGGGGGAGTGTTAAATGACTCGGCTTTGAGTACACGAGCAGTCACGGAGAAAGTGTGCTGAACTCTGTGGCCCTACTGTTATTACAGAATATAATCACAAGCTTGTATTGATGCTGCCGTTCATGGCTCACTGCCCATCTGCAGTGTCCTGCTTGACTTATCACAGGAAGGGTATCATTGATCTTGAGGTCGAAGGATTAAAGATTATTCCAGGTATCAGCAATTACATTTGCAGAGAAAGATTTAGGAAATTGGCCTTATAATATTTACTTGCATCACAGCAGTTGTTGAACATCAAAGGTAATTTATTGGCTTTGAAGCTCATTCTACGTGAGTGGTAACGCACCAGAAAAATGTTTTGTTGGCTGTCTGGCTGGTCTGTCAACTGTCTCGCACTTCCTGTCCCTCAATTTCATGCATTCTCGCTCTCTCTCGCACGCACACTCACTCTGTCTCTCTTACACTCTGCACTCTCTCATTGTCTCTCCCTCTTGCACTCACTCTCTCTGGTCCTCTTGCTCTCTTGTTCTCTCTCCCTCTTCCCCCTCTCTCAGCTTCATGCTCTGTCACTCTGGCTCCACGGTCGCTACTCTTCCCACTCTGCCCTCCACACTCCCCCCCACACTCTAGCTCTGCCTCTCTCCACCCGCCCCACACTTTGTCTGACTATCCATTTCATCATCCCGCCATCCCTTGATTTTGGATGAATTAGCAGGGCAATTAGTGAAATTCATTCAGCATTCAATGAAACTCTTAGTTAGAGTTAAACACACATAAAATGCTGGTGCAACGCAGCAGGCCAGGCAGCATCTATAGGAAGAAGTACAGTTGACATTTCAGGCTGAGACGCTTTGTCAGGAATCCTGATGAGGGGTCTCAGCCCGAAACATCGACTGTATTACTTCCTATAGATGCTGCCTGGACTGCTGTGTTCCACCAGTATTTTGTGTGTGTTGCTTGAATTTCCAGCGTCTGCAGATTTCCTCGTGTTTACCAATTAGCGTAGGTGGTTCTAAGGCCACTCTTGCAAACAAATTTGTTACGGTTAATGCTGACTCTTTTACAAAAGTAAAACTTTTTTCTGTAATATTTGTCCTGCAAACTGAAAGTAGGCAACGAAACAATTAAACAAACGTGAAGTTTAGTTATTTTGGCAGCACAATTTCATCTGACAGTTAACCTGATGTTGAAATTAAGAGGATGATTGGGGTCGCTGAATGTAAGTGAGCAAGATGCTACAGAGTAACATAATTTCTATGGGCACGAAATTCAGAATGTTGTAGTGATATGTTCATTCCACACTAACAAATGGAAACGAATGCTGGACAATGTCAGAACAAAATGAGGGAAGACTCGAAGCTGTAGAAATGTGGTTTTTGAGAACAATGATGAAAATACCATGGAAGGACAGAGTAATAAACAAGGAAATGTTGCAAAAAGCCGGAATAAGAAGAGAGTTGACAGACAGACAGACATACTTTATTGATCCCGAGGGAAATCGGGTTTCGTTACAGCCGCACCAACCAAGAATAGAATAGATATCATCAATCGGGAAATGGCAGCTGGAATTTCTGGGACATATCCTGAGGAAAGAGAAACTGAAACATGTTACAGTGACAGGAAAAACTGGTGAAAGAAAGTTGTGGTCAACAGCGCATGACATTCATAAGTTACTTTAAGGAATGGACAGGCAAAAGTTTTGAAGAGCTTATTGGAACTTCTCAGATTAAAAGAAGATGGAAGACCCTGGTCGCCCAGGTCATAGGACACAGCTCATAATGATGATTACTGTTGACCTGGCAGTGTCTATGGGAAAAGTAGAGGTGATGTTTCTGGTCGAGCACCCATCATCAAGTGAATAACAACACACTATTTAAGAAAGAAAAGCCAATCAACCACTCGTTTACTCTCCCATATCAATTAAATCATAGTTGATTCATATAGAGCAATATAGCTCAGTCCAGGCCCTACGGCCCATGTTGTTGAGCTGACCCTACGACCTACTCTTAAGATCAAATTAATGCTTCTTTCCCACATGGCCCTCCATTTTTCTTTCATCCATGTACATATCTCAGAAACTTGAATCTTCCGAGTCTATCTGCCTCTACTACCACATCTGGCAAGGCATCCACAAATCAACCAGCCTCTGTGTTTTTTAAAAAAACAAGCTACCTCTGACATCCTCCCCTACACATTCCTCCAACTGCCTAAAAATTATGCCCTCTCATATGAGCCCTTTAGGCCTTGGGTGAGATAAGGTGCTGGCTGTCCACTCTGTGCCTCATCATCATCTGCAAGGACGCCTCTCATCCTCCTTCATTCCAACACGAAAAACCCAAACTCAGCCAACCTTGCCTCATTGTACATGCTCTCTAATCCGGGCAACATCCTGCTGAATCTCTTCTGCATCATCCCTAAAGCGTTCACATCTTCCTTATAATGAGGCAACCAGAGTTAAACATTGACATTGATACATCCTCAATACTTATTTCTGATTTTCCCTCCTTACCTCTTGACTACCTTGTGATTAAAATGACTGACAGCTTCCACCTCAAATATATTCAGTGACTCCCCTTGACGGTTCTCTGGAGTAGGAATTCCAAACCTTTTGAAAGAAGAGAATCCTCCTCCTCTCCAAGTGAAATAATTGACCCATTATTCTGAAACTGTCCACCCCACTCCCCTTTGATTCTAGACACTCCCACTAGGGGAAACACCTTAAAAGCCATGGAGCTAAAAGCATGGAAACAGGCCCTTAAACTGGTGCATGATCACCACAACATCCTCCCTGCTAGTCCCAGATGCCTGTGTTCAGTCCATAAATCTCTGAGCCTGTCATCTCCACGTACCTATCCAAGTGCCTCTTAATTGCAATTCTATCCCCCTCAACCATTTCCTCTGGTAGCTCATTCCAAGTACTCGGTACTGTGGTAATTTTATGTACTGCTCAGCACTGCTGCCACTCCCCGCCACTCCAACACTCCTTCTCTGCCACCTGTCCCACACCCTTCCCAAGGCGCACCATCCTCATCATTCCCAACATCCACTGGATTTGCAAACTCATTTTCCACTTCACGTTGACAAAAACAGTACTGTGCAAAAGTCTTTGGCACCCTAGCTGTATATATGTGCCTAACACCTTTGCACGGTACCCGAGATTATCTCTTGGGTCTCCTTTAAATCTCTGTCCTCTTATATTGTATCTATGCTCTCTAGTTTTGGACTCCTGAGCCCTGGGGGAATAAAGACTCAGACCATCCGCCTTATCAAAGAACGAGGACCTACTTACATTTGTTAGATACACTTGCATGTATTGGGAATTTGCCATGGTGTGTTGGTCAGCGCACAACATACAACAAAGAACAATTCAAAACTAATAAAGAATTTTATAAAGTAATTATATATAATTTTTTAAAACCCTCATGATTTCATAAACTGCTATGAGGTCACCCTTCATTGTCCTCTGTCCAAGGAATATAGATCCTACATGGCCAACCTTTTCCCTCAGAATCTTTAATACTTCAATGAGAACACCACTCACTCCAGTCAGTATAGCCGCAACCTGTTTGACTTTCAAATGTTGACTCTTCGTCCCGTTAATTAACCTGGTGAACTTTCTTGGCACGATGTCCAGTGAAAATATACCTTGCCTTAAACGGGAAGCCAGAGCTGTGCACAGATCTCACCTGCGCTGTATCAAAGCCCTTCATATCCCTCGCAAGAAAAGCCAGAATACGACCAGCTATCCTAATTGCTTAGTTATCTGTATGCTAATTTATGATTATCGATAAAATCCTTAGGTCAGATAGAAAATGAAGTAATTTTTGTAATGAATGGAATGTCAATATATACGTTTGAGCCTTTGGATTCTTATATGTTAGCAATACATTTTCAGGTCTTTGCCAATGTTCTTGCTCCCTCCTTCACTAATTCCAGCTTCTTTCCCTCACCCTTTGCAGGATATTTTTAATGCCGTCATCAAGCAGAATCCCTTCCTGGTGTACCAGCTTCCATGCTTCTGGAATGTTCAGCTTTCGGATCACACCCGCTCTGAGCAGTGCTACAAGGATGTGTCAGATCTCAAGGTAAGGCCTATTATTTGAGGCTGGAGGCGAAGAGAGACTCTCCCAAAAGCAGATCGGATTGCCAGAAAGTCGAGGCCTCACTGGGATGTTGTCTTACTCCTTTATGAATGTAAATCAGGCGTCCAAGCAAAATTTCAACTGATAGTCTAATACAGCAAGATCAAAGTTCTGTAGAAATAATCTTTCTAGAATAAGGCCATATTCTACCTTCTGCATTACCGAAGTTTGGCGTGACTGCTCCACACAAATTCCAGAGGCATTTTGCTTAAGCTTTTTAGAACAGGAGATCCCAACCTGGGGTCCACGTACCCCTCAAGTTAATGGTAAAGGTCCAACCTTTCCACGCCTCACCTTCCACAAGTAAGTCTCTTCCCTCGCCATTCTTTATATTGCTAACCAAGACATCCAATTGAAGAAAGTTGAGAATCTATTTTGGTTGACATGAGCCAGGAATTTGGAGCTAAGCTGTAAAGTTTGCAGGGCCATGTGAAAGCCAGAGGTCATTACAGAACAGTGTGTTCGTCTGTCCAATTTGTGATGCACAGTCGTCCATTACTATGTCTGCTTTTTGAAAGAAGTAACTGGTTACAGCCACTCCTTGATTAACAAGACATCAGGTGAATCATGGTGATTAGATTATTGGAAATATGGGGAGAATAAAAAAATTCAAAAACGGGATTAATATAGAGTTAATATAAATTGATGGCTGGTAGTGTAGTGACATCTGCAGCGGACTTTGAGGTGACTGGTGCCGGGTTCGAATCCAGCCAGCTTCTTGCACACTTTCCATCTGTGCTGGGTTGAACGTCCAGCTAGCAACTCAGACTCATTTTTTAAAAAAAGACAAAAATGCTAAGGAAACAGCAAGGTTGCAGCCCAATGCACCACAAGGTGCAGAAAGGAACAACGATGTAATTGATGGTTGATGTTTTCCATAGACTTGATGGGCCAGAGGGCTTGTTCCTGTCTTGTATGCCAATGTGACTGTGAATTTGGAGAAAATTATTTCAAGATTGAGTAAGGCGCAGTTGAGTCTGATATTTCTTGACGTCCACTAACATTCCTTCTGCAGAAGAGTCGGTCAGTGGGTGGGATCACTGTCTGGACCTTTCTTGGATGTCCTTGCCAGATGCTGAGAGGGCAGTGTGAGCCTAACTGCTGTAGAAGGTGCAGCTCACTAACTGGCACATAAAGTGTGTTCCAATTCCACCCCGAGGTTCATTAGTACTTTCTCCTGAGATTTATGGAATTGAAGGCTCTGTAGGCTCTGTCCGATTTAATGTTGCTGTGACCCATAGTTTTGTTGGAGTAAAGTTGATCACTAATATTCCCTTAACAGCTTCACACCTAAAAACAGAAAGGGCAATAACATCACATCTCATTCTGATTAATCTTCTGCCCCTGCTCTTTGACCTTCTGGTGAACACTGGGCAAGCATTACACCTTAAAGACAATATCGCCTGGCAAAGAACTTTACAACAGGCACCACACTCTCAGGACTGATGAAGGGTCGACTGTACTTCTTCCTACAGATGCTGCCTGGCCTGCTGCGTTCCACCAGCATTTGCATTTCTTGGCATCACATTTACATCATAAATGCTTGAATTTCAAGCATCTGCAGATTTCCTTGTGTTTACAATTTTTATTTTAATTCTTACTGCATAATTTTACCTTGTCTATGCAGCTGCCAAGTTTGAGTTTAGTAATTGTGGCTGCCAGCCATCCACAAAGTGATAACTTGCCTCTTTGCCAAAGTTGACTTCAAATTTGTTCCATTTTGAGGTGTTAGCAAAGGTTGTGTGTGGGGGGGGGATGGGTAGGAAGGAAGGAGTGTCAGACATTTTCCCCTGAGATTGAGTAAGAAAAAAATCTCCAGGGCCTTGTGGAAAACCACAGGTCATTGTAAAATTGTGTATTGGTCTATCCAATTGGTCCAATACTGTGTCTGCTCTGCTCATTGAAACAAATAACCAATTAGAGCCTCACTTTGACGAACAGGTGACTGAATAAATATGCTTGGGGGGGGTGAATAATTTTAAAATTTCTTTGTATTTACTCCCCAACTTTCTTTGCATTGTAAATCAACTTGACTACATTTTATTCCTGCCTTTTATCTAAGTCATTAATATGTTTTGCAAATTGTTGAAATCACAACAGTGATGCCTGAGGCAGCCCACAATTCTAGTTTTCCAAACGTGTAAATGGCCATTTTATCCCTGCTCTGTTAGGTGCGTGTTAGCCAATCATCTATCAGTGCTCATTTGTTACCCTAGGGTCTTCAAACTTGGTTCATGCAATTGGATTGGCCAATATCAATAGATTGCAGAAAGGTGGCCACAGGCAGGAATTTTCACACAAATATATATATTTTTTAAACTTTTTTTATTGTTTTCAAATAATTACAGAAAGAAAAAGAAAATATGTAAAAAGATATATATACCCTTCCCCCTCCCCTTAACCCCTCCCCCCTAACATCCCTATAGAAAAAAAAAGAAAGAGTGCCTGGATATCAGAAGATCCCCACATGCTCCATGGAGTTCATAATAGCTTTAATATGTATATTTATTTCTTTCCCCAAATAACCAATTATTTTATCTTCGGAGCACCTATATATTTAATCCTGTCTTTTGTAAATAAGGGCGCCAAATTTTCAAAAATGGTTCATATTTATCTCTTAAATTATCAGTAATTTTTTCAAGTGGAATACAGCTGTAAATTTCATTCTTCCAACGATCTATACTTAAGTATGCATCCGATTTCCAAGTAACTGCAATAGACTTTTTGGCTACAGCCAGTGCAATTTTTATAAATTCTTTCTGATATTTATTCAATTTGGGTTTCAATTTTATCCCTTCAATATCACCTAATAAAAATAATATTGGATCATGTGGAAGTTGTGTTCCAATAATTTGTTCCAATAAAACTCTTAAATTTGTCCAAAAAGGTTGAATTTTAGAACAAGTAGAATGTAAAAAAGTACCGATTTCTTGGTTACATCGGAAACACTGATTGGATAAATTTGGGTTTAATTTATTTATTTTTTGTGGTGTAATATATAATTGATGTAAAAAATTATATTGCACTAATCTTAACCGGACATTTATTGTATTTGTCATACTATCAAGACATAGTCTTGACCAATTTGTTTCTTCAATTTTAATATTCAAGTCACTTTCCCATTTTTGTCTTGACTTACGGACTCCTTGTTTAATTGCCTGTTTTTGAATCAAGCTATACATACAAGAAATAAATTTTTTAGTCTTTCCTTTTTGAATTAAAGTTTCTATTTCATTAGATTTTAGGCAATAACATTGTTTGACCTAATTTTTCTCTTAAATAAGCCCTTAATTGGAAGTGACAAAAAAGACTGTTGTTTGATACTTTATATTTATTCTTTAATTGATCAAATGACATTAATATACCTCCTTCAAAACAATCTCCTATATATCTAATCCCTTTTTGAAACCAATTATATAAAAGTTGATTATCCATTGTAAAAGGAATAAGTCTATTTTGAATTAAAGATCTCTTTGCTAATAAAGATTTCTTTGTCTCATCATCAACATTTATCTTATTCCATAAGTCAATCAAATGTTTTAATATAGGAGATTCTTTCTTTTCCCGTATCCATTTAGATTCCCATTTATATATAAAATCTTCTGGTGTATTTTCTCCTATTTTATCTAGTTCTATTCTAATCCATGCCGGTCTATCTCTCTCAAAAAAAGATGCAATAAATCTAAGTCGATTTGCTTTATAATAATTCTTAAAATTTGGAAGTTGTAGCTCTCCTAGATCAAATTTCCATGTCAATTTTTCCAACAATATTCTTGACATCTTACCTTTCCAAAGAAACTTCCTCACATATTTATTTAACTCTTGAAAAAACTTCTGGGGTAGTTGTATTGGTAGTGATTGAAATAAGTATTGTAGTCTAGGGAATATATTAATTTTTATGTTATTTACTCTACTTACTAATGTTATTGGTAATACCATCCATTTATCAAGATCATCTTGAATTTTTTTCAATAATGGTAAGTAATTTAATTTATATAAGTTCTTTATATCATTGTCAACTCTTATACCTAAATATTTTATACCATTTGCCGGCCATCTAAATTGAGTTACTAATCGACATTGACTATAATCTCCTTTAGTAAGAGGTAAAATTTCACTTTTATCCCAATTTATTTTATACCCTGATATTTTCCCATATTCTTCTAATCTATAGGATAATTTACGCAACAAGTGCAATGGGTTTGTTAAATAAAGCAGAACATCATCAGCAAATAAGTTAATCTTGTATTCTTCCTGATTAACTCTGAAACCCTTAATATCTGGGTCCATTCTAATTAATTCAGCTAATGGTTCTATCGCCAACACAAATAAAGCAGGTGATAATGGACAACCTTGCCTAGTTGACCTTGTTAACTGAAATGGTGTTGAAATTTGACCATTTGTCACTACTTTAGCTTTGGGATTAGTATTTAAGGTTTTAA
Source organism: Hypanus sabinus (assembly GCF_030144855.1). NCBI lineage: Eukaryota > Metazoa > Chordata > Chondrichthyes > Myliobatiformes > Dasyatidae > Hypanus > Hypanus sabinus. The sequence continues at coordinate 126,318,917 of NC_082713.1, forward strand.
TCCATTTTATAAAAGATACTCCTAATCCATATTTTTCCAATACCTTAAATAAAAAATCCCGTTCCAATCTATCAAATGCTTTTTCTGCATCTAAAGCTACTGCCACACTCATTTCCTCCCTCTTTTGTGCCAAATGAATTATACTAAATAACCAAGTTACATTATCTGCCGATTGTCTATTTTTAATAAATCCTGTTTGATCCATATGTACTAATTTTGGTAAGTATTTAGATAATCTGTTAGATAAGATTTTTGCTATTATTTTATAATCAGCGTTTAATAAAGAAATAGGTCTATATGATGCTGGCTTTAAAAGATCTCTATCTTTTTTTGGCAATATTATTAAAATAGCTGTCGAAAAAGATTCTGGAAGTTTATGCGTTCTTTCCGCTTGATGTATTAACTCCATAAAAGGAGGAATTAATAAATCTTTAAACTTTTTATAAAATTCAGGCGGAAAACCATCTTCTCCTGGAGATTTATTACTTTGAAGTGATCCTAGGGCTTCTTCGACCTCTTTCAATGTAAAAGGCACATCTAATCCCTTCTGTTCTTCCGAATTTAATTTTGGAAGAGTTATTTGTGATAAAAACCTTTCTATCTTGACATTATCATTTTGTGATTCTGATTTATACAACTCAGAATAAAAATTCTTAAAAATTTCATTAATTTCTAAAGGTTTATAAGTAATTTTATTTACTCTTGTTTGAATTGCATTTATTGTTTTAGAAGTCTGGTCTGTTTTTAGCTGCCATGCAAGGACCTTATGTGATCTTTCACCTAGTTCATAATATCTCTGTTTAGTTCTCATAATTGCTTTTTCTGTTCGATATGTCTGAAGTGTATTATATTGTAACTTCTTATTAATAAGTTGTCTTTGTTTTTCTTCTGTCATATTTCTGAGATTCTTTTTCTAATTTTGTAATCTCTTTTTCCAATTGATCTATTTCTATCATATATTCCTTCTTAATTTTAGAAGTATAACTTATTATCTGACCTCTCAAATATGCCTTCATTGCTTCCCACAATATAAATTTATCATCAACTGAATGTGAATTTGTATCTAAAAAGAACTGAATCTGTTTTTTCATAAAATCACAAAAACCTTAATGTTTTAGTAATATTGAATTAAATCTCCATCTATAAATTGATTTCTCTTTATCTATCATTATCATTGTCATTATCAAAGGAGAATGATCTGACAATATTCACGCTTTATATTCCATATTTTTCACTCGAATATTTGTTGATAATAGGAAAAAATCTATCCTTGAATATGTTTTATGTCTATTTGAATAAAATGAATAATCTCTTTCTTTTGGATTAATTCTTCTCCATATATCAATCAAATTTAAGTCTTTCATCAATGATAGAGTTAATTTTACTACTTTTGATTTTGTGACAAGCTTTGTTGATCTATCTAAAACTGGATCTAGACAAAAGTTAAAATCTCCACCTATTAATATTTTGTCATGTGCGTTAGCCAAATTCAAAAAGACCTCTTGTATAAATTTTACATCATTTTCACTTGGTGCATAAATGTTCATAAGAGTCCATAGTTCTGAAAAAATTTGACAATGTATAATTACATATCTCCCTGCCGAATCAATTAATGTTTTGTATTTTAATTGGTAAATTTTTATTAACCAAAATTGCAACTCCTCTCGCCTTTGAATTAAATGAAGCTGCAATAACATTTCCAACCCAATCTCTCTTTAATTTCTGATGTTCTATGTCTGTTTAATGTGTTTCTTGTAAAAAAGCTATATCTGTTTTCAGTTTTTTTAATGTATGCTAAAATTATTTTTCTTTTCACTGGTCTATTAAGCCCATTAACATTAAAACTTTAAAAATTCAGTAAATTAGTCATTATTTTTAATTATGTTACTCCAATCTATAATAATACCTAATCTTTCAATTTTTGTGGTATCTTGGGAAATCTTTTTAAAATTCTCCATGTTGCTATGTGTGTCCCCACCAATCATCCAGGCAGAAAGATAGAAGAAAAATAGAGTATAAAGAAAAAAACAAAATACCCCCCCTACTAATGTTGTGAAAGAAAAAACACAACATTACCCCCCTCTGTTGTACGGGTCATGGCAATCACCATGATTACACACGTGAATCCTGTAGTAATCGATCCAAAGTTCCCCAACCACCCCCACCGCAAATAAAAAAAGTATATATATAAAAGAAGAAAAAAATACTATTCTCAATTAGTATTTCTGAAATTTTGCTTTTCTCCCCTGTATCATCCTTAAATGTCCATCACTTCCATTCACTGTCTCTATCTTCATCTTTAATCCATTACGCTTGGAAATCTCTATGTGTAATTAGTGAGTAGATGGAAGTTTTTGTGCGAACTCCTCTGCTTCTCAATAATCGGTAAAAAATCTTCTTTTTCCCTCATCCAAAAAAATTATCAGTGTTGCTGGGTGACGCATTATAAATTTATAACCCTTTTCCCATAAAACTTTTTTCACTGGGTTAAATTCCTTCTTTCTCTTCAAAAGGTTATAACTTACATCAGGATAAAAAAGAACTGCCTTCCGTGCTATCATCAATGGCCCGTTTCTCTTTTTGGCACATTGGGCAGACACCTTTAGGATCTTTTCTTTATCTTGGTATCTTAAGCATTTTATCAAAATTGATCATGGATTTTGATCAGCTTGAGGTCTTGACCTTAAGGCTCTATGAGCCCTTTCAATTTCAATTAGAATTTCTCCTTCCATTTCTAATTTTTCAGGGATCCATTTTTGAAAAAATTTATTGGATCTTCTCCTTCTATATCTTAAGTCCAACAATTTTAATATTATTTCGTCTACTAAAATTTTCAAGCTTATCAATTTTTTCCATAAATTGTTTTCTTTCTAATGTCCAGGCAGTAATATCATCTTCCATTTTATTCATTCTTTCAACCATGTCTTCCATTGTAGCTTCCAAATCTATCATTCTCTTTTCCATTTTTTCCTGACTTTTTGTCATTTTATCAAACATAATCTCCATATTTATCACTTTTTTTGATTACTTTTAATGCATTTAATTTTTCTAATTTATGCATTATTTGCATCAAAGTCTTTTCTATATTTCCAGAAAAACTTTTCCCCCCATCTTCGTCTGATTTTTCCAGAGAATCTGACTCTCTCTCAGATTCACTTTCACTTTCAGTTTCAGTCGTAACTGGGATTTGTAGTTCTGGTTGCTCTCGTTTGCACATGCTCCTTCCTTCACGTTTGTGCAGTTCTCGTTGGTCTTTTTCTTTAGGATTGATCGATGTTGCCGCAGTTTCCTGTTCTGTATCGCTGGTGGTGTAATGTACCTGAGCCCGCGGTTCCTTGGCAGAAGTGGGCCTTGATTCTGTTCCAACTTGCGTTGCTTTCACGGTAGTAGTTTTCTTCAGCTTCTGTTTGTGAGGCATAACTTGAAACAATCCGGAGTAGTTTATAAGTAACTTTTAAAAAGTATTGACTAACTTATCTTCACTTAAACATTAATTTATTGACTTTTTACGGGAGAGCTGTGTTCCAGCGTCTCGATCCTACATCATCACGTGACGTCCCCCCCCACATAAATATATTCAGAGGATTAGACTAATCCATTCCATTAGATGCAAAGAAAAAGTGTCAGGCATCCAGAAAGTTATCTAACAACATGCTTGTTCACCCTTCAGTATATAGAATGAGCTGTCAGAGGAAGTGGTTATGGCAGGAACATTAACAACAGTTAAAAGGCACTTGGATGGATAAATGGATAGGAAAGGTTTAGAGGGCTATGAGGCAAATGTGGGCAAATAAGACTAGCTTACATGGAAATCTTGGTCAGCATGGAACAGTTGGGCTAAAGGGCCTGTTTCTGTGCTATTTGACTCTATTATTCTGTAGCTTTATATTCACCTCTAGTGAACATTAAAGATACTTCAGCAACATTAAAATGTTTTTAATTTAACCAGTGTACAGTACTTTTTTGTAATGCAAGCATTTTACCCATAACTTGGCCCAATCCATATGATTGTATAAGCTACCAAAGAAACACTACACCGTAGGTGCAGATTTGGTGAGTAAGTGTCCAGTGGTATTCCAAGATTTTGAAGAAGTTTGTTTTCTTGCTGATATGTTTGTGTTCTACCCTGGAGCAAAACGGAATCAACTTTTTTTTCTATCCATGTTTCGGCTGCATTCACTGTACATTGAGCCAGGTGAGTGGTCTGTGGAATCTTTCAGTTCCTGGGCTTTTCCAATCTGTTGCATTGCCAATCAGAGACATACACACAGAAACAGGCCCTTTGGCCCATCAAGACAATGCTAACCATGAAGCAGCCAGATCCACTTTTTTTATTACCCCATATCGCCAACAGTTTCCACCCAAATTCTACCACTCACTTACACACTAGAGACAATTTTCTGTGCCCATTTAGTCAACCTACTATAGGGCATGTATTTACAGTGAGAGGAAATTATTTAGAGTATTTGAGAGGAAGGTTTTTTTTTACCAGAGGGTGGTGCGTTTATGGAACAAGCTATTAGAAGTATGTGCTATCAAAATGTTTGAGATATTCGGACAGGTACATGGATAGGAGTGGTCAGATTCAAGTTTATTTCAATTTCACTGTGAAATTCATTGTCTTGTGGCAGCAGTACAGTGCAAGATGTAAAGAATTACAAGTTGCAATAGAAATGAAGTAAATAAATAGTGCAAAAAGGGAATATTGAGGCAGGGTTCATGGGCAGTTCAGAAATCTGATGGCAAAGGGGGAAAAACCTGTTTTTAAAACTTAGTCTCAGCTCGAGACATTGACTGTTTATTCTTTTTCATAAATGTTGCCTGGCCTGAGTTCCTCCAGCATTTTTTGTGTGTTGCTTGGATTTCCAATATGTGCAGATTTTCTTGTCTTTAAAACATTGAATGTTGGTCTTCAAGCTCCCGTTCCTCCCCCCTGATGGTAGTAGTGAGAAGACGGGCTCGGGATGTGGGCCAAGCACAGGTAAATGGAACTAACTTAAAAAAGCATCTCAAATAACAACAAGTTGGACAATAGAAAGATCGAGAGTAGTAACAGCGAGACATGACAACAACGTTCTCCTCAGTGCCAACAAAAGAAAAGAGCTGGTCACTGACTTCCGAAAAGTGAGTGGGTCGTGCATAGACTGGTGTTGAGATTGATGACTTTGTGTTCCTAGGTGTGAACTTCACCTGTCATGGTCCAACCATGGCCAAGAAAGCCATGAGGAGGCCAAAGAAATTTGGCACATCCCCGTCGATTCTTTGTAATTCTTATCAATGCATTCTGCCTGGATAGCTGCATGGCAGCTCTGCATGTAACCATAGGAAGCAGCAGAGATGTGGACACAGGTCAGAGCATCACATGAACCTGCCTCCCCTCTATCAACTCTGCCTATACTTCTCACTGCCTCAGGAAGCAGCCAGCATAATCTTTATGCTTTATTCCACATTGCTATTCTTTTACCTTACTCTAGCTCAAGGCATTGTATTTTAGCGATGGTCGATAGGTTGTTGATTAGTAAAGGTGTAAGGGGAATGGGGTTGAGAGAACCGTGGTGGAATTGACTCAATGGGCCGAATGGCCTAATTCTGTTCCTATGTCTTATCATCTTATGGAATTGATGAGTTTCATCAGATATTTTCTGTGTTGCTCCTTCTGTTTGAGCAAAGGAAAGGGGATTTGCTTTCACTAGCTCTTCATGTGTTGACTGAGACTGTTCAGCCTGGCAGTGTATCCATGTAGAAATGAATCTCTGGGTTCAAATCCCAGACTATGAGGAGTCCCAGTCCAGTGAGAATGTTCATACTCTGCATCTTCCACGTTAGGCCAAGTGGTATTAAGGTCTGGATAGCACAGAGAAAAATAAACACTGAAAAAATTCAGGTCTGTGGTTAGAAACTAAAGAACTGAAGCCAGCAGTCCTTTCAAGAAAGCTAACACAGAATGATGGGCTGAGTGGAAAGCTGTTTGACCTCAGGAGTTATCGACGCTAAGCTGATTTGTGACTGCATCCAAAAACGCCCTTGGGAGCAAGAGCTACTCAACTGTATGACAAAGAAATGAAACGGATGAATTCTGTGCTAAAAGCTTCCATAATCCTCATTTTAATTTTATTTGTAACATTTTGTGGCTAATTATATGAGAGGCTGCGAAGATCTGGTGATTTAGCAGCACAGTTTATTCTCAAGGGCAGCAAACATTTCATCTGTAATTTCAGCAAGTTCCCTGATAGGGAGCGAGGAGACCGAAACCAGTTGTTCATCAGACCGCTCTTGACTGATGATCATAAATTTGATTATGTACAACTCACAAGTGTGAGTTTAGCAATGGAGCAGAGAAAAAGATTGGACTGTCATTTTGAACAACACCATCCATAATATCTGGTTTATGAACTGTATGCCTTTACAGCTCTTTCATTCGCCTGGGTAAAAGGCTGTAGGGAGAAGTGAACTGATTACCGTCGGCCCTCCTTCTCTGCAGATTCCGCATGCGTGGATTAGACCAACCGTGGATCAGGAAAACCCAGAGGTTCTCTCTCCAGCACTTGTCGTTTGAGCATTTACAGACACTTTTTTTCTTGTCATTATTCTCTAAACAATACAGTATAACAACTGTTTACATAGCATTTACATTATATTAGGTATTATAAGTAATCTAGAAATGACTTAAAAGTACAGGCAGTCCCTGGGTTATGAATGAGTTCCGTTCCTGAGTCCGTCTTTAAGTCAGATTTGAAGTTGGAACAGGTGCATCCGGTATTATTTAAAGTCAGTTAGTCAAACGTTTTTCTTAGTATATAGTACATATTTCACCTTTCTATGCATATAAAGCATTTAAGAAACATACATATTTCAATATTTAAACAACTGCGTTGCTTAGTAATACTTGTAGCTTTCATCAGGGCAAGGCCTTTCACATGCTCCATTAAAATTGTTCCGATCGTTGACCGTCTGTAGCCTAACACTTTTCCAATGACTGATGGCGTTTCATCTCTTTCCGATCGCTTTATTACTTCCACCTTATTTTCAATTGTGATCATGATTATTTTTGTGAACAGAAACACCGTGGATTCAGAGCTGCGCCGCCAGATCCTAATGTCCACCGCACTGAGACAGGTTAAATGAAGTCCAGGGTTTCACTGGGTCCTAATGTCCACCGCACTGAGACAGGTTAAATAATATCCGGGGTTCCACTGGGTCCTAAAGGCCACTGCACTGACAGGTTAAATAAGGGACGAGCATCCGCGGAGGTTCTCGGAACCAATCCCCTGCGGATAAGGAGGGCTGACTGTACTGGAGTTAACTGCTGAGAAATTAGACTGGACGATGCCTGTTCTGTGTTTGGCTACTGTCACAGTCCTTAGTCTGGAGTCCAGGTGCATTCTCCATTAGTTATTCATTCGGTGATACAACACAGAGCGAGCCCTTCCCGCCCAATGAGCTGTGCAACCCAGCCTAATCACAGAGCAATTTACAATGACCAATTAACCATCTTTGGACACTGGGGGGAATCTTGAGCACCCAGATGAAATCCACGCATTCATAGGGAAGACAGCAAAGCTCCCTGAAGGAGGCGTAGTAATTGAATTCTGTCCTGGGCTGTAATACCGCCACACTAACTGCTACGCTACCATGGCGCCCCGATTTTCATGGGCATAAGGTGCTGGTGGCAATATTAGTGGTAGTATTGGTGTGTTTGTTGAATCATCACTCACTGGGCTCCTACAGAGAAAGATTAGGATACCAGTCAGTGTTTAGTCCTGATGGAACCTCACCACTACCAGTTTAGACCAAAGTGCCACCGGAGCCCAATGCACCAAGGTTAATGCAGGATTCTTATCAGTGTAGAGGGACAAAGGTATGTTGGGGGCCTCGGCCATGAATCCCACAAATTCCCCACGTAAGTTAAGAAGGTACATGGTATATGGTCTTCACTAATCAGGGAATTGAGCTTAAGTGCCAAATGGTAATGTTGCAGCTCTCTAAAACTCCAATTAGATCACACTTGGAGTATTGTGTATATTTCCTGTTGCCACACTATGGGATGGAAGGGTTGCTCTTCCATTATTCCCTTGTCCACTCTTTGCTCCCTAGAGATGTCTCTTCTGGCACTTATCCCTGTCCCTATACCTCCTCTCTCACCACAAATCAAGAGTCCCAAGCAGTCCTTCTGAGTGACGTGACATTTCACCTGTGAGTCTGTTAGGGTTGTCCACTGTATCTGGTGCTCCTGTTGTGGCCACCTCTACATCAGTGAAACCTGATGTAGAATTGGCGGGCCACTTCATGCTCCATCTGCCAAAAAGTGGGAAGTTTCCCAGTGCCCCCGCCCCCCCCCATTTTAATTCTACTTCCCATTCCAACACGTCTCAACATCTCCAGGGTTGTGATCTCAGGATTGCTATCCATACAACGTGCTAGTGAGGCCAGATATAGGGAAGATCAGATTGTTTAATATGTGGCTAAGGATTCGGTGTAGTAGGGAGGGCTTCAGATTTTCAGATCATTGGGCTCTCTTCCAGGGAAGGTGGCACCTGTAGAGAAGGAATGGTTTGCACCAGAAATGGAGGGGACTATTCTCCCAGCAGGAAGGTTTGCTAGTGTTGCACGGGGGAGTGGGGGGGGGGGGGGGTTAACTAGAGTTGGAGGGAGATAGGAACCAGTGCACCAGAACATGGAGTGGAGTGCTTGTGGAGAAATATGTTAAACCCTACATACAAAGACAAGAATGAAAAGGTTGAGCATGGTGGGACTTATGTTCTGAGCTACATATACTTCAATGCAAGGAGTATTGTAGGAAAGGCAGATGAGTACTCTGAATTATAATACAGGGAGTCCCCGAGTTATGAACGTCTGACTTACGAACAACTCATACTTACGAACCGAAGAAGGAGAACGCCGTCCGCCATTTTAAGTCGGATCACGATGCCATCTGTTATTTTAAGTCAGATCGAGACGCCTTCCACCATTTTAAGTCGTTGCAGTTGACGTTGTGTTGAGTGTGTAACTTTGAATTGAATTTGACTTAAATTCTTCTTAGCAAGATTCACCCTGACCACCCCCCCCCCCCCCCCCCCCCCCGGGCAACCACTTTCCGGTCAGCTGGTGGCACATGAGATCAGCGCCGGGCTCGAGAATGGAGGTTCCCGAGCGCGCTGGGTTGATGTCGAGCTCACAACTCGACCTCGTAAAAAAAACACACACGGCCACCTCCAGTTTCAATTCCCATGAGGAATATTGAGGAGGATCAAATTCCTGGACCCAGCACAGCCCCCACTTGTCCAATTTAACCTGTCTCAGTGAGGTTGACTTTAGGACCTGGGAAATTCAGTGCAATGGTCCTTAGGACCCAGCAGACCTCAGGAGCCGGCAGAGGTCGGGACCCGCCGCCCGCAGTGTTTTTGTTCCATTGACGGGAAGCAATCATGATTGAAAATAAAGTAGAAATAATAAAGCGTTTGGAAAGAGGTGAAACTTCATCGGTCATTGGAAAAGCGTTAGGCTACAGTCAGTCAACGATCGGAACAATTTTAAAGGATAAAGTGAGAATAATAGAGCATGTGAAAAGCCCTGCCCCGATGAAAGCTACAATTATTACTAAGCAACGCAGTGGTTTAATTATTGGTATAGATATATTTCTCAAGTGTTTTATATGCATAAAAAGGTAAAATATATACTGTATACTCAGACAAATGTTTGACTGACACTAAATAATACCAGATGTACTTGTTCCGACTTACATACAAATCCGACTTGAAGATGGACTCAGGATCGGAGCTCATTCATAACCTGCGGACTGCCTGTATTGAGGGCATTCGTGAGTCTTTGTTGCAGGAGGGGCAGGGCTGGTAAGCAGCTCAGTGTTTGGGGATCCATTGTTTTAGTTGTGATAGACCATGAGTGATTAAAGAGGGGGACGGCATTGCTAGTCAAGGAAAATGTCACAAGACTGCTCAAGATGACTGACAAGTGAGCTTCTCCAGTGAAGGAATAAGAAAACTATGACCACATTAATGGGATTATATTGTAGACCACCCAACAGTTTGCAGGATTTAGAGGAACAAATTTGTAGAGATCGCAGACTGTCGCAAGAGATATAAGGTTGTGATAGCAGGTGATTTTAACTTTACACACATTGACTGGGAGTCCCATACTGTAAGAGGGCAGGATGGGAAGAAGTTTGCCAAATATGTTCAGGAAAGTTTTGTTAATCAGTACATAAAAGTGCTAATGAGAGAGAGACTGTGTGACACTAGATCGGCTGTTAGGGAATGAGACAGGGCAGGTGACTGAAGTTTCAGTAGTGGGTACCTTGCATCTAGTAATCATAATACCATTAGTTTTTAGGTAAATATGGAAAAGGATAGGTCCAGTCCTCAGGTTGAGATTCTAAATTGGAGAAAGGCTATTCTGATATCAGAAAGTATCTGGCAAGTGTGGATTAGGATAGATTGTTTTTCTGGCAAGGTGTAAGCCTTCAAAAGTGAAATTTTGAGAGTACAAAATTTGAATGTTCTTGTTAGACTAAAAGGCAAGGATAACTGCTTTACGTCACAGCCTGGTGTGGAAACACTAATGCCCTTGAATAGAAAATCCTACAGAAAGTGGTGGATAGGGCTCAGTCCATTCTTGGTAAATCCCTCCCCACTGTTGAGCTTATCTACACGGTGAAATGTTGCTGGAAAGCAGCATCCTTCATCAGGCGTTCCACCACCCAGGTCACGCTCTCTTCTCACTGCTGCCATCAAGAAGAAAGTACAGGAGCCTCAGGGCCCACACCACCAGGTTCAGGAACATTTATTACCCCTCAACCATAAGGCTCTTGAAGCAAAGAGGATAACTTCACTCAACTTAACTTGCTCCATCACTGAAATGTTCCCATAACCTATGGACTCACTTTCAAGGGCTCGTCATCTCATATTTATTATTTATTTACTTATTATTATTCATGATGTATTTGCGCAGTTTGTTGTCTTTTGCATGCTGGTCGGATGCCAAAGTTGGTGCAGTCGTTCACTGATTCTATTATGGTGAGGGGACTTGCACTGAATTTTGATACCTCTGCGCAAAGGGCAGTGGGTAACAGGGTCCCACACTCCAGAAGAATGTGCTTTCCAAAGTACGCTGCTGTGGCTCGGGCAAGGTGAAACGGAGTGAAGGAGAGTAGTCAAGGTGGCCATAACAATGATCAGTGTTGCTCGTGAGTGTATTTGCCAGCTGAGATGGAAGGTCAAAGCTGTTTACCCCAGTTACAAAACAAACCCTGTAGCTGCCTTCACCTGAGGCCATTTCACTTTAGCTCAGATTAAGAATTGTCCTTGTGGTGATCCGTTCCACAAGTTGTAGAAAAGGTAAAACAACGACAATGCAGAATAAAGTGTAAAAGCTACATATAGAGAAAGTGTGGTGCAGGTTAAATTAAAAGGGACAGCTCGGTAGCGTAGTAGTTAGCACTACGCTTTACAATACCAATGACCCAGGTTCAATTCCCGCTACTCCCTCTATGGAGTTTGTACATTCTCTTCATGATCGTGTGGGTTTCCTCCGGGTGCTCCGATTTCTTCCCACAATCCAAACACAAAATAGTAAATTTGTCCCATGATTAGGCTAGGATTAAATCGGAGGATTGCTGGGTGGTGCAGTACGAAGGGCCTATTCTGTGTTGTATCTCAATAAAGAATAAATGATGTGTCCACCTTCATAAGATTATTGTTAACTTTACCTGCGAACATTCCTAAATGTTGGGGCAGGAATCAAACTGGCTCAGTATCCCGGTCTGCAAACTATCCAGTGACCTTGAAACCAGTCGTCAACATCCCTTTGCTCTCGCCTCTTGTAGTGGCCAATGCTAGGAGCAGTAAGTGCAAAATGGCAGGAAGTCATGTTGCAGTTCTAGGCCACATGAAGGATTGTGTGTGGTTCTGGTTGCTTCATTGCAGGAAGGCTTTGGAGAGGGTTCGAATGTGGCTCACCAGGCTGCTGCCTGGATTAGAGAGTATCAGCTCTAAGGAGAAATTAGACAGACTTGTTTTCTCTGGAATGTCAGAGGCTGAAGGATGACCGAAGAACAAGACTCTAAAATTATGAGAGGCGGAGATGGCCAGAGTCTTTTTCTCTGAGTGGAAGTGATAAATTCTACAGAATGTAGCTTTATGCTGTGAGGGGTAAATCTTAAAGGGGGCATGTGGGGCAATTTTTTTAACACAAAGCTTGGTGGAGCTGAAACGTGTTGCCATTGATGATAGTGGAAGCAGATAGGATGGAGGTTTATAAGAGACTTTTACACAGACACATGAATATGAGATAGACATTTAAGTTGACACAAGGATGGGAGGGAATGTGGATCGGGTACAGGAAGAACGGATTAGTTTAATTTGTCATCATACATGGCTCAAGTGTTGTGTGTTACTCTAGAACTAGATGCAGATTTAATTATTTAAACTGGTACTAGATGTGTATTCGAAAGGAAAGAATTTTCAGGTCTATGGGGAAGAAGGTACATTTTCACACTAAGTGGATTATCCTGCTAGTACTGATTTGAGGGGAAAATGGTCTTCTGTGTTATAACCATAATGTGTTAACTTCCTTATGGAACCTCATACCGACACACACAGTACATCAACAGTAGAAATAAATAAAAGCATCCCATGCCTCCTCTCCCCCAAGCTGTGTTGATGCTTCTTTCTAATCCTAACACTGTGTACAGCTTGTTAAAAAAGACTTGAGATTTTTATGGTCTATTTTTCACAAAGTCTCTTTGCTAATTAATAATATCATGACAAGTGTTGTGAACAAAACCATCTGAGAGGATGCATTTCCTTCAAAACAACAGATGCTGACTCTTCCATTCTATTCTCTGTTTTCCTATTTGCTCTATCAAATCCACCTGGCTAACAGTTCCCTGATGTTGCCTTTGAACCATTATACATTCTGCAGCTAAATGTTGGTGATGTTATGCCCTCATAATTCAAATCTTCGAACATCCTGCAAGCAAACATCTTTTAACATGTGTTAAATAAAATGAAAAAGAGGATAAAACATCTAAAATCCATATGGATGTATTTGCATAACTTATTATATCTACCATCACTTCTGGTCCAGCCAATTAAATGCTGTCGCCATGCGAGGCTCGGTATCCAACATTGAGAGAGTTGCCCTCCTAACTTCTATCAATGAGATGGATTGTAATTATTATAATAACTTTATTCATGGAGCACTTTTCATACTGATGGTGTAGTTCAGAATGATTTACAATGGGATCAAAGTACAAACATAAAAATAAAATAAAAAATAAAAATGACCATTAAAGTAAAAGGCAAAAAGATGTTAGTTAAAAGCAAGGTTAAATAAATAGGTTTTCAGCTGGTGTTTAAAAGTGTCAACTGAGTCTGAATCCTTTATAGTTTTAGATATTGAATTCCACAATTTAGGAGTGTAGTTTTAAAAAAAAGCTGACCTACCAGTTATCTTTTGAGGGAGATTTGTTTAAATTTAAGAGACCGGCGAAAGATGACTTGAGAGCTTGAGTAGGATTAGATAGATAGATACCTTATTAATTCCAAGGAAATTATAGTGTCACAGTAGCATTACAAATGCACAAATATTAGAAGAGAAGTAAGAAGGAATAAAAAATAAGTTACCTCGCAGTCTAACAGGAGGAGGGGGTCATCACTTCCCCGGCTATAGGTTGACTCATTATAGAGGCTTATAGCTGAGGATAAGAATGAACTTGTACAGCATTCCTTGGAGCAGTGCAGTTGTCTTTGTCCATTACTAAAAGTGTTCCTCTGTTCTACCAAGGTGGCTTACAGAGGGTGAGCAACATTGTCCAGAATGGCCAGGATTTTCCATCTTTGTTCCACCACAGCCTCCAGTGTGTCCAGTTTGACTCCGATATCAGAGCCAGCCTTTCCAATCAGTTTACTGGACCTATTGGCGTCACCCATGTTGATGCCATTGCCCCAGTACACCACCGCATAGAAGTTTGTACTGGTGCCAACAAATTGGTAGAGCATGTGAAGGAGAGGCCTGCATACTCCAAAGTCCCTCAGTCTCCTCAGGAAGTAGAGGCAACTCTGGCCTTGTACACAGCCTCTGTGTTGATGCTCCACTCAAGTCTGCCAACCAGGTGTACTTCAGAAATTTGAAAGTCCTCACCACATCCATGTCCTCACCATCAATAGTATCAGGGAGGATTATAAAATGAAAACTATTCTGTGATGTACTCTGGTCCCAGACCATTGAGAGCCTTATAAACAAGTAAGAGAACTTAAAAATTAATTCTAAAAGATATAGGAAGCTAATGAGCAGCTAGTACAGGAGTGATATATTCTCTCATAGTTTTGGTTAAAACAAAGACAAGATTCTGTGGGCACGATAAAGGCACTCAGTTTTTGGGTCAGAAGTGTGTGAAGTTGCCACTACTTGGGAGAAGATTCTTGGGAAATTGAAAGGTCTGAAGGTAGATAACTCACCTGGACCAGATGGATACACACCAGGGTTCTGAAAGAGGTGGTTAAAGAGATTGTGGAGTTATTAGCAATGATCTTTTCAAGAATCACTAGATTCTGGAATGGTTCTGAGAGATTGGAAAATTACAAATGTCACTCCACTCTTCAAGAAAGGTTAGAGGCAGAAGAAAGGAAATTATAGGCCATTTAGGCTGAGCGCTGTGGTTGGGAAGATGTTGGAGTTGATTGTTAAGGACGAGGTTTCAGGGTACTTGGAGGCGCATGATAAAATAAACCATGGTTTCCTCAGGAGAAAATCGTGCCCAATAAGTCTGTTGGAATTCTTTGAAGAACTAACAAGCTGGATAGATAAAGGAGAACTGGTTAATGTTGTGTACTTGGATTTTCAGCAGGCCTTTCACAAGCTTCCATATAAGAGGCTACTTAAGTTAAGAGCCCATGGTACTTCAGGAAAGATACTAGCATGGATAAAGCAGTAGAGTGCCTGATTGGCAGGAGACGCAGTAGGAATAAAGGGAGCCTTTTCCTGGTTGGCTGCCAGTGGCTAGTGGTGATCCACAGGGATCTGTGTTGGGACCACTTCTTTTTAAGTTATATGTCAATGACTTGATGACAGAATTATTGGCTTTCTTGCAAAGTTTGTGGAAGGACAGATAGTTTTAAGGAAGTAGCAAGGCTACAGGAGGACTTAGATTGGGAGTATGGGCAGAGAAGTGGCAGATGGAATATAGTGTAGGGAAGTCTGTGGTCATATGCTTTGGAAGAAGAAATAAAGGGTAGACTTTTTCTAAATGGAGAGAAAATTCAAAATCTGTGGTGCAAAGATACTTAGGAGTCCTTGTACAGGATTGCATAAAGGTTAATTTGCAGTTGAGTCTGTGGTGAGGAAGGCAAATGCAATGTTAGCATTCATTTCAAGAGGACTAGAATATAAAAGCAAGCATTGAGGCTTTATAAAGCACTGGTGAAGCCTCACTTGGAGTATTGAGTAGTTTCAGTAGTTTCTTAAAAACGATTTGCTGACACTGGAGAGAGTTCAAAGGAAGTTCACAAAAATGATTCCAAGATTGAATGTCTTGTTGTATGAAGAGCATTTGATGGCTCTAGGTCTGTACTCACTAGGATTCAGAAAAATGAAGGGTGACCCAATTGAAATCTATCAAATGGTGGAAGTAGATGTGGAGAGAATGTTTTCTATGATGGAAGAGTCTAACACCAGAAGATTCAGCCTTAGAATCGAGAAGTGTCATTTTAGAATGGAGATGAGGAATTTCTTCAGTAATTTGTTGCCACAGGTGGCTGTGTACATTTAAGGCAGAGGTTGATAGATTCTTGATTGGTCAGGGCTTAAAGGCATATGGGGAGAAGGCAGGAGATTAGGGGGCTAAGAAGGAAAACGGATTGGTCATTATAAAATAGCAAAGTAGGCTCAATGGGCCAAATAGCCTAATTCTGCTCCCATAAATTACGGTCTTAATGATCTTCGTCAAGCAGCGGCGTCCTGATTGAGTTGAAGTTTGTCAATAGATTGCTTTGGAAGGCCAGAAAAAGTGCACTGTAGTAATATAATTATTCAATATAAAGATGGGAATTCATTTTTCAGCATCATAACATGACAGAAGCAGGCATACCTATGCAATATTTCTTAAGTGTAGAAATGCTGCTTTGGTCAGTTTCTTTATGTAGGATTTAAAATTCAAACTAAATCAAGGACAACACACAGGCTAGTCACTTCTGCTTTCACAAGGGGAGGCAAGGTTATCAAGAAGGTTATCTCCTTTGACTTTGGGATAAACCAGAAGTATTTCAGTTTTATCTTCATTTAGTTTTAGGATGTTATTGCTTATCCATTAATATATTGCAACCTTACCAGATGTCAGAGAGATGGAGTGTTATCACCATCAGGCTCCGCCGAGCCATGCAATTGTGTGTCATCTGCATAACAGTGGAAATCATGTTTATGCTCTCTAATTATGTCTCACAGAGAGAGCATGTATAAGCAGAAGAGTAGGGGACCATGACAGTTTCCATGAGCAACACCGAAAGGGTCATCATATCTCTCAGAAAACTAGCCTCCAAGCCAGACAATTTTCTCTGATATATATGATGAAACCCATTAAGGGCACTACCAGAAGGTCAGTTGTATTCAAGGCAAGCACGTGTATCTACAAGAATTGGAACTGAAACTCCCTTGGCATCATGCTGAGCCAAATGTCACTTTTGTGACAAATGTCAGTTTTGATAAGGACCGTCTCCATGTTGTGGAGACTGAAAACCTGGCTGAAAGTTTCTCATTCAGAAAGTGGTTGAGTTGGTTGAAAATGACTTTTTCAAGAATACTGCCCAGGAAGGGAAAACTTGATATAGGCCTGTAGTTAATTAATATCTCACTATCACGATTTGGCTTTTTAATTAGAGGGTTGACAGCTGCAGTTTTAAAGGCATCTGGAAGAACTCCAGTTTGAAAGGATTTGTTAATAATTTTCCTAACAGAATTGAAAACATTATTAAATGAGTCCTTAAAATGTATCTTAGGGGCAGGGTTGAGACAGCAAGTAAAGGGTTTATTCTTTTTTACAATCTTAGAGTTCTGAATCAGAAATACTTGTAAATTTTGACATGCTTTCCATCTCTTTGTTGGCTATAGAGGTTACCAGTATCTGTAGCTATACTCTCACTGATGGAAGACTTTTAGTTGATAAAAAAAATTATGACTTCCTCTCATTTTGTGGCAGATGTTTGACTGAGCTCATTACAGGTTGGGGCAGGGATCAACAGTTGGTTTATAGTTGAATCAGCATTATTCTCTGTAACAATCTTGGAGAAATGGGCTCTTGCAGAGCATATAGCAGGTTAAAGGGGTTTGGTTTTTCTTGAAAATATTACGATAGATCTCCAGTCCAGTTTTCCTCCATTTTCTCTCAGCTACTCTGCATGATCTCGTGAGCTCGCGGTCAGAATCGTAAAACCATTGTGACGTTTTACCAAGTAATTTCTTTTTCTGGAAATTGGAATGCTCTTCACTGATGTAGATGAGTGCAGCTCCTACAGCAGCCAAGAAGCTCATCAACTGTCCAGGAAAAAAACAGCCCACGTGATTGACACATTGTCAAAGAAGGATGTCAGAATCAGGTTTATTATCACTGAAATGTGAAGTAATTTTTTTGTAGAAGCTGCACATTAAAAAAACTATCGTAAGTTATAACAATTAAAACGAAATGAACAAATAGTGCAAACGAGGAATAGTGAGGTGGGTAGTGAATAGGATCATTCAAAAATCTGATGTTCCTGAAAGGTTTGATGTCTGTCTTCAGGCTCCTGTACCTCTTTCCTGATGATGGCAATGAGAAGAGTGCACGCCCCAGTTGATGGAGAGGGTTCTTAATGATAGAGGCTGCCTTTTGAAGATGACCTAAGTGGTGGGTTGGCTGTGCCTGTGATGGAGTTGGCTGAGTCTGCAACCTCTTGCGATCTGTACATTGGAGCCTCCGTGTGCAGGCCGCGATGCAGTCAGTTAGGATGCTCTGCGCAGTTCATCTGTACAAATTTGCTAGGGTTGTTGGTGGCACACCTGATCTCCTCAGACTCCTAATGTGGTATAGCAGCAGCTATCTAAGGTGTGCAGAGGTGAAGAAATAGATTTTTAAAAAAAATATCCCCCACTCCCTTTAAACAATACCATACCTTAGGAATATTCCCCTCTGAATCTGCTAGTAGATCCCAAGTTCAAAGTAAACTTATTATCAAAGTACAATCCGTCGTCTTATATAACCCTGTGATTCATTTTCTTGTGGGCATACTCAACATATCTATGGAATAGTGCGAGGGGTGATTGATAAGTTTGTGGTCTAAGGTAGAAGGACTCAATTTTAGAAAACCTAGCACATTTATTTTCAACATAGTTCCCTCATACACTTACACACTTAGTCCAGTGGTTGTGGAGCATACGGATCTTGGACCTCCAGAGAGTGTCCACAGCAGGGGTGATTGATAAGTTCGTGGCCTAAGGTAGAAGGAGATGAGTTACTAACTTCAAGTATTCTACATAATCACTCAAAGAGTTGAACTGCATGTGCATGTAACGAGAGCTGTATAACTCATCTCCTTCTACCTTAGGCCACGAACTTATCAATCACCCATCTGTGGACACTTTCTGGAGGTCCAAGATCCATATGCTCCACGACCTCTGGACTAAGTGTTTAAATGTAGGAGAGGACTATGTTGAAAAATAAATGTGCTTACCAATCACCCCTTGTAACTAAACAGAATTAATGAATGACTGCCAGACTAAGTCTTTCTACCAGAGTGCAGAAGACAACATACTGTGCAAACGCAAAAAGAGGAAGCAGTAATATCAGAATCAGATTTGATATCACCAACATATGTCATGAAATTTGTTAACTTTATGGCAGCAGTACAATGAAATGCATGATAAATATAGAGAAAAAACTGAATTAGTTTAAGTTTATTCATGTCTATTAAATCATTAAGTTAAAATAAGTAGTGCAGAAAAACAGAAATAAAAATTAGCGAGTAAGTGTTCATGGGTTCAATATCCATTTAGGAATCAGATGGCAGAGGGGAAGAAGCTGTTCCTGAATCGCTGTGTGCCTTCAGGCTCCTGTACCTCCTTCCCAACAGTAACAATGAGAAGAGGGCATGTCCTGGGTGGTGGGGATCCTTAACGATGGATGCAGCCTTCTTAAAACACCACTCCTTGAAGATGTCTTGGATACTACACAGGCTGGTCCTCATGATGGAACTGACTAATTATACAAGTTGCTGCAACTTACATCAATCTTGTGTAGTATCTCCCGCGTACCAGACAGTGATGCAGCCAGGCAGAATGCTTTCCATGGTACATTTGTAGAAGTTTTCGAGTGTTTTAGTTGACAGACCAAGTCTCCTCAAGCTGCAAATAAAATATAGCCCTGTCTTGCCGCCTTCGTAGCTGCATCAATAGGTTGCTTCCAGGTTTGGTCCTCGGAGATATTGACATGCAGGATTTGAAATTGCTCAGTATAAATTAATAAGCAATAAATATTAACAACAGGAGACGAAGAGTACTTGAAAGTGAGCCCTTTAGTTGTGGGAATATTTCAATGATAGGGCAAGTAAAATTATCCCCTTTGTTCGATTGAAGAGTGATAACGTTCCTGAACCTGGTGGTGTGTAGGCCTCCGTTAGTCTTGATAAACCATAGACTTGTGCCTTGGAAAGTTTCCAGGGCGCAAGCCTGGGTTTTTTTTATGGAAGACCGGCAGTTGCCCAAGCTGCAAGTCTCCCCTCTCCATGCCACCAATGTTATCCAAGGGGAAGGGCATTAAGGACCCATACAGCTTGGCACCAGCGCCATCGCAGAGCAATGTGTGTTTAAGTGCCTTGCTCAAGGACACACACACAGCCTCAGCCAAGGCTCGAACTAGCGACCTTCAAATCACTAGACAAACGTCTTAACCACTTGACCACGCGCCAACACACCTGGTGGTACCCATCGTGAGGCTCTCTTGTACCTTCTTCCTGATGGCAGCAACGAGAAGAGAGCATGTCCTGGATTGTTGGGGTCCCTGATGATGGATGCTGCTTTCCTGCAACAGCATTTCATGTAGATGTGCTCAATGGTTGGGTGGACTTTACCCATGATGGACTGGGCCGTATCCACTTCTTTTTGTAGAATTTAAAAAGAATTTTTGATAGTTTTCTGAAACCCACAGAACATTGCCAATGATCACCGGTGCCATCTTGCATCTGATTTAACTTGGAGGTCATCCTGGTCTTGATTTTACCCATTGCCTCTGCCTTTTGTGAAGGTTGATACATTAGGGACATTCAAAAGAATCTTAGATAAGCATGTGGATGAAAGGAAATTGGGTGGTTATGGGCTGTGTAGGACGGAAGGGTTAGATTGATCAAGGAGTTGGGTAAAAGTGGAACAGAACATCGTGGGATGAAGGGCTCCTACTGTGTAGACAGCATTCTGACAGGCTGCATCACTGTCTGGTGTGGAGGGGCTACTGCACAGGACCGAAAGAAGATGCAGAAGGTTGTAAATCTAGTCAGCTCCATTGTGGGTACCGGCCTACAAAGTACCCAGGATATCTTCAGGAAGTGGTGTCTCAGAAAGGCAGCATCCATTAGTAAGGACCTCCAGCACTCAGGACATACCCTTTTCTCATAGTTCCCATCAGATAGGAGGTACAGAAGCCTGAAGGCACACACTCAGCAATTCAGGAACAACTTCCCTTCTGCCACCAGATTCCTAAATGGACATTGAACCCTTGAACACTACTTCACTTTTTTAATACATATTGTTTTTATTTTTGCACGATTTTAAATCTATTCAATAATTGATTTACTTATTAATATTATTTTATTATTTCCTTCTGTATCATGTACTGCATTGAACTGCCGCTGCTAAGTTAACACATTTCATGACACACGCCGCTGATAATAAATCTGATTCTGTGATGTTCTCTGTTGTTCTATGGTTGTGTTGAGCTTGATGCTAATCCCTTCCCACTGCATTTGCATTTTGTAGCATTTCCCTCATTCCCGGCATATTCCCAAAGGTCTCTTAAACTCCACTGTCCTATCTGCACCTTCTCCAAAGTCTCCACTTCCTTCCTGTAATGAGGCAACCGGAATTGCATACAATTCCCTAAGTGAAGCCAAACCGAGGTTTTGTACAGAAGCAGCATAACTTCCTCTGAGACTCAGTGGCCGACTAGTGAAGGCAAGCAGGCCGAGCACATGGTTCACCACCCAATCTACTGATAGTATCGACTTCACAGTCTTGGAATTTGCCCTTGATTAATTTTTAGTTCGGATGGAGTTTTAAAAAAGGTGGGAGGGCAGGGGCTCTTGTGAGTTCACTAAGGGTAAGTTATAGAATGTGTTGATGTACAGGGACAAAAATGGGTTACTAAAGCAGGCCCACATGCACACCCAGGGTGAGAACTAAAGCACCAAAGATTCCCTGTTCTCAGTAGATACATTCTGAGACCAATTAATGGGTATTTCTTGGTGCATTGGGAGTTTCTCTGTGATTGCACAGATCAGAGGTAAGGAGACAACCTTTTTTTGGTAAACCACATTTTTCTTCCTCAAATATGTGAGAAAAGAAATGAGCTAGTGTTGCTAGACTTGCAACTAAGTGTCCCAAATACATTTCAATTATATCAGCAGCTTTCCCATGGCAGGGAGTCGGAAGATGACAGATGACACATAACCTGAGGGGTGTTACACAGCATGCTGTTCCCACCAACTGAAAGCAATCAATTGTTATACTCACAAGGGATTCTTCAGATGCTGGAAATCTTGAGCAACGCGCAAAAAACGCTGGAGGACCTCAGCAGGTCTGGCAGCCTCTATGGTGGGGAATAAACAGTTGCCATTTCAGTCTGAAACCCTTCGTCAGGACTTGAAAGCAAGAGGTCGAGAGCCCGAATAAGAAGGTGGGGAGAGGGGGAGGAGTACATGCTGGATGGTGATAGGCGAGACCAGATGAGGGGGAAGGAGTGTGTGTCGGGGAGGCAAGTTGAAGTAAGAAGCTGGGAGTGGATAGGGGGAAGAGCTAAATGGCTGATGAAGAAGGAATCTAAAATAAGAGGGCAATGGACCATGGATGGAAGGGAAGGAGGAGATGAATCAGAGGGAGGTGATCGGCAGTTGGAAAGAGAAGAGATGGAAGAGTAGCCAGAACAGGAATGGAAAAAGAGAGCTGGAAGTGAGGTGAAGGGGAGAAATTACCAGAAGTGAGAGAAATCAATGTTCATGCCATCAGGTTAGATTCTTCCTCTACTCATTATGGCAGGAGAAGAAGCCTTAGATGGACATGTCACAATAGGAATGGGAAGTTGAATTGAAAAGGGTAGAAACCAAGAGATCCCACCTTTTGCAGCAGTCAGAGTGAAGGTACTCCTGAATCTGCATCAGGTCTCATCAATGTAGAGACCTCTACACCGGGAGCTGCAGATACAGCAGATGACCCCAACAGCAGCTCATCTTCTAAGCAAAGGTCATGAAAACATGGTAGCTGACTGGCATCTCACAGTCAGCAACAGGAGTATCTAAGATCGAGCGGGTGAGGGAAAGATGGTATTGGGTCTTATGCATCTTATGTGGCTAGATTGAGTGAGCTAGGGTTTCTCTCTTTGGAGCGAAGGAGAGGTGTATAAGATTATAAAAGATTATTGACAGTTGACAGCTGCCACCCTTTTCCCAGAGCAGGAATGGCTAATACCAGAGGACACCTTCTTAGATGATTGAAGGAAGGTTTAGGGAAGTTGTCAGAGAGAGTTGTATGTGCATGGAATACACTACCAAGGGTGTTGGTAGAGGCTGATACTATAGGGACATTTAAGAGACCTTTAGCTAGGTGCGTGGATGAGTGAAAAGTGGAGGCCTGTGCGGGAGGGGAGCTTCAGAGTAGGTTAAAAGGTCAGCACAACAGTGTGGGCCAAGGGGCCTGTACTGTGCCGTACCATTCGAGGTTCCCTGTTTTAAATGTTGAATTTGTCTGGCTGTGGTAAGTTTATTCAGTCATCTATACAACCCTACCACAGGTGCTAAAGAATGTTCTTCATTCTTTAGCTTTGGTTGAAAAAGAACAAAACAATTCCTGCTGAAACCCGAATGGACTTGGGTTTTGTACTGTCATCTAATATGGTCTTCACAATGCCATCGAAACAGCTTATTCCCCCTGTTTCCTCTTTGCAGCTTGATGGTTTATCATCACCTTCCAAGGCGGACCCCAGACATAGGAAGTACACAAAATCCAGTTTGAATATCTTCTTAGAGAGACAGGTCTGATGTGGTGCTTGGGATAATGATTTGAAACCCTTACTGCAACTCAATTCTTTCCTCCAGTCTGTGACAAATTGGTGAGCAAACTTTAAAGCAGTTTGACTTGACAATTTCCTTGCAGTAATAAATCGATGTGACAAGGCCTGTGAAGTTTGCCATGGCAACAGAAACAACTCGCTCCTATAGAGACCGCAACTTGCTTTAGGAATTGACTTCTTTGAGCAAGCATTACTTCAAATTTTGGAACAAGAGATTGACTGAGCAGTCTCTGAAATTAAAGACCCTGGTCTCAAATTGCACTGGCTAAGAAATCATCCCTTTTGCTTCAGCTGTTCAGTCGCATTATTTACTTGTGCCTAGTGCTACAGCATCCTATTTACCCTCAAAATAAGTTTACAAAGATCTTCTTTATCTTTACATTGAGGTTCAAGAAGATCTCATCATAGCTCAGACACAAGAGAAGCGGGGAATTTTCTATACAGATTCTCTCCGTACAACTTCAACACCTCTCACCATCCGTAACTGAATTTTTGTAAAGAGCTGCAGTTTATATCCAGACTTGTACTGTTTTCTGTTCAGTCATTGGCTCTTTGCTTGGTGATCCACTTTGCTCTGGCAAAAACTTGATCCAAAATTACCTGATTTGTTTAGCTCAATACCAGTCTATCTTGCCCCCTCGTCCCCTCTTCCCCTCGTCCCCCCCTCCCCCCCCCGCACCCCTCTCCCTCTTCTGCACCCACAGGAGAACTTCTGCATTCAAAAGTACATTGAATGAGCACAAAGAAAAAGATTGTATAACATAGTATAAGAGCTACAGAAAGAGTGTCCAACCAGTCCATGCCAATGTTTGAGATCAAATTCAAATTAGGTTTATTTTCAAAGTGCGTCAATGCTGCCATATACAACCATGAGATGATTTACCTCACGGCGTTCATGGTAAAACAAAGAAATACAACAGAATCAATGAAAACTATTCACAAAGACTGACTAACAGCCAACGTGCAAAAGAAGACAAGCGTCAAATGTATAAAGACAGGCAGATCGATACATACAGTACTGTACAAATGTCTGTAGCACATATATATTGCTAGGGGGCCTAAGACTGTTATGCAGTACTGTAGTAATTTTATGTATTGCACTGTAATGCTCCCACAAAAAAAAACAAATTTCACGCCGTGAGCGATGATAAACCTGATTCTGATATGGGTCTCATTGTGGACTGAGAGTGGGAAGGGAGCAGTGAGAGGAGAATCATGTTCGGGAAAAGGGGAAGGGAGAGGGGATGGAGTGGGAAGTGCCAGAGGGACATTCTGTGGTGATCAATAAACCAGTTGTTTGGAATCAAATGACTTTGCCTGGTGTCTCAGGGCTGGGTGTGTCTGATCCCCCTCACCCTGGCCCCGGCACTCCTTCTCTGCCACCTGTCCCACACCCCTCCCATGGCGCTCCACCCTCACCATTCTCAATGTCCTTTGCTTATACTGAATTTACAAGTTCATTCTCTACTCCATGTGGTAAATACAGTACTGTGCAAAATTCTTGAACACCCTAGCTATATATGTCTGTCTAAGACTTTTACACTGTAGATAATATAGAGAACATTAATTGTGGAGTCCTTGAAAGGGAGTCCATAGGCTGTGGAGTTGGTTCAGAGTTGAGGAGACTGAACACTGGCAATAACTGTTCCTGAACCTGGTGGTGTGGGACCTTCCTGATGGCAGCAGAAGTGAGCGTGGCCTGGGTGGAGGGGAGTCCTTGATAATGGATGTTGATTCTCGTGACAGCGCTCCTTGTACATGTGCTCAGTGGTGGGGAGGGCTTTGCCTGTGACGGTCTGGGCTGGACGTACCACTTTCCCATTCTTGGCCGTTGGTATCTCCACATCAGGCTGTGAAGCAACCAGTCAGGATACTCTCCACTGTGCATCTATACACATGCTCAATCTGTGTAAGCTTCTTAGTAGAGGGATAGGTATAGTGTGGGTGCTCCTTTTGAAGTTGTTTCTCTTACTCCTCTTCTAATCCTAACAGTGTAACTCTCTATTGCCTCCTTTTAAAGATATAGATATAACGATATACTTATTCCATTCATTAATTCACCGGCACCTGATTCTATCTGAAGCAGCAAATTCACTGGAGAGTTTCCTGTACTACTCTGTAACATCTTCAAAGAAATGAATTATAAATGTGCTGGTGTATTGAAAGAAATAGTATTCAATAGTTTGGAAAATGTGCCAGTCCAGCACCACTGAAGTCCCAAGGGTGCTGAGTTATAGAGCTTTTCTTTATATCTTTGCAGCACCATGTGCCATTCTGTGATTGTTTTTCCACCGGCTCACATTTCCCAATCTTGTTGGCTGGTCACCATTTTAAGTGTACGCTAATCTGATCTGTTGTGTTTTCCCCTGTTGAACACAGGAGTATGTTAACAAATCAACTCCTTGACTTTCAGGTAAAATCAGCTGATTAATCTGTTGTTTTTGCTGAGAGGATTGGATTAAATCCAGGTCAATCCCTGTGAGGAATCAAACTTTAGGTGAGGATGGCTGCATGTCAGAGCATGCACCGATTCAGCTGAGAGCAGGTGTCACCGGACACTGATATCACCAACGTCAATTTGTAATGTTACCTTGTCCTCATCTTCCACTTTCTCCCTCATTGTTTCCTCTACAGCAGTCTTACTCAACCTGCTGAAGTTTGTCTTATTTCATATTCACAAGTCGTGGCAAATCAGTTTCCACATTTAGCCTTCAGTGATGCAGCTGGTAGATTTTCAGTCTCAGCGACCTGGTTTCAATATTGAACTCCGGAGCTGCATAGTGAAGTTTTCTGTAACTCCAGGTTTCCTCCCACATCCCAAAGATGTGCAGGTTGACCATTGTAAGTCGCCTCTAGTGGTAGAATTGAGGGGGAATTGGAAAGAAAGCGGGGAGAATATCAAACTCAGGAGGATCTGCAGTTGTCAGAAATCCAAGGCAACGCATGCAAAATGCTGGAGGAATTCAGCAGGCCGGGCAGCCTCTATGGAAAGGAATAAACAGTTGATGTTTTGGGCTGAGACAGTTCATCAGGACTGGGGAAAAAAAGATGAGAAGTCAGAGTGTTGTGAGGAGAATAAAATAGGTTTACTGTGAGTGCTTGATAGTCAGCATGGACTCTGAGCTGAAGGGCCTGTTTCCTTGCCTTATCTTCCCTTGCCATCTTTGCAAGAAACTTGTACCACTTCCATCCTCACTCTTACAACGATCTTGTCACCATTTGCAAAATAAATAACCCACATGGTCCAGAGTTCTGTCATTCCCTTGCTGTCTTGAGTCCCTTCGATTTTTGTTATGAATGCTGTACATCCGATGTTATGTCCCTGTGATGCTGCGAGTCAGTTTTTCTTTGCACTGTGCATACATGTATTTGTGCACATGACAATAAACTCGACTTTGGCCCTCCCACAGTATTTCAGATGTAATTCAAAATATTTCTCCTTGTTCATACAGCTACCCATAGTTCCATCTCCTACTGAAAACCTTTTTCTCCCTGTTTGTCTTTCCCCATGTCCCCTCTATTCCAACAGTAGATCTTTCTTTCTTTCTTTTTAAATTTTTTATTAGTTTTAAACAAACATAAATGAAACATGAATACAAAAATGTTTGAGAGTACATAATTAATAGTTTAAGTAGACATTCAGATGTATAATAAAAGTATATAACCTCTCAAACTCAGAACATTAATGAACAAAGAAGTAAAAAGAGAAAAAAAAAGAAAAACACCCCAAAAAAGAGAGGGGAAAAAAACAACAAAAAAAAACACTCACCAACATGGGCCATTGAATAATATTAAGTACATATACAGTAGTGCCAATAACTCCGAACCTCCATCCAATTAATTAAGGATAATATAAGTAAGGTTTAGGAAAAGACAATTCAACTCATGTGAAAATGTTGAATAAAAGGTCTCCAAGTTTCTTCAAATTTAACTGAAGGATCAAAAACCACACTTCTAATTTTTTCTAAACTCAAACAAGAAATAGTTTGAGAAAACCACTGAAATACAGTTGGAGGATTAATTTCTTTCCAATTCAATAAAATAGATCTTCTGGCCATTAATGTAACAAATGCAATCATTCGTTGAGATGAAGCGGATAAACGACAGTAGATCTGTCAGCCATTGTGAAGTGCATTCCCCAACCACCGCTGCCTCACCTCAGGATGTCACCTTGTCAAAACATAGGGTTAACAGTGTTCAAGATTTTGTTTCCTTTGCTCTCCAGCTCAAGGTTACCCTATTTTTTTATTATTCAATGAACCTCTACCATTAAACAAGGAAGGGGTCCATGGAAGGGGGTTCCCAACCTGGGAACCCCAGCTCTAGTTGAAGTAAACTAAAACCAGAGCTAATATGAGAGTGTGTGTAGGCTTCCGTTAGTCTCGTGAATCCATGGATTTGTACCTTGGAAAGCTTCCAGGGCGTAAGCCTGGGCAGGGTTATATGGAAGACCGGCAGTTGCCTGTGCTGCAAGTCTCCCCTCTCCACGCCACCAATTTTGTCCAAGGGAAGGGCATTAGGACCCATACAGCTTGGCACCGGTGTCATCGCAGAGCAATGTGTGGTCAAGTGCCTTGCTCAAGGACACACACGCAGCTTCAGCCAAGGCTCGAACCAGTGACCTTCAAATCACTGGATGAACACCTTAATCACTTGGTCACGTGCCAACACACGTGGAGATCTGAAAGAGATCTAAAGATTGAGCATGGTTGCTAGAAGCATACCAGGTCCTAGACTTCCAACAGCTGGAAAGTAAACGAAGTCGGGTGAATTGATTGAAGATTAAAGATTGACCTCATTTGTCATGTAATCATTAAAATGTACAGTGAAATCTGCTGATTGCATCAATGACCAACACAGCCTAAAATGTGATAGCAGCATCATGCTTCTGGCACCTAAATGGCATGCTGCAACTAAGTAACCCTAACCTGTACATCTTTGGAATGTAGGAGGAAAGCAGAACACCTGGAAAAAACCTACGCGATCGGAGAGTAAGTACAAACTCCTAACAGACAGCGGCAGGAATTTTACCCCAGTCTGTTGCTTTGAAACATTATGCTAATCACTGTGCTATGTCTGTTGTTCCCAGTATTAATACCAAGCATGTTACTAGGGTATTTGTCAGGTTTGAAAAATTGGAAGGAAAAATTGTCACTGTTCACAGTACGGACATGAGGTTCCCTTTATTCCAAGATGGACATTACCTGAGTATGACATAAATTTTGACTTTCAGGAGGAAACAGTCCAAAGTGCTTCTGTTTAGGTTGCAGCCCCTCAGACTGCAATGACAAGAGGACTTTAGACTGAACTTTCCCCATACACCGTATGTGTTGGCTGCACCAGATTTCATTCACTAAAAACGCTATGCAAGCTCCTCTTAATATAAAAATTCATTTATCCTGCAAGCACATAGCCTGAAAAGAAATCAAATGTCTGTCTTTCCCTTTATGTCAAAGAGCAATCTCTATATATTGAGGTGATACTATTGATTTTACATAATGAGTTTCTATTAATTGGCGAGTTTCAAGTAATTTTGTTGCTTTGCTGGAATAAATGATGCTGTTGGACTGAGAAACTCTTTTAAGCAGCTAGTGTTCAGGATCCTATCAAAATATTGAGTTTGCAAAAGTAAGGCGACTTTTGTACATTGGTTATTTGTCTGTCTTCATTAATGGATAGATTTTTTTTGTAAATTCAATTGTATTTCTTTATTTCTCTAAATCCTGCAAGAAAATAAACCTCAAGGTAGTATACAATAGCATACAGTTTATACTTTGATCATAAAATTTACTTTTGTAGTGTAGTTAATATTTCAGTAATAATTGAGTAACATTGTAAATATATTTGATTAAGCATTCTTTGTTTACATAATTCATTGGGGGTAAAATGTAAAAGTACGTGAATGGCATACATCATTACGCCACCACGTCATGCTGTATATGTGTGTGCCTCACTAAAGAAAAGGAAAGTAAAACTAAGTAGAGCCATTTCCCAGGCTCCTGTGTTTTTCCTTCAATTAGTTTTGGGAACTTAACTTTGACTTTCAGTTCAAAAAGGCTGCAGAGTCTCTCAGCAGGACTGGTCAGCACAGTCTAATATCTAAAATCAAACGTGGTAACACAATAGTGAATCCTTACAGGATACAAGGTACCATCAGGGCTCTGTATCCAAGGGAACAGTTGCTGTTGTGCTATGCCATCTAATATAACGTCACAGTCAAACCAGCTATTGCTTCATCTCATTATATCAATAGAAGCCAATATGGTCACTAGGGGTAGGAATTTTGGGTTCAAGAATTGTCTTTACCCTCTTTCCTTGTCCCTATCATTACACAATTCTAAGCCCAGTGGCACCGAGACAATAGCTGGCATCCAGTAGCGTGATGTTGCTAAAACTTACATGAAGTGCAGCTGTTGTCTAATGCTTTTAGAGTGGCAGTGACCCAGGTTTGATTCTACCGCTGTCTATAAGGAGTTTGTACATTCTCATGAGCACGTAGGTTTTTCCAGGTGCTCTACTTTCCTCCCACATTCCAAAGACGTGAATTGTGGGTAGGCTATGTTGGTGCCGGAAGCATGGCGACACTTGCGGGCTGCCCCCACTGTATGTTTCAATGTACTTGTGGCAAAGGAAGTTAATCTTTAATCTTTTGTAGGTTAATTGGTAAGATGGGTGTAATTGTGGAGCGTAGCCTCACTGTGCGATATCTGTAAATATGTAAATACACTTACACTTTAGCTCTCCTATTCACAGTGCCACTATTGATATCTTATCTTCTGCTGTTGGCATGAGTACTACTATCAAGAAAAGCTTTCACCATTTCTACCCCTTTCTCTTGTTTCAAAAATAAACTTTATTCATAATAAAAAAGTAGCTAGAAAGGAATAAGCACAGTGCAAAAAGCCTTTTACATTCTTCATATCATATGGTCAATACATTTAGTGGTGTTAATATTTTTTTAAAGCATTGCACCATTGGCCCTTATGTGCCCACCTCCCCACCCAGCCAGAGTGATACACCCTTTCAATGTTTGAAAGGACTTCCTCACTCAATTCAGCCCCTCAGTGTATGGTAGCAGAAGGAGTAAAAACTGTGGTCCTTCCCCATAGAACCTTTGCATTGGCACTGCATTGCTCAGCTCAGAATCCTGCGGCCTGGACTGTGCCAGTCGGTGGCATTCCCTTACGGACATCCCGTTGTGCTGGAAGACCAACAAGTTTCAGGCCGATCTCCCCCCCCCCCCCCCCAACCCGATTTACGAGGATGAGTTGCGACAGATGCGAGGATGAAAGAGTGTTGGGCTGAGAGGAGTTTGTCTGTTATTCCCTTCAATACACAGCAGTCCAGTGCTGAATGTCGTCGTGGTTTGAATATTTTAATGTCTCAGTAATTTGTCACTGGAAACATTACCTTTCAGTTGATGTTCCCACTAGCTGTTCAAATATGACTTATAATTTCATAAATGAATAAATTAGGCGTGATGTATACTTTGCATATGAATGGTGCTATTTGCTAGATATTATAATGTCCCTAAGATGCTCGTATTAAGTTAAAGTGTGTATTATCTTATAGTGGTTCCGTTATGCCCGGTTTTATTCTTCTGTATACCTTCCTCAAGGTCACAAGTTCACAGTGACAAATCAGGCAAACATAATTTTAATAATTAAAAATATAATCTGTGCTGAGGATTAAGTTACACTCTTCAGTTTACGTCCAAGAAATGCATCTACAGGCTTGACTTTTTGAAAGAAATCATGATTTAATCATTTCTATCTGTACTCAGTTTTAGCTCAGAATAGACAAGGAAAAGTAGAAGGTAACAGGCCTAGCTTTCAAAGTTCAAAGTAAATTTATTATCAAAGTACAAATATGTCTCCATATGCTACCTTGAGATTCATTTCCTTGTGTGCATTTGCAGGAAAATAAAAAAATGCAGTAGAATTAATCAAAAACTATACATAAACAGACTGACAAATAACAGTGAGCAAAAATGATAAATATTAATTTTAAAAAGTCAATAAATAATACAGAGAACTTAAGTTGTAGAGTCCTTGAAAGTGAGTCCACAGGTAGTGAATTCAGTTCAGAGTTGAGGTGAGTGAAGTTATCCACATGAGTTTAAGAGTCTAATGAGTACAGAGTAACCACTGTTCCTGAACCTGGTGGTGTGGGGCCTAAGGCTCCTGTGCCTCCTTCCTGACAGCAGTAGCAGGAAGAGAGCATGGTCTGGATGATGGGGAGTCCTTAATGGTGGATGCTGGATAACTTTCAGGAATGTTTTTGACCTGTACCGGTTCAGAATGAGTTTGGACTCTGTCATGGCTGGAGACATTGTGTGTTTGCAACACTCTTTATATTTGAGTGCATTTTGTGTTAAAGCTTTCTAGAATGTGCCAACGTTTTGTTCCTTTGCCTGCAATGTTAAAGCAGCTTCACAACCAAACCTGCTGGTAGAGTTTAGTTATGATTGACATGTACATCAGCAAATCAGAAGGTACTAGGGCACTAATTGAACAAACAAAATCTTTTAGCGTTCAAATTCTTTTTATACGATAAAACAAATACTACTACATTCTGAACAAAAGTATTCCATTGCTGTGGATTTATGGATCCATTGCAGCTGTTATTTTGTTCTCTGCTTTTTCAGGCAAGCTGTGTCCTTGAAGTAAAATTAATCAGTTCATAATCGGTTTAAGTGCCTCATAATCCTATAAATGTTGGCTTAGCTGTAAAAAAAGAAAAAAGAAATTCTTCTGATGTTTGTTTTCGAGTTATTTGTGGGAACAAAAGGTGAACTGATGCGGTTAAATTGTGAATGGAGGGAGCTGCACTGTGAAATGATGCACAAGGAATCAAAGCCACCTTCTGGTAACTCAACAGTCACAGCCTCTGCCACCAATTATAAACAGAAGCAAGATGCCGTGGCTTCCAGGCAAAATACACAAGTAATACACAAGGCTCTGCTAAGTTACTGGAATCTTTAACCCTCTCTGGATCTCAATAAACTTGGCATTCATCTCAATTATCCTTTAAGGTGGAAATTGGTTACAACCCTCTTTCAACTGAGGAGTTCGGGTTGTGGGTGCAACAGGTTCAGGTTCAAGATCATTGTTATTCAACCATAGAGCTAAACAAAACACCATTCAAGTGCAAAACGCAATACATATAGTCACACACAGCACATATAGTTATGATCCAGAGCTCAGAAGTCACAAGTCCCTGAATGGCATGGCCTGAAGACTGATTGTGCGTGAAATGTTGACCTTGAGCCACTTGAGTTTCTGTAAGCAGAAGCACACAGCATTTCTTCATCTCGTGCTGGGTCAGTTTGCTGCCTTTCTTTTCTGAAGGAGTAGCCTGTTACACACAGAGTGGTGTTATGAGGAACTGGGCACAGAAAATGCTGGGAGGGTACTCAGCAGGCCAGGCAGCATCCATGGAAAAAAGTACAGTCGACTTTGGGCCATGACCCTTCAGCAGGGCTGGAGGAGAAAAGGCTGAGAGGTAGACTCAAAAGGTTGGGGGAAGAGGTGATATGTGAAACCTGGAGGGGGAGGGGTTGAAGTAAAGAGTTGGGAAGTTGATTGGTGAGATGAGGCGAGAGGAGGAAAGAGGGATGGAAAATGGAGTAAGTGAGGGGGGGAGGTTTAGGGGGCATTACCGGAAGCTTGAAAAATTGATGTTCATGCCATCAGGTTGGAGGCTACCCAAACGGAATAGATGGTGTTGTTCCTCCAACCTGACTGTGGATTCATCACAACACTGGAGAGGGCCATAGATGGACATATCAGAATGGAATGTACAGGAGGCCACACCGGAAGCACTGAAAACAGTAAATTTCCCCAACAGACTCACAGGAGAGGTGTTGCCTCACCTTGAAGGTCTGTTTAGGGACGAGTGCACAAGGGAGTCGGAGGGAGCGATCCCTGCAGAAAACAGAATGGGGGGGGTGGGGGGGAGAGAGCATGAACATCGATTTGTCAACACCTGCCCCAGCTGTGGCCTAAGCAGCACGTTCCACCTGGATCATACCTGTCACCTCAGAATCCACCTGGATCTTAACCGTCACCTCAGAGTCCACCTGGATTTATCAGTCACCTCAGAATCCACCTCGATCTTAACCGTCACCTCAGAATCCACCTCAATCTTAACCGTCACCTCAGAATCCACCTCGATCTTAACCGTCAACTCAGAATCCACCTCGATCTTAACCGTCACCTCAGAATCCACCTCGATCTTAACCGTCACCTCAGAATCCACCTCGATCTTAACCGTCACCTCAGAATCCACCTCGATCTTAACCGTCAACTCAGAATCCACCTCGATCTTAACCGTCAACTCAGAATCCACCTGGATTTTACCCGTCACCTCAGAATCCACCTCGATCTTAACCGTCACCTCAGAATCCACCTCGATCTTAACCGTCACCTCAGAATCCACCTCGATCTTAACCGTCAACTCAGAATCCACCTGGATTTTATCCGTCACCTCAGAATCCACCTGGATTTTACCCGTCACCTCAGAATCCACCTCGATCTTAACCGTCACCTCAGAATCCACCTCGATCTTAACCGTCACCTCAGAATCCACCTCGATCTTAACCATCACCTCAGAATTCACCTCGATCTTAACCATCACCTCAGAATCCACCTCGATCTTAACCATCACCTCAGAATCCACCTGGATTTTACCCGTCACCTCAGAATCCACCTCGATCTTAACCATCACCTCAGAATCCACCTCGATCTTAATCGTCACCTCAGAATCCACCTCGATCTTAACCGTCACCTCAGAATCCACCTGGATTTACCAATCACCTCAGAATCCACCTGACATCTTAACCGTCACCTCAGAATCCACCTCGATCTTAATCGTCACCTCAGAATCCACCTCGAACTTAACCGTCACCTCAGAATCCACCTGGATTTTACCCGTCATCTCAGAATCCACCTGACATCTTAACCGTCACCTCAGAATCCACCTCGATCTTATCCGTCACCTCAGAATCCACCTCAATCTTAACCGTCACCTCAGAATCCACCTCAATCTTAACCGTCACCTCAGAATCCACCTGGATCTTAATCGTCACCTTAGAATCCACCTGGATTTACCAATCACCTCAGAATCCACCTCGATCTTAACCGTCACCTCAGAATCCACCTCGATCTTAACCGTCACCTCAGAATCCACCTGGATTTTACCAGTCACCTCAGAATCCACCTCGATCTTAACCGTCACCTCAGAATCCACCTGGATCTTAATCGTCACCTTAGAATCCACCTGGATTTTACCCGTCACCTCAGAATCCACCTCGATCTTAATCGTCACCTCAGAATCCACCTGGATTTTACCCGTCATCTCAGAATCCACCTGACATCTTAACCGTCACCTCAGAATCCACCTCGATCTTAACCATCACCTCAGAATCCACCTCGATCTTATCCGTCACCTCAGAATCCACCTGGATTTTACCCGTCATCTCAGAATCCACCTCGATCTTAACCGTCACCTCAGAATCCACCTGGATTTTACCCGTCATCTCAGAATCCACCTCGATCTTAACCGTCACCTCAGAATCCACCTCGATCTTAACCGTCACCTCAGAATCCACCTCAATCTTAACCGTCACCTCAGAATCCACCTCGATCTTAACCGTCACCTCAGAATCCACCTCAATCTTAACCGTCACCTCAGAATCCACCTCAATCTTAACCGTCACCTCAGAATCCACCTGGATTTACCAATCACCTCAGAATCCACCTCGATCTTAACCGTCACCTCAGAATCCACCTGGATTTACCAATCACCTCAGAATCCACCTCGATCTTAACCGTCACCTCAGAATCCACCTGGATTTACCAATCACCTCAGAATCCACCTCGATCTTAACCGTCACCTCAGAATCCACCTGGATTTACCAGTCACCTCAGAATCCACCTGGATCTTAACCGTCACCTCAGAATTCACCTGACATCTTAACCGTCACCTCAGAATCCACCTGGATTTTACCAGTCATCTCAGAATCCACCTCGATCTTAACCGTCACCTCAGAATCCACCTGGATTTTACCAGTCATCTCAGAATCCACCTGGATTTACCAGTCATCTCAGAATCCACCTGGATTTTACCAGTCATCTCAGAATCCACCTGGATTTACCAGTCATCTCAGAATCCAAAGAACCAGAATGGGAGCAAGTCATCCTAAATACCTAAAGTGGAGGAAGGATGAGGCCTATCAAAGCCAATCTCTTCTCAGTCAATGCACTAGGTCCTCAACCATTTCATGAAAGACCCAGGAGCAAGGGCATATACAGACTTCGAATATAAAATAAATCTCAAAAGAGATCTTCAGGTACTTCACTAATGTTTCACCTAGAGTTAAATTCAAAGCTCAAAAAATGCTTCAGAGTATATTTATTATCAAAGTACCGCTATGTCACCATATACAACCCCGGAATTCATTTTTTTGCGGGCATAATAAATCCAATAACCATAATAGAATCAATGAAAGTCAACACCAACAGGGGAAACAACTGGTGTGCAAAAGAAACTGCAAATACAAAAAAAAAGGACAAAATATCCTAATAATAATAATAATAATAATAATAATAATAAATGAGTAATAAATATCAAGAGTATGAGATGAAAAGTCCTTGAAAGTGAATCCATAGGTTGTGGGAACAGTTCAGTATTGGGGTGAGTGGTTCAAGAGCCAGGTAGTAATAACTGTTCCTGAAGTCTTAAGGCTCCTATAGCTTCCTCCTGATGGCAGCAGTGAGAAGAGAGCGTGACCTGAGTCTTGGAGGTCCCTGATGATGGATGCTGCTTTCTTGTGACAACACTCCGTGTAGAAATGCTTGATGGTAGGGAGGGCTTAGAAAGCAAAAGTAAAGAATTAAGGCTATCACCTTTTAAATTACAGGACAAAAGATGTCTGATTATTGGTTGAACCCAGAGGTACTGGTTGGCATAGACAAGATGAGCTGAAGGGCCAGTTTCTTCGTTGTACAGCACTGGTTTATGATAGAGTGGCTGTCATGCATGTGCTGATGCCCCAATCAAATCCAGCCAGCTTGATGCAGACAGAATTATAACTCCGGAAAAATAGCAAATGATGCTTCCTGTAGGATTCATGGGAAAACAATAAATCCTGGTGACAGTTCCGCAGTGGACCACAACTGTAAACACGTGGCTGTTCATTACAATTGTAATGAAGTTCACACATGGCAGGGGATTGTTTGTGTTTGGATGGATTTGTGTACGAGGAGGAAATGTAAAGTCCCCTGAATTCAGCAGAAATTTAACGAGAGGAGTGACAGTGAGCAGGTATCATAAACTGCAGTCCCAGTGGACTTTGTTTCTTGTCCTATCATTATTTCAGCACTGTCAGTAGCTTGTCGACTGGGCTAAGTGAATCACTTGGGGATTTCCATGTTTATAATTATTATAAAAGCAGCAGTGAGAGGAATGTTAAGTGACGACCTTTACCTTGGCTGTTTGGAATGAACCATTAATCCCACCCAATATCCGAATCCCCATCGTCCCTGCACACCCTCACAGTGGAATAAGGCTTTCAAGGCCATCAGTCTTTATGGTGTGGGAGCAGAATAGTATCATTCAGCCCATCAAGTTTATTCCAGCAGTCGATCATTGCTGACTTGTTTTCCTTCTCAGCCCTATTCTCCTCCCTTCTCCCCATATCCTTTGGTGCCCTTACTAATCAAGAACCTATCAACCGCCACCTTAATTATACCCGATGACAGCCTCCACAGCCGTCTGTGGCAATGGATTTCACAGATTCACCACCCTCTGGGTAAAGAGATGTGCCTGCTGGTCCTAGACTCTGCCACAGTTGGAAACATCCTCTCCGTGTCCACTCTATCTATCTTTTTCTCTTTATTTAACCATGTGTGTTGGCGCGTGGCCAAGTGATTAAGGCATCGGTCTAGTGACCTGAAGGTCGCTAGTTCAAGCCTTGGCTGAGGCAGCATGTTGTGTCCTTGAGCAAGGGACTTAACCACACATTGCTCTGCGACGGTGCCAAGCTGTATGGGTCCTAATGCCCTTCCCTTGAACAACATTGGTGGTGTGGAGAGGGGAGACTTGCGGCTTGGGCAACTGCCAGTCTCTCATACAACCCTGCCCAGGCCTGCGCCCTGGAAACTTTCCATGGCGCAAATCCATGGTCTCTTGAGACTAACAGATGCCTATTATTTAACCATCCAAGGCTTTATTATTGAAGCATCTCTACTTCCTCAGAAGGCTAAAGAGATTCAGCATTTCCCCACTCATTCTCACCAATTTTTACAGAAGCATTTTATCCACAACTAAGAGGAAATCTGCAGATGCTGGAAATCCGAGTAACACACACACAAAATGCTGGAGCAACTCAGCAGGCCAGGCAGCATCGATGGAAAAGAGCACAGTTAACGTTTGTTTCGGGCTGAGACCCTTCAGTGGAGAAAAAAAGCTCAGGAGTAGATTGGGAGACCGCTTCACCGACGCTCTGTCCGCTAGAAAAGGCGGGATCTCCCAGTGCCCACCCATTTTAATTCCACTTCCCATTCCGATATGTCAGTCCATGGCCTCCTCCACTGTCACAATGAGGCCACACTCACACTGGCGGAACGACACCTTAAATTCCGTCTCAGTAGCCTCCAACCTGACGGCATGAACATCGATTTCTCAAACTTCTGGTAATGCCCGCCTTTCACCATTCCCCATCCCTTTTTCCTTCTCTCACCTCATCTCCTTGCCTGCCCATCATCTCCCCCAGGTGCTCCTCCACCCTTTTCTTTCTTCCATGGCCTTCTGTCGTCTTCTATCAGACTCCCCCTTCTCCAGCCCTGTATCTCTTTCACCAATCAACTTCCCAGCTCTTTATTTCATCCCTCCCCCTTCAGGTTTGACCTCTCACCTTGTGTTTCTTACCTCCCCTTCCCTCACCTTTTAAATCTACTCCTCAGCTTTTCTTTTCTCCAGTGCTGCTCAATGATCTCAGCCCAAAACATCAACTGTACCTTTTTCCAGGGATGCTGCCTGACCTACTGAGTTCCTCCAGCATTTTGTGTACATTATTCGGATGCATCCTGGTTTGGTACTTGTCAAAGACCACAAGAAACTGCAGAGTTGTAGGCACAGCTCGGTCCAACAAGAGAAACAACCTACTGTCCAAGCAATCTGTCTTAACTTCTCGCTGCCACAAGAAAACATCATCAAAGACTCCACCCACACTGGATATTCACTCTTTTCTACCCACTCCCACTGGAGATGAGTTTAGAGATAATGGGATTCCCCTTGCTCCCAGTTCTGACTTGGTAGCACATCTGACAGCAGCTGCACATGCCTGAATTTCAATTTTTCGTGGGGACAAAATAAACTACTCAGTCGATCTTGGTTACCCTGCTTTAGAGTCATAGAGCACTACAGTACAGAAACAGGCCCTTTGGGCCATCATTAATCTGCCTAATGTCGTCAACCTGTACATGTAATGTCGTCAACCTCCATACCTCCGCATCCATGTACTTATCCAACCTTCTCGTATATGCTGAAATCAAACCCACATCCACCACTTCTTCTGGCATCTCCTTCCACACTCATACCCCTTCTGAGTGTAAAAGTTGCCCTTCGGGTCCCCTTAAGTATTTCACCTTTCAACTTCAGCCTCTGATCTCCAGTTCTGGTCTCACTCAACCTTACTGGATTGGCCTCGCTCAGGAGTGAAATGCTCCCACCGAGTATTTCCACTCAATCAGACCAGTTAAATCAGCAGACATTAAGGAATTAACAAAATGTTCTTTGGGCAGAATTCAGTCTGGTTTTAATCTGCTTCTGACTGTAGTTTTACAAATAGGAAAGCTTTTTAAGTAGCGTGTCAATTCTCTGTAGACAAGACATAGTTGTTTTGATCAAGCATCTATTGCAGCTACCCTGGAGTCTTCCCAACACCTCTGTGTTTATTTCTATCCAGGCTGTTCATTGAGGATCAAACTGTACTGATGATAAAGTCCAGTCTCAGTTCCCTGAAGGCCTGCCCCTGATTTGAACCAATGGGTTTGGAAAACTTTTACTCACCTTACTTAACCAAGGACCCTGTGGCATCCTGCTGTCGCCCCATCTGAATGCCACGATGCACACTTCGACTTCCCAATCTCCGAAAGTATCGCAGGCGGCTAGTTCCTTATCACTCACAATGCCGGAGGAATCCAGTAGATCAGGCAGCATCTATTATGGAGAGGAATAAACAGTTGATGTTCAAAATATCCACTATTCATTCCTCTCTGCAGATGCTGCCCGACATGCTGAGCTCGTCCAGCATTTTGTGTGTGTGCAAAACCCCTTGAGTCTAGTTCCTTATCACACAGGCATCAGCGTAATGGTCAACAGATTATGTCGCAAAATGCAGTCCAGTGACCAAGTAAAACAGGCAAGGGTTGGTGTCCTTGCCCAGTAAAATATAGATGCCTTTTTTTGGAAGTAGGATGGACCCCTTTAGGCAAATAAATCTCAAACACGCGGAAATCTGCAGCTGCTGGAAATTGAAGCAATACACACAAAATGCTGGTGGAAAGCAGCAGGCCAGGCAGCATTTTAGGCAAATAAATTTTTATCTAAAGAAATGAGCAATCTACTGAGGGTCAAGCAGCAGCTGTGGGAGGGACAAAAGAGTCAACATTTAAGGTCAAAATCCAGCATCTGCCATCTCTTCTGTTTTTATTTTTGTCTTATCTGTCTTCTAACTGTAAACCACCTTATGCAGGCTGCTAATCCATCCATCTTCCCTTTGCCAAATGAAATCCAAACAATGTCTACTTTTCTGTCCCAGGTATTGATCACTGTCCATACCATGAGATTATTTTCTGACAGGTCAACATCTTGCTCTTTGCATTCCTACCTCCAGCCTGATCTTCTGCCGACATTATTAATTTGACAAGTTCAGAACTGACTTACCTTGGACTTGCCCAAAAAAAAAGACCCAATCGTCAGGCTCCATCAGCATTCTTGTCAGAGAGACAGTCGCCGATTGATATTTGATTGGTGTTGGGCTTAGTTGTGGGGATGTGGTAACAGCATGTAATCCAACGTTTGCCGCAAAGTCCCTGCAATGCTTTATTGGAATTGGTTTATTATTATCACATGTAGCAAGTAGAAAAGCTTATCGTGCATACTATTCGTACAAATCAAATCATTACACTGTGCACTGTAGCAGAATGAGGGAAACAATAACAGAATACAGAATAAAGTGTAGGAAGTACAAGAAGACAACAAGTTGCAAGACAATAAAGATTGTAAGGTCAAGAGTCCTTATTGTTGAAGAGTCTGATAACAGTGGGATAGAAGCGGCCCTTGAACCTGACAGTATGCTATCAGGCTTTTGTATCTACTGTCCGATGGAAGAGGGGAAAAGAGAGAGAGTCTGGAGTGGGTGAGGCCTTGGATTATGCTGGCTGCTTTGCTGACACACCAAGAAGTATGGGCAGACTCCTTTGAAAGGAGGCTGGTTTCTGTGATGTGCTGACCTGTGTCTGCAGCTCGCTGCAGTTTCTTGCTTTGCGTTGCAATCGTGGGCAAAGCAGTTGTAACAAGCCATTATACATCAGTTAGGATGTTCTCTACTGTGTACTGATGAAAATCAATAAAAATAAAGCTGAGGTATAGAAAGCTTTTGCCTTATCTTCTATTTCACCTTTCCCATAACGTCAATAAATCATTGAATTGATTTCAGCTTAGATAACAGAAGGCTAAATTTACCAATCTTTCCTCATCAAAACCTAAGGCTAAGACACGTTCAAAACAGAAAGTAATGGAGACTACTGGGTAACTCTGATTTTACAGACATCCTCGTTTTATTGTCCATTTGGACTGCAATATTGGGTGAGACCAGAGCTTTCCACACTGGGTAAAAGGCCCACGATCAGTGGTTTTATCCATCAGGCTGTACTGGCGAATGTCTATTTTATTCTCCTGAACTCTGCTGAGAGCTTCAATACTGCTTCAAGCTAGTTGGAGCATTAACCACACCCTCTTGGTCCAAGTGCGGAATCATAGGGAAGAACAGCATTGGAAAGTGCCCATTAACCTGACATCTCGGTGCTGATCAAGGTGTATTCGAGCTAATCTCATTTCCCAGCTTTTGGTCTGTATCCCTCTCAATTCTTAATAATCCACGTACCTGTCCACATGCTACTTATATGTGTCCAGTGTACCTGCCTCAACCACTGTCATACAGCTGGTTGCACATACTGTATGTACCACCTGATGTATAAACAGATTTCATGACATATCAATGGTAATGGACCTAATTCTGAATCTGAAAAAGTGCACCTCAGGTTCTAATTAAACCCTTCACCTCTAACCATCAAACTGTGTCCTCTAGTTTTTGATTCTCCATCACTTGCTTCTGGGCTGAGTGAAATCAAACCAGTAGAATGGCATTTCGGTTGTAAGGATTGACCATGAACAGTCTCTGCTGAAAGGTGAGCACGGCCCACCTCTCCATGTAACTGAAGCACCTTATCTCTGTGGACATGTTGGTAACTTCCTTTGTGTCCTCTCCAAGCTCTTGAATGGTCATAGAACTCCACCTAGGACCTCACTAGACCATTATACCTTCCTTTGTTTCTCTAAAATTATTTTGCTTTCCCATCACATATATAAATGGATCTTCTTTGTTTCCACCTATCGCTCATTTGTCACATTGGACATTTGGGATTTTCAATCTCAATCTCACTGTCAATTTCCACAACTGCTCCAATTCTGTATCTCAATTTAAATTTTAACAGAACTAAAGAGTAATCTCTTTTTTTCTTTTGCTTGCTCCATTTTCAGGAAGTCACCTTTCGCCATGTCCTTTAGAGGCCAAAAGGGACATGCTTCTCCACTTTCCTTTTAGTGGGTCAGTGCCATGTCATCAGGAATCAATCTGATTGTTCTTCCCCATGAGATGCTGCTTGCAGAATAGTTTTACAAGTGCTCGCTGCCGCTAATAGACACAAAGATGCAATATCTGCAGTTCACGTTAAATATTTTAGAAAGTCATCCAATTCTTGTAGAACTATATCAACTGTGGCCAAGGGTGTTACAATGCAGTTACATCCCACTGATCATAAACACGAGGAATAAGCAGTTAATGTTTGTTTGTTTATTTATTTATTGGGATACAGTGAGGAATAGGCCCTTTTAGCCCTTTGAACCGCGCCACCCAGCAGTCCCCCAAAATAACTCCTGCCTAGTCACAGAACAACATACAATGACCAATTAACCTACCAACCAGTACGTCTTTGGACTGTAGGAGGAAACCAGATAGAATATGAGATGTTACTAGAGCCTTGATCAGATACACAAGAAGACGATGCAGCGGTTTAAAAAATTTCCCAGGAGAGGTAAAGAGAACAAAGAATGGGTCTCCTGAGCATCAGAGAGCTGCCTGGATCAATGAAGGAGATGTTGCTAACAATCATCAAGTCGGACAGTATCTGTGGGAAGAGAAACAATGTTAACATTTAAGATCAAGGAGATTAAGAGAGATACATTGGCGCAACTAATTGAGCTGCTGCCTCACAGGTTCAGCACCCTGGGGTTCAAATGTGACCCTTGCTCCTGCCTGTTTTTTATACCTTCCCTGTGTCATAGAACGTCGAAGAGAATGAACAGGCACAACCCCTTCAGGTCACGATGGGTGTACCAAGCACTATGCTGAATTAAACTAAACCATTTTACTCTGCCAATACGTGGTCCATATCCCTCTATTCTCTCCATATTCACGTGTCTATCTAAAAACCTGATAAATGCTGCTGAAATTTGTTTCCACCGCCACCTCCGCAGCTATTCCGAGCACCTACCAACTACTGTGTAATAAACCTACTTTCTTTAAAGTTTCCTCCCCTCACCTTAAATGTACAAATTCTAATTTTTGATATTTCTACTCCTGGGATAAAGATTCCATCTGCCCCATCCCTGCCTGTCATAAATTCCAATCAGGCCACCCCTCAGCCTCTACCACACCAGAGAAAACAACCCAAGTTTATCCAATTTCTCCTACATTCATAGTTCATCCCTCTAATCCAGGTAGTATCCTGATAAATATCTTCTATACTCTTTGCAAAACTGTAATGGAATGACCAAAATTGCATGCAAATTCCTCCCGGTGCTTCAGTTGCCTCTATCGTCCCAAAGGCTTGCGGATTGGTAGGCTAATTGGCCTCTACCAGCTGCTCCATGTGTGTGAGTGAGGCATAGAATCGGGGTAGTTGGCAGGAAAGTGGGGAGAATGAAATGGGTTTGTGGTAAATGGGTTGGCATGGACTCCATAGAGCCAAAGGGTCTGTTCCCACCATCACCCCATTAGTAACTGCAGTGATGTCACCATTCATAGGATTGTGGAGCAAT
This sequence comes from Hypanus sabinus, assembly GCF_030144855.1. Taxonomy (NCBI): domain Eukaryota; kingdom Metazoa; phylum Chordata; class Chondrichthyes; order Myliobatiformes; family Dasyatidae; genus Hypanus; species Hypanus sabinus. The sequence goes on from NC_082713.1 coordinate 126,362,619, forward strand.
ACAGCAGGAATCCATGCCCTTCGGCCCAACCACTCCGTACTAACCCCAGTGCCCACCCAGCTCGTCCCAGTTTCCTGTATCCCTCCAAACCCCACCCCCTCCGTGTACCTATTGTCAGACCTCAGTTTCTTAGATCCTTGGGTTCTTTTAGGAGCTCAGGAATCGGTGGAAAAACTTTGATTCATCGATTCTTCACGATTGTTTATTTTGAAGTTTAAACAAAGATACAGAGCATTTGAAACTGAGTGAGGAGCTGAGAAGCAAAGCAGAGATTAAAAAGGTTCACTAGATACAATATATTCAACAGATTCAATACAAAGATGATACCTTTGGGAAAAATCTATCACCATTGTAATCCAGGTAACAGAAATTCCTTAGGTAAGAATAAACCAATAGTTAATTAAAAAATGAGAAGGTATTGTATATGTAACTGCTATATCATCCTCTGCCAATACGTGGGAACAAATCACCGCATACTGTGAAAAATATATGACTTTGATAAAGATACAAATTGTGTCAGTAAAATGCTATGATTTAAACTATGATTTTAGTCTTGCAGTATTTCGACTAATATCTTATAAAACGTATTGGGGAATAAAATGATTCCAACTATGTACTGCTTAAATTATACTGTTGTATTTGCCTCCATCACTGGGCAGGCAGTTCATTCCATATACTCACCACCCTCTGTGTGAAAAAGGGTCCTCTCTGTTCCCTTTTAAATCTTTTTTCTCCCACCCTTAACCGATGCCCTCTAGTTTTCCCCTGTGCTTGGGAAAAGATTGCTGTTGTCCACCCTACCTATGTGAGGGTCTCTGTTGGTTGGAGTTGACCATAGATATTGCATCCTAGCTATCCAGATACACAAGCCTGGGAAATACGGTATAGAGAGTAAGCTGATGCCCGTGTGGCTAGCTCCCCCTCTCCACATATCTAATGTATGAAAGGAACGGCAGAGATTGATACAGTTTGGTACCAGCAGCATCACAGAAGTTGCCAGTCAGCACTGAACTCAAAGTAGGACTGCCTTAGGGACCCCAGCTCCGGATTTTTCCCTCGAAGCTTTTCCTATGATGGGTGCAGCCGCAAGGCGGCACAGGTTTGAGATCAGAGATTTCCTTCTCCTAGATGAGCTGCCAACATGGCTGATGAGCCCATCTGCCTGAAGCAACTGGTTTTAAGGTGCCAGTAACCTGCCTTTGTCCTTTGTCCTTTCTCCTGTCAGTAGAAACAGTTCCACCGGGTTTAGTAGCTAAGCCACACTTGAAGGCCAGGAACTAGACTTGGTTGCAATTTGAGGCGCACGCCATTGGTAGCATTTAATAGGCAGTGGGAGTTTGGCCCCATTACCACCCTGCCCCCCCCCCCCCCAGCTATAACAACCTTACCTATACCTCTCATAATTCTGAATCTTTCTATAAGGTTGCTCTTTTTTCCAAGGAATAGAGATAACTCAGACACACTCGTCCTGGCAACACCGTTGTAAGTATTTTCTCGCCTCTTTCCAGTTTACTGCCTTATTGTAACCAGCTGCTCTTTGTGAACATGGGGCACAAACAACCAGCTGGAAGAGAGTGCAGTAGCTTCTTTAGGCCATGGGTCGGAGGAGGATGTTTGGGTTACAGATCTTGACTGCTTCCTTCAGTGATGTGCAATCGACTGAAAGGGCAGGCCAGGTATCGCAATGTGAGAACAATCCCTGGAATATTCTCCCTCCTCGTTCAGCACCAATGTGAAGGCTTTTTTCAGCGCTGGTGAGCAACACCCAGAATTAATTTCCATCTTTACAGGGCAGCTGCTTGTTAGCAACTCATGACAACCTCGTGCTGTATCCTGCAGCAGGTGAAGTATGGCCAACTCCAGGTCAGACTTGAAGCTAATGAGCTGGATGAAAGAAAAGAATGCCAAGGTACTGGCACAGCTTTCCCATGTCCTTGGCTGAGGCAGCAGGGATTCAGGTGAACCCTCAATTAGCTGGGAACCAGGCCATTAAGATCCACTCATCTTTCATTAACTTTGTGGGCAATTATTGACTCTTTCCAGCTGCTGGAAATGCTTCGTCTGCTAAAATGTTGTACCTTGGCGAATAAGGGGAGTCTCTGGGTATCTCCAATTCACAGGAGGAGTTCTGATAACAAATTAGCCCTATGGAGCTAATGAAACTTCACCCCTCTAAATTAATGCCTGCCGAGCTTCTCCATGGCTCAACGGTCCCAGAGTGTTAGTTTTAATGACAATTTTTATATGTTGTTTTTAGATGCAGTGCCTGCTGTTGGTTTTCTTGCAATTTATACTGGCTGTGTCCCCTGTGCGTGGCATGTTAAATTGGTGATTGCAGATAAACCAAACACAACATTGCAGCAGAGTTGGATTACATGGAATGGAGCAGGAGATGTGCAAATAGATTTTAAATCATTAGTTGCTCCCGCCAGCAACGTTCTCGACAAGCTTTCTCTGACAAGTTACATTCTGAATGCCTCCATAATCACATCAAATGATGCTCAGGTGGAGGAATGATTCTATCATTGAACAGTCCTGTTGATAACATCAATAACAGACATGGCAGTTAATACAAATGAAGGTTAACAGCTTGGAAGTGTTTGTTGTTATCTGCAAAACAAAAACAACAGCAATGTGGAAATGCCAAATCAGGGTGACGTTAATTTGGGACTTTGATGTATGCAAATTTCTTACCACTTCCACTGGCAAAGTGGGGAGTGATTTTGCTGGAACTTGCCTATGAAGCAACGAAGTTCTCCACTGCTAGGTTTAAGAACAACTACTTTCCTACAGACATTAGAGTTTTGAACCGATCTGCACAATCCTAAACCTACCTCAGCTACAGACAACTGCAGGCCACCTTTTGCACTAACTACTATGGGCTGGTCTGATTTGGCCTTTCTTTTACACTAGTCTTTTTCTTCACAGTCTGGAATAATTTATGTCCTGTGTATTGTTTGAATCTATGTGCCTCTGTAATTTTTCATCCCATCCATCATTAAGGACTCCCACCTCCCCTGCTGCTTGCCTACGGAACACCGACCGTTGGAATTGGAATTCAATGTGCCTGATTATATTTGTGCGGTGTCTCTCACATGGGACATCAGTATCAATAGTAAATCGCAAATAGCTTCACACTCGTGCACACCAACGATTCCCTGCATTTTTATAGCATTGTTAATTGTGCAAAGATGCCTCAGAGGTGCGTAATCGATTAAAGTTCGAGCCCACTGGAGCAGATTTTAAAATGCAAGACTGAACAATGGAGATTACTTCAATGCCAAGGCAACACACACAAATTGCTGGAGGAGCTCAGCAAGTCAGACAGCATCTATGGAAATGAATAAACAGTCGACGTTTTGGACCGAGACCCTTCTTCACAACTGGAAAGAAAGGGGAAAGACACTAGAATGAAAAGTGGGGAGGATTCTATTACCAATATAAATGAAGTGATAGACAATCATTATGGGTTATATTTAAAGTCTTCATTTACCAACCACCATCTTACTTCCTTACTTATTTTGACGTGGATGCCATTTAACCCATCACAGCAATCCCATTAAATCTTTGCCCCCCGTTTCTATCCTTCACACATGCCCATGCACCCTCTCCTTTAATTTGGTTGCCTCCTACATGTGCTAAGTAGTACGATCAACCCATCAGCACATCTTTGGGACTTTGAGGGAAGCCGAAACACCGAGAAGGAACCCTGACAGCTGTAGGGAGACCATGCAGACTCCACGCAGAAAGCAACCGGGGTCTGGATGAAACCAGGCTCTCCGGCACAGGGGTGCAGCAGCAATATCTGGTGCACTACCACTGCCAACACTTGGTGGCTGATGCAGATTGCCAGCTTTTCCTCAGCCTCTGGCAGTTAAAGGCAACTCGAATTTATTGAAAAATGCACAAAGACAATGAGATACAGGTGCAGGGAATCAGAATCGGGTTCATTATCATTGACATACTTAAGTCGTGAAATTAGTTTGCAGCAGTGGTACAGGTCAATACATAAACTTCACTATAAATTGCTGTTTTATATACATAAATTAAATAGTTTGTGCAGAAACAGAGCAAAAATAGTGCAGTAGTGCTCATGGGTTTGTTGACCATTTAGAACCTGATGGCAAAGGGGAAGAAGCTGTTTCTAAAATTGTTGAATGTGTCTCTTCAGGCTCCTGTACCTCATCCTTGATGGTAGCAAAGATAAGAAGGCTTGTCCTGGGTAGTGGGGACCCTTGATGATGGATGGAATGAAAAATTGCAGTGGTGTCAGAGGCATGTGGATTCAAATACACAGGACATAAATTATTGCAGACAAAGAAGGAAAAGACCATAGCAAGACACTAGTGCAAAAGAAAAGCACAATCAGAGACAAGACCAAAGTAGTACAAGAGGTGGCCTTTGAAGAGCAAGGATGTGATGCTATAAGGCACTGGTGAGGCCTCACTTTCAGTATTGGGAACAGTTTTGGGCTCCTCATCTTAGAAAAGATGTGCGGTTATTGGAGAGGATCCAGAGGAGGTTCATAAGGATGATTCCAGGAATGAAAGGGTTATCAGACAGGGAACATTTGATGGTCTGGGTCTGTACTTGCTGGAATTCAGAAGGATGAGAGGGGAATCTCAATGAAACCTTTTGAATTTTGAATGGCCTAGACAGAGTAGATGTGGAAAGGATATTTCCCATGGTGGGAGTCTAGGACAAGAGGGCATAGTCTCAGGGCAGAAGGGCGCCCTTCAAAATAGAGATGCAGAGAAATTTCTTTAGCCAAAGGGTAGTGAATTTGGGGAATTTGTTGCCAAATGCAGCTGTGGAGGCCAGGTCGTTGGGTGTATTTAAGGCAGAGATTAATAGGTTCTTGTTTGGACGTGGCATCAAAGGTTATGGGGAGAAGGGTGGGAACTGGTGTTGAGGAAGAGATAGAAAAAAGGATCGGCCATGATTGAATGACGGAGCAGACTCAATGGGCCAGATGGCCTATCTGCTCCTATGTCGTGTGTCTTATGGCCTTTGCTGAAGTAGGGTGAAGATTGTGCAGGTCAGTTCAAACCCAGATGGCTCTTGGAAAGTAGCTGTTCCTGTTCTAACCTGGTGGTGTGGGTCATCAGTATTCTGTACCTCCTGCCCAACGGCAGCAGTGGAAAGAAGGCATGACCCCTGAAGTATTTAATTGTCATAGTTTCTACATTACATCACTGACACGCTTTGACAGACTCAAAGCAAAACAAGAATCATTCATTCACAACGCAATTCATGTACAATTCTAAGTGAAAAGGGCAGACAGGAACCTACTACTGAAAAGTTGGAAAGGTCAATGAGGGTAGTGTTAGAAACAAAAATTGCATTTGCCATTTTTATTCCAATTACTAATGTCAGACACAAGTAAGTGGCCAGCTTCCACAATGAGCCTGTTCCAGTACCAACCAGTACCAAGTTTTGTGGCTCCCACTAGGAGTTGGGTATTCTCAAAAATGGATTATATTACTCAAAACCACCAAGGTAAATGTTCAGATTTCCACAGCACTTATTCCAGTCCCAGAACATATCAAAGCACTCTGTGTAATTCATATTCAATTCAATTCACTCTATTTTCCCTGAAAAACTGTGTCTGTGCAGTGGTAAGGATAACATCACAGAACTTAAGATACGCAACATATAGTTAAACACAATATAAAATACAGTGGGTAATAATACTAAAAATTAATGCATGTAATTTAGAATACAAATGCACACAATAAAACTGACCGTGTTTACTGTCAAAGGTGTTATGCATACTATATATTCAAAATTGGGTGTTGAAGAAGCACAAGACTGGATAAGACTCTTGTGATGCTGATGGGGAGGGACCTGTAACATCATGCAGATGCATGAGAGTGTAGAATGTGTGAAGCGTATGTGTAATGTCCTCTACTTTTGCTGAAATATGGTTATTTCAGAGATGATTAGATTGAAGCCTTGAGGAGTTTCCCTCAAAGGGTTTTGGGTACAGCAGGCTACAGCAATGGAGTTTATGAGGCCTTCCTGCTGGAATAGAGACACTGGTACTGTAGGCAGCTGATGGAGCTGCTGCCTGACAACTCCAGGGACCTGAGTTCAAATCCGGTCCTTGGGTGCTGCCTGTGTGGAGTTTGCATGTTCTCACTTACTGCAGAGGTTTCCTCCTGCATTTGAAATGTGCGCTGGTTCGTAAGGTTAATAGGACACCATTCTTGTCTCTAGTGTGGAGGTTGGTGGTAGACGAATTGGGAAGAGCTGATGGGCATGTGAGAGAGACAAGCCACCAGCCATAGGACAGGCCTCACTGAGCCTCCAGGTCTTGTCCCTGGATTTCCAGACTCTCAGACATCAGGCCTCTGACTTTGGATTTCATTCCAGGATGGGCTGAACTTGGACAGACCCCTGACCTGGGCCTTGTGACTCCTCTGGGCCTCCACCTTCAGCCTTTGCCTTCCAGACTTCATTAGGTTTGAACTTTGGGCCTCTATTTCCAGGCTCATACAGACCTCGGCTACCAGACTTGGATGAACCTCTAGCCCAGGTGCCTAGAGGCAGAGAAGGGTTCACTGCCTCTTATGAATCCTACAGCACCCGGACTCACCCACCCCAACCCGTACAGACTTCCAACCTGGGACCAGTTGCTGACATTTGACCGCAGAGTGATTTGACCTGGACTTTCAAATTACTCTCAGAGCCTTTTAATTTCTGCCCATGACCTCTAACTTCCTCTAATCTCTGTCCCTAAACTTTAATCTGACCCCCAACTCTGCTCTTAAATCCTGAAACCATCCCTGTGAAGCTAAAGAATACAACTACTTCTAGGGCGATGTCCTCCAGTTAATGATCTACATTTTGGCGGTGTGTTCAGTGATCTGTCTCCGAGGATATTCCATGAGGCTTTGAGTGAAGTCTGCACCCTCGAGGCCAAGAAGCCTGGACTTGAGACGCGAGCCCATGATTGACTCCATTTCTCTCCCGATCTCACTGATTAAAGTGCCAAGGAAGATTGAAATCATCAAGGCGTGTGGGGAAGGCAAATGTGTTCTGTGCTGTCTACCAGCCTGTCTGTCACTGCTGCCAGAGGAAGATATCTACATGGGATGGTCTGTCTCTCTCCCTCTTGCAGAGGATGGCGCTACAGTCCTGGCTCTTGGGGAAGGTTTAATAGATGTGGTTTGTGGACTGAACTCTGTAGCTCACGTAATGATGTGTTTCTGCTTTTTGCTCACTCCTTTACCTTCACCACTATTTTGCGCGATTTTGAATCAGGGCAGCCTGAAGATAATGAACTGAGTATGCCTGGGCTCTTTCAATCTTTGTGTTTTATGTTCTGTGTTTTCCGCTTTTTTTTTGCTGCCGATTGTGCAATTTGTTTTATTTTGCATATGGAAGGGGTCTGATGTCTGTGGGAAGACGAATCTCAGGGTTGTATGCTGCAGACATACTTTGATAATAAATGTACTTTGAATCTATAATTCTGAACCACAGCATCGATAGACATCATAGCTTGGCATCATTGAGACCGGAAGAAAAACATAAATTAAACATGGAACTAAACAAGAAAATTAAATATAGATTATATTAAATTAAACATTGATTAGACACAAATTTTTAAATGTACTGCAGTGCAAAGTAGTCACGGTGTTCCAGTACTGAGGAAGTGATTTGTGTTTTTAAAATTGTATTTACCCAGCCCTTTGAGCTGTGTAGCCCAGTACCCCGATTTAACCCTAGCCTAATCACAAGCAATTTACAATGAACAATTAACCTACCAATCGGTACGGTGGGAGGAAGCTTGAGCACCCAGAGGAAACCCACGCGGTCATGAGTAAAACGTATAAACTCCTCACAGACAGTGGCAGGAAATGAACCCAGGTCGCTGGTGGATGGACACAGCAGACCATAATGCAAGTATCCAATCAGGATACTCCCAGCGGTACTTCTCAAAGAGACAGCATAGGTATAGGCCCTTAAGCCCTTCCCATTGGAACAGCCCATTCGACACTAATTGTTTCCTAACCCATTTTATTCTCCGTTTCTCATCAATCACCCGCCCCAGTTCGGACTCCAGCACTCACCTGCACGATAGGATCTATGTGTTTTTTTGGTACGTTGGAGGAAGCTGGAAGTGCATGCAGTCGCAGGGAGACCACGCTAATTCCGAACACAGACAGCAATGGGCGTCAAGATTGAATCTACATTACTGGCACTTTGAAGCAGGAACTCTAATTGCTGAGCATCAGTGTTGCCCTTAATATCATTACCCATCTCCTCCCTTCCTCTTCCCTTACATTGGCGACCATCCTATGTACAGGTGTTTTTGTAGAATCAAGGAAACTTTGAACATCGTCAGGGGCTGTGCAATCAGGTCTAAGAGATTTAGTCTGATTCACTGATTCAAGATGAAGAGAGTCACAATCATTTGGTTCAAGTTCCTCGCATGTTCAACAAGTTCTTTGAGAATATGCCATAATCATGGCATCTGTAAAGACAACTGTAAAAGTTTGTTAGTGTTCGGTGACATTGATACAGGAGTAAATATGTTTGTGGGGTGCAATGGGGAGCTTCCTTCATATTTGCATGTGTAAAGGTCCCTTTTGCCTCAGTCTGTTGGACCAGGTTAGAGTTTGTCGAAAAGGCAGATCCTCTGACGGTGCAGCACCCTCTCCATACTACATTGGAATCTGTACGTGGCTCACCGAAGTGTGCCCTGAACCCTCAACTTTCTGACTTGCTTTGGGGGGGGTGGGGGGGAGCAACACAACCACTCTGATGTTAGAATGATGACTCCTGAGACATAGAAGGCTATTCAGCCCATCAGTCTGCTCTGCCAATTTATCATGTTTGATTTATCCCCCCCCCCCCAACCCCATTCTCCCTGTAAACTTTGACGCCCTTACTAATCAAGAGCCTATCAACCTCCACTTTAAATATACTCAATGACCTGGCTTCCACTGCTGTCCGTAGCAATGAATTCCACAAATTCACCAACCCCTCTCTGGCTAAAGAAATTCCTCCACCTCTGTTCCTCCTGTTCTAAGGCTGTGCCCTCTAGACCTCGACTCCTCATTAGCTGAACAGTCCTTTGTGTCCAAACAAAATCTGCCGTGATCACAGGAAACTGCAGGGAGTTTTGAGAGTTGCATCATGAAAAGCGGCCTCACCTCCTTTCAATTTGTCTGTTTTTCTCACCGCCTGGGTAAAGCAGCCAACATAATCAAAGATCCGCACGTTCTCTTTCTCCCCTCTCCCACTGGGCAGAAGATGCAACAGCTTGAATGTATGCAACACCGGGCTCAAGGACAGCTTCCATCCCACTGTTATCAGACTCTTGAATGGGCCTCTTGTACAATAAGCCTCACGATCTACCTTGTTATCATTTACCTGCACTGCACCTTACGGTTGCTTTTGCACTTTATTCTGCATTGTTACTGTTTTAACTTATTCTAGCTCAATGCACTGTGTAATGATCTGATCCTTATGAACAGCAAGCAAAGCAAGCTTTTCACTGTACCTCGATCCATGTGACGATAATAAACCAATTCCAATTTCAATTCCAAACTAATGAAGCAATTAGAAATTCAGAAGAAGCTGCTTCACCCAGGGAACGTTTCAAATATGAACAGCCCGCTGAGCCACGATGTTGAGGTGGGGGTTGGTTTTGCCACATTATAAGTGAAAGCAATAAATGAAGATGTGAGAGAGGATATGGTGAATGATGAAGACTCTGTGAGGGAAGCACATCAGTTGGATCAAATGACCCGTAAACACTATGGTTATAATCTTTCCAGATCATTGCTAGTGTTTCCGAATACAATATTAGTAAATAGAAGGACTTTGAATTGAAGAATAATTTCAGCCAAAGTTTTAAATAAAATCAATGGACTGATGACTGGAACTTCAGCAATGGCCTTTCTTTCTCTTTCTACAGGAGTTTTTTTTTCCTCCACTCAAGCACAGAATCTTGGCTGGCTCTCAATTGTAGTCCCAAAGATCATCAGAATCGGATTTATTTTTATTGATATATATCATGAAATTTGTTGTTTTTTGGCAGCCATACAATGCAAGGTATAAAAAAAATTACTGCAAGTGACAATAAAAATGTAGGTGGATAGATGGACAGAGAGACAGAGGAATAGTGAGGTAGTGTTTGTGGATCGTTCAGAAATCTGATGGCGGAGAGGAGAAGAAGCTGTTGCTAAAACATTGAGTGTCAGTCTTCAGGCTCTCTCCTCCCTGATGATAATATTGAGAGGGCAGTGTCAACACTCAAGTAATATTCCAAAAATTGTAAGAATTGCAGGTGCTGGAAATCTGAAACCAAAGCCAGGAAACCCTGGAGATAACCTAGATGGGCAGCATCTACAAAAGATCGTTTGAGATCATTCATCAACATGGCAAGATTACAAAACATGCAGATTTTGAGTAATTGAGAATTCATTAAGAACTTGTGCCTTTGATTTACCTTGACTTGAGTTAGCTCAGTATCCCTTGATTTCCATAGCAGTCTCTGTTGTGGATGTCTTAACAATCAAGACTCCCTACCTTAGGTAGAGAATCACAAAGAATCACCACCCCATCCCCAGGAGAAAATATTGCTCCTTATCTCTGTCCTGACCCCTTTTTGATGAAGTTCTCGGATTTCATCAAAGTCCAACTATTTCCCAATTTGGATGTGTGGATTTGGGGACTAGGTGGTTCTCCATTAAAGGGATGGGTAATTGGTCTGATATCATTCTACATCCTCGGAATAGAAGCAAAAAGTATCTGAAATTTTCCTGACTGACTCCATCTATTACATTAGCATGAGTCTGGTCAAACATCTTCACAACACCTGTGTTCCAAATCCTTGTCAAATCTCTTGTGTAGCAACTTAATTTCTTTTAATTAATAGAATCTACACCATTCTGAGCGAGCTGAAGATTGCATCTCTAATGGTACATTGCTCTTTTTTCTTAATTATCTTGCAGATAACTAGTTATAGTAATAGATTAGAATGTGCTTTCTCTTTATCCCATAAGAAAGAATGAATGGGGGTGAACAGGCCAGAATTCAGCAGTGCATCAAAATTCGTTCTTCACCTAAAGCTCCATAATCCTTGCCCTATTTTACTGCCTTATAACACCATGAAATACAAAGGGAGAATTAGTCAATTCCCCCATTGAATCTGTTCCACCATTCAATCCCTGTTCTCCTGCCTTCTCTCCATAGCATTTAGCTCCCTTACCAATCAAACCCTGCAGTAAATGCACCCAATATCTCTGGTCTCCACAGACCACCGTGGCAATGAGTTCCACAAATTCACCACTCAAAAATTCTTCCTCATCACAGGTTTAAAGGAATGGTTCTTTATTCTGATGCTCTGCCCTCAAATCCTAGACTGTTCTTCTAATGGAAACTTCCACTCTATCTAGGCTTTCAGTATTGGATAGTTTTCAATGACATCACCCCCTCATTCTTCTGAACACCATCAAAAACTCAAAGCTTAGGCCTTTCATTCCTGGGATTATTCTTGTAAGCTTCCTCTGGACCCTCTCCAACACATCCTTCCTTAACTTTCACCTTCTCGTGATATATTTTTGGGAAAGGACTTCTGGTTTAGATTTTTATTTTGGGTGAGGATGAGATTTCACTCAGTTGGTTGCATTCCTGCCTCTGATTCTGAAGTTCTAAGGTTCAAGACCTACCCTTTGAGGAATTAAACACAAGAACAAGAGATGTTCAAAGTTCAAATTAAAATTTGTTATAAATTTATTCTCAATAAATAAAAGAACAGGTATAATGTTTTTGTTTTTTTTATTTTATTGGGTTCTCTTTATTTAGCTTTAGGTCTTGCGTGAAGATCTGATCACATTTTAGGTCCTATTTATACAGAAATAGAGAATATTCTACAGGGTTCACAAACTTCTTCGTGCCACTGTACATGTCACCACATACAACCCTCAGCTTCATTTCCTTCAGGCATGCTGAGCAAATCTATAGAAGAGTAACTGTAAACAGGATCAAATTGTGCAAATGTAGATATAAATAAATAGCCATCAATAATGAGCATGAAATAACAAGATAAAGGGTCCTTAAAGTTGATTATTGGTTGAGGGAACCCCAGAAGTAGAATGAGTGTAATCATCCCCTTTTGTTCAAGAGCCTGATGGTTGAGAGGTAGTAACTGTTCCTGAACCTGGTGGTGCGAGTCTTGAGGCACTTGTACAATCTATCTGATGGCAACAGCGAGGAAAGAGCATGGCCTAGGTGATGAGGATCTTTGATGATAGATGCTGCTTTTCTATGGCAGCATCTCATATAGATGTGCTGGATGGTTGGGAGGGTTTCACCCGTGATGTACTCGGCCAAATCCACTACCATTTGTGGGATTTTACACTCAAAGGTGTTGGTGTTGCCATACCAAGCCATATTGGAGCTAGTCAACTCGCTTTCCACCACACCTCTACAGAAGTTTACCAAGGTTTATGATGACGTGCTGAATCTCCGCAGATTCCTGAGGAAGTAGGGGCACTATCATGCATTCTTTGCAATTATATTTATACGATGGGTCCAGGACAGGTCCTCTGAGATAGTGACCCCCAGGAATTTAAAGTTACTAACCTCGTCCACCTCTGATCCTCTGATGATTACTGGCTCATGGATCTCTGGTTTCCCTCTCCTGAGGTCTACTATCCTTTGTCTTATTGACACTGAGTGAGAGATTGTTGATATTACACCACTCAGCCAAATTTTCAGCCTCCCTCCTGTATGTTGATTCATCACACAATAGTGGTGTCATCAGTAAACTGGTTTTGGAGCTGTACTTACCACACAGTCGTAGGTGTAAAGCGAGTAGAGCAGAGGGCAAAGCTCACATCCCTGTGGAGCTCCTGTGCTGATGGAGATTGTGGAGGAGATATTTTTGCCAATCCAAACAGACTGTGGTCTACAAGTGAGAAAACCCAGGATCCAACTGCACAAGATGGTATTGAGGCCAAGGTCATGAGCTTTACTGATTAATTTTGAGGGGATGATGGGATCCTGATGTATGCACTTTTGCTGTCCAGATGCTGTGTGAACACCCAATGAGATGACATCTGCTGTAAACCTGTTGCTTCGGTAGGCAAATTGGAGTGGATCGAAGGTCGCCAGGCAGACAGGATACCATACTCTTCTTAGGCACCGGTAGGATTGAAGCCTGCTTGAATCTGGTTGATATCACACACTGCCAGAGCGAGGGTTTGAAGATATCCATGAATACATCAGCTAGTTGGTCAACACAGGTCTTCAGTACTCGGCCAGGTTCTCTGTCTGGACCGGATGCTTTCCTTGGATTCACTCTCTTGAAGGCCTCATCTCATCTTCAGACACTGAGACCATAGGATCATCAAGAGATATGGGAGTGTGCGATGGCTCCTCTCTGCCCTGGTGGTGAAAGCGAACGTAAAAGGCATTTAGCTGATCTGGAAGGGAAACTCTGCTGTCCCCTGTGTCACAAGATTTGACTTTGTAGGAGGTTATGGCATTGAAACCCTGCCACAGCTGTCGAGCATTCTCGTTGATTCCAGTTTGGTCTGGAATCTCCACTTTGCCCGAGAGATGGCTTTCTGGAGATCACACCTGCACCTCTTGTATCATTCTTGGTCTCCAGATTTGAATGCCTCTGGTCTGGCTGTCAGGAAATTGCAGATTTAATTGTTCATCCAGGGCTTCTGATTGGGGTAAACACTAAATGATTTTGTGGGGGCACACTCATTCACAGCTATTTTAATAAAGTCTGTAACGGCCCTGGTGTAATCATTCAGGTTGTCAGATGAGTTGTTGAACACAGCCCTGTCCACTGACTCAAGGCAATCCTGTAACCGTTCCTCTGCTTCCTGCGACCACCTCTGTATAGGAAATAGAAGCAAGCTATTGGGCCCCTTTATGTCTGTTCTACAATTCAATACCTCCACTTGCATTAGCCCTGCATCTCTTGATTCCCCTAACAGTCTCTACCTTGGAGGTACTTACAAATAAAAACTCCACAGCCTTCTTGGGTAGAGGATCCCAAAAAAATCACCACCCCTAGGAGAAAACCCTCATCTCTTTCTTGATCCCTTTGGTTTTTTTTATTATTGAATCTCATGGATTTCACCGAAGCCCAAGATTTCCCAACCTCAGCACACAGATTTGGGAAGTAGGTAGCCCACCAAAAAAGGATAGGAAATGGATCAGATATAATTCAACATCCCCAGAAGAGAAGTAAAAAGCATCTGAGACTTACAGCTGACTCCATCTATTATATTAACATAAGGCAGGTTGAACCATCTTCACATCTCCTGTGTTCTAAATCCTTGTTGAATCTCGTGTAGCAATTTATTTTAATTAATAGAATATGCACCATTCTGAGTGTGCTGAGTTAATGCATACAAAATCTAATGGTACATTGCTCTTTTGTATGCAGTACATGCGGATAGCTAGTTATGGTAATAAATTATAATGTGAGTCTTGTTGGAAAGATAGGGCACTGCCCCCAATGAGCAGTGCAATAGCCTGCACTTCCTCTATTGAGCAACCATTGAGCATATTTAGAAGGAGCGATGCCACAGAGGCAGCACCCATCATCAAGGACACCCAATATGCAGAACAAGCTGTTTTCTCACTACTACCATTGGGTAGGAGGTATAGGAGTCTTAGTCCCACACCACCAAGATCAGGAACTGTTTTACCCTGAACCATGCATAACTTTACTCACCTCAGCACTGAACTGCTTCCACACATACAGACTCAACTTCAAGGACTCTACAACTCTTGTTCTCAGTATTAGTTGTGTGTGTGTGTGTGTTTGTTCCGCACCATTTGTCCTCTTTTGCATGTTGGTTGTTTTTCAGTTTTTTTGCATAGTTTTCTACAAATTCTATTATATTTCTTTAATTTCCTGTAAATATCCACAAAAAATTGAACCTCATGTTAGCATATGGTGACATAGACATTACTATATAATAAACTTACTGTATACTGTAAGAAAGAATGAATGGGGTGTGCTCAGCAACCGGGACAGCCTTCTTAGATAGAGAATCCAAAAGAATGACAACCCCAAGAGAAAATATTTCTTCTCTTCCTTGTCCTGACCCTTTATTCTGAGACTGTAAACTCATGGTCTTAGATGCTGCAGCCAGCGGAAGTGTCAGCTGATACCTTGTCAAGCTCATAAAGAATGTTGCATATTTCAGTGAGATCACCCCTTAATCACAAAATCTAGGCTGATGCTCTAGTGTAGTAGAGGTTCATTGTCAAACTTGCCGTGATTGATTAGCCAAATAAAATGGGAGTAAGGGAATCATTTCTGGTGAGCAAGCTAATGCTTGTTCTTCATTCAACACTAACACAGATTAGCCAGTTATTAGATTCCTGTTTGTGAGATATTGCTGCTTACAAATTGGCTGCTGGATCTCAGCAGTGCCTACACACCATTGCTTCGGAAAATTCAGCAGTCATGAAAAGTTAAAATAGAAAGTGCTTACTGTTGTTAGCTCTTTTACAAGAGTCTCACATCTTTGGTGTTCTTGCCACCACGAGGTCTGATTTCATTTTGAGCATTTGTATTAGTTCTCCCCCCACTGACATAATTCACACATCCATTTTGCTCTGTTTTTGAAGAACATGACATTAGCTACAGTTGAATTTCTCCCCAATAAATTCCTTTCAACTTGCTGGAAAGGGATGGTTAGAGCTGTGGACATTTTACCTATGGGGTTCAGCTATGAGAATCGGGTTTGCTATCACTGGCATGTGTTGTGAAATTTGTTGTTCTGCAGCAGGAGTACATCGTAATGGATAAAGATACTATAAGTTATAATAAAAAATATAGAAAAATCAATAAGTAGCTCAAAAAGAGAGCAAAATAGTGAGGTAGTGTTCATGGACCGTTTAGTAATCTGATGGTGGAGGATAATAAAGTTGTTCCTAAAATGTTGAGCGTGGGCCTTCAGGCTCCTGTACCTCCACTCAGATGGTAGTAATGAGAAGCGAGCATGTCCTGAGAGGTGGGGTCCTTAACAATGGTTGCTGCCTTTTTGAAGACATTGCCTTTTGAAGCTGTCATCAGTGCTGGGGAAGCTAGTGCCCATGATGAAGCTGGCTGAGTTTTTTTCTGCTCCTTCACACCGGTGACTCCATCCCATACAGTGATGCAACCTGTTAGAATGCTCTTCACTGTACGTTCGTAGAAATTAGCTAGAGTCTTTAGCGACGTACCAAATCACTTCAAACTCCTGATGAAATATAATGGCTGGTGTGCCTTCTTCACAATTCTTTCAATGTATTGGGCCTAGGATAGATCTTCAGATATTTTGACACCCAGGAAACTGCTCGTCCTTTCCACTACTGACCCCTCAATAAGGACCTGTGTGTTTTCTCCTAACTTCCCCTTCTTGAAGTCCACAGTCATTTCATTAATTTTATTGACATTGAGTGCAAGGTTATTGTTGTGACACTACTTAAACCAGCCAATTTATCTCACTCCTGTATGCTTCATTGTCACCACCTGAGATTCTGCCTACAACAGTTGTGTCATCAGTGAATGTATAGCTGGCTTGGCACTTGAGCTGTGCCGAGCCACATAATTCCGGGTGCAGAGGGAGTAGAGCAGTGAGTTAAGCACGCTCCCTTGAGGTTGATTGTCAGGAGATGTTATTTCCAATCTGTCCTATGATCTCCCAATGAGTATGTCAAGGATTGAGTTGCAGGAGGGGGTACAGTGGCCCAGGTTTTGAAGCTTGGTGGTTAGTACTGAAGGGATGATTCTGTTGATCACCGAGCTGTAATTGATAAGCAGCAGCCTGATGCAGGTATTGCAGTTATCCAGGTGGTCCAAACCAAATTGCAGTGTGTCCTGTTCCTGGCTCAGGCAGGAGCTAATTCCAGCCAAGACCATCCTATCAAAGCTCTTCATCACAATCGATGTGAGTGCTACTAGGTGATAGTAATTAAGTAGCTCACTCCTGTTCTTCTTGAGTATAATTGATGCCCTTTTGAAGAAGCTGAGAATCTTCATCTACAGCAGTGAGAGATTGAAGTTTGGTGTTATTGGCAGTGCCGGTATTTAGTGCCCATCCTGAACTTAACAAATTGTTAGAAGGAAACTTCATTGTTGAGTCTGCAGTCACCTACAAAGCAAGCAAGGGCAGCAAACTTCCTTCTTTGCAGATCATTAGTGAGTCAGATGGGAATTTTTGACAGTCTCCTGGTTTACTTGAACTCACAAATCAAGGAAATGAATCTCAGGGTAGTATTTGGTAACATATGCGTACTTCCATAATAAATTTATTTTGAATATTCCCCATGTGCTGTGAAGGGAATTGAACTCGTGTTTCAGAATCAATGGTTCACACCTCTGGCTGCTGTTCGCTAACTTAACTACTGCCACACCATAGACACTGAGAGTCAAAACATGTATCAGAGGCCCCTATTGGGACATGAGATCAAATGTCAAGCATCTGGACATTTCAGCCCATCATACTATTGGTAGCCAATCCATACCTTATATCCCTCTCCTTGGCTCCACTGCCTTTCATATCCTTGCCTAAATTAAAAAAAAAACATTGGTAGAGATCCTGAAAGCTGCAGATGCTGAAACCTGGAGCAACAACCATTCTGCAGGAGGTCTGGCAGTGGCTGGGGAGGGAAATGGATAGTCAACGTTTCGGGCTGACACTCTTTATCTAGACCAATGAAGATGAAGGGTCTCGAACAGAAACCTTGACTGTCCCTTTCCTTCCGCAGATACTGCCTGGCCTAGAGTTTCTCCAGCAGTTTGTTGCTGTTAAGTGTCCACTGGTTTGGAAGTTTACATTTGTTTCTCCCAACTCCCAGGAGAGATGTCTTACGCCTGTTTCACCTTCACGTAAAAAGACACAGCCCAGAACCCGACCTATTGCAGACCATAAACTATCTTCTTAAACTTAACCAATATTAATATTATTTTTAATATCCTCCTCCCCCACCCCCCAAAAATGGCATCAACTCTCCCAGGTTCCACTCATCACCTGCACACCAGGAGCAATTCACAGCGGCCAAATTACCCATATCTTTGGGATAAGGAAAGAATCAGGGGCACCCAGAGGAAGCCCACACAGTGCAAACTCCATGCAGGCAGCGCCAGTGGAGAATCGAATTCTGGTCGCCAGAGCTGGGAAACAGTGGTTCTTCCAGCTGTACCACAGGGCCATAAAACCATTAGACCTAAGAGCTGAAATAGGCCATTCAGCCCATCGAGACTGCTATGCCATTCGATCATGGCTGATTTATTACCCCTCTCAAACTGATTCTCCTCCCATCTCCCTATAACAGCTGTCTGTGGCAATGAATTCCACAGATTCACCACCCTCTGGCTAAAGAAATTCCTGTTCATCTCTTTTCTGAAGGGACATCCTTGTATTCTGAAGCTATGCCCTCTGGTTCTGGTCTCTCCCACTGTTGGAAACATCCACTCAAAGTCCAAACTATCTAGGCCTTGCAATATTTGGTAGGCTTCAATGAGATCCCCTCTCATTCTTCTAAACTTCAGTGAGGTTCAGAGCCTTCAAACATTCCTCGTGTGTTTAACCCATTCATTTCACGAATCTTATGAACTTCTTCTGGACCCTCTCCAATGACAGCACATCCTTTCTTAGATATGGGGCCTACATCTGCTCATAATACTCTAAATATGGTCTGTCCAATGACTTATAAAGCCTTCAGCATTACATCCATGTTTTCCTGAAGAACTTGGTCTCTAGCAGAGTCCAGTGACAATACCTAGCGTCTGACTTGGTAATCATGTGTGTTCCCTGTTGAAGAGTCTAGTGATTTAATATCAGCAGAGAGCCACAGTCTATGGCATTGGAAGCCTGCAGTAGCCAGTGCTGGGAAATGGTGTGGAGACAATGGACCTGTGCACCCATGTCCCTCTCATGTAACTCCAAACATGGGACCTTGACCTGCCTTTATTTTCCCACAGGTGATCCACTGGAACTCTCCCAAGAAGCTGCGAGTGAAGAATAAGCACGTGGAATTCTTCCGGAACCTTTACCTGACGTTCCTGGAATACGACGGGAATCTCCTGCGCCGTGAGCTGTTTGGCTGCCCCAGTGAGATCGACAAGAACAGTCAGAATGTAAGTGTAAAAGACAGGGAGAGGCTGTCTGAAGCTCCCTCACACTGTTTGAGTGGGAGCCTTTCGATGCACTGTTACTATTCCTATTTTTAGCCTTAGTTGGTAGCAGTCACATGTCTGAGATTATAGGTGGTGTGTTCAAGCCCCACATAAGGCTTTATTGTCTCACCTAGATCAGCCCATCAGTGCCCTTCAGAAGGAGCCACCCCACAGTCTGAGATGTGCTCTCTACAATGAGAAGTTAAAATAAGACTCACTCTTCCTCGGGCATCACAGAACGGTCTCACCAATATTTATCCCTCGGGCAGGATCACGTGAAACAACTTCCTGATCTTTTATCTCCTGGCTGTTGTTCTAGGGGCTTGTTGTAATTAAATCTGGCACAATCGTGCTCAGGTTCTCCAGTTTACAATCCTGGCCTCTGGTGCATATTGTCCCCGAATTCTCAAAAATGTGTGAATCGGTCAATTAATTGGCTCGTGTAAATTTCCCCTCGTGTGCTGCTGAGTGGTTGAATGTTGGGGGTGTTAATGGGAACTTGGGAAAAATAGGTTACGGGGAAATGAATATAGGGATGGCATTGCTCTGTGGGCTGGCATGGATTTGATGACTAAAATGAGATCCTTTGCTGTAAAAAAAAATAGATGGAATGTAGACAAGGTCAGAATGGCAGACATCCTCCTGTTTAGGGAATCAGTGCACCAGTCCACGGTGTTCCAGTAATCCCATCACTGTCAGTGTGATCAGATTTGTATCCCCAAGTTGGTATAATTTTCAGGAGTTAAACTCCCCAGGTACCATTCTTGGAATTGAACTTGGAACCTGAACACTACCTGTGGGGCAGAGACCCTGCTAGAGTTCAAGAAGAGTAAGAGAGCACACCGCAGGAGTTTGCAGAAAGTTTTGGAACTGTCATACAAGTTAATAATGCCTTGAAGTACTGTCACCTAATGCTTCACTCATTGAAGGAACTTTAGTATCCCCAGAGTGGCAAGAAGTTCAGGTAAAGGTCATTTTACATCACTGTAGATGCTCCTTCGTTCAGTCACCACTGACTGAAGCTCCACAGCCTCATTTCTTTTGGAGCAGGGTGACGAACTTGGCCTAACTTGACCCAGAAACCATTGTCATCAGGTGTTTCTGTGGTAACTATGGAGACTTTCACAGCTCCATGCAGCATTGCAGTCACTGAATTTTCTGTACTTAGATGCTTACATCCACTGCAGCCCCTTTTAACGTGCTGTTCTTTCCGTGGCACTACGTCCCCACACCTCATCTCCCCAGGTCTCGGTGATCTTCCTGAGCCCCTCAGGCTCCAGGTAATTCCCCAACCATTCAGGCTGCTTCTTAGCTCGATTTTGGATTTTCCTCTCAGCATCCACCTCAGGGCCTCCTCTACCTCTAAACTCCAAGGAGCAAAGGCCTCACTTGCTCAACCTTTTCCCTTAAAGCACCACATCCATCCTAGAAAATCAGCCCAGTGAATCATCCCTACACTGCCTTCACCTGAAGCGTATCTCCCCTGAAACAAGTAGACTTCAACTGTCTGAAGTGATCATACCCAAACCCTGTACAGATGTAGCAGGACTCTCCTCCTTTACAACTCCAATCCCAAGTATTTCTTTAGACTTCCGAGCAGAATGTTGTACATCAATGAAAATGTTACATTTTGTGTTCAAGGCCACCTACAATAATGTACCACAGCATTCTGTGACCTGCCTCCATTTAAACATAAATAACCTCACATTTATCTGCACTATGATTGATCTGCCAAATGTTTTCCCACTCACATCACCCACCTACGATCCCTTTGCAGAATCTGTCTTCCTCAAAAAATGTGCTCCCGAACCAGATTTATTATCGCTGACATTTATGACATTAAATTTGCTGTTTTGCGGTAATGGTGCAGTGCAAGGACATAAAATTACTATAACGTGCAAAAATGGTGCGAGAAAATTAATTAAAAGAATAACATTCAGATATCTGATGGTGAAGAGAAAGAAGCTCTCTTTGGGTTTATCTTTGTATACTCTCTGTCCCTTCGTCTCTATTATTATGGATTGTAAATAGTTGCTGTCCCATTGGTGATCTCTGTGTGACACCCATTCATGACATGAAAACTCCAACCATAAAAATATCTTTAGTTTATCTTTCCCATGTTGGCCAGTACTCTTTCATGCTAATGTATCACCTCCAGCTGCATTTGAAGATCATACCTTATGTATTAACTTAGAACAGCATAGCAAAGGAACCTGCCTTTCAGTCCACCATGTCTGCACTGTACCTGATGTCAAATTAAATAAAATCTCTTCTACCTGCACATGATTCATATCCCTCCATTCCCTACATATTCATGTGTCCATTTAACACCTACCCTGGCAGCCCCTTCAAAGCACATGCCACTCCCTGTCTGAAAAAAAAACCTTGTACATCTCTTTTAAATATTCCCCACTCACGTTAAATGTATGTCCTAGAACTTGATATTTCTACCCCGAGTAAAGAAGATTTGCTACTCTATGTCTTTCATAACCTTATGAAATCAGTTCTCCACTAAGCCTCCAAGTGCTCCAGAGGAAATCAGGGATGTTTGCTCAACCTCACCTTATAGCTGATACCTTCTAATCCAGGCAGCATTCCGATAAATCTCTTCCACACCCTCTCCAGATCTTACACATCCTTCCTGTAATACTAGCACCAGAAACGTGCAAGGTATTCTGAGTTCGAATAACCAAAGTTTTATAAAGAACAAAAATACAAGCATGCCTCCTTTACTACCCTATCTGGTTGCATGGTCACTTTCAGTGAGCTATGGACTTGGATCTCAAGGTAGCTCTATCCATCAATGTTGTAATTGTATAATTCCCTCTTACATCAGGCCTCCCAGGGTTTAACACCTCATAGTTGCTTGGATTAAACTCCATCTGCCATTTCTCTGTCCATATCCGTAAATGATCTATACTCTGTATTCATTCACAATTCCGCCAATGTTGGCTACCCTGCAGACGTTCTGGACCTTTCCTGCTCCTTGCATAACCTTTGATCTGAAACTTTATTGATGCTGGTAAGAAATCCAGAACTACATTATTTACTTTATCTGTCCTGATTGCAGTCACAAGAAGTATTGATAATTTTTAACATAGATTTTCCCTTATATTGTATCATGTTGACTTCTCTTGTTTATGCTATGATTTGCCTAATGACCTTCTGCTGTCCTTTTAATAATGGATTCCAGAAGTTTTCCAGTGACTAACTTGCCCAAACTTCCTTATGTCTCATTCCTTCCTTACACTTATGGTTTTCCAAACGTCTAGGAACTCTTTAGAATCTAGGGAATTTTGGAAGATCACAGGCAATGCATTGGTTATCTCTGCAGCCAATTCTTGTAACACCGTAGAATGTTACAAGAAATGAATAACCTTTAAATTCTTGAAACAGGAAGATGATTGAATATTTGATATTCAAAATGTTTTAAATTGTATCACAGCTTGAAAGAAAAATATTGATCTTACTGCAAGGAGGAAATAATCATGGCTGGAAGACCATGCATGATGTAGAGCGCTCAAGAAAGGAGTACAATGCCGGAAGACTTATGGACGGTTCTAGCAGCTAGAACTTTAATGATGCAGATCCAAAAATCAGAGAGACAGATGTGTCCATGCCTAAAATGGTTGATCAGCTTTTACTTGCCCCATTTACTCTGCTGCTGATAAATCTAATAGTGCAGCCATTTCAATTTCAGCACAGCCTTAGCCAAAACCTTGACTTTGGGGGAGAAAAAATTGCAGCTGCTACTATCTTAGTACCTGTTTATGAATGAGGTGCAGGTCAAGAAATCCTACTGCACAATATTTGCTTTTCACATGCTGCACAATAATAAAATTAAACTTGAGCAATGGTGTTCGAACAATGAGAAAAACATGGTTTGTTCGGTCACTTTGGTCACCAGCTTATCCAAGTGTATGTGAGATGTCTGCCAGACATGGTCTTTGCCAAGTGCCAGATTGGGGCCACTTTTCAGAGTGGGCTAATGGGCATGTCAGACCAATCAGGGAGCTGCCTCTTCTCTTTCACAAGCTTCAAAGTAAATTTATAATCAAAGTACATATGTGCCACCATATACCACCCTGAGATTCATTTTCCTGCAGGCATTCACAGTGGAACAAAGAGTCAGTGAACAACTGCACACAAATGTGCAAAAGGAAAGCTCAGTCACTGGTATATATATTTTTCTGTCTCTCAGCTTCAGAAGCAGTTGTTGGAGCTGGACGAGGATGATCCCTGCTACGAATTCCGGAGGGAACGATTCACCGTCCATCGCAATCATCTCTATTTCTTGCACTATGCATTTGAACCATCGGCAGAACAAACTGAGGTCACGTTGGTGGCTCAGCTCTCCATGGACAGGTCAGATAGCTTCCTCCTTTCTATCACTTTGTGTTCTTTGAGACGAAGGATGGTTGAGATGAGAAACGCACCAATTTGCTGAGGAATACTACTGTAAATATAGTTAACTTAGCTTAAAATGCCAAGGGCCTGTGTTTATCCTCCAAACCAGGCACCTCAGTAAAACAAACAGTGCTGATTTTGGGTGATACCATGCCAGCCTGAAAGAAAGGTTACACACTCTGGCAGTCCAAGTCCTGATGCCTTTCCTGAAAGTAGTAGGTCAAAGAGATTTTGGGATGGAGATCCTCAACAATACTTCAGCCCTTTTGTATACAATGTTCCCAAGTAAATGTCACAAATGGCGGGAGGAGGAGGTAGAGAGGGAAACCCCAGTGATCCATTCGTGGTGGTTTTTACTATCCTCTGTAGGGTCTTGTAGTCCGATGCCTTGTAGCTTCTGTACCACTCAATGATACAGTTAGACAGATTGCTCCTGATGGTGCTCCTGTAGGATGTTGCTAGAATGGGGATGGGGAGCCCTGCATGCCTCAATCTCCTCAGAAAGTGTAGGCACTACCTCGCCTTCTTGACTAATGGCAAGCTGTTGTGAGTCCAGGTTACATTGTCCCCTGAGCCATACGTCCAGTGAGAGGTAGAGCCAAGTGTAGAGATAGATCTCGACTTCAGCTCAATGTCCTTTTGCTACCAACCCCGATCAACTGCTATCCCACTCCTCCTCACTTTTTACCTTTCGCATATTGGAAGTCCTACAAAGTGTGGATGTGGAGAGGATATTTCCTATCGTGGAGGAGTCTAGCATCAAAGGGCACAGCATCAGCCCTTCAGAACAGAGGTGAGGAAGAATTTCTTTAGCCAGAGGGTGATGAATCTGTGGAATTCATTGCTGTGAAGGAAAGTCATTGGATATATTTAAGGCGGAGATTGATCAGTTTTTTATAAGTTAGGGTGTCAGAAGTTATTAGGAGATGGCAGGAAATTGAGCCATGATAGAATGTCAGAACAGATTCGGTGGACCAAATGTGCTTATTCTGCTTCCATATCTTTTGGTCTAATTGGCATATTAGTTCCAGTGCTATTTGATTCAGGTAACTGGATGTCAGCCAAGACGATATAAAGAGATGGTGTCGGCTGATTATGTGTCATGATTGTGGTGAAATAACACTGTCTCCATGGGCAATGTAGACTTACTTCCTGTGCCCAGGACTACTTCCATTCTCCATGTATGGTCCAGCCAGCAGTTGTTACTATTACTGTCTGGTACAAAGGCCGACAATCCATGAATGTTTTCAATTCATTAGAACTACCCTGCTACTTACTACTGTATTGCTGTCTGTGCCACGCGCCAGTGAAGGTAAGAACAGGATGATATGCAGAAAAATGTGTGGCTGAGGAACTGATGCAGAGGTTCAGACTTCTGGATTATTGGGATCTCTTCTGGGGAAGGTATGACCTGTACAGAAGAGATGGGTTACACGAGGGGGACCAATATCCTTGCGTACAGATTTGCTAGACCTGCTGGGGAGGGTTTAAACTAATTTGTTAGTGGGATGGGAACCAGAGTGATGGGGCTTAGGATAGGGCTCTTGGTTTACAAGCAGAGGCAGTGTGTAATGTCAGGAAGGACAGGCAGATGATGGGGCAAAATTGCAGTGTAAAAGGGGAGACAAAACCAGAAAGGCTGATGAATACAGGACTGAGGTGTTATATTTGAATGCATGCAGTGTATGGAAACAGGTGGATGAGCTTGTAGATTGGCAAGTATGACGTCGTGGGCATCACCAAGTCATACCTCAAAGAAGATTATAGTTGGGAGCTTAACATCTAAGGATACCCATTGTATCGAAGAACAGCTGGGTAGCAGAGAAGGTGGCATGGCCCTGTTTGTAAAAATTGAAATCAAATCCTTAGAAAGAGATGAGTTAAAGATGTAGAATCCTTGTGGGTGGAGTTGAGAATCTGCAAAGGTAAAGAGACCCTGATGGGAGTTACAGTGTTATACAAAAGTCTGGGCAAGCAAACTTCTGTTTGATGTTACAACTGAGCCTGCACCCACCACTTCCGCTTGCAGCTTGTTCCACGTTCGCACCATCCTCTGAGTGAACAGTTTCCCCTCAAATTCCTTTTTTTAAGTGTTTCACCTTTCACAGTAAACCTTTACTTCTAATTTCACCCACCCTCAGAGGGAAAAAGAAAGCCTGCATGTATTTACCCATCCTTACCTCTCAGAATGCTGTATCCCTCTATAAGATCGCCCCTCATTCTCCTGCGCTCCAGGGAATAAAAGGTCTAATGTACTCGACTATAACTGTAACTTATGTTCTCAAGTCCCAGCAACATCCCTGTAATAGATACCTGTTGATGACTTTCCTGTAAGTAGGCACACAATACTCCAAATTCAGCTTCACTAATATTTTGTACAACTTGAACATTACAAAACTCCTGTATTTGAATCCTAACCAAATATCTTATCAAATTCCATGTAAACGATAATCAGAAGTCTTCCCCATACCTCAACACAAGTTATTTTATCATATTCAATTAGATTTTTTAGCTATGACCTAGTCTTCAGATCCACGTTCGATCCTTCTAATTAGATCAGGTGTCTCTTAAGTCTCAGTCACCGCATCCTTAATTATAGATTCCAGTAACCAATGTTAAAATTAGTCATCTGGTAATTTTCTGGTTTCTCTCCCTCATTTTTCTAAATAGAACAATGATAATATTTTCTGATCTGAAGGGACGGTTTCTGAATCGAAAGAGCTTTGGAAGAATTTGCCTCAAGCAGCTGTAATTTCCCGAATTACTTTTGACATCCATGGGGTGTTGAGGATTTGTTAGTTTTTACTGCTGCAATATCTTGAACACCGATTCTTGCTAATGGTAGTGTTAGCAAGCTCCAGTCCATGTTAGTTTTACAGGAATATCAGATATTCTTACCTTCTCCTCAAATGTGAAAACAGCACAAATTCCTTATTTGCCATTTCCTTACTTGCTGTCTTTATTTTATGTACCAAATTAACATTATAATCTAATATTCAATGGCTTACTCCATTTCTGTGAATATTGTGTTAATTTTGCTGTTGCCAGTTGTTCCCAGCTGACAAGCTGTGCTCCTGTCTGCCTCGCTCCACAGGCTGCAGATGCTGGAGGCGATCTGTAAGCATTGGGAAGGGCCCATCAGCCTGGCCCTCTACCTGTCTGACGCCGAGGCCCAGCAGTTCCTCCGCTACGCACAGGGCTCCGAGGTCCTCATGAGCAGGAGCAACGTCGGCTACCACATCGTCTACAAGGAAGGGCAGTTCTACCCCGTCAACCTGCTGCGGAACATAGCAATGAAACACGTCAACACGCCCTACATGTTTCTATCTGACATCGACTTCCTGCCGATGTATGGTCTCTATGAGTACCTCAGGTATGGGGACAGTGAACAGCCTCAGTATCTCAGGATGCTAACAGTGGCAGGCCATCCATATGAGAGTCCAGGAGTTGAAGCATAGTTACTCACATTTCTTAGTACCGTCCCAGACTGGTACAGAACTCAAATAGGCACTCTTCAGCCCAGCATGTCCACTTCGACATTTTTGTCCATTTGCGCTAATCCTAAGTAACACACACAAAATTCTAGAGGAACCCAACAGGCCAGGGTCTCGACACAAAATTTTGACCGCATTTTTCTCCTCACTAGATATTCCGCCAGCAGTTAGTGTGTGTTGCATCCGTAGAGTAATCACCTGTGTACACTAATCCTATTTGCCTGCATTGGGACCGTATCCTTTTATACCTTCCTTCTTCAAGTGCCTAACTAAATCCCTCAAAGTAATTGATTCTGATCCCACTATTTACCCTGGTAGGATGCTCCAGATATCAACCACTCCGCATACTGCTACGATCCTTGTTAAATCTCCTTCCTCTCACATTAAGATCTCCTTGTTTTCGATACTTATACAATGGAACAAAGATTCTCAGCATCTGTCCATCTGAGCTTCTTATAATCGTATGAATGTATCTGATAGCCCGTCAGCTTCCTTCGCTCCACGGTAAACAAATCCAGTCTCTCCTCAATACTGAGACACTTCAATCCAGGGCAACTTCCTGATGAGTCTCCTCTACATGCTCCCCAGTGCAACCACTTCCCTATAGTGTGGCAACCAGATCTGTGCACAGTGCTCCAGGTATTCCCTAACATCCTTCCACACCACCTGCTTATTCCTTTCTCTCTCCTTGCCATGAATGTACAAGCCATCCAGAGAAGAAGTAGTTCTGCAGACTCGGTCCTGATGAGGGGTCGTGGCCCAGAAGATCCATTGTTTATTCCCCCTCCATAGACACTGCCTGACCTGCTGAGTTCCTTCAGCATTTTGTACGTGATATCCTCCACCCAGATATGCGAGTACTGGTGAAAAACATTTCTTACCAATTGCATTTCCAATGACCACCTTTCCAGCCTCCCCCTCACATAGAGAAGTGTCTCAAAAGTTTTAATGATTTTCAGAGTTTCCATTCATTCTGTTCTGTTTCCCCCCCACTTTCGGTTGCCTTCTCCCAGAGGAAATATTCCCAATATATTTCACCTGTTGCTGCCAAATATAATCTATGAAATCCAAAATCATTCTTGTAAATCCTAGGCATTTTGGTCTTTGTTGTATCCCTTTTCGTCATACAGTACTGTGTAAAAATCTTACGCACATATATCACTAGGGTGCCTAAGACTTTTGCACAGTTCTATAGTTCTATAGTTGAAGTCTACTGCTGACACACACAAAAGAAACAAATTTCATGATATGTGAGTCATGATACACCTGATTCTGGTATGGGTCTCCCATTGTGGACTGAGATTGGGAAGAGGGGAAGGAGCAGTAAGCACCAGAGAAGCATTCTGTAACGATCAATTGTTTCAAGAATCAAATGCCCTTGCCTAGTGTCTCAGGGCTGGATGTGTCTGCACTTGTACCACCCCACACCCCCGGCACTCCTTCTCTGCTACCTGTCCCACGGCACTCCACCCTCACCATACCCAACGTCTTTTTCTCCCACCAGATTTACAAACTCGCTCCCCGATCCACATTGACAAATGGAGTCCTGTGCCAAAGTCCTGGGCACCCTAGCTCTGTATATGTGCCTAAAACATTTGCACCCCACTGTACAGAGACAGGAACTGAGCAAAGTAACTGGAAGGACTGCATCTCAGTGGGATGGTGAAGCAGCCAACAGATCTGCTGCCCTTCCCCTCCAGCACTCCAGCTTCACTCCCGACCCCTGTGCCCGCTTTCTCTTGTGACCATGTTTTTCCGTATCCTCTTGTCAATGTGTGAGTTAATAGGGCAATTGTCCACAGTAGGTCACTCTCAGAATATCACTGAGTGGTGAGCTTGGAAGAAGTTGTTCGGGATGTGGGAGGGAATAAAATAACACTGGTGTAAAGGAATGTGCAATGCAGCCAGCGCAGAGCCGGGCTATCCCAAGTTGAGGATTTTTCCTGAAAAGTCTTCTCAAAAATTCAAAGTAAGTTCTCAGTTACAATCTTCTGAGGCTGCTGTCTATCAGCGCTTAGCAAAATCCCACTGAGAGGGACGGGTCAAAGGACATGCTTGTGCACTGTATGCCTTGCTGATCTGAATATCTTGAGGAGCTACAAGGTAAGCCAGCACAACTGCAGGAGAGTTGCTGAGCGAATATGGTGCAGAAGGAGAGCCGCTCACCTTATGCTTTGTCGTCTGTATTCCGGGACTGAATCACCTGCGACGGATTCTTCGCCCCAGCTATATATATATCCCCCCCCCCAACACCGCATCAGTACAACAGTACGACATTCGCCCTTACAGAATTCAGAAATCACCAACAGAAAAATCTGAGGTCCAGAATCAAAATTCGCTCTTACAGAATTTGTGTGTGGAAAAATAATGCAAAAACAATAAATTTTGACATGAGTTTTTGTTATGGAAAGTTGCATTAAAGAGAGTTTTCTAGGAGCAGAAACCCTCTTTAATCTGTGATGACCACACCGACTCTGGTTTTAACTAATTGTCCCAAACAGTGGATATTGTTGTCTACTCTCAGCATTTTACAGCTGTTTTCATCAACAAACCAACCACCCTCAGCATTGGAGTATAATATAGAACACTACAGCTCAAGAAAAAGCCCTTCAGCCCACAATGTTGTGCTGAACTAATTAAGATACTGCCACCTAGTCCCTTCTGCCTGGACATGGTCCACATCCTTCCCATTCTTTAAATCTGCATGTTCCAGTCGAAGAGCCTCTTAAACACCTGTACTGAATCTGTCTCCACAACCACCATCACTGGCTGTGCACTCCAGGCACCCTCTCTGTGTAAAAGGACATCCTGCACATCTCCTTTGAACTTTGCTCCTCTCACCTTAAATGCATACCCTCTGGGATTAGACATTTTCAACCTGTGTGACAGATTCTGACTGTCGACCCTTGCTATGCCTGCCTTGATTTTATGTACTTGTATCAGGTCTCCCCTCAGCCAACAATCCAGGTTTGTCCAATCTCTCCTTATAGTTCATGCTCTCTAATCCAGGCAGCATCCCAAAATCTGCAGATGCTGGAAATCCAAGCAACTCACACAAAATGCTGGAGGAACTCCCCAGGCCATCTACGGAAAACAGTAAGCAGTCAGTGTTTTGGGCCGAGACCCTTTATCAGCATCCTTGTGAACCTCTTCTGTACCCTCACAAAAGCTGCCACATCTTACCTTGTTTCTCATTGCCTCAAAGGCTGATTTTTAAACCTTGGCAACAAGTTGTAAACTCTGGTGACAATTTTTATTCCAGTCCTTTCTCATTTTGTCACCCTGTTACAGCCTCGTCTTGCGTGGCTCCCTCAGAAATCGTCCCGGAGTGAAGGGAGACCAGCCTTCTGAGTGGTTGGGTGGGGTGGGAAGGGGCGAGTGGGACGCAGAGCAGCTCAGCAGGCAGCAGCATCACCAAGAGGATAGTAACGGTACTGCAGCTGATAGCCACATTTGGCAGGATCCACTTCTTTTATATGCCACTGTTTAAAATGTGCCCCCCCCACCCCCCAGAAAGCTTTGGGAGAAATGTGTTCCAAAAGCATTTATTCCCCTTTTCAAAACAAAATATTTATTTATTTAGAGATACTTATAAATGACCCAGATGAAAAAGCAGAAGAATGGGTTAGTATGTTTGTTGATGACACAAAATTTGGGAGTGTTGTGGATAGTCTGGAGCAAGGGTCGGCAACCCGCGGCTCTGGAGCCGCATGCGACTCTTTGATCTCTGTGCTGCGGCTCCCCGTTAGTTTTTGAAATGTAATTCAAAATTTGAAGATTATGGTGATCTTGTACAATCTAAAAACGTTGTGGAGACCTCATTTACTGGCACATCCGAACCGGCTCACAATTAGCCAGCGTTCCGGCTAAGGGAGATAGCCTACGGGGGTTTGTGAGTACGTGTCTGTTGGAGCATCTGCGCCCACAGGGACAGGTTGAGGGAGGCTTTAAATCAAGGCTGTTTAGTTCGAATAAAGTTACCTTTGACTGCAGTGTCTTTATTTTAGCGCTGCATGTAGCGCTACACTGCTACAACGTGTTTTTTTATCGCTATTAATATACATCACCACTGCCAATGCCTGACACCTGCCAGTGCGCGCATTCTTTTAATTCTTCGATCCAAGGTAGGCTACCTTCAACCCAACGTCTTTTTTTCGGAGTTCAAAATGTTTTTGTTGCATGCAGAAATGTAATTTCGTTTTCTCTGCAGGAGTTCATCAATTTCATAAATGCAACACATTATAGTTTGTTTATACATAGCATAAAGGCAAAAAAACCGTTGTATGCAGAGTTATTTCATTTTAAATGTCAAACGGGTTTTGTGGCTCCCAGTGTTTTCTTTTCTGTGGGAAATGGGTCCATATTGGCTCTTTCAGTGATAAACGTTGCCGACCCCTGGTCTGGAGAGTTGTCAGATGTCACAGTGGGACACTGATAGGATGCAGACCTGGGCTGAGAAGTGGCAGCTGGAGTTCAACCCAGATAAGTGTGAAGTGGTTCATTTTGGTAGGTCAAATTTGAAGACAGAATATAATATAAATGGTAAGCAGTGTGGAGGATCCGAGAGATCTTGGGGTCTGTGTCAATAGGACAGTTGGTGCTGCTGCGCAGGTTGACAGTGTGTCAAGAAGGCATATGGTGTGTTGGCATTCATCAACCGTGGGATTGAGTTCAAGAGCTGTGAGGTAATGTTACAGCTATATAAGACCTTGTTCAGACCCCACTTGGAGTACTGTGCTCAGTTCTGGTCACCTCACTACAGGAAGGATGTGGATACTATAGGGAGAGTGCAGAGGAGATTTACCAGGATTTGCCTGGATTGGGGAGTATGCCTTATGAGAATAGGTTGAGTGAACTCGGCCTTTTCTCCTTGGAGCAACAAAGGGTAAGAGGTAACCTGATAGAGGTGTATAAGATAATCAGGGGTGTAGGTTGTGTGGATAGTCATTTTCCCAGGGCTGAAATAGGTAACATGAGGGGGCATAGTTTTAAGGTGCTTGTAAATAGGTATCGAGGGGATGTCAGGGCAAGTGTTTCACAGAGTGGTGGTTGTGTGGAATGCACTGCCAGTGATGGTGGTGGAAGGAATACAATAGGGTCTTTAAGAGCCTCTTAGATAGGAACATGGAGCTTAGAAAAATAGAGGACTATGTGCTAGGGAAATTCTAGGCAGTTGCTGGAGTAAGTTACATAGTCAGCACAACATTGTGGGCCGAAGAGCCTGTAATGTGCTGTAGATTTCAATGTTCTATACGGCACGGTGATGGGCTCTTCTGCCCCAATGGGCCCATCTGCCCAATGCAGGCATTATACACAATTAACCTACTAACCCGTACATGTCTGGAATGCCATGCTATCACTGCACAAATTCCTTACAGGCAGTGGCGGGAATTGAACCTGGGGTGCTGATGCAGTAAAGCATTGTGCTTCCCATGCCACCCAATAACGCACTAATATGCTTTGCCCTATTTTTCAGTTAGGCACTGGAAAAGACCTGGTGGATTGCTGCTCCAGCCATCTCTGCAAGCAGCGCTCTTGCTATCTCCTTCCCTCAGCTGCTCTGCGTTCTATCTGGCTGCACGCCGCTGCCAGCAACCCGACGTGTTTGTGGATCTGAATAACTGTGTGTCCTTCTCTTGCAGGAAGTCCATTGTCCAGCTTGACATGGCTCACACAAAAAAAGCTCTAATAGTGCCAGCGTTTGAGACACTCCGCTACCGCCTATCCTTCCCAAAGTCCAAAGCGGAGTTATTATCCATGTTAGACATGGGAACGCTCTTCACTTTTAGGTAAATACAAGGGAAGTGGATGTTTCTACATGTAATGGACATGTGACAACAGTGAGATGATGCTAATTTTGATGTACATGTTTAAGATGAATTCCACGTGATGCCAGCCAAGCTTTCAGTAATAGGCCTCAGCTCCTCACAGCCTCTGGCCGGGAAATATCGGCAACAATTCTTGGCCCGTGGTTGCTCTGCTGAAGGCTCTGGATATGTAGATCCCAGACTGGGCTCTACAACCACCTGAGATCCCACGAATGGACAAGCCACTTAGGCTTTGCAGCGGTTCAGAGTCCCCAGTCAAATTCTGATCTCTGCTGCTGTCTGTGTGGAGATTGCATACTCACTTTGGCTTTCCCCCAAGTGCCCCAGTTTTCTCAGACATCCCAAGGGCATGCAGATTGGTAGGTAAAATGGCTGGTGTAAGTCGCCCCTGGTATGTAAGTGGGCATTAGAATCTGGGAGGAAAGTTGTGGTGTGGGGAAATGGAGGTCATAGAGAAAACTAGAGTGAACAGGGTTGTCCTGTGAGGCAACAGAGCTGAAGTGGCCTCCTTCTATGTCAATAGTCAGAATCCAAGGTCAGGTTTATTATCATTGATATTTGTTGATATGCAGCAACAGTTCAGTGCCATATATAAAATAGTTAATTTTTATTCATTATTATAATTTAGTTAAGAGGTGCAAATAAAGAGAACACATACAGTGAGACAGTGTTCGTGGGGACATTGTTGTTTCAAAACTCTAATGGCAGAAGGGAAGAAACAATTCCAAGAACAGAGTGTGCATCTTCAGGCTCTTGTACCACCTTTCTGATGTCGTAATGAGAAGAGGGAATGCCCTGGGTGGTGGGGTTTTTAAAATGATGGATGCCACCTTGATGTGGTATCATGGTATCAGTCTTACTGGAGCAGTACTTAGGTGAAGAACAGGACACATCCAGAGTATCAGCAGGGAGACAGGAATGACACAAGGGTACAGGCTGGATGGGATGAGTAATGAATAAAGGTGAAAAATTATGCAACTGCAGTCAGCAGGGCACGAAGCTAGAGGCTGCTTTGTCTCCCAGTCAAATCCATCAAGCAGTGTGTAGATTTGTGCAAAGGACAAACAGGCCCTTCAGCCCATTGAGTCCATGACTACCAACAAACCACTCATTTACACTAATCTTATTTTGCTTCTCCTGCTTCATCATTCCCTCCCCCACCCAGATTCTACATTTACCAGCACTTTAGTGGTCATTTACTTAAGCTGATTAACCAACCAGCCTGCACGTCTTTGTAATGTGGGGGGAACAGCCAGAGGGAGTGCGCACAGTGACAGACAATGCACAGGTGGCACCGGAGGCAGGGATCGAACATACATTTAGGGAGACGTGGATTTATACCCCCCCATACTTGCCGAGTTCCTCCAGCATCTTGTGCGTGTGGCTAGACAGACATATGAATGGGGGAGTGGGAGGTACAGTCAATGTGCAGGCAGATGGGATTAGTTTGGTTTGGCATTATTGCTGGCACAGGTGCCATGGGCCAAAGGGCCTGTTCAACTTCTGTCATGTCCAATCAGGTTTGCAGGTCTGGCAAGTGAGACAGGAAATGCACCGTCTTCGAATAGGTATACTAATTTACCAACAGTAAATAATCAACCAAACATTCATGTTCGCCATGTCACAGACGTTACAAAGCTGAATACTCGACAAACATTGTGTACATAGTTAGCTAAAAGTTTGCACAGAGCAAAACTTCCCAACGGTCTTGCCTTAAACAAAGAAAGAAGAGAGCAAGCCCCTTCCAAGTGTATTTTATATACCCAGGATATTTGAAACTGGGCAGTTATCCAATGGGAAAAGCAGCAGCATCTTGAAAACTAACCAATCAGAATAAGGCACACCCCCACAGGACAACTGCAGAACTCTTAAGTTCGACATCTATACAACCTCTGCTCCTGCAGTGCTGAAAGAGCTTTTCTCTGTATCTGACCTTCGCTGCCCTGGGAGTGTTTGATGGGATGATGCAGATGGAGCTTCGCTCTGCACTTAGTCCATGCTGACCCTGCCCTGAAAGTGTCACGTAAGCAAATAGTGTACAGGTGGCTTAGCCTGTCTAATCTGTGATGTCCCTGCCTTGGGAGGACAATGTTGAGGGCAATTTATTCTATATCAGGTGAGACATCAGTGTGGGAGCTTTACTCTATATTAAACCTGTGCTGAATATGTTTGACAGCAGAGATTAGACTGTACGACCATATGATATATGAACAGAGTTAGGCCATTTGACCCATTGAGTCTGCTCTGCCATTTCATCACGGCTGATTCATTTTCCCTCTCAGCCCCAGCCTCCTGCCTTCTCTCCATATCCCTTTGTGCCCTGACCAATCAACCTCTGCCATAAATGCACCCAGTGACTTGGTCTCCACAGTCAGCTGTGGCAACAAATTCCACTGATCCACCACTCTTTTGCTAAAGAAATTCCTCCTCATCTCCATTCTAAATAGACAGCCTTCTGCTGTGATACTGTGTCCACAGCACAGGAAACACTCTATCAAGGCCTTTCAACGTTCGATAGGTTTCAATCAGGTCCCCCTCATTCTACTGAATTCCAGTGAGTTGAGGCCCAGAGCCATCAAATGCTCCTCGTATGGCAAGTCTTTCAGTACCGACTGAAATCAATTTTGTGAGCCTCCTTTGAATCCTCTCCAATGTCAGCACATCCTTTCTTAGTTAGATAAGGGACAAAAACTGCTCACAATGCTCCAAGTGAAGCCTCACCAGTCCTTCATAAAGCCTCACCATTACATCCTTGCTTTTATATTCCAGTCCCCTTGAAATAAATGCTAACATCGTATTTGCCTCGAAAATTAACGTTTTGGTATCCTCTTTAATATTCACAGATGAGGGGGAGTTTTGCTCTGTCCAACCCCTGGTAGTGCTTTGTAGAAGAGTGTACAGGCAGCATTACACTATATTTAATCTGGTCAGTAATTACACTGGAAATGATTAAATTAAATGGCATAAAGGAAGATTTAATCTACAGTGCAAAAATCTTAGACACATACACAGAGCTAGGGTGCGTAGGACTTCGACACAATACTTAAATAATTTTATGTATTGCACTGTACTGCTGCAAAAATAAACAAATTTCATGACATTGTGAGTGATGATAATCCTAATTCTGATATGAGTCTTATTGTGGGCTGAGAGTGGGAAGGGAGAGGGGAGGGAGCAGGAAGCATCAGAGTTCTGTAATAGTCAATATGCCAATTGTTTGAAATGAAATGACCTTGCCTGGTGTCTCAGGGCTGGGTGTGTCTGCACCCATGTCACCCTCTGCCCCTGGCACTCCCCCCTTGCCATTCTCAATATCCTTCACTCCCACCAGATTTACAAACTCACTCCCCGCTCCTTGTGGACAAATACAGGACACGTGCAAAAGACTTGGGCACCCTAAGACTTCGGCACGGTTTTGTACATCTAATCCATACCGTATCTTCTCTGGGGATGTAAATGGGAGTGTAGCGGGAGTTTACCCTCTGTCTAACCAATGCCGTATCTACCCCAGGAGTGTCTGATGAGACAGTGTGGAACTGTGTTGGACAGCGTTGTGTCTAACCTACACCACCCCTCACCCGAGAGCATTTGATGAAACAGTGTAAACGGAAGCTTGCCTGAGCAGTATTTATAGGAAGTGCATGATTTACTGATGCTAATGGTTTGGTGAGATCAGAGTCTATATTGAACCTGTGCTTGGGCGAAATTTGTCAGAGCTGAGATAATCAGATAGGACTTACTCATGATAAATGATGCCAGGTGAACAGGCCAAAGCGATCGACCAGGAAGCTACTGTGTTACTCACCCGAATATAGGGGAAAATCAAATCATGAGTAGTTCCTAAGATATATGCATCTAATTTACTCTAAAGGGCCTCATTCCATTATCTCTACCAGCCACACGAGGTAGATGTCACAAAAGCAAATAGGGTAAGAAATCATCCTGTAATATCTATTAATTGAAATAAATGCTCAGTAGTGAAATATTATAGGAAACAAGCCCTTTGGCCCAACTCATCCATACCTATCTGAGCTAATCCCACTCACCCACGTTTAGCCCATATTCTGTTAAACCTTTCCTGTCCAAATGACTTTAAAATTTTGTAACTGTACCCAACTCTAGCTCTTCTTCGGCCAGCTTGTTCCACATTCAGACTACCCTCTATATAAAAACAAGTTGATCTTTGGTTCCTTTAAAATCTTTCTCCTCTCACTTTCAACCTGTGCCCTCTAGTTTTAGAATCCCCTGCCCTGGGGAAAAGACTGAGGTACACCCCCCTCTCATCATCCTACACTCCATGGAAGAAAAATTCCTAGCCGTCAAACATGTCATAGCAGGAACCCTGCTGTCCCAGTAATGTCCTCACAAATCTTATTTGCATCCTTTCAATTTTAATGACGTTCAGAGAGGTCGAATTTAGATTTTTGTGTGCAGTTCTGGTCACCTGCCTATGGGAAAGATATCAATAAAGTTGAAAGAGTGCAGGGAAGATTTACAAGGATGTTGCCTGGACTTGAGGGCCTGAGTTATAGGGAATGGTTGAATAGCCAAGGATTTTATTCCCTACAGAACAAGAGAATGAGGGGAGATCTTACAGAGGTATAGAAAACTGAGGTGTAAGGAGAGGGTAAATGCTTGCAGGCTTCTTTTTCCTGAGGTTGGATGACGCTAGAACTTGAGGTCATAGATGCAAGAAAAAAATACTTAGGGAGAATCTGAGGGGGAGCTTCTTCATTCAGAGGGTTGTGCAAGTGTGGAACGAGCTGTCACGGAGGTGTTGGATGTGGGTTCAGTTGCAACATTCAGAAGAAATTTAGACAGGCATGTGGATGAGAGAGGTATGGAAGGCTACAGTCTGGGTGAGACTAAGCATGGACTAGATGGGCTGAAGGGTCTGCTTCTGAGCTTTAAAGCTCCATGACTTTATCCTTCCAATAAGCAGGGGCGACCAGAAGTGTATGCAAATTTAAATTCTGTCTTTGGCTCACTGGCCCAGGAGCCAAATGGAGTTAAATGGAGCTGTAGCTTGTACCAACCCGAAAAGAATTAACGTTTATTTTGGGGAAAGCTCAGACGCTTGCTCTTCGTGGAGGTGTACTGAATGCAAGAACAAAGGGTAAGTGAATTACATCTTGCTATGTTCAATTATCTAGGTCCACTCCTCCTGTGTTGGGCACTGGATAAGATGGGAGGGGGATGTTTGCTTAGATAATCCAATGCAGCACGATGTAGTTCACTTACTCTTTATCTCCTGCCTTCATCACACCTCTGTGGAGAGTGAGCTTCTGAACCGCAAAAAAATTCTTTCCCAAAAATAAACGTTAGTGCTTTCGGTATAGGCTGCAGTTTAGATAAAGGTGCAGGTCAGGCTACAGGCTACTACACAGAGTCAGCAGTGTACTGGATTCTTCCTGTAACAGTGAACCAGCAGTCAAGTACCAGAGTTTCAAGCATAAAAATGCCACAGAAGCAGAAGTAGGCCATTCGGTCAATCAAGTCTGCTCTGCCATTCCATCATGGCTGACTTATTTTCCCTCTCAACCAACTTTTCCTGCCTTCTCCCCATAATCTTTGATGCTCTTATTAAACAGGAACATATTGACCTCTGCTTTAAATATATGCAATACATCTGTGGCAATGAATTCTGCAGGTTCACCACCCTCTGGCTAAAGAAATTCCTCCTCATCTCTGTTCTGTAGAGATATTTTTCTCTTCTGATGCTGTACCCTCTGGTCCAAGACTTCCCCAATATAGGAAACATCCTCTGTACATCCACTCTTATCTAGGCCTTTCAATATTCGAAAGGTTTCAGTGAGATCTCCCTTCATTCTTCTAAATGCCAGTGAGTACCAGAGCCTTCAAATGCTTCTCATACATTAACCCCTTCATTCCCAGGATCATTCTCTTAAACCTCCTCTGGACCCTCTGCATCAGCAGATCCTTTCTTAGATAAGCAACATGCTGGAGGAACTCAGCAGGTCGGGCAGCATCCATGAAAATGAGCAGTTAACGTTTCAGGCCGAGACCCATCGGCAGGACCAACCCAACTCAGTCCTGATGAATGATCTCTGCCCGAGACGTTGACTACTCGTTCCTCCAGCGTGTTGTATGTGTTGCTTCGACCCCTGCATCTGCAGTGTACTTTGTGCTTACCTTTCTCAGATAAGGTATCCAGAGCTGTTCACAGTACTCCATATGTGGCCTGACCGCAGCCCTATAAAGCTGCAGCATTATATCTTTGCAGGTATCATGTTTGGACGAAGGGCCACGCTCCAACGAACTTCGCCAAGTGGCGGACGGCCACCACTCCCTATCATGTCGACTGGGAGGCAGACTTTGAGCCTTATGTTGTAGTAAGGCGCGACTGCCCAGAGTATGACAGGAGGTTCGTCGGCTTTGGTTGGAATAAAGTAGCACATGTCATGGAGCTGGATGCGCAGGTACTGGGCACTGTTTTATATCAAGCTTTAAGAACACTGCAAGCTGTGTAGATAGCTGTTCTTTCACTGATACGCCCCATACTGGTGGTATGTTGTACCAAAGATCCCACTATCCCGGCCAGAGGTGTTGCTCGACCCACTGCGTTCCTCCAGCAGGTTGTTTGTTGCTCCAGATTCCTGCATCGGCACTTAAATAATTCCTCCCACTGCCACCTCCACCTTTAGCTCTAAATCAACATAGGCACAAAAATTCCTTGCCAGGTAAAACAATTTTGGAAGCATTGAATTTTTGTGAATGTAGCTTTGTTAGACTTCCCGATTCATGCTTCCTGTCTTTGTCTTTTAATCCCATGTCACCCTTAATATGGTGTAATTCTGAGACAACAACTTCTTTCAAACCAAGATGCTGGAGGAGCTCAGCCAGTCGGGCAGCGTCTATGGAGGAGAATAAACAGTTGACTTTTCAGGCTGAAATCCTTCATCAGGACATGAGTCTGCCACGGGTAGTTCAGCAACAGCAGAATCTTTTGAGCCTCTTTCACAATCTTAGGACATTTCTAAGCATGTTACAGTAAACGACCACATGTGCATTAGAGCCAACTATTATAACATAGGAGCTGTGGCTACCAGTTTGCAGACAGCAATGCCTCTGTGAAATTCATGTATTTGCCCTCCCCCTCTCCCCCTTCCCCACCTCTCCCCCCTTTCTATCCCCACTCTTTACCCACACTCTCTCCCCAGCCACCCTCTCTTTCTTTTCATAGATGCCACTTGTTGAGTATTTTCTGGCACTTAACCCCCAGCACAGCTTTCTGGTTCACAGGTGGGATTGTTCACTCTGAATAACTGGCCTCTTCAGCCTAACACCAGATCTCATTCTAGTCTAGTCACATTGATTGCCTGGTGCAGAATTCAACCCCTTGTCCATTTACCTTGGACGTGGTAATGCTACTGTTGTGCTAAGGATGTATACCTACAGCTTGCTGCAAATGTACATGATCTAACAGCCATTCCATTCATCTCTCCCTCTTTCTCCTTTCCTCTCTTTCTCTTCCTCACCCTTGATCATCTCTCTCCCTTTCTCCCTCTCCCCGTTCTTGCAGGAATACGAGTTTGTCGTCCTCCCCAATGCATACATGATCCACATGCCTCACGCTCCCAGCTTTGATATCACCAAATTCCGCTCCAACAAGCAATATCGGATCTGCCTGAAGACCCTGAAGGAGGAGTTCCAGCAGGACATGTCCCGCCGCTATGGGTTTGCAGCTCTCAAATACTTGACTGCAGAGAACAATAGCTGAGACCCCGATGGGCTGCCAATGAGCGACCTTCACTTGTATCACTGCGAGGAGTGAAATGGGGCTGCTATGTACAGCAAGACGTGCAAAAATCGAAACCAAAATTTACGTGTGTGCCCGCCAGCTGTCAGGCTTTGGGTGGAAAGGTTGTTCTTACAAGAGTTTACTTTGAGTCCTCCGAAGTCGCTGTTAGAATATTCCTGTTGTTCACTATTTAAGGCCTCTCCACCGTCCCACCTCATTTATTGCCTTGCCCTCTTGGTGGTCACCAATGTCCAAGCAGCCCCCTGGGCTAGATGGTTCAGGATTCTGTCACGAGCCGTCTCTGCAACGTTGCCATTGATCAGAGGAGTTCCGTCCTTGAGTGCACCCCTCAAGAGCTTACCACTTTATTCCTGTGGCCTCTAGTGCAAGCACATGTGCGTGCGTGCACACACACGCGCACACACATTCACGCACAATCAGTAGGTGCAGTGGAGAGCACTGGTAACAGCTGCGCTGTTCCTCAGTTGGTGTAATTCAGTAACCAAGTGTTGATGAATGTTGGTTTCCCTTGACTGTCTTTTTCCATTCTTAATCCTGAGAGCTCTTGCACCAATTCCCCAGCTGCCTCAGGAGCCAAGCCATGTGGTGAACACCCCACTGTATTTTGCTTGTAAAAGCAATGTCAATGGCCTTAGATGCCAGTTAATATCTCAAAAATCTCTTTCTTGCTCTTTATTTGTTTCAGAAGTAAATGCCAGTAGAATTAAGGGTGGTTGTATCCAATGGCAGAATATAAATATGCAACAACATTTTGATTCCTGTTGTGTTGTCGGTCAAATTTTGTGGGAAAAATGTGTCTGGGAGGGCTTGGGAAGGGATGTACTCCCTACACATGTTCAGAGTAAATGTATAAAAAATAAAAGGTTTTCAGTTTTCCAGGTTCTTTGACAGAAAGTCATAGGTTCCACCCATAAGGCTATGCTGTGCTTTTTAAATCATAATCAACTTCTGAATCAGAAGGATGGGATCATTTGTATTATTGACCTCACAGAGTGAATTAGAATCAAAGAAATTAATGGGAGATTTGTTGTGGCTGGGGGTATTACAACATTTCCAATTGTTAAAGATTTAGATTTGGAAGTTATTACCAATGATTATATGGGAAGGACATATATTGATGCAAACTGGTGCTTCTGAAGAGGAAGATGATCTGTGTTCAAAGCTAGTTAGGGCTGCTCGATACTTTAAACGCTGATAAAATATATCAAAACTTTCTGGAATGGCACTAGGAGGTCAGCTTTAAAGTTGAAATTATGATCAATACAGAGATGTTCTTGACGGACAAGTCAAGGATGATTTTGTGTCAAAATCCAAAGGAACGGAGCCGAGACTGGCAACTTGTTGAATTTGGGCTATCTAGATGGTGATGTTAAATTCATTCAGATTTTTCTCTTGTTTGAAATTTCCATTGTTTCTCCAAAAGTTCCCAATGATTCATTTTGTTTACCCCAGAGCAAATTTAGGACAAGATGCCCAGTGGATCAACAGCTGGGGCAGTTTAGAAGGAAAGACCATTTAAAGAGCTTTATGCAATAAACTAATGGTGCAATGAGTGGAGACAAAGACTGATATTTAGAGGAACCTCCTTCATTCATTTTTCCTTTGGGCTAAATAAATTGTGGGACAATTTGAAATAGTATGCATTATGTACAATCCAGTGGAGGGGAGAGTGATAACTTGCTTTGCCATTTTGTAGTCTTTGCTTAGGCTGGTCTGCCCAGTATTGGTAGACCAGCAACTCTGCTGAACCTGTTGCATTTGAAGAGTTAAAGTGTCAAGCAGCATGGAAACAGGCCTTTCAGCCCAATTCGCCTATGCCAGTCAAGGTGCCCATTTCACTATAAATCTTTCCAATCCATGTACCATGCCAAATGACTTTTAATAGTTGTTATTGTACCCACCTCAATAACTTCCTTTATCAACCCATTCCATATCCACATCCTAGTTTCTGCTTCCCTTTCCCTGGGAAAACCCTCCCTATGCCCCTCAAGACCTCTATATACCTCTCTATAAGCTCACCCCTTCATCTCCTACAACTCAGAGAATAAAGCCCTATCCTGCCCAGGATTTCCCTATACCTCAGGTCCCAAAAACATTTTCATAAATCTTCACACAGCCGGTTGGTGTGTGCATCAACCTTTAGGAAGCCTCCAAAATCTTTTAAAAAATCCATTGGTTTTATTTTATCTCCTGCCATTACTAGTTTATGGAAAGTGTTAAAGTCTGTCTATTCTTTCAGTTGGAGTACAGATTGTCACATCATTCATAATGGATAAATATTGATAAATCCCACAGTATAACCAGAAACAAAAATAAATTTACCTTCTTAGTATCCCATTAAATAATCTTACTGCCATTAATTTTACCACACCTTTCTTTGACCTCAGGGAGAGCAGAATGAATGAACCTTTATTTCATCACTAGTTGATAAGCCTCAGGATGCTTGGATGAGAGCACAGTATTGGAGTGGACAATCACCGCAAGACTGTTAGACTGTTTAAAGCATCAGTTAGTTGCTTGTGAATCACTGGTAGGTTAATAGATATTGTTTGGAGTTATTGGATAATTAACACATTGAAAGAAATTCTGGAACTGTGAGAACTGCTTTAAAATCCCTCATTTGTTGGTCTGTTAACATCATTCAATTATTGCTGGTGCAATTGTACTCCTTGAAATCATCAAAAGCCAGCTACAAGATTATATGGCAAGATGTATTTTTTGATTTCTTGATCTGTTTAATTATGATGTTAATTGGGATATTACTGGGCCAATTATGTCACTGCTGAACTTTCAAATACTATTTAATTTATGGATTCATTGATACTTTTGGAGTACAATTAGAAGTCTAGTGAATGGTTGAAATGCCATCTTAGGACTGCTGGACCACACAATGAATGTCTGGAGACACGTCAGGCTATGTGGAATATCATAGACTGCTGTTATTGGAGATACAGATTGGAACTCTGCAAGTACTGCAAGGGTGGTTCACATGCTCCATTACTGGGTGAGACATCTTAGAGCACAATGGAGCACTGTGCTAGAGTTAGGAACACCGTTGGGGAATAGCTGAACAATTGGGGACAGCCCTGGTGGTGGTTAGACATTTGAAAAAAGCATTGAAAGTTGGTTGGGCAGCTAGGAATATCAT
Source organism: Hypanus sabinus (assembly GCF_030144855.1). NCBI lineage: Eukaryota > Metazoa > Chordata > Chondrichthyes > Myliobatiformes > Dasyatidae > Hypanus > Hypanus sabinus. The sequence goes on from NC_082713.1 coordinate 126,406,435, forward strand.
TGGGGGACAGTTGGACAGCTAGAAGCAGCATTATGGAGTTGATTGGAGAGCTGGAAACAGTAATGTGAGATGGTTGCATGCTAGTAACATTTTTGGAGGATGGTTTAATGTCTAGAAACACCATTAGAAGTATGTTGGAGAGTTTGAAACACTACTGTAGGTAGTTGGACTGCAAGGAACAGTATTAAGTGATGGTTCAGAAGCTGGGCTTGCCATTGGATAAGGGATAGGCAGCTGGGAACACCATTGAAGGGTGCTTGGATCGCTGCGACTGTCAATTTAAGGATGGTCAGACAGCTAGGAATGTCAATGGGGGCTGTTTCAACCACTGGGAATGCCATTGACAGATGGTGGAACATCTGGGAATAGTGACAGGGTGGCTAAAACATCATTAGATTTTGGTTGGCGAGCTGGAAACACTATGTGAGGTGGTTAGGCAGCCAGTAACATCACTGAAGAACAGTTGGACTGCGAGGAACACTATTGGAGAATGGCTGGACAGCTAGGAACACCATTGGAGGATGGTTGTGCTGCCTGGAACACCATTGGAGGATTGTTGAACAGCTCAAAATGTTATTGAATGATGATTGGATGGCTAGAAACACCACTAAATTTTGTTGGAAAGCTGAAAATCCTACTGTGGGGTGGTTAGACAGCTAGCAATACCCTTGGAGGATGTTTGGACAGCTAGGAAAACCATTGGAGGAGGGTTATGCAGCTTGGAATGCCATTAGAGGATGGGTGGGCATCAGGGAACGCTATTGGTGGATGGTTGGACAGCTGGAAACACCATTGGTGAACAGACATACAGCTTTGAGGACTACCTGGATTTAAAATGAGGACAGTCAGAAAACCTGTAGAACTGGTGGATTGTTTCCAATCATTGTGCAACAGATTTCACTCTCTACCACAATGAGCTGAATGACTTTGAAGAGAAGTGGTCACTCAGCACAAAAACAGAGCTGCCTTCTGTCTTTGTCATTGTACAAGTGACAGAATAATAAATAAAATGTAAAAATCTTTGAAAACTGTATCTCTGTCAGTTATTTAAATATGTATGGCAGGTAGTTTTATGAATGGATTATAGGTGATCAAAGAAACAAAGAGTGGTTTTTCTTGGGACCATACACTCAAATTTACTCTTGGATAAAGCCAATTCCCAGACTGGTACTAAACCAAACAGCAGAAGGTGTCTGTTTTAATGCACAATCCACAAACGAGTTGTGCTTTGCTTCACACAAATGGAGCCAGTCATTTGGATGCCTATTATGCAAGGGCTTCTTGACATAACCACAGTGGTGGTTGGGCAGAAGTTTCTCATTTGTTATTCTGTCCACCTTCTCTGTACAGGTCAAGTACAAGTTTATTGTTGTCATAGGCACATGTACAACATGGTATAAACACCAAGAAAATTAGCTCTGCACAAAAACAGCACAGTGCATACAAGATGAGTTAGCATAAATTTAATTAACATAAATTATAGCTAAGTTACACATGTGCAGAAGAACAAAAGAGAGCTGAGCAATATAGGAAGGGGGGGGAGAGAGAGAGAAAAAGAAATATACAGTGGATCAAAGTAGTCATAAGGTTGCTCAGGTTGGTTGAAGAACCTGATGGCAGATGCTGTTGAACCCTGAGATGCTGTCTTTAGATTCTCCTAGCTCCCAGCTGGTGACAACATCAAGAGGAGCTCATAGCTGGGGTGGTGTGATCCTCAGATAATGGACGTTGCTTCCGTGAGACATTGCCATTTGTAGGTTTTGTTGATGGTGGGGAGGGCTTGAGTCCCTCCACTCTCTGTAGCCTCATGTTTCAGAGTTTCCTTATCAGCTATGACACAAACAATTCTCAAGTCAGAAATGCAGCTGCCCAGCAATATATTTAAATTAAAAACTTAGGCCAAACAAGAGCAACAGGTGGTTAAACCAGGGTGCTTAATTTAACCACACAGACACTGCCATCAATTGAGTCCTCACATTGGCAGAAGATGCCTGCATCCTTGGTAAATCCATCCTCCCTGACTCCAAAACATTTGTTTGTATGTACAGAAGGCAGGCATCTGCAAACTAGGGAAGACTTGCAGAACATTATACCCAGTGCCAGGCCTGGTGGCATTTTTCCTGCAGCCTTCAGCCTAATAATTAAAGGCTGAACTTCAAAAAAAAAGTGCATAATGTCAATACTATTCAAGAACATGAAAACATTTCAAATTTTACAACGTAGGGGGAAATACAACCCATTGAGTCTGCTGTAACCTTTGACACCTCTACTCATCAATCTCCACTTTAAATAAATCCAATGACCTGGCCTCCACAGCAATCCATTCAAAGTTCAAAGCGAATTTTATCATCACAGTACATACACGTCATCGTATACAACGATTTTCTTGTGGGCATTCACAATAAATAAAAAGAAACAATAGATTAAATGAAAAACTACAGACAACCATCGTGCAAATAGCAAAAATACAAAATAATGATAAATGAATAATACCGTGGACATGAATTTTGTGTGGCAATGAATTCCACAGATTCACCACCCTCTGGGCTAAAAAAATTCGACACTATTTTTTCCTCTTCTTTTTTTTCCCCTCCACTCCGCATTAAGGAAAATCATCATGTGGATCGTTTTCTGGGAATGAAAACTACTCCTCGGTAATGTCTATAGAACCTTAAGCACACTACATCCGTCACTAATCTACTTTTATGCTGGATTAACAAATACTGGGCTGGAAGCTAGTCCTGCTAAAGAAACTGGATATGCGCTGGAAACCAATTAGTCACCGTGGCAGGTTTCTGCCTGGTGCACCTGTTTGTGGGGGTCCAAGGTTGATCTCAAAGTTTAGTCTCACTGGAACTACAAGGACATCAATATTCCACATTAATATTTCAAATATTGAACTGACAACTGTGCCCCAAGGAAACTATTAAATGCTTCTGCATGATTAACTGAAGTCACTCAGTTTTATTTTAAATCAGGTTACTCACAGGTGATGGGCACTTAAAGAACGTTTCCATTTTGACATCCCTATTTCCATAAAGCAGCACTGGGGCACCACTCTTAAAATATATATTAATGCATCCGAGAATGACTAATGAATCACTGCCAAATTATGTGGGTCTGTAGACAATTCTACCACTTTAATTATGCAAATGATTTTGAGTGTAAACTTGAACCATGAAATCCATTTGCAACTGAAGCAAAAATCGCTACCAGAATATTAGCAGTTGCTGCAATTGAGTTGTCTCCCCATTTTCTTTAATTATATTCACCCAGAGAGGCCCAGTTTCTACATTATATGATGTAGTACTTGATGCCCAGATAGCCTCGTTACTAAGTAGCCTATTTTGTTCCCCAGTAAAGAACTTGTGTGTGCTGTCATCCATGATGTTAATGCTCTCTAGAGCTTGATGCAGTTTGTTCCTTTGATTGTTCCCTTGACTGGTGCCAAACTGGCAGGAAAACCTCAGTGTTGCCATTGAGGTGCCGCAGAAATAGGTGTCACATAACTCCAGAGAAGTGTTCAATCCCAGCCTCTGCTGCTATCTATGCAGTTTGCCTGTCCTCCCCAATCTGGCTGCTCCAGTTTCCTGCCACACCCCAAAGATGCGTTCATTGATTAATTAGAACATAGAGCTGTGCAGCACAGGAACAAACCCTTTGGTCCATGGCACACACGCAGTAGCCACTATATTAGCTACACCTGCTGGTTAATGCAGGTGTCTAGTCAGCCGACCAATGCATAAAAGCACGCAGACATGGTGAAGGGGTTCAGTTGTTCAGACCAAACATCAGAGCGAGGAAGAAATGTGATCTAAGCGATCTTGACTGTAGAATAATTGTTGGTGCCAGACAGGGTGGCTTGATTATCTCAGAAACTGCTGGTTTGGGATTTTCCACACACAAGAGTTTACAGGGAACGGTGTGAAACACAAATAAATGTAAAGAGAGTGGCAGGTATGTGGGGAAAAAAAACACATTGATAGTGAGAGAATCCATAGGAAAATAGCCAGTTCTAGCTGATAAGAAGGAAACTGGAGCTCAAATAACCACACATTACAACAATGGAGAAAAGTATCTCTGATGCACAACGTGTTGGACCTTGAAGTAAATGGGCTACAGCAGCAGAAGACTACGCCGGGTTCCACTCCTGTATCTGATAAAAATAGAGTACAGAGGCGATCTACTAGAATGTTACCTGGGTTTCAGCGCCTAAGTTGCAGAGAAAGGTTGAACAAGTTAGGTCTTTATTCTTTGGAGCGTAGAAGGTTGAGGGGGGACTTGATAGAGGTATTTAAAATTATGAGGGGGATAGATAGAGTTGACGTGGATAGGTTTTTTCCATTGAGAGTAGGGGAGATTCAAACAAGAGGACATGAGTTGAGAGTTAGGGCAAAAGTTCAGGGTAACATGAGGAGGAACTTCTTTACTCAGAGTGGTAGCTGTGTGGAACGAGCTTCCAGTAGAAGTGGTAGAGGCAAGTTCAATATTGTTATTTAAAAAAAATTGGATAGGTATACAGATAGAAAAGGAATGGAGGGTTATGGGCTGATTGCAGGTCAGTGGGACTAGGAGAGAGTAAGCGTTCGGCACGGACTGTTTCCATGCTGTAATTGTTATTTGGTTATAAAGTGGTCACTGAATGCATGTGCCAAAGATGATGCCAAATCAAATTAAGTTACTTCTAATTGGTTAGTATTAGTTGCCCCTTGTGTGCAGGTGGGTGGTTGAAACATTGGGGTTGGGTTGGGGGCGTTGATTTGGATGTGAAATTTTGACAAGGAATGTGAGTGATGGGAGTAGTCTGAGAGTCAGCAGTTTGAGTGGCCTCTTCCCCCATCATGAGGAAATACGTGAGCACGAGTGCAGTGGATTGGAGAAGCGTGCACTGATCCCAATCTCTTTGGATCCGAAAGACCAAAGGACCTTGCAGCAGCTCACCTTTACCCTCATGTTGGTTGTTTGCCTGCAGACGTTGAGTAATTAAAGATGGGGACTCTGCAGCCCTGGGTCACTTCCAACAGGACCTGACACAGTAATTGCAGTAACAGGATCCAGCCTGTAGCTCAGGTCAAGTCACCCCAGACCTTTTCCTCCTTTTTTGCCACCTCCTTCTCTAACAATGTTTGAAGAAAGACCCAGATAAAGTGGATGTTGAGAGGATGTTTTCTATTGTGCAGGAGTGTAGGGCCAGAGGGCAAAGCCTCAGAATACAAGGACGTCTCTTTAGAACAGAGATGAGGAATTTCTTTAACCAGGGGGTGGCAAATCTGTGTTGTTCATAGCCACAGCTATCTGCTAGGCCAACTCATTAGGTGTAATTAAAGTGCAGGTTGAAAGGTTTTTAATTAGTGAGGATGTCAAAGGTTATGAGGAGAAGTCCAGAAAATGGGGTTGAGAGGAAAAATAAATCAGCTATGATGGAATGGCGGAACAGACTCGAAGGACCAAGTTGCCCAATTCTGTTCCTATGTCTTATGGTCTTAAAGCAATCAAACGGACAACCAGTACTGGGCCAGTACAGATGCTCAGACCAGCCTTTACAGGCACTGTGCACAAATCAAAGCCCAAGTCAGGGCTCACTCCCACAATGGCACCTGGCACTTAGCTTGGTCATCAGGTCAGAACAAGGCTAACTGCAGCACAACAGATAGGCTCCCAAAAAACAGCATTCAGTTTCAAAACAGACAATATTACAAGCTTCTGCCTGGTAGGTATTATGAGTGATGGGATATCTCACTGGGTCTTGTTTATTTTGACCAGTTACCTGTCTGAAAGAGCTGTTCTGGACATTGCCAAAGGAAGGCAATATTGACCTTTGGTGGTGTTACAGATTTGATATTGTGTTTAGGTCCAGGTTTTACATGTCCTCCAATGGATGGGACAGTCCTCCATCACATGCTCATTGACCTGTTGTACGGAAAAAGATTTGCGGGCAAGTGAAACAACAGGCACTGATTGCAGATATGTACAACACCTGTTTATTCAGTAGCAAGCTCTGAAGCGCTCTACTCACATACAAGTCGAACAGGCACTCATCCAAGTCACCTGAACTACAGAAACTACAACACTAAACTTTCAATACACTTGTTAATTCTGTCCAAGTTACACAACATGAATAAACAAACAATAAACAACTATTTAACTAGGTGTGCACTTGGGAGTCCTTGTGCAGGGTACCCTACAGGTTAACCTCCATATTGAGTCAGTTGTGAAGAAGGTGAATGCAATGTTGACATTCATTTCTAGAGGTATAGAATATAAGAGCAGGGATATGATGTTGAGGCTCTGTAAGGCACTCGTGAGACCACAGTTGGAGTATTGTGTGCAGTTTTGGGCTCCTTATTTTGGAAAGGATATACTGACATCGGAGAAGGTTCAGAGAAGATTCACGAGAATGAAAGGGTTACCGTAAGAAGAACGTCTGGCAGCTCTTGAGCTGTATCCCCTGGAGTTCACGAGAATGAGCGGGGGATCTCATAGAAACATTCCGAATGTTAAAAGGCCTGAACAGATTAGATATGACAAAGTTATTTCCCATGGTAGGGGATTCTAGGACAAGAGGGCACAACTTCAGGTTTGAAGGACATCCACTTAGAACAGAAATGCGGAGAAATTACTTTAGTCAGTGGGTGATAAATCTGTGGAATTTGTTGCCACAAGTGGCTGTGGAGGCTAAGTCATTGGGTGTATTTAAGGCAGAGATAGATAGGTTCTTGATTAGCCAGGGCATCAAAGGGTATGGGGTGAAGGTAGGGGAGTGGGGATGACTGGAAGAATTGGATCAGCCCATGACTAAATGGCAGAGCAGACTCAATGGGATGAATGTCTTCTGCTCCTATATCTTATCTTATGGTCTTAAAACACGAGCCTCCCCACTTCCAAAAGGTTTCTCCAGAGCTGCCTGCGGCTCACAGCCTAAAGTGGTTTGGGGTCAAAAGGGCAATCAGCACGTGTTCATCTTTATACACCTGAAGACCGGAAACCAGTGGCAGCCATCACGGCACGTGACCTGGGACCAGAAACCAAAGCCGCATTGGAAGCTGGCTACCTACCTCAAGTGGGCCCATCATCATCCAGCACAGTGGGAGTGACTTTCAGAACAATGATCGATCAGCAAATTAGTTACCTTCTACATTACTCCTGTCCTCCAGTGAATGGGGCAGTCGAGCCCGGAGCATTCATTGTTCTGCCCTTCCTGAATGACACACCGCTTCCTCACACATTCATTGGCTGGTCCTTTAACAGATAGGACAGCCCAGCTTCACACATTCATTGACCTGTCCTCCACTGGGCGGGACACTTCTGACCTTTGGCACTCCCACCCGACTTTGGGAGTGAACTTCATTGATAGACAATGGCTGACCGACCTCGGAGTTGTCTGCTAAGTGCATCACTGGATTAACACCCTTACTGATACTGTAAGCTCTTGGATTTTGACTTTAGTGATCAAAAGTGAATAGACTTTATAGTACAGTTTCAAAGTACTGTAAAAATTCTGTAATTCTATGAGAATTAGACCAGTTGTTATATTCCACTTATCACTTTTCATATTCTTCACTTTGCTTCAAAGTCTCACCATCCTCTATTAGTTGTTTCCACCTTCTATCCAAGTGAGAGGCCAGTCCCCAGAGTTTCCTATTTGAAATCACATATTCACTGCCCCTTCTGTTGCCTTCCAATTCCAAAAATGTTAAGGAGATTTTTTTTCGTTCCCACTATTCCCTGCCTTCTAAAGAGAATCCCACTTAGGAATAACTTCCAGTCATGGGACTATGGAGGTCTTCACCCTGAAGATGATCACCAAACAGATTATGATGGTCTTTGATCAAAGACTTTTCCAAGATTAATCTCATTTCACAATTCTTTAACTTCCTTCACAGATAAACAAAAGATTCTGCAGATGGTGGAAACCTTGAACAACACACGCAAAATGCTGGAGAAACTCAGCGAGTCAGGTAGCAGGTTTCAGAGCGAGACCCATCATCACATTTGAAATGACATCTACTTGTTGCCCTCCAGAGATGATGCCCGACTTGCTGAGTTCCTCCAGTGTTTTGTGTGCAATCTTTCACATATGGTTCTTTTCACTGCACCACTTATGTGACACGTGAAAAAGCTCGAAGAAATACAAATGAAGATAGAAACACAGAATACGAGCAGGAGCAGGCCATTAGGCTCTTCGAGCCTACCATACATTCAATACAGTTATGGCTGATATCCTGTCCCCATATCCCTTGTTTTGTGTGTCTAGGGATCCATCTCCTTATTAAGCATGTTCACAAACTTGCCCCCTACCCTCAGCTATGGTACAGAATTCCTTGAGCTGGCTTAAGAGAAGAATTTGCAGTTCATCTCACTCATCTCCCAGCCAGCAGAAACATCCTCCCTATTTCTAACTTGTCTAGCCCTGTCAGAACTTTTAAATATCCAGCTCCTGGGAAATTAGTTTTGAAAAAGAATCGAGATCAAAGGACTATACATCTGCTGCAAAACCTTATGGTTCCCAAAATGCAAGTACATCACCACATAACTGAGGACTCTTCAAGATAGAGGACAGAGAATCTAACTTAGTGAATACATTTTCTTAAGTTTGCATTGAGCCCCTTCAATTGCGATCCACTCTGGAATGATGAATGATCTTAAGAAGCATGCATCTGCAACAAATAATACCACATGAGGAATACTTCAATCTACTTTTGCGATACTGAGTAAGAAATATTGATAGGCATCCCTTCTAATTCCTCATTATCTTTTAGGTGTATAAGATGATGAGGGGCATTGATCGTGTGGAGAGCCAGAGGCTCCCCCCCCACCACCAAGGCTGAAATGGCTAACACAAGGGAGCATAGTTTTAAGGTGCTTGGATATAGGTACCAAGGTGATGTCAGGGGTGGGTTTTTCCACACACAGAGAGGCGGTTGTGTGGAATACACTGCTGGTAGCGGTGGTGCAGGTGGATACAATAGGGTCTTTTAAGAGCCTCTTAGATAGGCACATGGAGCTTAAAAAAATAGAGGGCTATGTGCTAGGAAAAGTCTAGGCAGTTTCTAGAGTAGATTACATGGTCGGCACAACATTGTAATGTGCTGTAAATCTCTATGTTCTATGTTTTGTTTCCTTAGGTTTGATTTGCTCCATCTATATATTGGAACATACCAGGTACAACATCAGTTAAATATAGCACTGAGATGTCATCCCAGAGTAGTCCCAAGTCTCAAGTCCCACATCTACAATCAATCTATGTATATAAGCTATCTCATATATTTGTATTTATTGTGTTTCTTATTATTGTCTCATTTATCTTAGTGTTTTTTGTGCTGTATCAGATCGTGAGCAACAATTATTTCATTTTCCTCTACACTTATGCACTGGAACTGACATTAAACAATCTTGAAATTTACATCATATATAGATAGGATCTTAAAGAGAGCTTTTGGCATATTAACTTTTATAAATTAGGGCATTAAATACAGGAGTTGGGATGCTATTTTGAAGCTGTACAAGACAGTGAGGCCAAATTTGCAGTATTGTGTGCATTTCTGGTCACCTACGTACAAGAAAGATATCAGTAACCTGGAAAGAGTGTGGAGAAATATTACAAGGATACCACCGGGACTGAAGGCCTTGAGTTACAGAGAAAATGTGAATAGATTAGGACTTTACTCCCTGGAGTGTAGAAGAGTGAGATGAGGTATGATAGAGGTGTACTAAATTATGAGGGTTATAGATAGGGTGAATGCTCGCAGGCTTCCTTTCACCCTCAGGTTGGGTGAGACTCGAAGAAGAGGTCACAGGCATTGGGGAGAAAGGTGAAGAGGAAATCAAGGTGGTGAGAGTGTGGAATGGGGTGTCAGCGGAAGTGCTGAATGCAGCTTCAGTTGTAACTTTTAAGAGAAGTTCGGATAGGTACATGGATGAGAGATGTATGGAGGGCTATGGGCCGAATGCAGGGAGATAGGACTAAGCAGCAGAACAGGGTACCGAAGATTTGATGGGCTAAGCAGACGGTTTTGTGCTGTAGTGCTCCAGCACTCCATTTCCTTCCCTACAGAAGTTTGCAAACACTCATTTGTTTGGTGAAAATCACAGCTCAGAGTTCCTTCCCTGCCTAATGGTGCCGTTCATTATGTGGGTGAGCAGGCCTGAAGCTTTCCCGGAGAATCCTGATGTCTGGTTCCGATGCAAAATGTCAACAATCCCTCCCCTCCCACAGATGCCCCCTGAAGGGAGCAACACTCACAAAATGCTGGGAGAACTCAGCAGACTAGACAGCATCTATGGGGAGGAATAAGCATCCTGAGAGAGACCCTTCTTCAGAGATGGAAGGGAAGGGTGAGGAAGCCAGAATAAAAATGTGGTGGGAGGAGTGGGAGTACAGTCTGGTAGGTGATAGGTGAAACCAGGTGATGGGGAATGTAGGTGGGTGGGGATCATACAAAAAAAAACTTATTAGTCACTAGACATAGAATTATAGAATAATAAAACATGAAAGCAGACCGCTGGCAACCAACAAGTTTCCATTCACACAAACGTTGCTCAAATCCCATCATCTTCATCCCACATTCCCATCATCTTCCTACCACTGAATGAGGGGTTGGAGTCTCAGAGCACAAGATATTTAAAGCAGAGAAATGAAGTATAATGACTTCAGCTCTCTAAGTCTGTGGAATCTCCTGTGATTGTCAAGGTACATTTATTATCAAAGTATGGGTGCACAGTACACAACCCTGAGATTCATCTTCCCACAGACAGCCTCCAAACAAAGAAACAGCATGGAATTTGTCTAAAGACAATATCAAACACCCAACATGCAAAAAAAAAATGAACAAAATTACACAAATGACAAAATAACAAGCAAAGAGTACAGAATATAAAACATCATACCACGCTGGATCATTGAAATAGTGTAAGTACCTCCAGTTGAACTTCGTCTTTTTGTGTTTCCTCCTGGTCTGTGGTTTTGTATTGCCATGTGCTCCTGCTCTTCTCCGGCCCCTGTATCACTGAGTACTCCATCTCTCATCTGTTTCTCATTATTACCTGTATTGCTGCCACCTGTGTCTCATTGTGCTCCACCTATCACCTGCCTCGCTGTTTATTGCTTGGTGAGTTTCAGCCCTGTGTTTTCACCTGTTTGTTGTCAGATTGTGCTGGTGAAATTTCTTGAGCCTTTCCAGCATTGGTATCTGTACTCTGTCTGTTTCCCGATTCTGGTTTTTGCTTTTCTCTGGATGTTTTGATTTCTGCCTGAACTTTGCTGCCGACTTTGTTTGCACCTCGAGATTTGTTACTCAATTAATATCACTGTGTGCATGGTACTGGGTCTGTGACTGGATCCCTGCTCCAGCGTCCTGACAAATAGTCTAGGAATGTTCAGTTCAATGTAGTATTGTGTCATTGTGCAGAGCTGGTCTGCCCCTATCAAAATCTCACAACAACTCAATTAAAAAAGAAGGAACTGGAAGCACACGTAACATGAACTACGAAGTCCAATCCACAAACTGTATCAATTAAACCTTGCCCAAGACCCAAGATTCTAAGAGCAGCAAGCAAGAGTGAGGGAAAGACTGATCAAACACAGGCAGGTTACATTGAATACCCACTCACTTCAGGCTCTCGTCCACATTGATTTCAATCTTACTCAATATGTTAATTGGTGAGAAATGGAGTCAAACATGGGTTCGAGGCTTCTTGGCCTCCAGACCACACACTTCACTCGAAACCTCATCAAATTCCCTTGGAGCCTGCAAAGCACCAGATTGCTCAATCAGCCCAAAACCACACATCAAAAAGTAAATAACTGGTTCCAGTAGTGGTAGAATCACATTTGAATGAAGTAGGAGTAAAAGACACAGCAGGCCAGGCAGCATCTATAGGAAAAAGTACAATCAACGTTTTGGGCCGAGACCCTTCATCAGGACTAACTAAAAGAAGAGGTAGTAAGAGATTTGAAAGTGGGAGGGGAAGGGGGAGATCCGAAATCGTAGGAGAAAGGTAGGACAATGGTGGGGGAGGGATGAAGCTAAGAGCTGAAAAGTTGATTGGCAAAAGTGTGGTAACTTCTACTTTACAAAAAGACCACTCGACAACTTGATGGCCAAAAGAGCATCTTTATCTGGGACAGCAAGTGATATTTACAATACAGAGGCTTCCAGGTACCTCGTGCGGCCTGGGTGGAGGAACTATATACAATGCACACTGTGAGTAAAAAGAGCAGAAGACCCCGCCAACCCCAGATCCCGCCTCTCATTACCAACAGCTTCCCGATTAGTATTAACTTACTTTTAATAATACTCACATTACAACAAAAAGGGACACAAAGCTGGAGAAGGGAGAGGATCTTGGGACAGGAGGCCTTGGGAGAAAGAAAGGGGGAGGGGAGCACCAGAGGGAGATGGAGAGCAAGCAAGGAGTGATTGTGAGAGGGACAGAGAGAGGGAAAAAAGAGAAAAATAAACAAATGAATAAATAAATAAGGGATGATGTAAGAAGGGGAGGAGGGGCGTTAACGGAAGTTAGAGAAGTCAATGTTCATGCCATCAGGTTGGAGGCTACCCAGCCGGTATATAAGGTGTTGTTTCTCCAACCTGAGTTTGGATTCATTTTGACAGTAGAGGAGGCCACGGATAGACATATCAGAATAGGAATGGGACGTAGAATTAAAATGTGTAGGCATTCAGCAAAACGGTCTCCAGTCTGGGTCAGGTCTCACCAATATATAGAAGGCCATACTGGGAGCACCGGACACAGTATACCACACCAGCCGATTCACAGGTGAAGTATCGCCTCACCTGGAAGGACTGTCTGGGGCCCTGAATGGTGGTGAAGGAGGAAGTGTAAGAGCAGATGAGGCACTTGTTCCACTTACAAAGGTAAGTGCTGGGAGGGAGATTGGTGGGAAGGAATGGGGGGGACAAATGGACAAGGGTGTCGCGTGGGGAGTAATCCCTGCGGAAAGCAGAAAGGGGGGAAGACGAAAAGATGTGCCTGGTGGTGGGATCCAGTTGGAGGTGGTGGAAGTTACAGAGAATTATATGTTGGACTCAGAGGCTGGTGGTAGGTAAGGACAAGGGGAACCCTATCCCTAGTGAGGTGGTGGGAGGATGGGGTGAGAGCAGATGTGAAGGAAATGGGAGAGATGCGTTTGAGGGCAGAGTTGATGGTGGAAGAAGGGAAACCCCTTTCTTTAAAAAAGGAAGACATCTCCTTCGTCCTGGAATGAAAAGCCTCATCCTGAGAGCAGATGCGGTGAAGCCAGAGGAATTGCAAGAAGGGGATGGCATTTTTGCAAGAGACAGGGTGGGACAAGGAATAGTCCAGGTAGCTGTGAGAGTCTGTAGGCTTATAGAAGATATCAGTAGATAAGCTGTCTCCAGAGATAGAGACAGAAAGATCAAGAAAGGGGAGGGAGGTGTCAGAAATGGTCCAGATAAATTTGAGGGCAGGGTGAAAGTTGGAAGCAAAGTTAATGAAGTCAATGAGCTTAGCATGCGTGCAGAAAGAAACACCAATGCAGTCATCAATGTAGCAAAGGAAAAGAGGGTGATGGATAGCAGTATAGGCTTGGAACATGGACTGTTCCACAAAGTCAACAAAAAGGCGGGCATAGCTGGGACCCATACGAGTGCCCATAGCTACACCTTTAGTTTGGAGGGTGAGAGGAGCCAAAGGAGAAATTACTAAGAGTGAGGACTAATTCCACTAGATGGAGGAGAGTGGTGGTAGAGGGAAATTGGTTAGGTCTGGAATCCAAAAAGAAGCTGAGAGCTTTGAGATCTTCCTAGTGGGGGATGGAGGTATATAGGGACTGGACATCCATGGTGAAAATAAGATGACGGGGGCCAGGGAACTTGAAATCATTGGAAAAAATCCAGAGCATGAGAAGTGTTACAAACATAGGTGGGAAGGGATTGAACAAGGGGGGATAAAACAGTGTCAAGGTCTGCAGAAATGAGTTCGGTGGGGCAGGAGCAAGCTGAGACAATGGGTCTACCTGGACAGGCAGGTTTGTGGATCTTGGGTAGGAGGTAGAAATGGGAAGTGTGGGGTGTGGGAACTAGGAGGTTGGTGGCAGTGGATGGGAGATCCCCAGAGCTGGTAAGGTTGGTGATGGTGTGGGAGACAATGGCCTGGTGCTCTTTAATGGGGTCATGGTCGAGGGATAAATAAGAGGAGCTATCAGTGAGTTGTCCTTGTGCCCCGGTAAGGAAGAGGTCAGTACGCCAGACTACAACAGTGCCTCCCTTATCAGCAGGTTTTATAGTGAGGTTGGGACTGGTGCTGAGGGAGTGGAGAGCAGAGCATTTGGAAGGAGTGAAGTTGGAATTGGAACAAGGTGTGGTGAAGTCAAGACAGTTGATGTCCGGTCAGCAGTTAGCAATAAAGAGATCCAGAGCAGGGTCTCCATGAAGAGGAGGAGGCCTCCCATCCCATGATCCTCTCCAGCTCGGTATCCCTTTTGCCAATCAACTTTCCAGCTCTTACCTTCATCCCTCCCCCTTCTGCTCCTATCATTTCAGATCTCCCCCTCCCCCTTTCAAATCTCTTACTATCTCTTCTTTCAGTTAGTCCTGATGAAGGGTTTCGGCCCGAAACGTCAGTTGTATTTCTTCCTATAGATGCTGCCTGGCCCACTGTGTTTCACCAGCATTTTGTGTGTGTTGCTTGAATTTCCAGCATGTGCAGATGACCTCGTGTAGGAGGAAAAGAAGTATTTTTGTGAGCTGTCGGAAGGACATCGCCTTTGTCCACTGGTGCTGTCTCCTTCAGATTCTCCCAGAGTCAGGGAACCCAGGACCAGAATGCACAGCCTCAGGATAGAAGGACATCCCTTTAGAACAGAGTTGAAGAGGAACTTCTTTAGTCAGAGGGTGGTGAATCTGTGGAAGCCATCGCCATAGATGGCTATGGTGGAGGCCAGGTCTTTGAGTATATTTAAAATGCAGGCTAATAGGTTTGTGACTAGGAAGGGCTTCAAAGATTACAGCGAGAAGGCAGAAGAATGAGGTTGAGAGGGATAACAAATCAGCCATGATGCAATAGTGAAGACTCTATGGGCCAATGACCTAATTCTGCCCCTATGTCTTATGGAATTCTCTACCACAGACACCTGTGGAGGGGAAATTGCTGAATGGATTTTATAGTGAGATAGTTAATCTGTTGGTTCATTAATATTCTCACATGTACTGAAATGTAGTGAACAGTTTGCCTTGCAGACAGTGCATTAAGGTAAAACAACAATACAGAATAAAGTGTACTAGCTACCAAAAAAGGCAGTGCAGGTAAACAATAAAGTGCAAGATTATAAGAAGGTAGATTGTGAGGCCAGGTATCCATTTTATCAATCAGAAGACTGATAACAGTAGGATAGAGGTTGTTGTTGAGCCTGCTAGTTCATTCTTTCAAGCTGTTGTATCTTCTGTCCGATGGGAGAGGGGAGGGAGCTGAGCGGGCGAGATTGTCAGGCCGAGTTGTCGTTGTTCCTTTTCGCGTCTTGTGGAGCAACAGGCAGCATTTTCTTTCTCGTTCCCGTAGCATTTGACCTTTTTAGGAGACCGAGTTGCGAGCTCAGCGTCCAACCCAGCGTGGATGGAGCCGACCGGACTCGAACTCGTTCGCCTCGAAGTCCGGAGCCAATGCCATTACATCACCAGCCGGCATTGTGAGGCCGAAAGTCCATTTTACCGTACTGGGGAGCCACTTAGTAGATTTCTAGACATCGGAGTATGAGGAAAGTGTGGGCCTCAGTCCGGAGCAGCTGAGCATAAGTCGCCAGCGGAGATGAAACATTTCATTTCCTTGTTGCGCCAGCTAAAGGAATACAATGTGCTTGCTTGTGGGGCAGAAATAAAAACTCACGACACTATCAGTCAGCCGCGGAGTCGTCATCGATTTACATTGGCAATACAGCTAAACTAACGCGAACAAGATCAAACAACTGAAAGCTTCGTCCTGACCGCCCATTAGATACAAGTCCTTGAACTGCTCGTAATCTGATGGCCGGCTGGCATATTCTCCCGTCCTTACAATTGCCCTGGAATAGCTGTTGAAATAACTATGCTGCTATCTCCTTGTTTTATGGGCGAGTTGATTCATCTGCTAATTCTGAATGGAAGTCGGGTTTATTGAAAGGATTTGATGTGGAGGTAATCAATGTGCAAACAAAGGACACGGTTGCAATTTAGAAAGCTTATCAGCGCCGTGAAAGAGTTTAGTTGTTCAGTTAATTAAAAATTATCAGCCTCTTAATTGAACCCCCTCTTTCATTCCAAGCCTCTGTCTGGGACCTCCCACAACCTGGATCTCCTGTGTGAAATGCACAGATGCGGTGGCAGGCGGCAGCAAGTACCTGCTCATTGTGATCAAATGCGCACTCTATGCTGTATTGCTGTAACTGCAACAATAAACCATCTCCTGAGACAGCCCTTCTATCACTGTAAATAATTTACAGGAGGAGCTCAGCATCTGTAGGGAAAAAGATTTCACATCAGGTCTCAAAACCCGGAACATTGACAATTCCATTCTCCTTCAGATGCCAGATCAACCTGCTGATCTCCTTTAGCAGATTGTTTATTGTTCAAGCATCCTGTAGCTGTGGCCTCCTGTGAATCTTCTTTAGTCTAAAGGATCAAAGTATACTTCCATAAGATATAGGAGCAGAATTAGGCCATTTGGCCCATCGAATCTGCTCTGCCATTCCATCCCTCTCAGCCCCATTCTCCTTCCTACTCCCAGTAACCTTTGCAGCCCTTACTAATCGAGAACCTATCAACTGCCATTCAAATATACCCAAAGGATTTCTCCACAACCATCTGCAGCAATGGGTTACACAGATTCACCACCCTTTGGCTAAAGAAATTCCTCCTCATCTCTCTTCTAAACAGACATCCTTGTATTCTGAGGCTGTGCCCTCTGTCCTAGAATCCCGCTCTGTTGAAATATCCTCTCCACATCTACATTATCTGGACCTTTCAATGAAATTGCTCTCAGCCTTCTAAACTCCAGCAAGTACTGGCCCAGAGCTCCTCATACATTAACTCTTTCATTCCTGGGATCATTCTCAGGAACCTTCTCCAGACCCTCCCCAATGCCAGTACATGCTGTTTTTACATAAGGGGCCCAAAACTGCTCACAATACTCCAAGTGTGCTCTGACCACTCCCTTAATGTACTCCATGACAATGATTTGGGGCGGGATGACTCAGCCAAGTGAATTATTATCACCTCCCTCAGTGCTCTCTGGGGGACAACCAAGCAAGATTCCAAGTTCTCCTACCTCCAGGGTTCCAGGAAAGAAGTGCATTGAGGTCAGGCCCGTTGAAGCAATGGACTAATATTGATGACTTGGCGCTCTTGATGGCTCCAGTTGAAGAGAACCACAGCCTCACCAATATCTTGCATAACTGCAACATAACATCCCTGCTTCTCAATTCAGCATACCAAAAGCCTTCCAAACCATTCTGCCTACCTACCTCTGATCCTACTTTCAAAATTAGGCAGCAAGGTGGTAGATTTTAATCAAGCATTTTTTTAAAGTCCTGCAGAAATAAAAACAGGAAATGCCGGAAGCATTCAGCAGCTGCAATTTACCTACTGAGAAAAATAGTAGACAGCATCTCCTTGTCCCTACACTTAAATCTGGAGCATCTAGACAGTAAAGACAGCTATGTCAGATTATTGTTTATTGACTACAGCTCCACCTTCAATACTCAACACCAAACTCCAGACCTTGGGAGTCAACACCTCTCTTTGCAGCTGGATCCTTGACTTCCTGTCCAACGATCAATAAAGACTAGCACCAACACCTCTGTCATGAGTATTATATACTTTGGTACTCAGGACAGCCAGCGCCTCTTCCCCAGAGCACCACTGCTCAGTACAAGAGGACATGGCTTTAAGGTAAGGGGAGGGAAGTTCAAGGGGGATATTAGAGGAAGGTTTTTCACTCAGAGAGTGGTTGGTGCGTGGAATGCACTGCCTGAGTCAGTGGTGGAGGCAGATACACTAGTGAAGTTTAAGAGACTACTGGACAGGTATATGAAGGAATTTAAGGTGGGGGGTTATATGGGAGGTTTTGAGGGTTGGCACAACTTTGTGGGCCGAAGGGCCTGTAATGTTCTATGTTCTGTGTACTGGTCTACTCCACGTCTGTGTCCTCAGGACCCTACTCTATTCCCTAAGCTCTCATGACTGAGTGGCCAGATTCAACTGTACTCCATCTACAAGTCCCAAGATGATACCACCACTATGGGCTGTATCTTAACTAATGACAAGTCGGAGTACAGGAAGGAGAGCTTAGTAAAGTGATGTCACAACAACAACCCCCTCTATATAGATACAAAAGAGCTGGTCATTGACTTCAAGAAGTAGGGAGGGTGCTGCACATGCATCAAAGATGATGAGGCTGAGAAGGTCAAGTTCCACAGTGACAGGTTGCTAAGGAACTTTGGCATGTCCTCACCATAGAAGACATCCTAGCTGGATGTATAATGGCTTGTTACAGCAACTGCTCTGCATGTGACTTCGGAAAACTGCAGAGAGTTTTGCATATAGCTCAGCACGTTATGGGAACTAGCCTGCCCAAACTTCTCACTGCCTCAGTAAAGCAGTCCACATAATCAAAGACCCTGGATGTTCTCTCTTCTCCCCTCTCCCAACAGGCAGAAGGAAGTATGTACCTCCAGGCTCAAGGATGGCTTCTACCCCACTGCAATAAGACTATTAAATTGGTCACTTGTATAGGGTGTACGCTTGATCTCAGAACCTACCTCATGATGATCTTATCACCAATCTACACTACACTTTGTCTGTAACTCAAACACTTTATTCTGCCTTCTCTTATTGTTGCTCCTTCTATTACCATGAAGCACTGCGGTTTTGAAATGATCCACATGGATGGCAAGCAACACAGACTTTTTCACTGTAAACACAACAGATTCTGCTGATGCTGGAAATCCACAGGTATGCACACAAAATGCTGGAGGAACTCAGCAGGTCAGTTAGTGTCGATGGAGACGGACAAACAGTTGATATTTATACCTTCATACATGTGATAATCTAAACCAATTTACCCAATTATTGCCTTTCATGACATTACAGGTGGTGGTCCAGTGGCAGGATATAGAGATGGTGCTCATCCAAGTACCAGCTGTGGGACCAGCTGAATGATGTTTAGTGTAAGGACAGATCGAGGCAGGAGGTAGGGCTGTGACATGAATTCTAAAACTTACATTTCTTAAGACACTGTAGTATAAACTCAAGAAGCTAAAGCACAAATCATGATAGACAGGTGGGGAAAAGTAGAGCTAGCCTCTGGAATTTAATTTAAATCCTTTCTGGTCATTTGACACAAGTTCCCTGCGGTTCTGTCTTAAACCCCATAGGGCCTTATGTCAGATGATGACTGGCTATCCAGGTGAGAAGGATGAGTTTTCGGAACCAGTCATCTGTTCTGAGTTCCATTCCAAATGACTCGATTGGCAGGGGCTCAGCTTCTGACAGAAACACTTTCCTCCAGAGCATGAGTGAGCTACTTGATGGGCAAGCTTTCCTCCGGTGGAGAAGAATGGCTCCATTCTCCAGCTGAGCGACTTTTACATCTTGAAAGAAAAATTGAAAATTGAAACCAGAGCAGAAATTAGGATCGCTTTCCTGACGCAGTGAGCTGGTCTGAAGGAGACAGCTGGTATTCAGTCCACCCTGACTCAGGGCAGATAAAAGGACTGAGCAGTGAACATGATTACCAACTCATCTGCTATCATTAACACTCCACAAGTTCACCGTTACATACAATCACGAATGGATGCATCAATTTCAACATGGGGAAGGGACATTTTCTTTCAAGGAGAGGGAAATTCTGCAGCTTAATATTTAAATAATTAAATAAGTTTAAGTTAATAAATTTAAGATATGCAGTTGTTTTGTGGCTGCTGTGTGGTAATTGGTTTAACATGATATGGTGAAAAGCATTATTTGCGTGGCATCCAGGCAGAGCATTCCCTCCATAAGTGCTCCGAGGTTGTACAAAATGGAGTACAGATGACTGGGGACCTTGCACTGCTGCAGCCTTCCTCTGCCATTGTGATGTGACATCATCTTCTGCCAGCTTTGCCACTGAGGTCCTTGCATTCACAGGTATAATATCAAGAACTGTTTGTTCCGATTTATGGTTGACCTGATGTTGGAACTTTGATTTGCTTCATTATGGGTTCATATCAACTTACCTCTCTTGACACCTCATTATACTTGATGTTGATCCCAGCAGTCTTTCAAGTTCAAGTTCAAATTCAAGATGAATTTTCATTGAATCATACACAGGAATGTAGCCAAACAAACAATCTTCCTCTGGGGCCAGGATGCAATACACAGTACCAATAGTCACACACAGCACACAACACATATAGTACATTTACTTATGAGAGCAGAAAAACCCAAAAACTATACAATAACAATATTATAGCCCAAGTCCCTGAGTGTCCTGGCCTGTAGGTTAATGGTATATGGATGTTGGCCTGGAGCCATGTTTCTGCAAGAATAAGGCATAGGAGTTTCTCATTTTGCACATGTGCAGCCACAGACAGAGGCAATCTAGCTTGTCTTCCTCTGAGTGAACATTGGAGGGCAGCACCAACCGGAGGGGCTAGCCTCCAACCCAGCAGCACAGAGCTGGATCCAGCGTCTCCTTTGCCAGTGACTGCAGCAGGCGGCCCCAAAGCTTGTCCAAGCAACAACCGAGGCAATGCAGCTCCCCCACTGTCGGTCTCACCAATGAACCAGTGAATCGGACGTGCCATATCCTACATTACCAATGTCCAACGAGAGTCTGGTGATCACAAGCAAAAACATCCATTTCCACCGTTTGGTGGATCGCACTCTGGCTGGGTGGCTGAAGCAAGAGGGTATGCTACAAGTCCAGCTCCAGATGGACAAACAATTTGTTACTCTTGGTTGAACCAGGAGTGATCCCCAGGATGTTTGTAATGTTTGTAAAGTTGCAGATTGTGGTAGTGACATTTCTGCTGCTAATGATGATCCAACACACCTCATGGGTGCCCAGCATTGAGTTGCTGGATCTGTTTAAAACCCACTGTATTTAGTTTGTTTGCAGTGGCACACAACTACACGAAGCAAGACTTTGTCCCTGCTGATTGCAGTGCAAGGTCCATCTGCAGCAATGGTGTTACAGAAGGGCTTGACCCCTGACACCGGTCAGCTGCTCTCCATGTGAAGTGTGGCAATGGCAGTGTTCAGAATCAAAGGTTACAGAGTGGCTGGACCAGTGAGGACGGGTTTGAGTTAACTTCCCCTACCCTGAGGCAAGTGCCAAAAATCCAGCTAAATGGGTTTCATTTATTTACCATATACAATGGAATCCCTATATAAAAAAGGGACAAGGGGGAGTTTCTTTAGCCAGGGGTGAGGAATCTGTGGAGGCCAAGTCATAGGGTATTTGTTAAGTGGAGGTCAATAAGTTCTCAATTAGTAAAGGCATTAAAAGTTACAGAGAGAAGGCAAGAGAATGGGGTTGAGGGTGGATAATAAATTAGCCATGATCAAATATTGGAGCATATTTTGTGAGCTGAATAGCCTAATTCTGCTCCAGTGTCTTCTGGTCTTCTGGACTGAGCAGTGGTCATTTCAACTGAAGTCAAGTGGAATCATCCTTTTCACTATGTTGGGTCACTCTTCATCTTCCAGGATTAGGTCAGCACAATCGTTGGTGGAGCTCTTGGAAGAGCCCACCAAGAGTTCATCCCATAAAATGATGTCCACATCCCAAAAGAGACACACTGGTTTCAGTGTGCAGCACAGTGGGGGAGACCTCCCTCTGGTCTCAGGATCAGGGTACAATATCACAGGAAGTACTAGAGGGACTCAGCAGACCAGGCAGCACATATGGAGTGAAAAGAACAGTCACTATCTCCACCCAAAATGTCAACTGTTCATTCCCCTCCATTGATGCTGCCTGATCTGCTGAATTCCTCCAGCATTTTGCGTGCATTAATCCATATTTCCAGCATCTGCCGTCTCTTGTGTGTCTCTGCGTACGATATCATTCACTCCGCTGTTAAACTCAGTCGTGTGAGGGGGATCAGCATGCTGATCTCTGCTGGTGGTGTTGGCCACTTTCCAGATTCTCTTGATGTCACTACTGCCCGACTTCAGACTATTTTCAAAGAATAACTGATTCCCTCAATGTTGGCTCACATTTACTGTGAAAAGTGCTGAAGGGATAATAAATCCCAGGGTGATATGAAATTTTAAACCCATAAGACATAGGAGCAATATTAAGCCATTTTGACCAGCAAGTCTGCCCCACTATTCTATCATGGCTAATTTATTATCCCTCTCAAACCCATTACCCTGCCTTCTCCCCGTAATCATTAATATCCTTAATAATCAAAAATCTACCAACCACCATTTTAAATATACCCAATGACTTGGCCTCCACAGCTATCTACAGATTCACCACAATCTGGCTAAAGAAACTTTCCCCCAATCTCTGCTCAAAAGACACATCCTTGAATTCTGAGTCCATGCTCTTTGGTCCTAGAATCCCCCACTAGAGGAAACATCTCCTCCATGTCCACTCTATCTAGACCTTTCAGTATTCCCTCTCATTCTTCTGAGCTCCAGTGAGTGCAGACCCAGAGCCATCAAATGCTCCTCACACATTAACCTTTTAATTCCTGGGATCATCCTCTGGGCCCTCTCCAATGCCAGCACATCCTTTCTTCGATAAGGGGCCCAGAATTGCTAACAATACTCTGTATGGTTTGTCTGCCCCATGTCTTACAGTTATGACTGTAACTATGACTCAGTAACTCATCCCATAACTGGTACTAAGTTCCTCCTCACAAGCATGGAAAGCTCACCAATCATAGGCTCAAGCCTCTCTGAATTAAACATAGAAACACAGAAAATAGGTGTAGGAGTAGGCCATTCAGCCCTTCGAGCCTGCACTGCCATACAGTATGGTCATGGCTGATCATTCAACTCAGAACCCTCTACCTGCTTTCTCTCCATACCCCCGATCCCTTCAGCCACAAGGGCCATATCTAACTTCCTCTTAAATATAGCCAATGAACCGGCCTCAACTGTTTCCTGTGGCAGAGAATTCCACAGATTCACCACTCTGTGTGAAGAAGTTTTTCCTCATCTCGGTCCTAAAAGGCTTCCCCTTTATGCTTAAACTGTGACCCCTCGTTCTGGACTTCCCCAACATTGGAAACAATCTTCCTGTATCTAGCCTGTCCAATCCCTTTAGAATTTTAAACGTTTCAATAAGATCCCCCCTCAATTTTCTAAATTCCAGTGAGTATAAGCCTAGTTGATCCAGTCTTTCTTTATATGTAAGTCCTGCCATCCCAGGAATCAATCTGGTGAACCTTCTCTGTACTCCCTCTATGGCAAGAATGTCTTTCCTCAGATTAGGGGACCAAAACTGCACACAATATTCTAGGTGTGGTCTCACCAAGGCCTTGTACAACTGCAGTAGAACCCCCCTGCTCCTGTACTCGAATCCTCTTGCTATGAATGCCAACATACCATTCGCTTTTTTCACCGCCTGCTGTACCTGCATGCCCACTTTCGATGACTGGTGTACAATGACACCCAGGTCTCATTGCACCTCCCCTTTTCCTAATCGGCCACCATTCAGATAATAATCTGTTTTCCTGTTCTTGCCACCAAAGTGGATAACCTCACATTTATCCACATTAAATTGCATCTGCCATGAATTTGCCCACTCACCTAACCTATCCAAGTCACCCTGCATCCTCTTAGCATCCTCCTCACAGCTAACACTACCGCCCAGCTTTGTGTCATCCGCAAACTTGGAGATGCTACGGTTAATTCCCTCGTCTAAATCATTAATATATATTGTAAACAACTGGGGTCCCAGCAGTTTTGGCCTCCTCATATGTACTTCATTTGTCCTATATTCTGCAGCCACCAATAAACACTGTCCTATTCGCATGTCACTCTCCTTTCATTGAGGGATTATTCTGGTCCCAAGTTATCAAGTTATTTAAAGCCTGGTATTTTGGCGAAGGGTCTCACCCTGATATGTCGACTGATTATTTCCTTCCACAGATGCTGCCTGAACTGCTGCGCTCCATTAGCATTTTGTATGTTATTCTAGATTTCCAGCAAATGCAAAATTCCTATTCTCAAACACAAGGAAATCTGCAGATGCTGGAAATTCAAACAACAACACACACAAAATGCTGGTGGAACAAAGCAGGCCAGGCAGCATCTATAAGGAGAAGTATTCCTATTCTCAAATTTGTTCATTAGAGTCCTAGAGTACTAAAGTACAGAAACAGGCCATTTGGTCCATTGTCATAACTCTCCATGCCTCCATATTCTCCCCCAGTCCTGGCTTCTTAATAATCCCCAAATGTAACCATCCAATGTGAATTTCCAGGCCTTCAAATCCTGAAATTCCTTTCATCGCTTTCCTTTGAGGTATTCCATACAACCTACACCTGTTAGATTTTGATAACTTGCTCACCTTGTGTTTCATTAACTCTGCCTGAATCCTTCTCTCCCTCCCATTTCTCCCCTTTTCTATTCTCTATTCTGGCACCCCTTTACACCTTCCTCTTCTCCTCAGCAGACCATCACCTCCCTCCGCCCCTCCTCCTTCACTTTCTTCCATGGTCCTCTCTCCTCACCTATCAGATTCCTTCTGCTTCGGCTCCTTACCTTTCTAACTTCACCCCCCCTCACCCACCTACCCACCTACCTTCCGTCTCACATATTCTCAGCTATCACCTGCCAGTTTGTACTCCTTCCCTACTGCCCTCCCCCACCACCACCTTCTCACTCTGGCTTGTGCTCATTTATTTTCCAGTCCTGATTGAAGGTCCTTGGCTCCAAACTTTAACTGCTTATTTCCCTCCATAGATGCTGCTTGGCCTGCTGAGTTCCTCCGGAACTTTGTGTGGGCTAATCTGGATTTCGACCATCTGCAGAATGGATTGTGTTGGAAAGCTTCTGTTGTGTTAAAGGAGCTATACAATTACAAGTAGTTGTTGTCCATTCCTGTGATCTCAGAGTGTCACACGACATCTCCTGAAGTTGCTGAGGAAACCTCAGCTTATTCCACTGCCACCAAATTTCAAAGAGAGAGATAAGGAGAATCAGATCAGAACGAGATTGGTTTTTATCAAATTCCCACAGGAATAATAATTAGAACAACTGCAACCAGCATTTTCAAGTCATTAAATCAGTTTAGATAATCAAGACTTAGGATAATTGCTATTACTGTTTTAAGAGTTCAGCTAATTGCGGTTGTTAATTTACTGTTTCTCATGATTGTGGCCTCTTGAGACAATTGATTACTAATGCTGCTGGACAGAGGGAAGAAAAATTAATCATTAAGGAAATATTAATTAGTCACACGCACCTCACTCTTCACAAATGAGCTGCCAGGCTGCATAGCGTAAGTGACTATGTTCTCAGACTAGACCATAGGCTGGGCTCAGTGACAAGTCACTGAAGTGGGTGGGACCATTTGTATCTGCATCGCTCATTAAGACACTGGAGGGATGCCAGTAAGTTAAATCAAGAAATTGTACTGTTAAACCCCAGATAAAGCAGGACAGGACATTTTGATTTAATTCATTTCTTCTTCTGGACAGAAGGCCAATTAAAGGCCATACATCACGAGCAATGCATAGACAATGCATAGGTCACAGGGTCTCATTCTGAAAGAGGTACACACCTGATAGTCACAGAGTAATACAGGATTGGAATTGGCCTTATGGCCCACCTCTACATACCAACCAAGACTAAGTCAGTCCAATTTCTGTGCAGCTTACAAGAATGCATGGCCCCTAACTGAAGTATATTTAAAAGAGCAGTTGAAATAGCTGTATCAATAGAAACAACAGACAGAAAGGCAATTGAGTTGCAGTCAGGAATGAAAGTGAACACCAACAAAATTGCAATCTCTAAACTGAAACTAATCTGGCAAAACAAATGGTGTTAACATTGTGACAGGGTCTCACATACTGTACACCAGAGCAACGCAGGTTTAAAGCAGAAACTTGCAGAAAATTCAACAATGGAGGACAATACGAAAAGAGCAAGTTGGACAGACAAAAATAAATAAATGGATGCACAGAAGAGAAAAAGATAAAAAGCCAAGCTGCAATTTCAAAGTGAGTATTAATCTACATACTATTGATGAAAAATCTGATCATGGTGAGAGTGACGCAGGATTGAGTAGCCTTAAGATTTACTATGTGAAAATTTTAGATAAGTATTATGGCTTACACCTGAAGTGAACAGCAAAATAAATAAAATGAAATTGGTCAGTGGCTCAGCTGCTTCAGTTATTCAACAAAATAATTTGAACAGCATTTCAAAGATATTGACCTGAAGCCCGCAGATAGCCAACTGTCAGGGACGGGGGCCGGATGGACCCAAACGCAGGACACAGACACTGAAGTACCGGGGGAGGACAGGATGGGGATGCCATGGTATGCAAGGGTTAATGCAGGCGGGGCTGGATCCCGGAGTTCAAATGAGGCAGGCAGGCAGGAGGATCCCAGAGTTGACGAGGCAGGTAGATCCCACGGTTCGGGGCAGGCAGATTCCTCATGACGGGCCGCCTTCCAGGCGGGAACACAGAAGCCTGGGCCAGTTGCGGACACCTGGGCAGATGCGGGGCATAATCCATGGGAAACGAGGGGAGGAAAGGGTAGGAGTCCCTAGGGTGGGCCGCATGGATCCCGGCCTGGCCTGGGCCAGTCACGGACACCTGGGCAGGTGCAGGGCACAACCCTTAGGGAGCAATAGGTGGAAGGGGCAGAACCCCCATCGGGCAGCGGCAGTCCAGCCAGATCCACCCGACGGAGGCAACGTTGGAGGGGGCAGAACCCCCGCCGGGCAGCAGCAGTCCAGCTGGACCCACCTGACGGAGGCAACGTTGGAGGGGGCAGAACCCCCGCTGGGCAGCAGCAATCCAGCCGGACCCACCTGACGGAGGCAACGGGTAGGAAGAGGCAGAGTCCCCGCCAGGCAGCAACAGTCCAGCCGGACCCACCTGACGGAGGCAACGTTGGAGGGGGCAGAACCCCCGCTGGGCAGCAGCAATCCAGCCGGACCAGCCCGACAGAAGCAACAGGTAGGAAGGGGCAGAACCCCCACCAGGCAGCAGCAGTCCGGCCAGACCCGCCCGACAGAGGCAACAGGTAGGAAGGGGCAGAACCCCCACCAGGCAGCAGCGATCCGGCCGGACCAGCCCGACAGAAGCAACAGGTAGGAAGCTGGGTCCAGGGTAAGCAGCAAAACTGCAGTGATCCACCAGGTACATTGGTAAATTGGGAAAGGCAACCAACAGCATGGCAGCGCAAGCAAGGCAAATAAGGCGGAACAGTGGGACCAGCACACAGGAGAGAAGCAGGGGAACAAGACCAACCAGATAGAGCAGAGACAGAACGGTCCAGCAACCAGGGCAGAGCAGGATTCCAAGCAGGGTGGCAACCAGGGCAGAGCAGGATTCCAAGCAGGGTGGCAACCAGGGCAGAACAGGATACAGAACAAAATGACCACCCGCCCTACGACCCGTTATAAACACCTGCAGCCAAATTGGCCACAGGTGTGCCTCTTTGATCCAGGCTGATCTTAACAGACTCAAAGGGGTCGGGAGGGACAGCTGCAAGACCCGGAGTCTGGAGCACTCGGACCGGATCGAGACCCGGAACACGGATTACGGTCTGGACCGGACCCTGACAGCAACTAAGAACTTGTACTGAAGGAAATATAACTACTGTAGAAATGAGATGTGTAACAGTGAAATGCATTGGGTCAGCATCGTGGGGGTGCGAGACATTACAACTTGATTGGTGATTGATCCATGATTTGCATGCCACATCCCTGCAATGGAGTTAATTGAATGTGTATTAAGAAAGGTATCGGATGATGCTACAGCAGTGTTCAAGAATGGCATTGGAAAACTTAAACATATCAAGGGTAAAATAATGTTAACTGAAAAACCACACCCAAGTTTAACAAAACCTGTTTGGTTTCTTATACCATTTGTGGTAAATTAGCTAGTGAGCTAGCCTGCACAGAGGTTGAAGGAGTTCCTTCCAAGTTTGAATAGAGTCCATGGGCAATGCCAGTGGTCCCAGTAGCTAAGAAGAATGGGTCTGTCAGGATCTGCGGTGACTTCAAGGTCACCATCAACCCAGTACTGAAAGTAGAACAATTCCCTCTGCCCAGGATAAAGGAAATATTTTCAAACTTCAGCAAAATGGATTTACCTGAAGCCTACCTACAGACGGAGATGGAAGAAGAGTCCAAATTGTTTCTCACCATAAACACTCAGTAAGGGCTTTATCACTATAATTGGAGTACTGTCTGCACCCGAACTCAGGCAGAAAGCTATGGACCAGATGCTGCAAAGCTGCTCAGGCATCTTTGTTACCAGTATGGAACATCTCCAAAATCTCAAAATAGTCTTAACAAGATTAGGCGATTAGGGGCTCAGGGCATAATGCAACAAGTGTGAATTCTTTAAACCATCATCATTTACAGTGCTCACACCATTGACGCACAAGCATGCTGAGAAAATTCAAGCAGGGTTGGACGTCCCAAGGCCAAAGGATGTGTCACAGTTGCGGTCCTTTTTAGGATACTTTGCTTGCTGTAACAGGTTCCTTCTAATCCTGGCTACCGTGTTCATTACTATAGTTGGGAAGAAATGCAATGGACAAAGCAGTGTGAAGCAGGTTTCAAAATGACAAAGGAAATAGTGATGTCAGACACTGCACTCACACATTATGATCCACTTTGTCCAGAGAAACTATCCTATGACTTATGGTATATGTTATGAATAATGGGAGTGAACACCCCATTGCCTTTGTATCACGTTCTCTTAATACTTCAGAGAAAGATTGACAGAGGGTCCTTGAGTATGGTTTGGGGTGTAAAACATTTCAACCAGTATTTGCATGGGATAGAGCTTAACCTCAAGACTGATCACCAACCATTAGTATCGACTTTTGATCCACTAATAGCAGCACAAGAGCAGAGATGGGCTCTGTTTCTTGAAAGACAGAGCTACAAGGTCAAATTCAAGAGGACAACTAATCATGGAAATGCTGATGGATTGTCCTGTTTGCCCTAGGAAAAGGAAATACTTGGAAAATCTACAAAAGAGGACACTTCCCTTAACACATTCTTCCTAATGCAAATTGAAAGTTTTTCTGCTACAGCAGAGATGATCCAAAGGGAAACCAGAAAAGATCCCACATTGTCTCAGGTCTACATGGCCACCCAAAGTGGTTGGAATATGTGCCAGCTCCCCCATTTTTACCAGTATTGGGATGAACTTATCCTGGACAAACATTGTCTTATGTGGGGACAGAGATTTGCTGTACCATCCAAATATAGTAAGAACTAACGCAGGTCATCTAGGCATGGCCAAAATGAAAATGTTCAATGTTTGGTGTCTGAAATAGATCAGCAGATCAAGAGGCTTGTCATGGACTGTTCAGGATGCCAACACATCCAGAAGAAAGGTGTCTAGAGCTGTCAAAACCACTTCCTGCAGTACGGGAGACAAACTCCTACAACCACCATCGATGAGGCTCCAGAAGCTGAGGTTTTTTCACAGCCTCAATTCTCACCTGCCAAGCAGAGTGACTCCCCTTGTCAGGAAAGATGTTATCCCACAGATGTACCAGATCCTCCACGGTGATTAAATCTTTATGCTTGAATGGGACAATTTAAACTTTACTATGCTGTGAATAAAGTAGTTGTATAGTTCCATTTACTGTATATACTATATATATATATATATTCCATATACTATACATTTACGCTATATGCGGTATGCAATAAATTACATATTTGAGTTGAATTAAATTCTGCATTGAGTTGGAATTTATAGCTAAGCAGGGAGGAGTGTTGTGTATTTAATATTTCAATAATATTTGAGTAGTATTGTAAATATATTGTTTGATTAAGGATTCTTTGTTGTTTACATAATGCATTGCGGGTTATATGTAAAAGTATGTGAATGGCATACATCATCATGCCACCACATCATCACTTAAAGTAAAGAAGTGAAGTGTGCAGCTTCTCCCAGTCTCCCTGTGATTTTCTTTCGACTAGTTTTCTGTTTTGGAATTACAAAACATAACAGCTAGGACTATGGGCTTTTTTTAAATTTAGGACTATGTTATTTACAATTAGACCATCTGTTATCTTGGGGATGTTTATGTACATTGCCCTCCATGGTGAAGACTGACGCAAAAAGTGATTTAACATAACTTCTATTTCTTTGTTCCATGTTATTATTCACCAACCGCATCTGCTAAAGGACCCAGACCTGTCTTAGTGGCCTTCTTTTCATTTAGATTTAGTGGCCACTTTATTGTGAACACCTATACACCTCGCTAATGCAAATATCTAATCCGCCAATCATGTGGCAGCAGCTCAATGATTTAAAAACCTTGCAGACATGGTCAAGAGGTTCATTTGTTGTTCAGAATGGGAAGAAATGTGCTCGAAGCGACTTTGACCGTGGAATGATTGCTGGTACCAAATGGGGTGGTTTGACTATCTCAGGAACTGCTGATCTCCTGGGATTTTCATGTGCAACAGTCTCTAGAGTTTGCAGAGAAAGGTGTGAAAAACAAAAATATCCAGTGAGTGGCAGTTCTATGGGTAAAAACACCTTGTTAATGAGAGAGGTCAAAGAGAATGGCCAGACTGTTTCAAACTGATAGGAAAATGACAGTAACTCAAATAACTATACATTATAACAGTGGTGTGCAGATCTAATAAACTAACTAAGTATATGTGTCCATGGAAACTCTCAGTTTGTTTTGAAATGACACAGGTGTTTTCTCACAAAATCAGTTTCCTCCCTTCTTAAGGTGTTTTTTTTTAGTTTTTAGTCACTGCAGTATCCTAAGAATAAAGCATTTAAATGATTGGAAATAGCTCTACTGAACCTGAGGGTTGAAAATTTATGGATGATGAAATAATTGGTCTAAATTCCTTCCAGAGTTGCACTATTTGACCAAATGGTAATGCACTTTTGTCTCCCTCTCCAATAGAGAACTCCACTGTGAGCTGATGTGGATGTAGCTCCACTGAGCCCACCATCTTCTTCCCCTACCCTGCCCCCAACCTTCTCAAATAATTCATTGATAATTCACTTCTGTTTGAGATGAGGAGAACTTTCTTCACCCACTGGGAAGTGGAAGAGTTTTTCACCTGGAACTCTGTGAAGGTTCAGTCACAGAAGTCTGAGTTAACTCTGTCTAAGTTGACAAGTCTAGTGACATTATGTCAAGACAATAATTCTCCCTCAATGACAGCAACACAAAAGAGCTTGCCATTGACCACAGGAAGCAGGAATGAGTACATACACCCAGCTGTATCAATGGAGATGGTCGAGAGCTTCAAGTTCTGATGAATAAACTCTTCAAGCTGGGTACAGGTATTATAACCGATGTTTCGATGACAAACTCTGCCATCTTCTTCAGGGATGATGCCTGGGTAAGTCTGGTCCAGTGGTCTTTATGCCCCCTCTGGTATAAATGTCACCCATCCCTGAAGAAGATGGCAGAGTTTGTCATTGAAATGTAGGTTATAATTGATACCTGTATCCGCTTGAAGC
Source organism: Hypanus sabinus (assembly GCF_030144855.1). Lineage (NCBI taxonomy): Eukaryota > Metazoa > Chordata > Chondrichthyes > Myliobatiformes > Dasyatidae > Hypanus > Hypanus sabinus. The sequence goes on from NC_082713.1 coordinate 126,438,085, forward strand.
CCGAGAAGAGTTTATTCATCACATACACCAGGAAAGCCCTGGATCCTTTTTCAAGTTCTGATGTTTAAGTATCACCAATAACTTGTTCTGGTATGGCCAGGGAGGGCACCACCGCCTCTGCTTCCTCAGATGACTAAGAAAATTTGTCATGTTCACAATGACCTTCACCAACTTAGAATTGCAGCTTAGAATGGCAACTGTTCTGCCCAAGATTACAAGAAACTGCAAAGAATTATAAGCTCAGCCCAGTTCATCACAAAATTTAGACTCCCCTCTATAGAGTCTGTCTGTACTTCCCATCACCTTGGGAAAGCTGACAACATAATCAACAACCAGAGATGCAAGGGCCGGAATCGGGATTTGCACACTAAGCACTAGAGGGGCTCAGCAGGTTAGGCAGAATCTATGGACAAAACTGGACAGTGGACATTTCAAAGGAGTTCCCATCCTAGTCATTCTCTCTCATGCCCCTTCCATCAGGCAGAAAATACAGCAGCTGGAGAACTCATACCGCCAGGCTCGAGGATAGCTTCTATGCTATCATTATCCTAAGATTCTCGAATGGAACTCTTCTGCAATAAAGACAAACTCTTCAACTCTTGATTTCTTAGTCTACTACCTCGTGGTAAACTGGGCTAGTCCTTATTTGTCTCACAGGACTGCCCGTTCTCTGTAACTGCAACTCTATGTTCTGCATTTTGCTATTGTTTTTCCTTATGTACTCCCTCAATGTACGTGAGCAATCTGCCTTGGTGGTTCCCCGTGAAAGGTTTCCACCGTACCTCAGTACATGTGACCAATTACCAATTAATGTAAAAGATACATCAAAAGATTTTTAGATATTAAGGAAACTAATGGCTTGGGCAAGAAATTGGTTCTGAAATAGAAGATTCCATGGGTTTGATGAATGGCAGGGCAAGTTCAAAATGTCCAAGGTTTACTCCTGTTCCTAGTTCTTCCGTATTTATTTATTTATTTATTTATTTATTAACTGAGATACAGCACAGAATGACCCTTTCGGCCCTTCGAGCCGTGTTGCCCAGCAACCCTCAATTTTAACCCTGAACTACTTTTGGGACAATTTACAGTGACAAATTAACCTACTAACGTCTGTGGATGGTGGGAGGAAACTGAAGCACTCAGAGAAAACCCAGGGAGAAGGTACAAGCTTCTTACTGGGGGTTCCAGGATGGAACTCCAAACTCCGACGCTCCTCAGTGTGATAGTGTCACACTAACCACTACGCTACCATGCTGTTTGCTCCGTTTATACCAGCACTAGGTTAAGGCAGGCACAAATGCCAGGTCTTCCTATGCCCTTCAACATTAGCAATTCAGTAGGGCTGCAGTTCCCAACGGCCCAAGTTCGAACCTGCCTGGGTGAATCCTGAGCCTTGTCCCTTGTCCGTCCCACATTCCAAAGACGCAGGTTGGTGGGTTAACTGGCCACTGCAAAAATTGCTCCTAGTGCACGGATCTAGAATCGGGGTAAGATGTGGGATTACGGGAAGAATAATTTTGGTATATATGGGTGGTTGATGGTCAGCTCAGGTTATGTGGGCCAAATGGCCTGCTGCTATGCTATACGATGTTAATCTGCAGTGGACATGAGGGATAGTTCCAATGTGATCAGCCTGCGGCAGAACAGCCCTCCCCTTCCTACAATCATATACGTCAATAAGAGACCTCATCCGTGTTCTGGATCTGTGAGTTATTGCCAACTAAAGGAGCGTTAAAGTAACAAAAGATGATAAGAGGCATAGATTGAATGGATAGCCAGAGATCTTTTCCCAGGGCGGAAATGGTTAATATGAGGGGGCATCATTTTAAAGAGACTGGGGGAAGTATAGTGGGGATGGCAGAGTTAAGATCTTCACACAGAGAGTGATGGGTGTATGGGAGGCCCTGGCAGAGGTGGTGATAGAGGTAGATACACTAAGAGGCTCTTCAATAGGCATATAAATGATAGTAAAATGGAGGGCTGTCTAGGAGGGAAAGGTGAGATTGATCTCACAGTAGTTTAGTAGTTTGGCACATCATGGACAAAGGGCAGTAGCTGTAGTATTCTATGTTATAAAAGTGCATCAAAAATAAAAGATATTAAGAAGTAAAGAATTGGGAAATCGGAAGTAAAAAATGCTCAGCAGGTCAGGATGCTGTGGCGAGTGAAAGAGATTCCGCATGCTGTTTCAGGAGTACTATATTATTAGAGATAACAGGCCCTTCCGACCCAATGAGCTCATGCCAGCCAGTTACACCCATGGGACCAATTAACCTACTAAACTGCGCACCTCTGTGATGTGTGGGGGAACTAGAACAGCCAGAGGAAACTGGCATGGTCTCAGGGAGAACGTCCAAATGCTTTGGAGACTGCGGTGGGGATCGAATCCAGTTGCTGGTGCTGTAATGGTGTTGTGCTAACTGCGACAGTACTGCTCTGCTCCTAGTTGTGTTACCTCTAAGCTTGTCCCATCATTCACACGGCAGGAGTAAATTCCTCTACATTGCTCTGTTACAGTCTGCCAGGGCAAGTACAGCATGGATTAATTACAGATTGAAGCTCTTCATGCATTTTCCTAACACACTTCTTAGGCAGAGCAGAGATATCACACTCAGAGTAAAGCTGCCAATCCACTTACCCCCCCCCCCACACCCCCACACACACATTCTGGGGGCAGAGACAGCACAGGTCGGACATAGAGCGAAGGTCTCATTGTTATTTCCCACAAGGCAAGGATAGCAGAGTAAAGCTCCCTCTGCACTGTCCTGCCACTCTCTCTCAGGGAGGAATCATGCAGACTGGATCCACAGAAAAAGTGTGCTTAGCCCGATCAGACACTCGCAGGGCAGGGCAGCCCACGTGAGACACCAGGTAAATCTCCTTGTGCACTGCCCTACCCCACACTCCTCTTCAGACGCCCCAGCCCAGTTCCATGTGAACAGCAGTCAAGGAATTCCCCATTCAGATCTCCAATGACTGCACTGCAGAATCATGGAGAGACATGAATATTTCTTGGAACATGTGAGGGATATGGATCATGTGCAGGCAGAATGGATGAATTTAATTTGACATCATGCTCAGCACGGTCATAGAACAACACAGAACGTAGAACATTATAGTTCAGTACAGACCCTTCAGCCCATGATGTAGTGCGAACCTTTTAACCTACTGTAAGATTATTCTAACCCTTCCCTCCTAAATAGCCCTCCATTTTGCTATCATTCACAGAACCATAGAACCATAGAACACTACAGTACAATGCAGGCCCTTCAGCTCTCCATGTTGTGCTGACCCATATAATCCCTAAAAAAAGGACTAAACACACACTACCCCATAACCCTCCATTTTTCTTTCATCCATGTGCCTGTCCAAGAGGCTCTTAAATACCCCTAATGTTTTAGCCTCCACCACTATCCCTGGCAAGTCATTCCAGGCACTCACAACCCTCTGTGTAAAAAAACTTACCCCTGATGTCTCCCCTAAACTTCCCTCCCTTAATTTTGTACATATGCCCTCTGGTGTTTGCTATTGGTGCCCTGGGAAACAGGTACTGACTATTCACCCTACCTATTGGCACCCTATTATGTGCCAATCTATGTTCGTTAAATGCCCCAAATGAATCTGCCTCTAACAACACTAAGCCATGGTTTCCAATATAGCCACCACAACAATCTTCTTCAAAGCAATCGGTCTCTAGGTAACAGGGGCCCAAGACTGCTGCTTCTTGCAGTCTGGGATGACATGGGACCTGAAACAAGTTCAGACTGTGAACTTATAATGAGCAGTGAGGAAAGGGGTGGGTTGCAACAGGGGCTGGCGGAAGTGAGGTTTGACTTGTCCCTGGGCTTTATATGGGTGTGTGGATTCAGCTAGTTAAATCATATTCTGAGCACCACAGACTTACTGGGTTTATGGCCTACAATGTTATCAGGTAGTTTTATTGAACATTAGTTACAGTGTAATCCAACCCAGGCCTCATTAACAATCATAAGGCTTAATAGTCCACTAAACTGTGCATTCATTGGACGAAGAGCCGAAGTGATTATGTAGGAACAGTAAATATAATTTAAATAAAACAGGTGAGACAATGGTGCAACAGCTGTTTGGGAGGGGTGGGAGCAGTGGAGGGAGGTAAAGGAAAGCTTTGGAAAAGCTGGCTTTAAGAGGAAAGAATCAGAGACAGCAGTCTGAGGGAAGGACCAGGCAGAGCGGAGAAGCTTCCCACCGTTTGCTCGGAGAAAGGCAGGATGAGTGGGAGTGGAGATGAGAAGAGGCCAAGCCTGGCTCACTCGGTGGAGGAGATCTTGAGCCGGCCTTGTCAGAGAGGCCGGGGGCCTCTGCTGCCAGGGTGCAGCCGAGTCAGCGGACAGCAGGGTGGAATCGGCAGGCAGCCGGAGGTTCCACCCGGTCACAGTGTGCTAGGTAAGGAAGGAGACAGGGCAGGCTGGCGTGGGGACGGAGCTGACGAGAACACAGTAACAGAGGTGGAGCAGGATACTTTTTTATTGCAATGGAGAACACATCTGATACATGGCTGGAATGACACTGGCGCAGTGAGTAGAGCCCACAGTCCACAGCTCCACAGACTCGGGTCTAATTTGACCCCTGGTGCTTTTGCTCACTGAAAATCCCATGGGTTTCCCCTGTTTTACAGATCCCCCCCCTCACCAAGACCTCGAAGGCATGCAGGACAATGGGTTAATTGGCTACTGTACTGTGAGCTGATGAGACAGATTCTGGGGGTAGCTGTTGGAAACACTGGGATAATAAAATGAGATTGGTGTCAGATTTGATAAAATGGATGGTTAATGGGCAGCAGAGACTCAGTGGCCGAAGGGCCTGTTTCCATATTGTATGACTCTGTGACAACTCCTTTCCCACCTATGTATGCCCACACCCCACTTCCTTCTAATGGCTGCACTAGAGTGATTATAAAGCAGGAGTAATATTCCTCAGCAGAGTGAAATAGATAATTCAGTTCCTTTGAGACTTTGGTGACCTCAGACTGGCAGACTTCCTAAACGACTGGAAATGATTTGGATTAATAACCCACCACATCTCAATTCACTTTCTTTTAGATGTTACACAGTAGAATAAACAATCTCTCAGTGAACTCAGGGAATTTATAAGGAGTTCAGGCAATGTGGATCTGATGAGTTTAAAAGGAGTGTATGAGGTGGGACCCAGTTTAAAGAAAACATGGGAAATAGGGCTCCTGTGAGTTCATAGGGAGTACAGTGAGTGGGGTCTGGTGAAATTAGAGACACTTAGAAGACTCCAGGATAAGCACATAAATGTACAGAGAAATGGGGGGGGGGGTGCGTACAGACATTGTGAAGGCTGAAGGGATTAGTTCAGTTTAGTGTTTCAAGTCAAGTGAAGTTTATTGTCTTTTATCTATATACATGTATATAACCATATAATGTATATCGAAACGAGACAACGTTTCTTTGAACCAGGGTGTAAAGCACAGCAGTACACATAACACACAAAGCACACAATAAATTATGAAGGTAAGGATAAAACCTACAGATGAATCATGCATAAATAACTAACTAAAGTGCATGAAATTTAAATATTGTAAGGTACAGAGCAGATGAACCAGTAATCCTCTGAATACAATGTGTCACGGAGTTCAGAAGCCTAATGGCCTGGGGGAAGAAACGGCTTCTCTTCCTGATCATTCTTGTTTTTAATTACTAGTTCTATTAATTCAGCACAACATCATGGGTCAAAGAGCCTGTTCTTGTATCTTTCTAAGTTCCATGTCTAAATTAATGGGGGCAAGGGATCATGGCCTGGTGAGTTTAAAGCGAGTGTGGGAGGCAGAATCTGGTCAGCCAGATGCTGAACTATTGAGATTTCTAATCAATCAGATGGTGTATTATTGGTTTGAATCAGAAATTGAACCTCTGATCTACGTTGTGAAATTAGTTGTTCTGTGCAGTTGTGCGGGGCAAGACTTAAGAAACAAATAAATGGTGCTATTGTGAGGTAGGGTTCATTGGTTCATGGATCAATCAGAATCCATTATAATAATTCTTTATAATTGACAGAATCAGGTTTACTACCACTGGCATATGTCCTGAAATTTGTTGTTTTGTAGCAGCACTAAAGTACAGTAGATCAAATATACTATAAATTATAATAATAAATACTGTATATATAAACATTAAATAAGTAGTGTAAATGAGAGCAAAAATAGTGAGTAAAATTATTCATTCAGCAATCTGATAACAGAGGGGAAGGAGATGTCCCTGAAACATTGAGTGCTTGTCTTCAGGCTCTTTTACCTCCATCCTGAAGATCCATAAGAAGAGGGCACGTCTCGGGTGGTGAGGATCCTTCATGATGGATGCTGCCTTCTTGAGTGACTGCCTTTTGAAGATGTCATCAGTTATGTGAAGGGTTGTGCCCATGATGAAGCAGGCTGAGTTTACAACCCTCTTTTGATCCCATGTACTGTGCCTTTCTGTCTCAGGTAGATGATAAACTTTACCCCGAGTTCCTCCTCCTATATGCTCATTGCCATGTTTAACATGTGAACGGATCAGGCCTGGACAGAGGTAGACTATAGGGTCTGATGACATGCAAGGTGGATATCCTCCTTATCTGATCCTGATCAAGAAAGCGAATCTAAAGTTGTACAGTACTCTGCAAAAGTCTTAGGCATATATCCAGGGTGCCTCAGATTTTTGCAAAGAAATGTACATATTAATGTTGAGCAGAGAGCGAGTTGGTAAATCTAGCGGGAGACTAGGATGTTGGGAAAGGTGAGGGCACAGTGCTGTGGGAGAGGTGGCAGAGGAGTGCCAGGGCAGGGGTGGGGTGGGGGATGATCAGCACGTGTACAGACACATGCAACCACACAACCCCAAGACATCAGGCAAGAAAGCAAGGTCATTTAATTCAAATTTATTAAACATAACAGAGTGTCTCTTTGGTGCTTCCTGCTCCCTCTCCTCTCTCTGCCCCCTTCCCACTCTCAGTCTACAATGGAGACCCATATCAGAATCAGGTTTATCATCACTCACACATATCATGAAATCTGTTTTTTTGTTTGTTTTTTTGCAACTGCAATGCAGAGCAATACATAAAACTACAAATGCAAAAGTCTTGGGCTCCCCAGCTATGTATATCTGCTCAAGACTTCTGGACAGTACTGTATACAGTGAAATATGTATAGCTTGCTAATAAATTTAACTTTGAACTTTGAATGATGTTGTTGCCTCACAGCCATCCAGATAAGTATCTAAAAGTATATATGGCTAATGCATTCTTGTAATATCATTAAATTCCCATTCCATCCCGGGCACTGTTCAATCTCTACCATCTGGTAGAAGATACAGAAACATCTTAGCCAAGACAGTTAGGCTGAAAAACAGCTCCTTCCCAAGGGCAGTTTTGCAGCTGAATAATGTTATACCCTGGCTTACCAGTGGCCTTTGAGTGTTATGGACTATTGAAGTCACTTATTGCATGTAAATATTGGAATTTTAATTTATTTATTTAATTTAAAATTAAGCCATACTGTATGCATTGTAAAGATCTGCTTTACACAGACTTGAGTAGACCCACAATCTCATTGCCTCAAGCAATGACAATGAAGTTGTATTCTATTCCCTGCAGAGAGGAGGCTTAGATGGTTTTGAGCCAAATGTGGGTAAATAGGACTAGCTCGCTTAAGGATACTTGAGCAAAGGGCCAGCCAAGCGTGGTGGGGGAGACCAGAATTACCAGGGGGATTTTGCTGAGCTAAAGATCTCTCCCAACCTATATTCCTAATTTCTTGCCTGTTCCTTCTTGCCTAATTTAAGGTGGGGGGGGGGGATATATGGAAGGCAGGGTTTAAGGGTCAGCAGAACATTGTGGGCCAAAGGGCCTGTACTGTGCTGTTCTACTCTATTCTATGTTCCCTCAGGAACATGAGAGTACAGAGTTTGTATATTCCTGTCTGAGTAAAGGGCAAGGAAAATAGGTTTAGGGAACCTTGGTTTTTGAGAGAATTTGAAGCCCTGGTTAAGAAAAAGGAGGTGCATAGTAGGTATAGGCAGGTAGGAACAAATGAGGTACTTGAGGAGCATAAGAAATACAAGTCGACACTGAAGAAGGAACTCAGGATGGATTAAAGAAGACATGAGGTTGCTTTAGCAGACAAGTTGAAGGAGAATTCTAAGGACTTTGACAGATATGCTATGAGCAACAGGATAGCAAGGAACAAAACTGGTCTTCTTGAAGATCAGAGTAGTAATCTATGTCTGGAGCCGAAAGAGTTGGAGGAGATCTTAAATGGATTTTTTGTTTCGGCCCAAAATGTCAACTGTACTTTTTTCCATAGATGCTGCCTGGCCTGCTAAGTTCTTTGTGCATTTTGTGTGAGTGATCGGAAGGTATTCTAAGGGACCAGACTTTTAAGTATTTAGATAAACTGGGACTGATTAGAGATGGTCGAATGACTTCGTACATGGTAAGTCGTGTCTAACCAACCTTATAGAGTTTTTTGAGGAAGTTACCAGGAAAGTTGATCAATAAAAGGCAAAGGATTTTGTCTACGTGGACTTTAGCAAGGCATTTAACAAGGTCCGCATTTGAGAGGACATTGGCTTCACAGAAAAAGTCAAAAACAAATTGTAGATGGGTGCCTCCTTGACTGGGAGCCTGTGATTAGTGGTGTGCAACAGGAATTAGTGCTAGGTACATTGTGCTTGTCATCTATATCAATGATCTGGATGATAATGTGCTAAACTGAATCTGCAAATTTATGGATGACACCAAGATTGGGGGTATAGTGGATAGTGAGGAAGACCAGAAAAGTTTGCGGGGGATCTCGACCAGCTGGAATAATGGGCTGAAGCATGGCAGATAGAACTTAATGCAGACAATGTGAGGTGTTGCATTTTGGGAGGACCATCCAGGGTAGGTCTTACACGGTGAGCAGTAATGAATGAAGTACGTGGTAGCACAGAGGGATCTGGAAATACAGATCTATAATTCCTTCAAAAATGGTGCCACAGGTAGATAGGGTCATAAAGAAAGTTTTTAGCACATTGGCCTTCGTAAATCAATGTATTGAGTTCAGGAGTTGGGATGTTACATTGAAATTATATAAAATGTTGACAAGTCCTAATTTTGTCCAATTTTGGTCACCTACATATAGGAAAGATGTAAATAAGATTGAAAGAGTGCAGGGAGAATTTACAAGGATGTTGCAGGTATGGGGAAAAGTTGAGCAGGATATGACTTTATTCCCTAAAACGTAGAAGATTGTTGGGAGTTTTGATAGAGCTATGCAAAATTATGAGGGGTATAGATAGGGTAAATGCAAGCAGGCTTTCCACTGAGGCTGGATGAGACCAGAACTAGAGGTCATGTGTCAAGGGTGAAAGGTGAAATGTTTAAGGGGAACATGAGGGGGCTTAGTAAGTGATGAGAGTGTGGAATTAGCTGCCGGGGCAAGTGGTGGATGCGGGTTCAATTTCAACACTTAAGAGGAATTTGGATAGGTACATGGATGGGAGGGTTCTGGTCGATGGGACTAGTCAGATGAATGGTTTGGCATGGACTGGATGGGACAAAGAGCCTGTTTCTGTGCTAGGACTCTGTGACTATAATTTACACTCTGTCTCTTCTTTCCAATACCACTTACACTGTAACAACTCTCTCTGTCGAGATTGTTGCCTTTTTGTTTGTAGGTATGATTTTGCAAATAAAGAGGCCAATTTAGGGTTTAGGATAATAACGAGGGTCAAATTAGGGTTTAGGGGCAAGAATGTGGAGGATTTAAAGGTCAGGACTCCACCCTGAGCTCAGTATTCTGAATTGAAGTCCAGCATCGTCAATGGATGACAAAGGATGTCTGCACTCTAGGCCTCCACTCAATACTCAAAGGCTAGCAATACCGCCAATTCAGAAAGAGCTCTCTGCGGTTAAAGACCATGTGAGGAAAAGGTCAGTTAGCACGGCCAGAGTTTGAGCTTGGAGTTTTCTGGAGTTCAGGACCTGCCATTGCAATGTCTGGGTGTCGATACTGAAGATCGGAGCCCAAGGGTCGGTCAGAAGTCTACAAGTCGAAGTCTGATGGCGGAAGCCTGGAGACTGGAGGTTGAAGGCCCAGAGGCTTGTCCTGGAGTCGGATGACTGTCGATGGGTCGGAGAGAGAAAAGGGGCTTGTTTTGCTGCTATTGTTCTGTTGTGTGTTGTGTTTATTTACTACGTTTAAGGATACAGTATAGAACAGGCCCTTCCTACTCAGCAAGCTGTCCTGCCCACCAAATCACCTACTAATCACAGGGCTATTTACAATGACCTATTTACCTACTGGATGGTATGTCTTTGGACAGTGGGAGGAAGCCAGAGCACCCAGAGGAAACCCACGACATCATTGGTAGGACATACAAACTCCTTGCAGACGGTGCCAGAAATTAACTCCAAATTCTGATGCTCTGAGCTGTAATAGTGTCTCGCTGTGTTCTGTGTTGTTCTGCCAAGCATTGTGGATGTTTTGCGTTGGTGCGGGAATGTGTGGTGGCACTTTGCAGGCTACCCCCAACACATCGCTACGGTGTGCTGGTTGTTAACACAATGAAGCATTTCACTGAATGTTTTGAGGGTCATATGATAAATAAGTGATCCAGAATTTGTATCTGAAGCGCAGTATCCAGCCTGACTACTGATGAGAGCCGCAGAGTCACCAAAATATTATTCTGGTTCATGTCAGGCTGTGTAGCCATAGGGTTGCAGCCAATTACACAGTTAACTATTAAATTGAATTCAGGTCTGACATGGCATTTAGATGAAGAAACAGTTAAATAATCTCTATGCTCAAAGTATTGAAGTTTCAGCAACTCAAAGGTCCCTGTAACAGGCAGAAATTGCTGATCAAAGGGTGATTGGAGTAGAGTATAGAGTGTCATCAGAGATAGAAATTTTACACAGAGAGCAGATGGTAGAGGCAGATACATTATAGACATTTAAGAAACTCTAAGGTAGGCACATGAATGATAGAAGAATAGAGGGTTATGAGGGAGGAAGGACAAAATTGATCTTAGAAAAGATTAAAATGTCAACACAACATTGTGGGCTGAAGGACTTGCCTTGTGACATAGTGTTCTATGTAAGTCAAGGTGGATGGGTGTGGGGAGTCCTCATGAGACGATTGAGGTGGAGAGGATAAATAACTTTAAGTTCCTTGGTGTTATCATCTCAAAGAACCTGTCCTGGAACTAGCACGTAAATGCCATTACAAAGAAGGCACAGTAGCTTTTCTGCTTTCTTAGAAGTTTGCGTAGATTTGGCATATCTTCTAAAACTCTGATGAACTCTATTGATGCACAGTGGAGAGTATCCGGAATGGTTGCATCATGGCCTGGTATGGAAACACCAAATTCCAGGAACTGAAAAGCCTACAAAAAGTGATGGATACACCCAGTCCATCACAGGAAAAGCCCTCCTCTCCCGCCACTGAGCATATCTACAAGGAGTGCTACCACAAGAAGGCAGCACCCATCATCAAGGACCCCCACCACCCAGGCTATGCTTTCTACTTATTGCTGCCATCAGGAAGGAGGTGCAAGAGCCTTAGGTCCCTCACTATCATGTTCAGGATCAGTTATTGTCCTTCAACCATCAGGCTCCCGAACCGGTGTGGATACCTCCACTCACCTCAACACTGAACTGATTCCACACCCCATGGACTCAGTTTCAAGGATTCTACGGTTCATGTTCTCAGTATTATTGATTTACTATTTATTATTATTATTATTTTTTTAATTGCTCAGTTTTGCACTGTGGTTGTTTATCAATGTTCATGTGTAGTTTTCCATTGCTTCTATTATATTTATTTGACTGTGAATGCCTGCAAGAAAATTAATCTCAGGGTAGTATATGGTGACAGGTACATATTTTGATCATAAATTTATTTTGAACTTTCAGCTTCAGACTTAACCGTATACAAGCTCTATACTCAGGATAACTTGGAGTTAAACAGTCCTGGAGTTTTTACATGTGGGGTAACCAGCTTTCAAACAGTTTGAGGTTTTGCACATTGAGGGTAAATAAGATTAAATATTCTTTGAGGCTCTGTAATAGTGACGTACTATAGGTCTGAAAGATGGATTCAAAACAATTCATGTTATTAATAAATAATTTTAGAGAAAATAGTGGGACCGAAGGCCAGTACTTGCACCCGACTTGATGAACTGTCTCTCAGGGCTGAGGAGGAGATGGCAGTGAACGTGCTTGCTGTCATCCCGTGGAAGTCCATAGTCTTGAGAACACCTCCCACAGACTTGAACGCAGCATTTAAGAAGAGACGGGGCAAGGAAACAGAAAACTGTAGACCTATTAATCTGACATGAGTCGGAGAGAAAATGTGGAGTCCTTTATTACGGGTAATTAGGAAATAATTACAGGATTAGCCAGAGTCAGCCTGCATTTATAAAAGAGAAATGTGTGCGACAAACCTGTTTTTTTGAGGCTGGATCTGGAAAAATAGATAAGAGGCAAAATAGTTGATGTGGTATGCTTCAGATGCCCTTCAATGGTTAATAAACAAAATTAGAGCTCATGGTATTGCGGTCAATGCATTGACATTGCCTGAAGGCTGGATAATGGACAGCAAGCATAAATGAAGCACTTTCCGGTTGAGACTACTGCGCTGTGACAGTGATTGGTGATGCAATCTAGCTTTTCATTTTCTGCACAAAGATACCACTAGCCTCAAGAGCAGCTTCTATCCCACTATTATCAGACTCTTGTATGACATGATGGACTCCTGACCTCACAATCTAACTTGTTATGATCCTGCTCTTGTCTACTTACGTTGCACTTCTTTGATAGGTTTATGAAGAAAGCACAGCTGCACCTCCACTTTGTTAGAATTTTGCAAAGATTCTGCATGACATCTAAAACTGAAAGCGTTCTATAGTTGTGTAGTGGAGAGTATATTAGCCGTTTGCATCCTGGTATGAAAACAATAAATCCCTTGAATGGAAAATCTTAGTGGATACAGTCCAGTCCATCATGCTCTCCACCACTGAGCACATCTATATGGAGCGCTGTCACAGGAAAGCAGCATCCACCGTCAAGACCCCTACCACCCAGGCCACACTCTCTTCTCACTACCGCCCTCGGAAAGAAGGTCTCAGGACTCACACCACCAAGCTCAGGAGTAGTTATTACTCCTCAGTCATCAGGCTCTTGAACCAGTGGGGATAATTTCACTCAACTTCATTCACCCTATCTCTGAAATGTTCCTACAACTTTCAAGAAGTCTTCATCTCATTTCCTTCATATTTATTGCTAATTTATTTATTTATTATGATTACTTCTTTTCTTTTGTACTTGAATAAAATATTGAATTTTGCTTAGTTGTTTATCCATCCCTGCTAGGTGCAATCTTTCATTGATTCTCACAAAATGCTCAGTCCTGACAAAGGGTCTCGGCCCAAAATGTCGACAGCGCTTCTCCCTGTAGATGCTGCCTGGCCTGCTGTGTTCTACCAGCATTTTGTGTGTGTTGTTTGAATTTCCAGCATCTGCAGATTTCCTCCTGTTTGTTCTTTCATTGATTCTGTCATGTTTCTTGGACTTCCTGAGTGTGCCTACAAGTAAACAAATTGCTGGGTTGTATTTGGTGACATATGCATACTTTGATAATAAATTTACTTTGAATTTTGATATTACAGGAAAGATTCTAGCATGAATAAAGCAGCTGCTGGCTGGCAGAAAGCAAAGACTGGGAATAAAGGGAGCTTTTTCTGATTGTCGGCAACTTGTGGTGTTCAGCAGGGGTCTGTGTTGGAACTGATTCTTTTTATGTTGTATGCAATTGATTTGGATGATGCAGTTGATGGCTTTGTTGCAAAATCTGCAGACAAAGTGCAGATAGGTGGTGGAACAGGTAGTTTTGAGGAAGTAGAGAGGCTACAGAAGGACTTAGAAAGATTGGGAGAATGGGCAAAGAAATAGCAGATAGAATACAGTGCCGGAAAGTGTATGGTCATGCACTTTCAAAGAAAAAATTGAAGGGTTGACTATTTTCTAAATGGAGAGAAAATACAAAAAACTGAGGTGCAAAGGGACTTGGGTGTCCTTGTGCAGGATTCCCTAGGGGTTAATTTGCAGGTTGATAAAGCTCCATGTACTTATCCAGGAGTCTCTTAATACAATACCCTATTGTATCTGCCTCCACTACCGTCGCCGGCAGCCCATTCCATGCACTCACCACTCTGTGTAAAAAAACTTACCCCTGACATCTCCTCTTTTCCTTCTGCCAAGCACCTTAAAACTGTACCCGCTTGCATTAGTCACTTCAGCCTTGGGAAAAAGCCTCTGACTATCCACACAATCTACACCCCTGATCATCTTATATACCTCTGTTGGGTCATCTCTCACCCTCCGTCGCTCCAAGGAGAAAAGGCCGAGTTCACTCAACCTATTCTCATAAGGCATGCTCCCCAACCCAGGCAACATCCTTGTAAATCTCCTCTGTACCCTTTCTATGGTTTCCACATCCTTCCTGTAGTGAGGCGACCATAACTGAGCACAGTACTCCAAGTGGGGTCTAACCAGGATCCTATATAGCTGCAACATTACCTCTCGGCTCCTAACCTCAATCCCACAATTGATGAATGCCAATGCACTCTATGCTTTCTTAACCACAGAGTCAACCTGTGTAGCAGTTTTGAGTGTCCTATGGACTCGAACCCCAAGATCCCTCTGCTCCTCCACATTGCCAAAGTTTTACTATTAATACTGACATCATATTTGACCTACCAAAATGATCCACCTCACACTTATCTGGGTTGAACTCCATCTGCCACTTCTCAGCCTAGTTTTGCATCCTATCAATGTCTCGCTGTAACATCTGACAGCCCTCCACACTATCCACAACACCACCAACCTTTGTGTCATCAACAAATTCACTAGCCCATCCCTCCACTTCCTCATCCAGGTCATTTATAAAAATCACGAAGGGTAAGGGTCCCAGAACAGATCCCTGAGGCATACCACCGGTCACCTGTCTACAACCACTCTTTGCCCTCTGTGGGCAAGCCAGTTCTGGATCCACAGAGCAATGTCCCCTTGGATCCCATGCCTCCTTACTTTCTCAATAAGCTTTGCATGGTGTATCTTACCAAGTGCCTTGCTGAAATCCATACACACTACATCTAATACTGTACATTTATCAATGTGTTTAGTCACATCTCAAAAAATTCAATCAGGCTCTCAAGGCACATCCTGCCTTTGACAAAGCCATGCTGATTATTCCTAATCATATTATGCCTCTCCAAATGTTCATAAATCCTGCCTCTCAGGATCTTTTCTATCAACTTACCAACCACTGAAGTAATACTCACTGGTCTATAATTTCCTGGGCTATCTCTACTCCCTTCCTTGTGGGTGGAGGTGTTGATCAGTCTTACTGTTTGGAGAAAGTAACTGCTTTTGAGCGTGGCGGTCCTGGCATGGATTCTATGTAGCCTCCTCCCTGATTGGAGAGGGCCAAACAATCCACGAGCCAGGTGTGTGGGACCCTACATGATGTTACTGGCACCTTTCTGTACAATACGTCCTTGTTGACAGGTAGGCAGGTGCCACTGATACACTGGGCAGTTTTGACTACCCGTTGTAGAGCCGTCCTCTCTGCTGTAGTGCTGTTTCCACACCAATGCACTGTGTCATCATTTGATTCATAAGAACAGTATGCAAGACAAACCTTTCACTGTAACTGGTACATGTGACAATAATAAACCAATACCCATTTGACAAAATGATAAGGAGTGTAATATATCGAAAGCCAGGTTGCAGAGTGGGCTGGAAAAAGAATGTAGAGAGGATTCAATACTCAGGTTATGTGAATAGACAAGGGCATGCATTGGGAATCTAATGTAGAAAATCTGAGGTCAAGATTTTAAAACAGAAAGTCACAATATTTTTCAGACTCTGGGAGATTGAAGTTAGCATCTACCGGTGATCAGAGAATCCTGAATGCCGTTGCACTCGAAACAGAGAAACATAGAAGGAGAAATTAAGAAAGCAAATGGTGCCTTGAGCTTTTCTTGGAAGAGACCATTTCGCTGAACACCTACGCTCGGTCCACCAGAGAAAGCGGGATCTCCCAGTGGCCACACATTTTAATTCCACGTCCCATTCCCATTCTGATATGTCTATCCATGGCATCCTCTACTGTCAAAATGAATCCAAACTCAGGTTGGAGGAACAACACCTTGTACACCGGCTGGGTAGCCTCCAACCTGATGGCATGAACATTGACTTCTCTAACTTTCGTTAATGCCCCTCCTCCCCTTCTTACCCCATCCCTGAAGTATTTAGTTGTTTTTTTTCTCTCTCTCTCTGCCCATCACTCTGCCTATCACTCTGCCTGTTCTCCATCTCCCTCTGGTGCTCCCTCCCCCTTTCTTTCTCCCAAGGCCTCCCGTCCCATGATCCTTTCCCTTCTCCAGCTCTGTATCACTTTTGCCAATCACCTTTCCAGCTCTTAGCTTCATCCCACCCCCTCCGGTCTTCTATCATTTCACATTTCCCCCTCCCCCCACTACTTTCAAATCTCTTACTATCTTTCCTTTCAGTTAGTCCTGACGAAGGGTCTCGGCCCGAAACGTCGACAGCACTTCTCCCTATAGATGCTGCCTGGCCTGCTGTGTTCCACCAGCATTTTGTGTGTGTTGTTTGAATTTCCAGCGTCCGCAGATTTCCTCGTGTTTGCTTATTAAGGTTTGTACTTTTTCACCCATATACTACCCGGAGATTTATTTTCTTGCCGCCTTCACAGTGGAGCAAAGAAATACAATAGACTAAGTGAAAATCTACACATAAATGTAGACTGACAAATAATTCATTTGCTAAAGAAAGCTATTTGTGCAAATACAAAACTAAATAAGCAAGTACCAAGAACTGGAGTTGTACAGCCCTGAAAGTGAGTCCATAGTTGTGGAATCAGTTCAGTGTTGGGGATGAATGAAGTTATCCATGATGAGATACAAGAGGACATGGCTTTGAGGTAAGGGGAGGGAGGTTCAAGGGGGATATTAGAGGAAGGTTTTTCACTCAGAGAGTGGTCGGTGCGTGGAATGCACTGCCTGAGTCAGTGGTGGAGGCAGATACACTGGTGAAGTTTAAGAGACTACTAGACAGGTATATGGAGGAATTTAAGGTGGAGGGTTTATATGGGAGGCAGGGTTTGAGGGTCGGCACAACATTGTGGGTCAAAAGGCCTGTACTGTACTGTATTGTTCTATGTTCTATGAGTCAGGAGCCTGCTGGCTGAAGGGTAATAACTGTTCCTGAATTTGGTGGTGTGAGATTTAAGGCTCCTGTACCTCCTTTAAATTGGCTTATAGTTTGAGTTTTGAAAAATGAGAGGGGACCTAGAACATAAAATTCATACAGGGCTTGCAAGGAGGATATTTTCCTTGGCTGGGGAGTCTAGAACCAGGATTTACAGTCTCAAAGCAGGGGGACAGCCACCCAGGACAGAAATGAGAAGAGGTTTCTTCACCCGGAGGTAGTGAACTTTGAGATTCTTCACCCAAGAGGGCTGTGGAGACTCAGTTGCTGAAAATATTGAAGGTGGAGGTTGTTAGATATTTGGTGATGAATGGAGCCGAGGGAGATGGGGAAATTGCTGGCAATAGGCACTGAGGTAAAAAAGTCCACCATGGTCTAAATAATTAATGGAGAAGCCAAGGGGACCAAGCAACTACTCCTGCTATTCAGAATCAGAATCAAGTTTAATATCACTGGCATATGTCATGAAATTTGTTGACTTTGCAGCAGCAGTACAATGAAATACATAATAATAAAAAAGTGAATTACATTAAATATATATTAAATAATTAAATTAATTAGTGGAAAAAATAGAAATAAAAAAGTAGTGAGGTAGTGTTTATGGTTTCATTGTCCATTCAGAAATCGGATGGCAGAGTGGAAGAAGCCGTTCCTGAATTGTTGAGTCTGTACCTTCAGGCTCCTGTACTTCCTGCCTGAGGGTTGCCAATGAGAACAAAGCCTGACCTGGGTGATCAGGGTCCTTAATGATGGACACCGTTCTTTTGAGGCATCGCTCCTTATATTCTCACATTTTTGTAAAATTGTCACATTTCTTGTATTTAAGCTAAATGCATGTATTTACTCTGTATGTCTCCAAACAAAGGGTAACTAGGATTTAAGAAATCCTGGGTTCTCTATACTCAGTGCAATGTACTAAAGTGCCTGCAGTATAGAACAGTACGCTTCAATCGGATTAAGTTGTCAGAGTGGCTCTGAACTTGAGATATCCTGGGCTTTAATATCCTGAGGATCTATGAACTTGGTGACTTGGTTTAATCATTATAAGGGTGTTCAAAGCAATATTTATTTAAATGATGCTTGTTATTCAAGATAACTAGGGAATTAAACAATCTGACTATCCTTGTAGATGAGGGCTTGATATTTAACCATTCCACGCGGTCTCGTGCTGAGAAAGGCATTTGAGCATCTCAGCACCAGGGTTAATTAGATTTTAAACAGTCTTAGTACTGGGAAAATTTGGTTTAAACAGCCTGAGCATCTATATGAGGCAATATTGGGACATAACAGACTGAATCTCTCAGTCCTGAGAACTGGGTTTAAATTGTATAAGCCTCCTGGTCTTAGAGTTTACGAAGTTTAATCAGTCTGAGCCTCGGTAAAATGGAATTTAAATCGCCTTAGCTGTGCAATGTTCAGGATGGCTGGAGCTGAGACGGTCTGAATCTTCCAGTACAAAGGATAGATTACAAGCAGGAGAAGGAGCAGGCCATTTGAATCCACTCTATCATCCATCAATGTGATGCCTGGTCTTAAGAAACAGCACCATCCCCATATTCCTTGCTCTGAATGACCTCAGTGACTCATTCACAGCTCTTCAGGGTATTCCTGAGGTCCATCATCCTCTGACTTGCAAGAACTTCTCCTCATCTCAGTCCGAAGCAGATTCATTCTGAGACACTGTGCCCTGGTTCTAGCACTAGACCAGTCAATCTCTCCCGGAATGAATCGAGTACATCTTTGATGTTCTCTGCTATAGCTTATATAAGGAGACACACATTCAAACGGCATAGTTTCTCCAGTTTCAGTGTCATTAACACTCAGATAATTTCATTGCTACCCCTGTGCTCAAAACCTCTCTTAACGAAGGCCAGCACTATTTGTCTTCCTAATCACTTACTACATCAGAAGTAGGTTTTTTACACAGTGGTAACTACATGAAACGCACTGGGTGGTGAAGTACTAGAGCAGGGGTTCCAACCTGGGGTCCACGGACCCCTTTCTTAATGGTATTGGTCCATGGCATACAGGCAGTTGGGAACCCCTGTGCTGGAGGGTGATACATTATCGACATTTAAGTGATGCTTAGGTAGGCATACGGATGAATGAAAAATGACGATCTATATGGGGGGAAAGGTTAGATTGATTTTAGACTAGGTTAAAAGGTCGGCACAACATTGTGGGCTGAAGGGCCTGTACTGCACTGACACGATTCTGTGTTCTGTATTCTATATCTGCATGTTGACTTTCAAAAACCTCTACCCAAGTCCACCCTTATCCCTTTGACCTTCAGCGCTACCCAATCTTTCACCTCTCTGCTCGTTTTGCATATGTTTGTATTTGAATTGACTATTTCTTATATCCTTCACATACATGAGTAAAAATCTTTACGTTACGTCTCCATCTAAATGTGCAATCACAGTAACTTATAATAAATGGAACAGTCAATGTAATACATTCCATTTATATTCTATTGCGCAGTATATTTCATTTGCTATGCAATCACTCAGCTTGTCTGTACTCCTTTGTGGCCTCTTTATACCTTTCTCTCGACTTACACTCCTATTGAACATCAGCTAGTTTGGAGAACTGATAGCCAATGTTAAATGCATTATTGTTGAAACAAACTAGTTCAAGTCAACACTAATAGCTTTGCACAATCCCAGGCATCAAAAGAGCCTCCAAGGTGTGAGGAGCACCACCTAGATGCACCAATAACCTCGATTTCCAGAACAGCCCACCCCTCCAACATTACAGCTACTGCATTCAGGGACTTTAAAACATGATCAGAAGAAGGGATTCAGTCAATTTCTAGGTTGTGCCCATGAACTCTCTCTTATTGGGCGTTTCATCCAGGTGAATGTGAGGTGTTGCACTTCAGCAGATCAAGTATACAGTCAAAGGCAGGGTCCTTACTAACATACAAACAAGCTGGATGAACTCAGCAGGTCAGGCAGCATCCATTGAAATGGGCAGTCAACATTTCAGCCTGAGACCCTTTGTCAGGACTGAAGAAGGAGGGGGCAGGGGCCCCATAAAGAAGGTGGGGGGAGGGTGGAAAACCAATCAGAGGAAATATCAAGGGGTGGGGGAGGGGAAGCAGGGAGGGGATAGGCAGGAAAGGTGAAGAAGAAATGTAAGGGGAAAGCACTATGGGTAGTAGAAGAAGGCAGAATCATGAGAGAGATGATAGGCAGCTGGAAGAGGAAGCAGAGTGAAAGCGGGATGAGGGATGGGAAAGGGAGGGAGTTACCAGAAGTTGGAGAATTCAATGTTCATACCAAGGGGCTGGAGAATACCCAGATGGTATACGAGGTGTTGCTCCTCCAACCCGAGTTTAGCCTCATCATGGCAGTAGAGGAGGCTGGGAATGTGAAGCAGAGTTGAAGTGGGTGGCAACCGGAAGATCCCGTCTATTGTTGCGGACAGAGTGGAAGTGTTCGACGAAGCTGTCCCCCAATCTGCGTCGGGTCTCGCCGATATCTCCCTTACCAACATTATTGCACAGAGGGGTCTTGGGAGCTGAGTTTGTAGCTCTCTGAAAGTGACCCCACAAATTGCTAGTGCTTTCACAGCCACCCCTCCCTGTTAATGGAGGTGCAGTTGGACATTTTCTCCTGCAAGTTTTGCAGATGCCACCACACTCTGGTTTCCTCCACCAAAGGGAAATGTTTCCATCTGGAAACTGTCATACTGAGGCTACACCCACACTAGACCAGATAAATCCGTAACCGAAGCTTTTTCTTAGTTTTGACCCTCTGTCCACACCGAAACAGCGTTTCCTCCCCTAAAAACAGATTTTCTAAAACGCCCTCCAAAGTGTACAAATTTGAAAATGCCACTTGGGCAAGAGTAGTGTGGACGGGGTAACTGGAGATTTCTAGAAATGCTGTCATGACGTGCCGGAACAGGTGGCAACATTTCATTGTTTTCTTGAATGCAACCCCCACACAACCTAACAATTTCAGAACAGACAGCAACAAGACTGAAGCCAGAAGAGTTAGAAATGTACTCACCAAATACTTTGACTGATAACTTACTGAATAAGCAAGTATACTCACTTTGCCCTGTTTTCTACCCTTGCTTGTATGAAGGTGGTTTACCCATTTATGCAAGTACTTCTCTAACAATAGAAGTGTAACAGCCTAATGTAACATTGTATGGAAATATAAGATAACACTGATAGACATGTTTTATACATTTAACAAGGTGCTTTATTAATGCAACAGAGTTAGTCAGTTTTTCAATGTTCATCATCAGCAGGGTCATACTGTCCATGAACTCCATCATTTGCCTCCATACACTTTTTTTTTAGTTTTAAGTCCTCCGGCACGAGAGCCAACAGCTATCCGTCATTTGGCAATTTCCTTTTAAGTTTCTCTAGTCTGTAACTGCACGAACTGTCATAAGACAGGTGTTGAATCAGGACCCAACTGCAGGACACAGACATTGGAGTCCCAGAAACAGGACTAGACTGAACCCAAGGACAAGACAGGATGCAGCAAGGCAAGGGAAGCAGGACCAGGACAGAGGACTTGGAACAAGGAGCCTGGGGTGGACTCCAAGCCTGAGACTGGACAAGGACCCAGAACCTGGGTCTTGCCTTAGGCTCAGACCCCCAAACCCAGGCAAAGACATGACAAGGCTTGGCTAGGGACATGGGGCCTTGAGGCCTGGGTCAAGGCTCAAGGCTTGAGGCTTGAGCTGGGGGCAGACTAGGAACTTTACATGAACATGGAGCTGGGACTTATCCTCTGACAAGCCAGGACTCATCTTTGACAGGACACTGACATGAGACAGGACAGTACACAGACATGGAGCCAGGACTTATCTACCAACAAGCCAGGACTCATCTATAACTCCACACCAAGGTGGGGCAGGAACATCCATCAGGTAACAGCAGAACAGCCTGACCTACCCAACAGAGGCAAAGACAAGACAAATTCTCCCCACAGGTCAATGGCAGAACAGCCTGACTTACCCCCACAGAGGCAAGGATAAGACAGATCCCCCCTCACAGGGCAACAACAGAACAGCCAAACTTACCCCACAGGGGCAAGGACAGGAAGAGTCTAACACCAAGGAACAATAGACAGTTCCACCTCTGCATCAGGGTAGCTCCAAGTAGTCATTACAGCCAGCAGCCTTGTCTGGCTACAGAAGCAACCAGATCCCTACCTAGCTCAGAGTGGCTGACAGACACCCGGCTGGCCCAGGAATCCATACCACAATGACCACTCGAACTACTACCAGCAAGGGTCCCAGAAGCCATGGTTCTCCAATGCGATCCCCAGAATGGCAGGAGCCCAATCCAGCCTTCCATGAGTATCTAGACAAGACAACCCCCAACCACACTCAATGCCAGGGCCACTGATATTCCCACTTCCAATATGAGCCTCAGGTGTTTCTGGTTACGTCCAACCACAGCAAGGGATCACTGGAAAACCCGGAGTCCAGAGTCCGCGGACCGGACCACAGACTTCGGACTGAACCACCACACAAACGCGCACTTTCACTGCGAGATTCGACACCAAACGTGTCGCTTGTTTTCTGTAGATGTGTTCTGCGCATGCCCAGTAGGAGGAGATTCACCCAAATACCCGTTTTAATGTATTTTCAAAAACGCTTGGTGTGGACGCCTATCGTTTTTATGTGAAACCGGCGTTTTCAAAATTATCCGGTCTAGTCTGGATGTTGCCTGAGGGTGCTAGTTGGACCAATATAATCTGCTAGTCTGGCACCAGTCCCAACAGTGTTGGATTATCGTATTCGGATCTGTCTTTTAGTGAAATTGGAAGCTCATAAAATTGCGAAGGTGAATGGTCATGGTCTTTTCCTCAGGCAGGGTAGGTGAGTCTAAAAGTAGAGGACTTTGAGAGGTCAAGATTTAGATGGGACCTGAGGGGCAATATTTTCACATGGAGTATGGTGAGATGTCAGAAGAAGCTAAGAGTTGGATATATTTATGGATACATGGATAGAAAAGTTTTGGAGGAATATGCAGTCAAATGCTACTAGCTTGGATAGGTATCTTAGTTAACATGGACAATTTAGGCTGTATGGCCTATACCTGTGCTATATAAGGTTGTGACTCCATACTTGCAACCCAGAATGGACTGTGTGTGTCGATGTAGTGTGGAATTTCTCAGGCTCTCTCCTATATTAGCTTTGTTGGCTTTATTTCAGATCAAGAAGAGGCCCAGAAATCTACCCGGGAGCTGCTTAAGGAGGCACTGACGACAACCTTTGTACCACTGGCTCCACAGAGGGAGCTCAGTGCTGGCATCTGTGAGGGGGAAGGCGTGGACAAATGTGACAGCGCA
The DNA here is from genome assembly GCF_030144855.1 of Hypanus sabinus. Lineage (NCBI taxonomy): Eukaryota > Metazoa > Chordata > Chondrichthyes > Myliobatiformes > Dasyatidae > Hypanus > Hypanus sabinus. The sequence continues at coordinate 126,461,718 of NC_082713.1, forward strand.
ACAGACAGCTCCTTCTACGGTAAGCCACATCCCACATTTATAATCCAAAGCCCGCAGATCCAGACTGAGACAAGAAATCAGAAGAAGCTTCGACCCAGGGGCTGAGGGGAAATGTTGAAGCAGACAGGAAGGTTAAGGGTCTGAGTGAAAACAACAAACAGCAGAACCCACTTCAGATGAAAGCTATAATAGGGAACTCAGAGGACAAAGCCTGATTATTTCAGCACCCTCAGCTTCCAAGGACAATACAAAACAATATGAGGGAAAATTTACAAGGATGTTGGCAGGACTTAAGGATCTTTTATAGGGAAAAGGTTAGGACCTTATTCCCTGGAGAATGAAAGGAGATCTGATACAGGTGTACAGAATTATGAGGAGTATAGATAGGGTTAATGCCAGCAGGCTTTTTCTACTGAGGCTGGGTGAGACTGGAACTAGAGGTCATAGGTTAAGGGTGAAAGGTGATGTATTTAAGGGTTTTCCCTAAGGGGAACGAAGGGTTATCAGGAAAAGGTAGGTAGGTGGAGATGAGTCCATGACCAGATCAGCCATGATCTTGTTGAACGGCGGAGCAGGCTCAATGGGCCAGATGGTCGACCCCTGCTCCTGTTTCTTATGTTCTTCAGTCAGAAGGCGGTGCAAGTGTGGAACCAGTGGAAGTGATGGTTGCAGATTCAATTTCAACGTTTGAAAGAAGCCTGGGTATGTAGGTGGACGAGAAGGGTATGGAGGACTATGGTACAGGTTTGTGTTGACAGCACAAGGCAGAGTAAATGTTTATACGTACAAACAAGCTGGATGAACTCAGCAGGTCGGGCAGCATCCGTCAAAATGAGCAGTCAACGTTTCGGGTCGAGACCCTTCGTCAGGACTGAAGAAGGAGTGGGCAGGGACCATATAAAGAAGGTGGGGAGAGGGAGAAGGTGCAGGTGAAAAACCAATCAGAGGAAAGATAAAGGGGTGGAGGAGGGGATAGGCAGGAAAGGTGAAGAAGGAATGTAAGGGGAAAGCACTATGTGTAGTAGAAGAAGGCAGAATCATGAGAGAGGTGATAGGCAGCTAGAAGAGGAGGCAGCGTGAAAGGTGATGGGGGAAGGGAGAGGGAGGGAATTACCGGAAGTTGGAGAATTCAATGTTCATACCAAGGGGCTGGAGACTACCCAGATGGTATATGACGATTTCTGAGAGTAAATGTTCAGCATGGACTCGGTGAGCTACAGAGCTGTTTCTGTGCTGTAGTGTTCTATACCTCTATATTAAAAATTCAACAATGATGAAAATAAAGGCAAAATGCTGAAAATACTCAGGAGGTCAGTCTACATCTGTGATAAAAGAATATTTAAATTTTGATGGAAGGTCTATGACCTGAAACATTAAACTAATATGTGTTTAATGTGGTCTCTTGCTCTTGTTAGCTGCTGTTATCTCAGTTTTTGAACTTGTGTTCCTCCTCGCTGGACTCAGTCTGGTACCTGCAGTGAATCTTGGCTTACATCAGATTCCTGGTGTCATTCCTTATCTCTGTTACAATCTCCCATACCAATGGATACAATATCTCTGTATGTCTGCAATAGTTATGCTCACAATGCCTGTGAGATAGATACCCTGTCAAGAATAGGTGTTATGTTGGTCGGTATTGGCTTTGCCAGTGTTGATGGCCACAACAAGAAGGAGCAGTGCCCTGACCTAGTGAGCATCAAAGAGGTAGTACTTGCTTCATCTTTCACTTCATGGGCAGCAGAGTAGCATATTGATCAGCACCAGCTACAAGATCAGGGTTCAGTCGCCATCACTGTCTGTAAGGAGCTTATACATTCTCCCTGTGACCACCAAGCTTTCCTCTGGGTGCTGCAGTTTCCTCCCAAATTCCAGAGATGTACGGTTAGGGTTACTAGTTTGTGGGCATGCTATGTCGGTGTTGGACGTGGAACGACACTTACAGGTTGCCCCCAGCACGCTCCTCAGTGATTTGTTTTGACACAAACGATGCATTTCACCGTATGTTTTGATGGTTATCTTTCATCTTGTCTGGATCTGAGCATCACCAGGAAAGCCAGCCTTTACCATCAACCATCTTCAACCTCCTCGCTCTCCTGGCTTCCTCCATCTACCACACACACACATAGTTCCCCACAGGCTTCCCCTGCCCTCCCCTATCCCCTCCCTATCTGCTTCTGGTTCCATTTGCACTATTTGCCCAGTAGTTCCAGTTATCACCTCCAGCTTTGTGTTTCTGCTCATCTCCTTCCAGCAGCTATCTCCAACTTTCACCACTTCCCCCTCCCCCTCACCTCGCACCATCTACCTCATGTTTATTTTCTCTTTGCCTGTCTCCATTTTTCATGCACCTGCCACACCTCCAAACAGCTCCTTCTCCTGACCCGTATCTGAAACAACTTGTCTGTCATCTTTAACTTCAGATCACCAATCTCCTCAGATCCCTGTCTTACCACTCCCCTCTCCCTCATAATCCTGGCATCTTCTCTCTCTGTTCTCCACCCTGATGCAGGGTCCCAACCTGAGGTGTTGATGGGGCCACACAACAGAGTCTGAAGATAGCTTGAAACCTTCATTGAAGTGAGGGCAGTTTCCTTATTTTGGCCTCCTCCGCCACTGGCAATGGGATCCACTAAGGCATGAGTTCCCGACCTGGACAAATACCATTAAGCAGTGTGTCCGTGGACCCCAGGTTGGGAACCCTTGCACTATGGCAGCCCACCAGGTTTAGCTGAATCTTTCTGCCCGTGACTTCAAACAGCCTGGAAGAAGAGGGCAACAGTCTCAAAATCAGAATCAATCCAGATGCACTGACATATGGCATGAAATTTGTTGACATGTGGCAGCAGTACAGGGCAAAATATTTCTATAAGTTGCAAAAAATAAATAAATAATGCAGAAGGGGAATAATGAGGTAGTGTTCATGGACCATTCAGAAATCTGATGATAGAGGGGATGAAGCTATTCCTGAATGATTGAATGTGGGTCTTGAGGACCCAGTACCTCCTCCCTGATGGTAGTAATGAGAGGAGGGAACTTCTTCATCTCCATCTTCCTTTCTTTGTACCATCACATGGGCATTCCATGGAATGCCAATGGAATTCCAACCAGGTGGCACCGTAGAGAGTCCCTTGGCAGGAGAAACAGCAGCTCCACATCTATGCTGTCATAGCTTGTGATGACCACATCTATCTTTTAGACATTTGTTTTCAGTATGACTTGTTCCTCTGACCTCTGACCACTGCTAAGCTGGGAGTAATGGGTTTGCACACATGCTTGACCCAGCAAGGGCGGTGACATTGCCTCAATGATGGCTTTAGTGAAGATGCTGATATTTGTGCAATATTCATCCCACTTGATATAAACTATCTTCTATAGGCAGCTGTTAGCTGGATCTGCACGATTTCTTACTCCTGCAGGCAATGTTTCAGTTTTATAAAACCCTGAGCAGATCACACTTGGAATATTCTGTTCAGTTCTGATCACCACATTATAGGAAAGATGTGGAAGCTTTAGAGAGAGTGCAGAGGAGATTTACCAGGAAGCTGCCTCGAATAGAGAGCATGTCTTATGACAATAGATTGAGCGCGTTACGGCTTTTCTTTTCAGAGTAACGGAGGATGAGAGGTGACTTGATAGAGGTGTAAAAATGATAAAATTAATAGATTGAATGGATAATCAGAGACATTTTCTCCGAGGGAGGAAACAGCTAATATAAAGGAACATAATTTTGAGGTGATTGGAGGAAAGTATGGCAGGGAAGGGGGGGGGGGATGTCAGAGGTAAGTGTTTTACACCAAGAATGGTAATTGCATAGAACACCCTGCCATGGGTGATGGTCCAGGCAGATACATTAGGGACAGTTAAGAATCTCTTAGATAGGCATAATGATGATAGAAAAATGGAGGACTATGTGGGAGGGAAGGGCAAGTGGGTTAAAGGGTCAGCACGACATTATGTGCTGTAGTGTTCTATGTTCTACATGCTATTAGTAGGTTATGCCAGTTTTGCGTCCACACCCGAGAGTGAGGTGACAAGTGCATGCAGATTTGGGATGTTGGTATCACGCCACGGTCAGTGCAAGCATGTCAGAGCGGCTTTGCAAAGGAAACACTTAGGCGCAGGGTCCGGGGCTGAACCTTACAGACAATGTCAAGATGATCAGCTGGTAACTCCATCATGAGTCTCGCAAGCTGAAGGCCAACGTGTAGGGATCAATAAATGTCACCCTTACCCACTCCACTCAGAAAGAATAATACAAAAATCCTCAGCGCAGTTTTTCGTTGTAAAGTGGAGAGGCTGTAGCTCTGAGCTCTAATCTGTTTCAGGATAATCGCAGTACAGTTGCTGCATAGGGCACAAACTGCTGTCCTTGCGATAAATCCCCTGAAATAATGGCTCCCTTTGCAGTGCAGAGGAGGTTAGTTTCATACAGTCAGAGAGCTATACCACAAGGAAATGAGCCTTTGGACCAACTATGTTCATGCTGACCAAATTGGCCACCCAAGCTACACCCATTTCCCTTCCATCTTGATCATTCCAATCCATGTATCTTCCAACTGTTTTTTAAACTTCATCATTGTACCACCCTTTCTCTCTTCCTCTGGCAGCTCATTCCACATCCCACCAACCTTTATGTGAAAGACTTGCTCCTCAGATCCTCTTTAAATCATTCCCCTCACTTCAAACCTGCTCTAAGTCCTCTACTTTTAGATTCCCCTACCCTGAGGAAAAAGACCAACCACTCACCTTATCTATGGCCCTCTTGATTTTGTACACTGCTATAATGTCACCCCTCAACCTCTTATCCCCAGGGAAATCAGCCCCAACCTATCTAAAGATAGAAGATTAGCTTTAATTGTCACATTGAAACATCGAAAAATACAGTGCAGTCAATGACCAATACAGTCCAGAGATGTGCTGGAGGCAGCCTACAAGTCTCACCATTCTTCTGGTGGCAATATTCTCATAAATTACTAACCTGTAATGTAGGAGGAAACTGGAACACGATGTCACAGGGAAAATGTACAAATTTCCTAGACAGTGGTGGGAATTGAACCCCAATCACAGGCACTGTAAAGCATTACACCAACTGTGCCATCCATTCTTATAACTCAAACCTTCAAGCCCTGGTGGCATCCTAATGAACCTTTGTGTACCCTTTCCAGCTTAATAGCATTCTGCCTATAGTTGGGCAACCAGATCTATGCACAATACTTGGAGTGAGGTCTCTCCAACATCTTGCACAGCTGTAACTTGATGTCCCAATTCCTCTGTTCAAAGCCATGACTGATGAAGGTGAATATACCAAACACCTTCCTCACCATCCTGTCTACCTGTGTCACCACTTTCAGGTTGCCCCTGTTGTTTAAGCTGTGGAGAAGTTAGCCAAACATAGCTATAACAGCTTTTGGATGATGTGAAATGGTCTGGAACATTCACAGATACCGGATGACAAGGGGTGTTCATTCTGGATGGGCCAGGCCTCAATTCAGTTTATTTGTCTGTTTTGCCTCCAGACACGAGAAAATCAAAGCGAAGAATGCGGACGACATTCACTACAGAGCAGCTTCATGAATTGGAGAAGATCTTTCAGATCACCCACTATCCAGATGTTTACACCAGGGACCAACTGGCCACGAAGATTAACCTGCCTGAAGCCAGGGTACAGGTGAATAATGTTGCTCCCTCTCACTACCGGGCTAAGAGTACCATGGGCACTGCCTTGCTGACACATCCATCCATTTGTAACCCAAATGTGATAGAACTACTTCCTCTCAAGATGGAGATCTTTGATATAAGGTCATTGATACAGAGTTATCGAGTCGTTCAGCAAGGAAACAGGCCCTTAGGTCCAACTCAGCTAAGTTCACTGTTTCCCAGCAAGCTAGTCCCATCTGCCCACATTTGGCTCATAGCCCTCTAAACCTCTCCCCTACCTGTACCCATCTAGATGACTTTAAATGTTGATAATATGCCCCCCTCAAATGCTTTTTCTGGCAACTCATTCCAAATATGCACAACCCTTTGTGTGACGAAGTTTGCCTCTGATGTTCCATTTTAGATCTGACCTCTAATTTTCAGTATACCCACCTCAGGAAAAAGATTTTGTGCTTCCACTCTGTCTAATGATCTTACATACCTATATCAGGTCACCCCTTAATATCTTATCCCCCAGAGAATAAAGTCATAGGGTGCGCAGCCTCTCCTTGTAAGTCAGCCTCCAAAAGTTTAGGCAACATTGAGATCATTTCTTTTCTGCACTCTTTCTAGTTTAATAACATCTTTCCTATAACAGGGTGTCCTAAAATGTACACAATACTCCAAGTGCAGCCTCAGCAACTGGAAACTCTTCCCCCCCCCCACCCCCCCACCCATGGGGAAGAGAAGTACAGGTGGAAAGAATTCAGGGAGTTCAGCTATGAATGGAAAATAGGTTTGAATTGTCTTCTCATTCCATTTGGTGAAGGATGACAGGCGACTGAAATGTACAACATTCTAACAGAGCTTGTAGACATGATGTTTCCACTTCCTGGGTTGCCTACTCCCAGTAATCATAATCTCAAAAAAAGAGATTATTCAGGAAAGATAATAGAAATACTTCACTCAGAGGGTGGTAACTCTCCACCCAAAAGAGATGTAGTGACTCAACGGCTGAATGAAATACATAAGAATATAGAAAACAGGAAGCTGAGTAGGTGTTCGAGCCTCCCTGCCACTCAGTGTGAACAAGACTGCTCTGCTTCATCTTCTACTCGTGCCAATTCTCTGTATTCATGCTCTCTCAAAAATATATCTACTCTCTCTTTACGTACCCACAATGACCCAGCCTCTACAGCCCCCTGGGTTAGAGAATGCAGAGATTCACCACGTCTGTGAGAAGCTTCCCACACACTTCGGTTTTAACTGACTGCTCCAGAATCCTCTATGTCACCTTGTTTGACATTCTCCCACTAATGGTAACATCTTGACACCTGCCCTGTTCACATCCTCTGCAGATCCAATATAACCCAATAAGATCACCCCCTAATTTCCCAAGGCAGAGATCAAATGATGTTTAGATACGACGGGAATCCTGGAATAGGAAAAGAGTGAAAGTCAGTGGACTAAGATCAGCCATGTTCTTATCAAATGGCAGAGCAGGCACGAGGAGCTAGTGGCCCGATATCCTCTATTTCTTGTGTGTGTGTGTGTGTGTGTGTGTGTGTGTGTGTGTGTGTGTGTGTGTGTGTATATGTCTACAGTATAAGAACATAAGAAATTGAGAACTGTTAGCAATGGCTAATACCACTCATCCTTTAAGATGAGTGGAGGAAAGTTTAAGGAAAATGTTTGCGGTCGTTTTATTTACACAGAGAGTGGCAATTGCCAAGGTTGGTTTTTGAGGCAGACAGAATCAGGACTTTGGAGACACTCTTAAATAGGCACACGGATGAAAGAGAAAAATGGAAGATTCAAGATCAAGATCAAATGCATTTATTGTCATCTGACTGTGCCTATATAGAGGTATAAATAAATGAAATAATGTTCTGCTGGATCCCAGTGCTTCCACAATACATATATCACACACACAGCACCTAAGACAAAATATCACCACAAATAAGTTAATAAACAGTTTGCTGTCCTAGTGACGAGACGTTAGTGATACCAGGGTATTCGTTAGCCTCACAGCCTTGGGGAAGAGCCTGCGACCCAGTCTGCTAGTCCTAGTCCTATATAGGATTATAGGCTACATAGGAGCAAAGGTTAGATTGATCGTGGTGTGGGTTTATGTGAGTTGGCATCAGATTTCTGAATGAACCATATACACTACCTTACTTCACTACTTACTCATTTTTATATACGTTTCTTATTGTAACTTGTAGTTTTTTTATGCCTTGCACTGTACGGCTGCCACAAAAGAAAATATTTCATAGGATACTGTATATGAGTGATAATAAACCTGATTCTGATTTTGATTCTATTCTATGTTCTATATCTGGCTCCTTCTATTTCTGTTTCTAATGTCTCGGTACATAGCAACATAATATTGATAACACATTCTTACTTTGAAAGATGAGCATTAGGGCAACAGCTGGATCCCTCCTGCCCTTTATCCAAGTGGGGTGGGGGGTGGGCGGGGGTTAAAGAATCTCTTCCAGGCAAACTTGAGGATAGATGGGATTTCACTGTGTTGGAAAGAAGTGGTTGGTGGAAAGTTGCATTAGGAAAGTAGGGCCTTTCCTTGCTGCATCTTGTGAAAATTGATCAGTCAGTATTCATAACAACAAGAGGTTCTGTGGATGCTGGAAATCCAGAGTAACACACACAAAAAGCTGGAGGAACTCAGCAGGCCAGGCAGCATCTATTGAAAAAAATAAAACACAGGTGTTTCAGGTCGAAATCCTTCACCAGGACTTCAGGGTCTCGGCCTGAACCATTGGCTGTTAATTTCCATCCACAGATGCTGCCTGACCTGCTGAATTCCTCCAGCATTTGTGTGTGCTAGTATTCATGCTCTTGTGCAGACAACAGGATGATGAGACCATTGAGTTAAATAGTCACTTAACTTCCTACCTTGGCTCAGTAAAACTGCTAAGAGTCAAAGGCAACCATTTGCATTTATATTCAACTTAAAGTAATAAAATATCTCAAAGTGCTTCATCAAAACAATATCAACTGGAATTTCAGGAGGTAGCAAGTTGCAAGCTGCATACAGTGAGAGACACTGGAGGAGAAAGTCCAGAGTTTAGACCCAACTACTCAGCTAAGGTGATCATGCATCAGTGATCAGTTGTTCAAGATGTGCAAGGGATCAGCTCTCAGACAACAGTTCCGGGAGAGCGTCAGTCGATATGGAAAAGGTGAGCTGATCTTAGGATTTCAACCCAGGAATGTGAATTTTAAATGTCAAATCAGGAGTCAGTGTACATTAGCAAGGACAGGAGTGATGGGAGGTTAGGACTTGATGTACTGATAGAGTCAACTGAAAATGGAAATCAGCAATTCTTCAATTCTTTTTAAAAAAATATATTTATTTCTCTAATCAAACTTGAATTAAATAAAACATCAGCGTCTCTAATCTATGTCACTGCATCTTGACTTACCTAGTTATCACATCCTTTAAAACAACAGTTTGGAAATCTGATTCTTAGAAACTTAGATCAGTGAATTGTTCCTGCCTCAGATTACTTCACCATCCTGCCCGAACCCTTCCAGCTATAAATCTCCGATTATGCACGAAGTGGCACCCATTGGGTAATGGGTCAATAAGTCTTCCACAGCATCTATTTTTGGCCAGTTGTTAGAAGATTAAGCGAGCTTCTGACAAATTAATAATGCACCTGAATAGAGATTTTATCCCAATAAAGAATTTGCAATTTAGACATTCTGTGTTTTCATCTTCCCAATGAAACCTATTAGTCTGCAACCCAAACCACACTCGATATGGACTCAGCTGAAATAATGCAGGAAAGGACTTTTTCCATCCCATCCAAAATTTCATAAAATTGAATTTAATCTTATGGATGGGAATTTTTTTTTCCACAACAGGCAGTTAATCATTTGACAGACAATTTTGTTCCACACAACATTATCCACACAGTTCATTTATAAATCTGCAGAAGGGTGAATCTCAGTTGAACACAAAAGTGTATATTGCATTCTCCAGAGTTTAGAAGAATGAGAGGAGATCTCATCAAAAGTCACAAAATTCAGAAAGGACTTGGCAGGCTGAATACAGAGATGTTTCCCCTGGCTAGGACCAAGGGCACAGTTGCTGAATAAAGATACTAAGAAGAGGGGAAAGTTCTTCATTTGGTGAGGAGAGAGTGGTGAATCTTTGTAATCCTTTATCCAGCTATGGGGACAGCACTGGAAAATGACTTTGAGAGAGAACACCTGCCATGGTCTCGATGACTGGTAAAGCAGGCTCTGGGCTTCTCCCTACTCCAGATTCTTGTTCTGAAGTTAAGGCCATATCCTTCCCCCTGGGATCCTGCTGCAATCTATTATAATACATTGAAAGACAAGGTTCTGAGGCTCCTGATGAAGAGAGTGTGTGCAGGAATTTAATGTTTATCCTTCTATAAAATGTAAAGCAAGCACACGTTGACATTCACACACACACACACCACCCATAGGCAGACACCTACGTGTACCTCAATGAATTTTCTGAAAGGATGTGCTCTCTGCCAGGGGTACAGAGAGAATGTTTCCCTCCTCAGGAGCTGGTCCTGTTCAGACTCTCTGAGCATGAGTAACAGAGAGCTTCTTAGGTGATTCCTGCAGTCCTTAGATTGTGACAACAGATGTCACGCATTGCTCAATGACTAACATTCCGCGATTGAGGTGTCAGACAAAATCAAATGCAGTGGGGGGACCTTCCTGAAGCAGGAATCTGTGGCGTGAAGAGGAGTAGGGTGATGCAACCCGTGGGACAAAATGACTCCTTTATCTTCAAGCAAGGTCTTGAGACATAATAAACATAACCAGGCCTGTTGGAAGGAGCTGATCAACTGAAAATTAGAAGCTGGTTTATTATCTCTGACACATGCCAGGAATTGTTTTTCGTTTTGTGGCAGCAGTACAGTGCAATAAGTTACAATAAGAAAGATATAGTGTAAAAAGAGAGGAAAAAGGTGGCCTTCACGGGTTCATAGACCATTCAGAAATCTGATGGTGGAGGGGAAGAAGCTGTTCCTAAAAGTTGGAAGGTGAATTGCTTGTTCTAAGTTACTGCTTAATGTAAGGTGGCTGGCAGAAGGTTCAGAGGAGGCATGTGAGGGAGAAAAGATTAATGGGAAATAAGTAGGGGAATGGGATTGATGAGGATGCTCTGAGGGCTGGCATTGATTAGATGGGCTGAATGCATATATAAAAAAAATATGAGCAGGAGTAGGCCTCTTAGCCTCACTCTCATGGTGAATTCATGCTGATCTCAAGTCCTCTTCTGTGCCAGTTGCCAGAAACCCTCTATTCTTTGTTCTTTCAAATACAAATCTATCTTCCACCTTAAATGTATCTAATGATCTGGTTATATTTGCCACCAGGGGCCCCGGAATTCTAGAGATTCTCTACCCTCTAGAGTGAAAGAATTCTTGGGCACCTGAGTTTTAAATGACCATCTCTTTATCTGGTAACTACAGTATTGGCTCCTTGCTCATGACTCTCCCACTAGTGGAAACATCAAGCCCTTTTAGGATCTTACATGTTTGAATAATGTCACCCTTCACTCTTTGAATCGAAGGATACAAACCCAACTTGTCCAGTCTCTCTTACCCCATCCTCCCGCAACTCTTTTAGGGACAGGGTTCCTCTTGTACTCACCTACCACCCCACCAGCCTCCACACATCTCCCCCACCCCACCCTCACTTTCTGCTTTCCACAAGGATGGCTCCCTATGTGACTCCCTTGTCCATTTGACCCTCCCCACTGATCTCCCTCCTGGAACATCCTTGCAAGCAGAACCAGTGCTACACCTGTCCCTACACCTCCTCCCTCACTACCATTCAGGACTGTTTGGGGCGAGATCTCCCAGTGGCCACCCATTTTAAATCCACTTCCCAGTCCCATTCTGATATGTCTATCCATGGCCTCCTTCACTGTTGTGATGAGGCCACTCTTAGGTTGGAGGAACAACACCTTTTATTCCGTTTGGGTAGCCTCCAACTTGATGGAATGAACATTAATTTCTTGAACTTCCATTAATGCCCCTACACCCCCTCTCCTTCACTATTTCCCATCCTCTTCTCCTTCTTTCACCTTGCCCACCCATTGCCTCCTTCTGGTGCTCCTCTCCCTTTTCTTTCTTCCAGGGCCTTCTGTATTTTTCACCAATCAATTTCTCAGCACTTTACTTCATCCAAACCCCTTCAGGTTTCACCTATCACCTTGTGTTTCTCTCTCCCCTCCCCCACCTTTTGAATCTACTGCTCAGCTTTTTATCTTCAGTTCTGCCAAGGGTTTCGGCCTGTAACGTTGACTGTACTCTTGTCCCAGATGCTGCCTGGCCTGCTGAGTTCCTCCAGTATTTTGTGTGCGTTGTTAACCTTGGTTAATTTCTTTTAGACTTCTTTGGGTAAGGGGAACAAAACTGTGCAAAGTAAACTCAGCCAGCTCCATCATGGGCACTCTCCCCCTCACTATCAAGGATGTCTTCAAAATGTCATGCCTCAAAATGGCGACATCCATCATTACAGACCCCACTACCCAGGACATGCCCTCTTCTGATTACCACCATCAGAGAGGAGGTACAGGAGCCTGAAGACACATACCCAACATTTCAGAAACAGCTTCTTCCCCTCTGCCATCTGGTTTCTGAACGGACAATGAATCCATGAAAACTACGTCACTGTTGTTTTATCTCTCTTTTTGCATGACATTAGAATTTCTATATATTCCTCATGATAATTTATTGTTTATTTTATGTACTGTACTGTAGCCACAAAACAGCAAATTTTATGACATATTTCACTGATTCTGATTCTAAAATTCCAGGTGGATATGTTAGATATGGCCCTTGTGGCTAAAAGGATCAGGGGGTATGGAGAGAAAGCAGGTACAGGGTTCTGAGTTGGATGATCAGCCATGATTATACTGAATGGCAGTGCAGGCTCAAAGGGCCGAATGGCCTACTCCTGCACCTATTTTCTATGTTTCTATGTATGCCCTCACCGACACTAAGACTTCCCTATCCTTAAACTTCAACCTCTTTGCAATAAAGGAATAAAGGTTAATATTCTGCTTTTCCTCTTGTTGGACCTACCAACTGATCTTTCGCAATTCATACATCAGACACCGAGTTTCCTCTGAATTTCACTCATTTTGTAGTCTGTCCATTTCAATAACTCTTTGATTCCTCTTGAAAGGTTTCCTTCTCTGTCATTAGGAAAATATGAAGACATTTCTCAGTTCTGTCCATTATTGTCAATCAGATTTGGTTCCAAAACCGGCGAGCAAAATGGAGGAAGTATGAGAAACTGGGGAACTTTGGCGGGTTGCAACACGTCACTGACGTTGATCTGGTCCCTGCTCCCAAGTCCCAGCCTATGGTGAGTACGTTGTCTGCTAGGGAATGCAAGAGGGAAATGGGGGACTCTGGTCTATTTGGTTTACCTTCTACCATCTGTGTGCTTAGAATGATAATGACTAGCTTTAATTTGTCACACCACCACCACGACGGCGTGGTGGTTAGTATAATGCTTTACAGTGTCAGCGGTAAAATTGGAGTTAAATTCCTGCTGCTGTCTGTAAGGAGTTTGTACGTTCTCCCCATGACCGTGTGAGTTTCCTCTGGGTGCTCTTTCCTCCTGCATTCCAAAGGCATACGGTTTGGGGTTAATATGTTGTGGGCACGCTATATTGGCACCAGAAGCATGGCAACACTTGCAGGTTGTCCCAACACATCACAGAATATTGATGCAAAAGACACATTTTACCATATGTTCTGATGTTTCAATACATATATAACAAATAAAGTTAGTCTTTATTTTATCTTTACATGTACATTGAAATATCGAAATATAGTGAAATGCATCATTTACATCAATCACTTCGACGATGTGTCTGGCAGATCCTTGAACTGAGCAATGCTGCCCAGGCTATGTGGGAGGCCTAGCCATCTTCAAAGGTAGCTATTGACCTTTCTTTCAAAAGCCTCAACTGCTGGCATGGAAACCTCATGTACCAGCATGGGCCAGAGGATTTGGAGGAGGATGCCATGCTGGTAGATCCAGGCCTGGAATTTGCCAGCTGGGCCTGACTTGTCCATACTAGTGAGCCAGACTTGGTGTTCTCCTGGGTGGCAGCCACATCTCTTTGAGGAGAAACCCAGTCTGGTGACAGGAAACGATACTGAAAAATATTTTGGTTGAGAAAGGGGTAGGAATGGTGATTAACATGCCAGGTTTTTGAAATTTTAGCAAAGGTAGGGAGGAAAACTGCTCAATGTCATTGGAGTTCTCCTCTTTGGGGATCCATACTCCCTCTGCACACTTCCATTGGTTTGTGACTTTTCCCCTACACCAGATCATTCTAAGGAACTTCCAAAGCAGCTGAAGGAGCTTAGGGTGTACTTGTACACCTTTTAAGGTACTCTGCTGGGACCAGGGTCAGAGCTAGCTCTGACTGCTTCCTGGATCTCCTCCCAGCTGGGCTCCTTGCCATTGAACTCAACTGCAGGAGGAGTAGGATGTACTAGGGTGCTATGGTGTCCAAGCTCCCACTCCCACTGAGTGGCTGAGAGAGTTCTGAAGGTATAGATCCATCTCTTATTTGGAGCATGCGAGGTGCCCGAATAAGCTTCTGTCCTAGCAGCTGCCTGGTGAATCAATAGGGGTTTGCAATTTCCCACCTCGCTCTCTCTTCACAGTGACATCAGCGCCGGACTCCGGAATGGAGGTTCCGGGTTCAAATCCCCCCTCGGCCGTTCCCGAGTGCGCTTTCCATCTGTGCCAGGTTGAGTGTTGAGTTTGCAACTTGACTTTGTAAGATAAAGAAAAATACTGAGAAATGTCTGTGTGAGGAGTGGCGCACCACACAGTCTTCCGTTCCGCGCCTTGTGAGGCATGAAAATGCCCGACGCTGGCCTCTCAGGCTTGAGTCGATGTCATCATCATCATCTCTCTCTCTTCCCCATCTTCTAAGCCATTCTGTCCTGTGTAGTGTCACAAGCTTACTTTTGAGGATGTTATGGAGCTTGATCAGTAGTGATGTCTCTTCTGCGCTCACCAGCTGTACTGTTTAGTTAGGGATCGGAGCAATTGATGCAGCTGGTTGCCCTTCATAGAGGCCCTTGTTGGCTATCTTCTCTGCCAGGCCAGATCTCTCACAAGCAAAGCTGCCAATTGTAGTTAATATGATCTAGAGTCACCTATCGACATCTCTCTTGGTTATTGCCTCAATGATAAAGACCACGTCCTGCTGAGACTGCAGCTGCTCCCTCTGACGGATTGGAGGGGGCCACTTTACCCTCCGGTGTTCTGCTCCTCTGCCTGGACTGTGGGGTGAATCTGAGCCGAGCTCCTTCTGCGTCTCAGCAGGAGTGAATCCTGTGCACCACGTTGCTCCCCTGCTCTAGGCATTTAATGTTGGCCTGATGTGATTACCCAGGGAATTGAAACAACACTGCCAGCCAATGAGGTGAGCATGATGAATGCGGTGTATTTAATATTTCAGTGATATTGTAAATATATTTGAGTAAGCATTCTGTGTTTGCCTACAGAATTCATCACGGGTTATACACATTAAGTACTCTGTGAATGGCCTACAGTACATCACTATGCCACCACGTCACTAAAGTAAAAAAAACTAAATACATGAGTACCCCCAGCCTCCTGTGACTTTTTCCCTGATTACTTTTGGAGATAAAAAACATAAACACTTACCACAATCCAGGTCTCATCACATATAAAGCACCAGTAGTGTTATAATGTTTACTTTTTAAATTTGTGTCATAAATGCACCTTATTATTTGTTATTTGTGGTAATATTGCCATACGTGTTGTGTGTGAGTTATGAGTACTGTGTTGTGCACCTTGGTTCAGGAGGAATTTTGTTTCATTTGGAGGTACACATGTGTACAGCTGATTGACCACAAACTGAATTTGAACACGAACCTGAATTTAAACTTGAACTTCACACCAGTCATTGTTTTAGAACAAGCTGAAACCCAGATATACCTCAGTGCAGGAATTCTCATTTAATAGACTGAAGATTAAGCACACAATGGAAATATTGAGCAAGTATAGCAACACTTGCTTGATGCCTCAGCACAATGCTCGGATGGCATTTATCATTGATGTTTCACTGAATGTTTCAACGTACATGTGACAAGTAAAGCTAATCTTTAATCTTTGTCTTTATCAATTGTAATGAAAGCTCTGTGAGTTGCTGAGCAACTAAAGCAACCTGTCATGACCACAGGTTTGATGCTTCTGAGTGCCAAATTGGCTGGAGTACAAATTGGTACAAACCGAAAATGCTGGAAACTCTCAGCAGCGCACATACAAAATACTGGAGGAACTCAGCAGTCCCTCCAGCGTCATGCGTGTGTTGCTTGGATTTCCAGCATCCGCATAGTTTCTCGTTTGTGACTGGAAACTCTCGGCACACGAGGTCAGAATGCGTCTGTGGGAAGGGCACAGCGAGTGTTTCAGGTCAAAGACGCTTCAGCAGAACTGACAACCGATGTCACCTGACCTGCTGAGTTCTTTGTTTTCACTTCAGGCTTTTCACTCTCTGACATACAGCTGGCTTCAGAAGCTCCGAGTCAGGGATGGTGATATCATAGTCACAGAGCATAAGAACAGGCCTCTTGGCCCAACTTCCACACTGTAGGACTTTATGATAGTGCTGGTTCATGCTGACCTACATTCCCATTTAAGTTAGTCCCATTTGCCTGTACTTGGTCCATAACACTCTTAAACTTTCCTCTCCAAGTACCTGTCCAGGTGTCTTTTAAATGTTGTTAATGAATCAACCACTTTCTCTGGTAGCTCATTTCGTATAGTGCCTATAAAAAGTATTCACCCCCCCGCCCCCCAGGAAGTTTTCATGTTTTAAGTGTTTTTTTCCCCACATTGAATCACAGTGGATTTAATTTGGCTTTTTTGACTGATCAACAGAAATGACTCTTATGTGTCAAAGTGAAAACAAATTTCTACAAATTGGTCTAACTTTATTGCAATTATTAAACAGAGAATAACGGATTGTATAAATATTCACCCCCTTCAAGTCAGTATTTAGTAGATGCACCTGTGGTAACAATTACAGCCATGAGTCTGTGTGGATAGGTCTCTATCAACTTTGCACATCTCGACACTGCAATTTTTCCCCATTCTTCTTTACCAAACTGCTCAAGTTCTGTCAGGTTGCATGACAATCATGGGTAAACAGCCTGTTTCAAGTCAAGCCACAAATTCTCAGTTGGATTGAGGTCTGGGCTCTGACTTGGCCACTCCAGGACATTAATTCTGTTGTTTCTAAGCTATTCCTGTGTAGCTTTGGCTTTGTGCTTGGGGCCATCATTTTGCTGGAAAACAAATCTTCTTCCAACTTGCAGTTCTCTTGCAGACTACATCAGGTTTTGCTCCAGGATTCCCCTGTATTTTGCTGCATTCATTTTATCCTCTACCTTCACAAGTCTTCCAGGGGCTGCTGCAGTGAAGCATCCCCACAGCAAGATGCAGCCACCACCATGCTTCATGATAGGGATGGTGTGTTTCTGATTACATGCAGTGTTTAGTCTGATGGCGAAAAAGCTTGATTTTGGTTTCATCAGACTTTTGAACCTCCTTCCAGCTGACTTCAGAATCTCCCACATGCCTTCTGGCAAACAGTAGCCAAGATTTCCTGTGAGTTTTTTCCAACAGTGGCTTTCCCATAAAGCTGTGACTGGTGAAGCACCCGGGCAACAGTTGTCGTATGTGCAGCCACCCATCTTGGCCACAGAAACTTGTAACTGCTCCACAGTTGTCATAGGTCTCTTGGTGGCTTCCCTCACTAGTGTCCTTTGTGCACAGTCACTTAGCTTTTGAGGACAGCCTGCTGTAGGCAGATTTATGGCTGTGTAATATTCTTTCCATTTCTTGATGACTGACTTACCTCTACTGCACCCCAAGGGATATTCAGTGGCTTGGAAATTTTCTTGTATCCATCTCCTGACCTGAGCTTTTCAATAACCTTTGTGCAGAGTTGTTTGG
Source organism: Hypanus sabinus (assembly GCF_030144855.1). Taxonomy (NCBI): domain Eukaryota; kingdom Metazoa; phylum Chordata; class Chondrichthyes; order Myliobatiformes; family Dasyatidae; genus Hypanus; species Hypanus sabinus. Next base: position 126,479,397 of record NC_082713.1, read on the forward strand.
AGTGTTCTTTTGTCTTCATGGTGTAGTTTTTGCCAGGATACTGACTCACCAGCAGTTGGACCTTTTTCTTCCTCTTCTTGTGTTGTTTTATGGCGGTTGGCAAACCTGCTTTAAGGTGCATTACCGCCACCTACTAGACTGGAGTGTGGATCGTTTGATAAACAGGAGGAAGGAAAAGAATTGCATTCCCTAAATTCTATATAATAAACCAGAGTCTTTCAGATACTTCATGATATAGGTCTGCATTTCTCTTGAAATCCCACTTAAAATGTCTTCTACACCCACAGCAGTTTTTTGTTTATCTGAAGTGCTCCTATCATCTTCACTGTTTCTCTTTGGTACTTCTTCCATTTTATCAATACATGTTCAACTGTTTCTGGTTGATTACAGTATTCACACAACCCAGTTGGATGTTTCCCTATTTTATGTAACGTGTAATTAAGACTTGTGTGACCAATTCTTAAACAACTGATGATCACTTCTACCTTTTTGTATCTCTATATTCTTTTGTATCTGACTTGATTTTGTATTTTGTACAGTTGTCTCCCTGTTTCACGCTCATCCCAGTGTTTCTGCCATGTCTCCACAATGCGTGTTTTTATAATGCTTTTGACTTCCGCTTTGCTTGGAAGGATCTGGACCTCTATTATAGACGATGTGAGTGATTGTTTAACTATAATGTCCACTTTTTCATTACCCTCCACACCACAATGAGCAGGAACCCAAAGAAAGTTTACTTCTACTCCATTTTTGATCAGTTTATATAACTTGCACAGAATCTCCAATAAAATATCCTGTCTACTTTCTGATTTTCTTGATTTGATAGAGGTTAGTGCAGACAAATTGCCTGAACAGATTACAGACTTTTTGACGTTATTTTCTTCTATCCAAGATAATGCACTCAATATAACCATTAATTCTGTTGTACACATTGATAAATGGTTTGATGTTCTTTTCCTGATACTAGTTTTGCAAAGGGGAATGTAGACTGGAATACCTGCGTGGCCAGAGCTAGGGTCTTTTGATCCATCCGTAAATATTACAAGTTTGTTTCTAAAATGCAGGTCTATATATTCTTGTACTATCAGTTTGATTCCACAGTTAGACTTCTTTTTAAAAAATTATTGCAGGTTTATATCCACTATATGTATTGTAAAGAGCCATGGAGGAACATCAGATAATGGAACTGTAGGGCTATATTCCAGTTCGTGCACACCATATTTTTGTGCTACTGCATCCCCGATCCATCCAAAGCTATTATAATTTGAATTATTATGTTCCCAGCAGTCTTTTAATATAGCTTTAGCTGGATGTGAATAGTTATGCCCCATGATGTTAACCCAGTAATGTAGCATTAGCTTTATTCTTCTAAGTCTTAATGGCATTTCCCCCGTTTTGACTTGAAGATACCGGTGATGTTCTGAAGGCAGCACTACATATCCTGAGGGCCCGAGCTTGCCCAACATCCAGCATTTTTAAATTACCTTCTGCAACTGACATGTATGCTACACATCCATAATCCAACGTAGTGCTCATTAGAGCTTGATAAATACTGAATAGCGACATCCTGCTCACACCCCAATCCAGCAAGACACCTCAATAAGTTGTTTATTTTTTTTACATTTGTTTTGTAATTTTCTCGATTTGCTTTTTCCATCTAAGTTTCTCATCAAAAAAAAAACAAACCAAGGAACTGATTCCAACCTCACTCCTTCTGAACACTGTACTCCCTGCTCCCTCCGCACCAATCCCAACCTCACTATAAAACCTGCTGATAAGGAGGGAGCTGTTGTTGTCTGGCGTACTGACCTCTACCTGGCTGAGGCACAGCGACAACTCTCTGATACCTCCCCTTATTTACACCTTGATCATGACCCCAATAAGGAGCACCAGGCCACTGTCTCCTATACCATCACCAACCTTATCAGTGGGGATCTCCCATCCACTGCCACCAACCTCATAGTTCCCACACCCCACACTTCCCGTTTCTACCTCCTACTCAAGATCCACAAACCTGCCTGTCCAGGTAGACCCATTGTTTCAGCTTGCTCCTGCCCCACCAAATTCATTTCTGCATACCTTGACACTGTTTTATCCCCCCTTGTTCAATCTCTTCCCACCTATGTTCGTGACACTTCTCACGCTTTGAATTTTTTCAATGATTTTAAGTTCCTTGGCCCCCACCACCTTATTTTCACCATGGATGTCCAGTCCCTATATACCTCCATCCCCCACCAGGAAGGTCTCAAAGCTCTTCACTTCTTTTTGGATTCCAGACCTAACCAATTCCCCTCTACCACCACTCTCCTCTGTCTAGTGGAATTAGTTCTTACTCTCAATAATTTCTTCTTTGGCTTCTTCCAATTCCTCCAAACCAAAGGTGTAGCCATGGGCACCTGCATGGGTTCCAGTTATGCCTGCCATTTTGTTGGCTTTGTGGAATAGTCCATGTTCCAAGTCTATACGGGTATCCGTCCCCCTCTTTTCCTTCGCTACATCGATGACTGCATTGGTGCTGCCTCATGTACACATGCTGAGCTCATTGACTTCATTAACTTTGCCTCAACTTTCACCCTGCCCTCAAATTTACCTGGTCCATTTCTGACACCTCCCTCCCCTTTCTTGATCTTTCTGTCTCTATCTCTGGAGACAGCTTATCTACTGATACCTACTATAAGCCTACGGACTCTCACAGCTACCTGGACTATTCCTCTTCCCACCCTGTCTCTTGCAAAAATGCCACCCCCTTCTTGCAATTCCTCCGTCTCCACCGCATCTGCTCTCAGGATGAGGCTTTTCATTCCAGGACGAAGGAGATGTCTTCCTTTTTTAAAGAAAGGGGTTTCCCTTCTTCCACCATCAACTCTGCCCTCAAACGCATCTCTCCCATTTCCCACACATCTGCCCTCACCCCATCCGCCCGCCATCCCACCCAGGATAGGGTTCCCCTTGTCCTCACCTACTACCACACCAGCCTCCAGGTCTAACGTATAATTCTCCGTAACTTCCACCACCTCCAATGGGATCCCTCTACCTAACACATCTTTCCCTCCTCCCCTCTTTCTGCTTTCCGCAGGGATCGCTCCCTACGCGACTCCATTGTCCATTCGTCCCCCCCATCCCTTCCCACCGATCTCCCTCCTGGCACTTATCCTTGTGAGCCTAACAAGTGCTACACCTGCCCTTACACTTCCTCCCTCACCACCATTCAGAGCCCCAGACAGTCCTTCCAGGTGAAGTGACACTTCACCTGTGAGTCGGCTGGTGTGGTATACTGCGTCCGGTGCTCCCGGTGTGGCCTGTTATATATTGGCAAGACCTGACGCAGACTGGGAGACCATTTCGCTGAACACCTACACTCTGTCCACCAGAGAAAGCAGGATTTCCCAGTGGCCGCATATTTTAATTCCACGTCCCATTCCCATTCTGATATGTCTATCCATGGCCTCCTCTACTATCAAGATGAAGCCACACTTAGGTTGGAGGAACAACACCTTATATACCGGCTGGATAGCCTCCAACCTGATGGCATGAACATTGACTTCTCTAACTTCTGTTAATGCCTCTCCTCTCCTTCTTACCCCATCCCTGATATATTTAGTTTATTTCCCCCCTCCTCTTTTTTCTCTCTCTCTCTCTCTGCCCATCACTCTGCCTGTTCTCCATCTCCCTCTGGTGCTCCCCTCCCCCTTTCTTTCTCCCTAGGCCTCCCGTCCCATGATCCTTTCCCTTCTCCAGCTCTGTATCCCTTTTGCCAATCACCTTTCCAGCTCTCAGCTTCACCCCACCTCCTCTGGTCTTCTATCATTTTGCATTTCCCCCTCTCCCTCCTACTTTCAAATCTCTTACAATCTTTCCTTTCAGTTAGTCCTGACGAAGGGTCTCAGCCCAAAACGTCGACAGAGCTCCTCTATATAGATGCTGCCTGACCTGCTGTGTTCCACCAATATTTTGTGTGTTTTCCAAGGAACTGAATTACTTATACCTGGTCTAATTTTTGTTCAAATAATTTCACGGAAACTGGTTTGTGATTTCTTGAAAACATATTTCTTGTGACTTACTTATAAACAATTCGAAACCCCATTTATTTGCCCACTCCCACTCTTCCACCTTATTTATTGCATCTTACATTTTCCTTTGTATATAAATTAAATTTCTTCCCCTCACCCACAAAGCCCTGTCATATAGATATAAGGATTTCCCCACACTATGTTCAACTTGCACAAATATGTCATTTTTCATTATGGTAAATAGTAATAGACTGCAGACTCTACCTTGTGGTGTTCCGTTTTCAACCGAATATGCCCTTGAATACTCTGCTTCCACCTTGACATGAATTGTTCGACCATAAAGGAAGTCTAGAACCCAGTTATATAATTGTCCTTCTGCCCCTAATTCTTTCAAATTAATTAACACTCCTTCTTTCCAGAGCATAACATATGCCTTTTCTGTGTCAAAGAATACTGCCAGGACCATTTCTTTCTTTGTTTGAGCCTTCCTAATTTCAGATTCCAAGCTAAGTATTGAATCTACTGTAGTTCTTCCTTTACGAAAAGCACTTTGGTAGGGAGAAATAAGACTTAGCAATTGGACTTTGCAGATCCAGGTTTATTTTTACTAAATCTGTTGGAACACCGTGACTGCACACAGGTGATCTCCATTTAACTAATTACGTGCCTTCTAAAACCAATTGGCTGCACCAGTGATGATTTGGTGTATCATATTAAAGGATGTGAATCCTTATGTAATCAATTATTTTGTGTTTTATATTTGTCATTAATTTAGATCATTTTGTAGAGATCTTTTTTCACTTTGATACTCGAGTATTTTTCTGTTAAACAGTCTCAAAAAAGCCAAATTAAATCTTCTGTCATTCAAAGTTGTAAAACAATAAAACATGAAAACTTTTAAGCGGGGTGAATATTTTATAGGCACTGTACACTGACCACACTCTGGATATAAAGTTTGTCCCTTGGGGTCCTATTAAGTCTCTCCCCGATGACCTTAAACCTCTGTCCTCTAGTTCTTGATTCTGCGACCATGGGAAAACGATAGTGTGCATTGACTCTATCTATACTTGTCATGATCTTATATCACCCCTCATTCTCCTTCACTCCAATGAATAAATACCAGGCTGGAGTGAGCCACTCAGGAGTCGTACCTTCGTGCTAGAAGAAAATATTTCTAACCTACCGTCTGCACAAATAAAGATAGACATAATCTGACACTGAGACACATAGGAGAATATTAAGGCTGATGAGTAGAAAGAGGAATGCAGGAAGACTTAAAGAGAGATCTTACAAACCTTGGAACTGAGAAGTTAAAACAGGCTGTCAACACCAAAGCAATACAGTTTGAGGCTGACAAGGAACTGAGTCCCTCCAGAGATGAAGTCTTGTGGCCCTAAGAAAACTAGAGTGGCAGGGAAGGGAAGGGCTAAGCCCACAGAATGGTAAACATGGGAGACGTGGTGGATAGCCCACCCCATCATTCCTGGAGGTCAACGCTATTCATTGTTCTTTTTTAATATGCATTCGTGGGATTATTGGGGGATGTTCGCATTCACTTATTGTTTCATTTTAGCTCGGGTTATACAGTTGTTCACACCTGTGTTTGTGGGTCACCTTGACTGTAACCCCGTCTGTACATGACTGAGTGGGTTCTCTCCCCGGGTCATTGCACCTGGTTTGTTTTGGTGCTTATCGCAATAAAGATGTCAGTTGAGAAGAATAAGGTTTCTCGTCAGGCATCGTGGACCAAATGCTCGCCACATCGGTGTCAGGAGTGGGATTAGAAGTTGATGACGAGATTGAAGAGCTACGAGGTTGGATTGAGCACCTTAAGACCCAAGGAATAAATCGAGTGACTGAGAGTATGCCTCCCCCACATCCCCGGGCCTGTCTTCTGAAGACATGACACCCAGAGGGAGACCTGGAAACCGAGCATTGTGTCTTCCTGGGGAACCCCAATGGCGTGAGCGTGCCCAGGCTCCCCAACCTGTGGGACATGATGGAGTACATCTCCCACCTGGGGACCCAAGATACTGCGACCATGGGAGGATGGGCAACGTAGCAGGTGCCACCGATGCCGCTGGAGCAAGAGGAACACCAACGGGCCTCAACAATTAACGCCACGCAGTCCACCCCGAAGCTCCCCAGGTAGAACGGTACCAGCTGCCTGGAGCCTTACCTGGCACAAGTCAAACTTGCCAGACGGCACAACGGGTGGAGCCCCACTGAGACCGTGGTGCACCTTGCCCTGGTGCTGGACCTATCGCTGGCTGGTCAGTATAACTACAAGGCCCTCATTGCTGTGCTGGAGCAGCATTTTGGACAGAGGCCACTGGAGGAAGCAACGAGGGAAGATCAGGGCAGCAGTGCGGGAGAAAGCCTGCAAGCGTTTGCAGCAGACATCTGCCACTGTACGCGGTATAGCAACCCCCAGTTACACCCCCAAGGCTCAGGAAGAGCTTGCCCTCCATGCATTTGTAAAGGCGTTGACATGGGAGTGCCAACGTCGCTGGCAGAGGCGGAGAGGGCAGAAGCAACTTTAGCCCCCAAAGCATCCCGATGTAACCCCTCACGCCTCACGCCCAGGTTTGTGTCAGCGAGACAGAGGAGGAAACTGACGAGGAGGAGACCATGAGACAGGTCCGACCAGCACCGTGCCAGCCCCACCCCGTGCCCGCGGGGCGATCTCTGCTACCACCATGGCGAGGCAGACCTGGGAAACTGGGACTGTCCCGCAACAGCGCCACACCGTATCCCAGTGCTGCCAAGGCCGCTAGCAGGATCCCTCCATTGTCACCTTTCTGGGTGGGCCGTTTGGGTGAAGGGCAAGGCTTATACGTGGACTGCACAGGGGGATGGCATCAGATGCCGGGTGTCAGTGGACAGAGGGTCTACCATCACCACCTTCCATCCTAGAGTCCTCCCCAACACAGACCAACCATCCCAGCCTGGGTGGGCAACGGTTCAGCTGGCTGTGGTCACCGGTGACTTTGAGGCAATGAGAGGGAAGAGGTGGGGAAAAGCACAGCAGAGCATGAAGAGAGGCTAGCTGACAGATGGGACTCGTGCATCATTGGTCAGGGCCTGCCGTCCCGCTGGGGCACCCATGTGGACGTGCTGAGGTGACACTTTACCTCAGTACTGCAGCCGTGGTTCTCAGGCAGGGCAGCTCCAGGAAGCGGACCCACAGTGACACACACCCCAGTGAGCCAGGGGCAAGCGGTGGGAGAGGCACTTCAGTGGCAGCTGCACCAGAAGCAGGCAAGCGACCTGAGGGAGGGGATGGCGGAGCGCGGGTCAGTGGCCAAAGTGGGCAGCGATCTCTGGCCTGGATCCAGAGACCAAAGCCTGTGCTCACAGTGGGGAACACCAGAGATGCGCCATGAGTTGCTATTCCGCCGGTGGCAGTTTTCCAATGCCGACAGATATCTCCTGCAGACGGTGGCTTCCCCCAGGGACTCCACACCACGGTGCTGTGGTCGATGGCTGGGCTGGTGGGGGCCGGCTGTTTCGGGGTCGCAAAGATGTTGGGGAATCTGCGCAAATGCACCCAACGGCCTGGGTACAGGCACGGCATGGAGCTGTTGGTGCACTTCTGCGATGCGTGCAGATCCCAAAAGGGGCCGGGATGTCAGTCTAGGGCACCAATGCAGCAGTACATGGTGGGGACCCCGGAGTGGGTCTTCTGCCTCTCCCACAATAAGGGACTATCACCCAGGGTTGGAAGGCACTGGAAGGGGCCGGGAGGAATGCGCATCTGCATCTCCAATACAACATATGGTACACTGGATGCAGTTGCCTGAGTAGCGGATGGGGTCTTGCTGCAGAGTGACCAGTTGGTGCTGTAGCGGCCCTTGGCCTCCACAAATCCAGCGAGGCTGAAGGAAGGAAGTGACACTCCACGTGCCTTTTACCTCACCAAACAATGCCTCCCATGGGGGTGGGGAGGCTACAGACACCCCCAGAATCCCAGGCGACAACATTGACCACCTTCAGGACTTCTGGGGTTTCCGGCGATGGCTGACCCCCTCAGGTTGGGGAAGTGTCGCTAGCGCTGTGGGGCAGGGTGGGGGGGGGGTGGTTGAGGGGAACATGGTTGACAGCCTGTCCCAGAATTCTTAGTGGCCAGCGCTATTTATTATTCTTATTTTAAAATGCATTTGTGGGATTATGGTAGAATGCTAATTTATCATTACATTTTAGCTGGGGTTATGCAGTTGTTCACTTGTGTGTTTGAGGTTCACCCTGACTGTAACCAGGGTGTGTAATAATCACCACCCCTTCAGTAAGTGTGTGTGGGTTCTCTCCCTGGGTCATAGTGCCCGGTCTGTTTTTGTGCCTATCGCAATAAAGATGTCAGTTGAGATAAATGAGCTTTTCTCTTCTGTAATCATGGAATGAATGCTCGCCACAATACTATAAATAACCATACGAAATATAGGTATTAGAGCCAAATGAGTAGTGCAAAATGCGAGCAAAAATAGTGAGGTAATGTTCATTGGTTCACTGGTCAGAAATCTGATGGTGGAAGATGAGAAGCTGTTCCTAAAACATTGAGCGTCGATTTTCGGGCTCCCCGGTGGTAGCACTGAGAAGAAGGCACATCCTGAATGGTGGGGTCCTATTGATAGATGCCATTTTTAAGGTCATTGCCTTTTGAAGATGCCTTTGATGCTGGGGAGGCAAGAGCCTTTGGCAAGTTTACAACTCTCTGCAGATTTTTCAGATTACTTCCAGTGGTCCCTCCATACCAGACAGTGGTGCAACCAGTTAGAAAGCTCTCCATGGTACATCTGTACAAATGTGCAACACGGCAGAAGTTAAAATAGGTCACTACACCAGAAAAAGGTGAATGAGTGAAATAGTGAGTTGGGAAATGGAGGTGTAGCACTTTTGACTAAATTTACATCAAATGAAAGGTGGAAACATTCTTCGTAAATGATCTCTTCTTTCTGAGGAGTGGAGTTTGTATGAAGGATAGAACACAATTGGTCAACATATCCTTACTGCCCAGTCTTGTGTGCCTCAGAAAGCTGTGGAAGACAAGGTACCAGGGCTAAACATGTTCTGGGAGAAAGATGGGGAGAGAGTGAGGTAGAGAAACAATCAGGATTGTTTTGGAGTAGAGCATGTTCAAGGGGCTGAATGGCCTTATGCTTGGCTATGTAGTTATACTTGATAGAATCACAGAGTAATGGAGTCATGCACAGAGTAACCAACACACCATTATTGACCTTACCAGCTCATCTATACTCTCCTCATATTTGTGAATTTGGTGGTATGATCAGACACCTTTTAACCACCACAAACTAGAGAACATCTGCAGGCGCTGGAAATCCAAGCAACACACACAGTATGCTGGAGGAACTCAGCAGGCCAGGCAGCATCTTTGGAAAAAAGTACAGTCAACATTTCGGGCTGAGACTCTTTGCCATCCTGGTGAAGGATCTCAGCCTGAAACATTGACCGTACTCTTTTCCATAGGTGCTGCCTGGCCTGCTGAGTTCCTCCAGAATTCTGTATATATTACCCTTTAACCATCCACTGCTTTTTGATAATATGGGGGTAACAATACAGAGGGGGAATTCTCCACAATCAATTCCTTGGAAGGTCTATTCCCCATACCTTCACTTGCACTATTCCATTCTTCCATTATCCTTGGCTTTACTGGCTCTTACTGAATAGGACATTAATTGTTTCTGTAGCATAACCAATTTGGCTTTTCTTTTATCTGTCTCCCCATTGATGTGAAGTACAATTAAATACTGTTTATTGTCATGCCTCTGAGCACAAGTGTAAAGGAGATCAAAATGATTGTTATTCTGGATCAAATGCAGCATAAAAACACAATAAACATAAAGGACGCAATAAAAAAACAAAAAGCCCACAATAAATATAAATATAAAAGCAATCCTATAAAACAATGTACAAGTAACTGTTCTATGCATAGACAGATTGTATGTACATAAAGGAATGCCGGATGATGTGTATGTAGTGGTTCTGGAGGGGTGGTGGGTTGCGTTAATGGTTGGAGGTGTTTATCAGCCTAACAAATAGTTTGTGAGTTCTCCCTGCTTGCATTTCAAGCTTGTGATGTTTTTTTTCCCTGCAGAGTTCTGGTGCGGTTACAAAGAAAGCCTCAGAGGTCCCGTTACCATCCAGTTACTATCCCCTTGTGCCACATTCTTTGAGTTCGATGCTGGCACCATACTCTGTAGCGCTGGCTCCACTGACTGTGGCTGACCACATATCGAAGCTCCAGCCTCATCGCTTATGGGTTCCACCGCATCTTGCGCCTTTCCCCACTTCAATGCCGCAATGGGACATCAGCTTCATGGGGCTACGGAGGAGCTACCCAAATGAACATTAACCACTACAGACTGAAGCGAGTGGTTAAATTCTGGAGTCTGGCAGAATATGAGAACTGTTCTGAAGCTTTACACTGAATTATTACGGCCCCCTGAATTGTATGCCCCAGATAAATGCTCAGCAAGAGGCTTTGCCCAACAGACATTTAGCTAGAGGAGCCATGGTGATGCCCTGAACACCTGAACCAAAAGGTGGGGTAGTTGGTGGGGGTGGGGACGGAGCGGACAGAGTTGATTGATGTGTTCTGATCTCAGAACCCACTCTTGGCTCAGGATGTTGGTTTGTGCGGCAGGACTAGACAGCAGTTCTGCCTGAATCCACAATACCACGGACAACCACTTTACATGCGGTGTTAACCTTTGCCGTTCTGGCCATCAGGCTGTGTGGTTATTATTCTTATCATTAATCAGTCAGATTAACTAACATGGCTTCCGACCTTCTCACCCAAGCTATGGACTTCAGTTTCCTACCTGAAAGAAGAACTTCATCAGACGCATTTGCCTGAGTCGCACTCTGGCCATCCATTAGATGATTTCTACTGAAATAATATCTTAACATTGCTAAGATTGCATCGGTCTCACCATCTGAATGCCCATCATTTTCAGAAGAGGACATGAGAAATGTTAAAAGGAAGTGGAACATGAAAGTGGGTCCTGCTGAAGGGTCTCGGCCTGAAACATTGACTACTCTTTTTCCATAAATGCTGCCTGGGCCATGTGTGATGCTTGGATTAGCAGCATCTGCAGATTTTCTCTTGCTTGTGATTGGAACATGAATGTGTTCAGAATAAGGTTAGGACGTTGTGTTGTTGATAATGGGTGGGAGAGGGGCCATGACACAACTGATTAGAAACAGACTTTGGAGGTAATAAGGTGAACCAACTGAAAGGGCTCATTCATCACCAGCGAGTAGTTGTGAATGGTTTTCTGAACTCTGCTCACTGGTTGAGTTACCATTGTTCATGCTATCTGTATTTATGCTGATAATCTGTTCAAGATGATTGATTATATCTGACTAGAGCTGAAATAAATTTGTACTTAAAATACATATTTTCAGGGGAATTGGAGAATGATCTTCATTTCTGCCACATTGCAGTCGATTATTGTGACAAAAGAGGAATTGGGATTCAAGGTTTAAAAGGAGATAGTTTTTCTTTTCTCTCTCTGTCTTTCTCTCCCCCCCTTTCTCTCTCTCTCCCCCTCCCTCACTCTCCCTCTCTACATCTCTTCCACTCTCCCCCTCTCCCTCTCTCCTGATCTCCCGATCTCCCTCTCTCAATCTGTCTCTCTCTCCCTCAATCTCCCTCTCTCCCAATCTCTCTCTCCCCCACTACGCCCCCACACACAAGCAGTGGCAAAGATCTTTACCCTCCCCACTTTCTTCAGCAAAAAATGCATCAGCACCCTCCACCTATCAAGCAAGCAGTTGCCAAGCCCCAGAAGACCATGATCCGCAGTACAACAAAAGCTAATTGTTCACCCAACAATTTGACATACCTTACCACCATTCCAGGCCACAGACAGTCCTTCCAGGTGAGGCAACACTTCACCTGCGAATCTGCTAGAGTCGTCTATTGCATTCAGTGCTCCCGGTGCGGCCTCCTCTACATCGGCGAGACCCGACGCAGATTGGGGGACCGCTTCGTCGAGCACCTACACTCCATCTGTCGCAATAGACATTTGTGACATTTGCAACCTCCCGGTTGCCACCCACTTCAACTCTGCCTCTCATTCCCATCTAGATATGTTCATCCATGGCCTCCTCTACTGCCATGATGAGGCCAAACTCAGGATGGAGGAGCAACACCTCATATACCATCTGGGTAACCTCCAGCCTGGTGGTATGAACATTGAATTCTCCAATTTCCGGTAATTCCCTCCCCCTCCCCCTTCCCCTATCCCAGGTCCCTCTCTGCCTCTCTCCCCTTTCAACTTTCTGCTTCTTTATCTCTACAGTTCTTTCATGCTTATCCCCTCCCCCTCCCCCCTTTATCTTTCCTCTGATTGGTTTTCCACCTGGCACCTCTAGGCCCTACCCCCTTCCCTATCTCTATTACTGGGCTTCGGCCCTCTCTTTCCACCCCCCCATTCCTGATGAAGGGTCTCAGCCCGAAACGTTGGCTACTCTTTTCTCACGGATGCTGCCTGACCTGCTGAGTTCTTCCAGCGTTGTGTACGTATTCTTTGATCCACAGCATCTGCAGTTGTATTTTTGTAATTTGACATACCTAATATGGAAATGGATCCCCCTTTCACAGTGAGCAAGGAGACCAACAAAGATAAACAACTCACTGTTTCGGGTGTTAAAGTCTGCTGCATTGCTGTTCTCCGAGTTCTCTGACCTTGAAAATCAGCAACAAACTCTTCCCCATCAATGAGAGAAAGAGAGAGAGCATGTGATTCACCGGGTACAGAGTCCCTGATAACTGATCGGCTGCTCCTGATGTTCTGTTTTCTCCCGTGGCACTTCAGTCAGCGGCACCATCATAGAACTGGCTCGTCCGCTGGGCCACAAAGCCTCTGAACCCTGAAGGCATGCTTGTCCTTGGGATATCGAGAAACGGCTGACCAGTGAGCCCCGGGAGTGGGTCCCCTCACCATAAAGAACCAAAGTTTGAGTGTACTTCGCAGTCAGGGTCTTCGACATAACCCCATCCGATCCACCTTGAAAAGGAAAAAGAGAGATATTAGAGGAAGAAATTAGGTTGTTTCTGCAGATGAGCTCAAAGAAGTCGCTGTCCATACCAAATTTATTCTTTGTTGGTGTTACAACTGGGGCCTGGTCAGGGAAAGAAATCCGTAACAGAGTCTTATCATGTTTATTATTACTGACATTTGTTATTTGTGGTAGCAGTACAGTGCAATACATAAAATATTCTATAGATTACACTGAGAAATGTAAATAAATAAATAGTGCAAAAAAGAGCAAATGTTAAGAAGTGTCCGTGAGTTCATGGTCCCCAAGAAGCTATTCCTAAAATGTTGAGTGTACGTCTTCAGGCTCCTGGAGCTCCTCTCTGAGGAGGGCCTGGATGGTGAGGGTCCTTTATGATGGATGCTACCTTCTTGAGACATTGGGTTTTGAAGATATGCTCAGTGGTGAGGAGGCTAGAGGCCATAATGGAGTAGAGAGTTCACAACCCTCTGCAAATGTTTGTGATCCTGTGCATTGGCCACTCCATACAGGCATTAATGCAACCAGTCAGCGTGCTCTCCATAGTACAGCCGTACAAATTCGCTGGAGTCTTTGGGGAAGTACCAAATCTCCTCAAAATCCCTGTGAAATCTTGCCGCTTCTTCAGGAGGTGAGAGATTGTCATTGAGTTTTTTATTATCCTTTGTCTAGCATTTTATGCCCATCCTTAAACGTCCTTGCGAAAATGGGTGTGGGCACCTTCTTGAATCACTGTTGTCAACCAGGTGAAGACACTGGCACACAACTGTTCCGGGGGGAATTCCAGAATTTAGACCTAGTGACAATGAATGATTAGCAATATATTTCCAAATGAGCATGGCGTTATCAGGAGGTGAGTCACTCACCATTCAACATCCCATCCTAAGATCACTTCTTATCACCACAGTATTTATGTACCTGGTTCCAAATGAGTTTCTGGTTAATGTTGACACTCAGGTTATTGAAGATCAAAGCTAATGGCAGGTGATTCAACTATCTCTTATTGAAGATAGTCATTGTCTGACACTTTTGCCTTGCTTTCCACCTAGTGCTACGTGTCGGAACGTTGCCTGGACTTGCTGTATACAGACATAGGATGATACCTGTCCACTTCAAATGTTGTAATGTAAGGGACATCGCTGATAAGACAGGTGAAGATGGTTGTGACTAAAGCACAGCCCAAAGTTCAAAGTAAATTTATTATCAAAGTACATATTTTTAGGTATAATGCAAGTATCTAATTAGCCAATCCTGTGGCAGCAACTTGATGCATAAAAGCACGCAAACATGGTCAAGGGCTTCAGTTGCTGTTCAGACCAAACATCAGAATTTGGAAGAAATGTTATCTAAATGACTTTGACTATGGAATGATCATTGGTACCAGAGGGGTGCTTTGAGTATCTCAGAAACCATTGTTGTCCTGGGATTTTCACACACAAGTCTCTCGAGTTTATGGAGAATGGTGCAAAAAGTCCAATGAGTAGCAGTTCTGTGGATGTAAATACCTCGTTAATGAGAGAGATCAGAAGAGAATGGCCAGGCTGGTTCAAGCTGACAGTAACTCAAATAACTACACATTACAACAGTGATGTGCGGAAGAGCATCTCTGAGTGTACATGTCAAACCATGAAGTGGATGGACGACAGCAGCAGAAGATATGAACACTTTTTTAGTGGTCACTTTATTAGGTATTGGAGGTACGTAATAATGTGGCCGTTGAGTGTACGTCAACATGTACCACCTTGAAATACATTTTCTTGCAGGCATTTTCAGGAAAATAAAGCAATACCATAAATTGATGAAAAGTCTGGCAAATATCTAATGTGCAAAAGAGGAAAAATGCAAATAATAAATAAACCAATGAGAAGCCCAGGTGAGCTTCTGTAGTGACATCCCGGCAGTGCAATGGACTGGCCTCTGGTAGCCACAACCAACTTTCTTTAGGTGAGGGTTGACTCCAACCACCGCTGTGCTTTCCCCTTCAGGCTCACTACGGTAGCTTCAGTTTTACTGGGTGACTACAACGTCAGCAGTTGTCACTCTCACATCACCTCCAGCATTTAGCTCCGTGGTGCTCATTCAGATCAAGGTAGCGATGAAGTCTGGAGTCAGAAGGAACTGGTGAAACCAAACTGGGTGTTAGTGAGTGGGTTACCTGTGAGTAAGTCTCAGCTGATAGCTCTTTTTCTATCACTCTGCTGATAACTTGATCTATACTCACTGGCTGATTATTAGTCCAATGGTATTTGCCCTGCTGTTTGCTTACAGGACAAACTTGAGAAAGTTTCCATGTGGTCATGTAAATAGCAATACTTTAACTCATTGAATCATAGAGATATGCCAACATGCCATTCAGCTCATTGAGTCCCTGCATACCATCAGCCACCCACTTATACTAATTCTGCTTTAATCCCAATGATTATTCTCCTCATATTCTCATTGTTCCCCTCTCCCCCTGATTCGGTCACATAATTATACAGTAGGGGTAAAGTACAGTGGCCAACTAGACTACCAGATTAAGGTTAACCTGCACCAATTTTTACAGAAACCTCATGGAAAGCATCCTATCCAGACACATTATAACTTAGTACAACAATACTCTGCCCAAGACTGAAAGAATTTGCAGAGAGATGTGAACACAGCCTAGTCTATCACACAAACCAACCTCCCCTCCACTGATTCTGTCAATGCTTCTTGCTGTCCTGGGAACACAGCCAACCTAGTCAAAGACCCCATCCCATCCCGGTCATTGTTTACTCGCCTCTCTCCCACTGAGCGGAAGATCAAAGCTTGAGAACACGAACCACTGGGCTTTTATCCTGCTGCTATTGAGCAGGAAATGGACCTTGAAATGGACCTCAAAATTGCTCAAGTTGAACTTTTTATCAGTCTGTCTCATTACAGCCCTTGTTCAGTATTCAGAATCAGGTTTATTATCATGTGTCGTGGAATTTGTTAACTAAGCAGCAGCAATTCAATGCAATTCATAACATAGAAGAGAATAAATAACTAAACAAACAAGCAAACAAATAGGTAAATAAATAAATAACAGTATACTTATATTGAGTAGATTAAAAATCATTCAAAATCAAAAATAACGTATTTTTTTTAAGTGAGTTAGTGTTCATGTGTTCAATATCCATTCAGGAATCAGATGGCAGAGGGGAAGAAGCTGTTCTGGAATCACTGAGAGTGTGCCTTCAGGCTTCTGTACCTCCTACCTGATGGTAACAGTGAGAGAAGGACATGCCCTGGGTGCTGGAGGTCTTTACTAATGGATGCTGTCTTTTCAAGACACCGCTCCCTAAAAATGTCCTAGGTACTTGAAGATGTACTTTACTTGTCTACGTGCATTGAACCTTCTCTGTAACTGTGAAACCATATTCTGCATTTTGTTTTGTTTCTCCTTTTGCCCAACCTTGGTGTATTTATGTGTAGAATGATCCATCTGTATGGCATTGCAACAGAAGCTTCTCACCATATTTTGGTACTTGTGATAGTAATAAACCAATTACAACTAACTGGAAAAATTTGTCTAGTGAAGTAGCTTTGTCTCGAGTGTTGATCTTTAGCTGAGGTGTTGTTTTAACCCTCAGCTTTCGCTGAATCCAGAAATCTCATCTGGTTCTTCATATCACATGGAATTGGCTATGATGATGAGAACAACAGAAGGGAGCCCAGGTGGATCATTCACAGTCTCTTACATCCACACGTGGGCCCTAACATCACTAAGGCTGGAGGTAGGGATTCTGGGGAAGGCAGCAAGAGATGGAACTGTCCCACATATCCAGATGAACCTCTCACTAAAGAAGAAGCAGCAGGAAATTGCCATGACCTTCTGAGGGGTACTCTTGCAGTGGTATGTGCAGATTTGCACTAGGATTCTTTAAGACCGACTGAGCAATCTGGTGTTTTTCTGTCTCCGAGGGAGTTCAGTGAAGTTTGGAGTGCAGGGTGTGTCCTGGAGGCCAAGGGGCCAGGAGGTGGGGCACGAGCCCATGAACGACTCCGTTTCTCACCCGTCTCACGCATTAAAGCATCAAGCAAGACTGGAAACAATAAGGACGAGAGAGGAAGGTGAGCGGGTTTTCAGCACCATCTGCCTACATCTCACCGGTCTCCCGCTCCATCTCACCTGCTGCTGCTGGACGAAGGTGAACGGAGTCTTTTGGGTCTTGTGCAACATTTGATCGCTGTGGTTTGTGGATTGGTTTGCTGTTCATGTCATACGTGTTGCTGGTTACTCCTTTTTTATTGCTCTTTTGTGTGATTTTGATCGGGTCGGACTGACTCTGCGGTCTGCAGTCAACAAACAATACAGTGCTAAATTGAACTGAACTGAGCTGACCTAAACCGAACATTCCTAGACTCTTTCAAGGTGCTTTGATGTTTAACATTCAGTGTGTTAATCCCTCGTTTTTTGCCATTTGCGCAACTTGTTGCTTTTTTGTGTGTTGGGTGTTTAATATTTTCCTGGAACGAGTTCCATGGTGTTCCTTTGTTTCGTGACTGCCTGCGGGAAAACAAATTTCAGAGTTGCGTACTGCGTACATACTTTGATGATAAATGTACTTTGAATCATTGTTCTGATGTATTGATTGTGAACTGAATTCTTGGCAATGTAAGGGATCTCATAGCAAAAATCAGAAACAAGTCTGCTGGGATACCTTTCACCAGTTTGAGATGATACACAGGCCACGGTTTGATGTCTCATCCAGCCACCTTCAATATTGCAGAGAAGCTTAAAAAAAGAAGGGACAGAAGTGCACAAATTATAAAGGTCTGAGGGAGTTTAAATCAGAACCTGCTCAGAGTGGCCAACTCGTCCCTGTCCAACGAGAATATAATGGGCAAAATAGCCTTGTTCTGCAGCTATCAGAACCTAAAGTGGCTACTTTATTAGCTACACCTCTACATCTGCTCATTAATGCAAATAACTAATCAGCCAATCATGTGGCAGAACCCAATGTATAAAGGCATGCTGACGTGGCTAAGAGGTTCAGCTGTTGTTCAGACCAAACATCAGAACGGGAATAAAATGTGACAGAAGTGACTTTGACTGAGGAATAACTTGGGGTGCCGGGCTGGGGGAGACGGGATTTCAATATCTCAGAAACTGCTGACCTCCTGAGATTTTTATGCAAAACAGTCTCTAGAGTTTATGGAGAATGGTACAAAAAACAAAAAAATATTCAGTGAGCAGCAGTTCCGTGGGCTAAAATGCCTTATTAATGAGAGGGGTCAGAAGAGAATGGCTAGACTGGTTCAAGCTGACAGGAATGTGCCAGTTACTCGAGTAACCACGTGTTACACCAGTGGAGTGCAGAAGAGCATTTCTGAATGCACAACACATCGAACCTTGAGGTGGATGGACTGCAGCAGTCGAAGACCATGAACATTCACAGTGGCCACTCTAAAGTGTACGGGAGGTACCTAGTAAAGTGGCCACTGTGTGTATTCAATGTACTTGGAGGCCTCTTGAGTTGACAAGCGGATGAGTGAGGTGTCTCCTGTGACGGATCAAGTTGGACTGTTTGGTGTGATGGAGCTTGGTTTGGAACTCGTGGACAGAGCGTCAGATCATCAAGCATCTGTAGATCCGGTGGCCCTGGTGTGCCATGTCTGCACAGGTTCAGTTGAGGGTATGTTTTCTCCACTCAGATGCTTTCCTTGTGTTATGATGTGTGTACATAACAAAGAGCTTCAGTTCCCAGTGGGCAGCGTGGGTGGCTCACCTCAGCAATCAGAAGCTTCGATGGTCACCTGGTCTTGCACACAGTGTCGAGCTGAAACGACCTTGTAAATAAAATGTTCTACCGTTTACCTACACTGTCTTTGATAAGAGCAAACATAACATGGTGTCAGAAGTCTGCGTGAGGTCTAAACACAGAGCGTAAATTAACACAGTGACTGACTGAGAAAGAGACACTAGTTCTGACAGGAAAAATAAAGCTGACCAGCGAGACGAGAGAGCACGTTGTGTCCTGAAGTTCATCAAGAAATTCAGGTGAGAGGTTGAAAGTTCCCGTCATGGATAACCGAAGTCCTCACGTACCTGTGCAGTTTACTGCCAATCTAATGGACATCAGGAAACACTTCAAGTGCTGATATAATATATATTTATAGCGGTGTGGGAGTAGCTGGCAAAAAGTGGAAAGCATTTATTTTTCTGCATGTAATTAACAAAGGTTCTTTGGGCATGTCTAACAGCTTTCAAATTGATGAGACAGCTTTTAAGTTGGTCACTCTGATGGCAAAATTTGAGGAGTACTTTGTCCCAAATAAAAACATCACGTTTGAGAGATATCGGTTTTTTTTCTTGTGACCAGAAACAAGGTGTTAGCTTTGACCAATACTGAGCTGAGCTTCACATACTGAGTAAGTCCTGTGAGTTTGGAGATTTGAGAAACTCACTAATTACAGGCAAAATACATTTGTAGTTTGTGAAATCCCAGATAATGGGCTTAGAGAAAGATTGTTCTATAAAAAAGATTTGACGCTGGAAAAGGCTGTGGATATGTGTCGGGCAGTAGAGACCACACAAACATACTTCACAGGGCTGACACATCAGTGCATGCTGTGAAAATAGAGGAACAGAGTACAAGAGGAAATCTGCAGATGCCAGTCCTGCCGAAGGGTCTCGGCCTGAAACATTGACTGTACTCTTTTCCTAGATGCTGCCTGGCCTGCTGAGTTCCTCCAGCATTTTGTGTGTGTTGGGCAAAGTACAAGAGCTATGCTCAAACTGCAAATGCGGCATACGTGAAGGAAGGTACTTTCCAAAGATGTGTCCTGCAATGGTTGTGGGAAGAAGACTCAATTTGCAAAGTGCTGCAAAGCTGGGGTTACCAAGAGAAAGATGCTGAGGAACTGGAGGAAACCTTTGTAGATCTTCTGCAGATTGCTGATGCTGGTAAAACAGAATGGATTGTTCCAGTGACTGTGAATGAGACAGTAATTCCATTCAAGCTTGACACCAGAGCTCATGTGAATCTGTTATCCACGGATAATTACAAGCCTCTCAAATAAAGTGCAAGATTTACCCAGTGAAATTAAAAGTGGCAGGCTATACTGGAGAGAATGTTCCAGTAAAAGAAGGCTGTATGGTGACCTTTAAGCACAAGAGGCAGCATCTAAAGGCAGGGCTACTGACTGTGGAAAAGCGAGTACAGACAATATTAGGTCTAAGTGTATATGAAGGGCTCAACCTGGTGAAAGTAGTTTTCATAGTGGCTTCACAGTCTGAAGATGACCACACTTCACTCAAGGAGGAGTTCACACAGATGCCTTTGAGGAGCTCAGATTCTTACCTGGTGTATACAAAATTCATGATGAGACAGTGGCTCCTGTTCTCCATGCAAGTTTCGTTTGCACTTAGAGACAAACTCAAACAAGAATTAGCATGCATGGAGCGGATAAATGTTGTACAGAGATTAGAAGAACCAACAAATTTGGTGAGCTCACTGGTCATTGTGCAAAAGAAAAATGGAGCCTTTTGGATATGTCTAGACCCAAGAGACCTCAATAAAGCCACCAAGAGAGAGCATTTTAAATTGCCAACATGGGAGGAGATCATGTCACGGTTTGCAGATGCCAAGTGGTTTATCAAACTTGACACATTTTCTGAATGTTGGCAGATGAAGCTTGATGAGGCAAGTTTGAGACGGTGTACTTTTTAACAAGGGAAGATATCGCTTTCTTTGGCTACCGTATGGAATTCTGTCTACACATACAGTATCTGTACAAAAGGTTCCATCAGGACATGTATGGACAAGCTTCTGAAGTGGAGAAAGACTATAAACCACTGTTCTCAATTATGTACATCCCACTGAATCAATGTACCAATGACATGCAGCACAGATTGATCAGGCTGCAGAAATATGATGTGAAGATGATCTACATATTGGGAAAATATATTTGTTGCTGTTGCTATGTCTCGAGTAGTCAACAAGAAAGAAAAGAGAGACAAAGAGATTAATACTGACATACAGGCTATGTTGACGTGATTGTCACCTCCATTCCAGTATCTCCCAGTAGAACAGAGAAGATCGGGAAAGCAGCAGGGACAGATGAAGCAATGAAAGTACTGAGAGGCAATACAGAAGGAATGGCCAGTGGCTAAGAATGACTGTCCAATGTGTACTTGGGATTATTGGGCATGCAGAGCAGAACTGTCAGATATTTTCAGTCAAGATGGCACCTGCATACAATGCTCCCATGGTCGACATCTTCTGGATAAACCATGAAACCATATCTTTCACTTCTTTTGTTATTTGCATTTGATTTTCATCTTGAGCATGATTCTGAAACTGTTGGAGACTGTGATTTGCAGTTTGGAGATCGTTTGGGTGTTTCGGCACTGCGGTCTCTGAGAGGATTCCGGGAGGTTGAGGGAGCATGCATGTACGTCTCGCTGGGAAGGCTGTGGGGCTGGGCGTGAGCTGATGTTTGACTCCATTTCTGTAATTAAAGCTTTCATTGTTTGCTAATTAAAGCAATGAGGGAGATTGAAACATCGGGGCAAACGCAGAAGGTTGAGTGCCTGCCATTTGATCACTGGTGGTATTGCTCTGCCGTCGGAGAGGGGAGACTGCCATTTGATCGCTAATGGAATCACTCTGCTGTCGGAGAGGCTGTCACTGTGCCCGGAGAATGTTACCCAGGTTTTCTGAGTTTTGGGTGTGGAATGGTACTTTGGAATTTTTCTCAGTCTTAAGTTTTTTATATTCTTTGTTCTTCACCCTATCTTTCTTTCTTTCTATCCAAAGGAGGGAGGTGTGCCTGTTCCATTTGTGTTTGTTTTTTGTGTGGGGAGGGGAAACTTGGGCTTGATGATTGTGTTGCCGTTTTCTTTCTTGGTTCTGTGGACATCTGGAGGAGAAGAATTTCAGAGTTCTATACTTCGATAATAAATGAACCTTTGACCTTTGAACCTCTTTTAGTAATGGAAGATATGGTTGAAAAAAGGAACAGGTTTTTGATTTCAGTGTTGTAACACAAGGAAATGCTCCAGAAGATACATGAAGGGCTTCCTGGTAAGAAAAAATGTAAACCTAAAGCTCAGGAAGTAACATACTGGTCAAAAATGAACCAAGACCATGGCTTCATGTGAAATATGCCTTACCTACAGACCAAAGAGCTGCTTACACCACACCGTGCACCAGAAAAGTTGGAGTAGGTTTGTCTGATTGTAATAGGAAAAGTCATATTGTTGTAACAGACTACTTTTCCAGTTACCCAGAGGTTGCAACACTACAATGAACATCCAGTAATGTGGTCATCAACTTCCTGAAGTCTGTGTTTGCCAGGCATGGAGTTCCATATGAGGTGGTATCAGACAATGGTCCACAACTTTCGAGCTGTGAATTTGAGTCCTTTTCCAGTGATTGTGGGTTTCAACATATAGCTTCAAGCCTGCATCACCCAAAATCTAAAAGTCCAGCAGAGAGTTTGATCAAGGTAGTGAAGGGCCTCATGGAGAAGATGGACGAGAGAACTTCTACAAAATCTGATGATTTACAGTAGTTCCCCACTGCAGAATGGTCTTTCACCAGTCCAAATGCTGATGGGTAGATTCATACACACTAACCTTCCAGTGCATGAAAACCTTTTGACACCTAAAGGGGCATGCAAGGTGAAATTAGCTAAAGAGAAAGCAAAAGTAAAACAGAAGCAGTATCACAACAAGACTGCAAAAAGCCTAACAGTCCTGAAGCCTGGAGATCAAGTACAAATCAGGGACCATGATTCTGGCACATGGTCTATGCAAGGATATTGCAAGAGGAAGTAGCTCTATGTCCTTACCAAATCTAGATGAAGCAAAGGACATCTCTGAGGAGGAACCGCGTGAATCTACAACTAGAAGCTCCAACTCATAGCTGTCAGTACACCAAAGGCCAATAGGTGTAAAAAAAATAAACATATTGATCAGAGTTCTCAGAAAGATTATAATATTATCACAGCAAATGAAAGGATTTCATCTGAGGTAACAAATAATAGACCAAAAAGGATAATCGAACCACATCAGGGACTGATTGAAGTGTATGAGTGAATGAGGGACTGCATTTGCTCATCACAATCGAAGTTAATGTCGATATCTTTGTTGAAAGTCCTTTGTTTGAAACAAGGCTAGCTGTGTTGGCTGAAGGGTCAAGTCAATGTTCTCTGGGTGAGCTATATGTCACTGACCTTGCCATTCCTTCTGACTGGGCATTTTTTTGTTCCATGTGTGTGGACTAACATTGACTAACATTAGCAACTGATTGAGGAACTAATTATTTGATGTTCAATGGAACCAGAAGCTTTGATGGTGACCTGGTCCTGTACATCTAGTATGAGCTGAAGTCATTCTGTAAATAAAACATTCTAGTGTTTACCTACGCTGTTTGATTTTACTACGAGTAAATAGAATAACACTTCTGATTTTGCATATATTGTCTGTGGTCACTTTATCTGGTGCACCTGTTCAGCTGTTCGTTAATACTAATACATAATCATCCAATTACGTGGTAGGAACTCAATGCATAAAAGCATGCAGATATGGTCAAGATGTTTAGTTGTTTTTCAGACCTAACATCAGACTGGGTCAGAAATGTGATCTAGTGACTTTGACTGTTAAATAATCATTGGTGCCAGACAGTGTGGTTTAAGTATCACAGAAACTGATCTCCTGGGGTTCTTGTGCACAACAGTTTCTAGAGTTTACAGAGAGTGGTGGGACAACCAAAAGAAACATCTTGTAAGCTGCAGTTCTGTGGGCAAAAATGCCTTGTTAATGAGAGAGATCAGAGGAAAATGGCCAGACCGTTTCAAGATGACAGGGAGGTGACAATAACTCAATGAACAGTGCACTACAAAAGTGGTGTGCAGAAGAACATGTCTGAATGCACAAGCTTGGGAAGGCAGAACTCACTGCATAGAAGGGTGGTAGAGGCAGAAACTCTCATCACCTCTAGACAATGCCTGGATGTTTATCTAAACACTGTGATCTACACGGTTATGGGCCCAGGGGTGCCAGCTGGAATTAGAGTGGGTAACTCCTCTCAGTCCAACATGAACACAATGGACAAAAAGGTCTCCTTCTGTAGCTATAAACTTCCTATATTTCTATGAGCAAGAGTACATGCTCAAACTGTGTCACTGTACTGAGAGAGGCATGTCAGCAATGAAGTTCTGACAAAGAGAGAAGTGATGATGGCTAAGCATATCATTTGGTTCACAGTAAGACCCTGCATTCAGCAATGAAGTAACACAGAAAATTTTCTTCTATGGTGATGAAGGAAGGATAAATCTTCTTTCCACCTTGCTCCTCTATTGGCTTTTTCTTCAGCAGCACAAGGATCAGACCATCCAAAGCACAGCACCTCCAACAGTGCAGGTCTCTTTCAGCAGGCTATAGCTTAGACTCTTACCTCTAGATATGATGTCTACTCCACCCATCTAATTTAGGAGAATGAATGTTGCCAAGGGGTGCATTAACGTAACAGCTCCAAGGAACAGTACATCAGTTCAGGGTCGAAAGAGACTGTAGCAGACTGTAGGCTCAGCTAGCTCCATCACGGGCATAACCCTCACCATCATTGAGGACATCCTCAAGAGGCGGCGCCTCAGGAAGATGCCATCCTCATTAAGGATGCTCGCCATCGAGGACAGGCCCTCTTCTCATGCCTTCCGTTAGGGAGAAGGTACAGGAGCCTGTAGACCCACTCTCAACATTTTAGGAACAGCTTCTCTGCCTCTGCCATCAGAACAACCTACGAACCAATGAACACTACCTCACTGTGCCTCTTTTGCAATTTTTATTCATCTGTTGCAGTAAATTGTTACGCCTGCACTGTACTGCTGCCACAAAACAAATTTCATGACTAATGTCAGTGACCTCAAACCTGATTGTCAGCTGATAAACTGTCTCCAGTAAACCAATGGAGATGCCGTCTCTGGGAATTTTATTTTTTTGTTATTAATTAAGCCACAATTATAGCCCGTGTCTAATTGCCCTGCTGGTGGTGATACAATTGAGTGGTTTGCTGCTGTGCTATTTAAAAGGACAATCAAGCACTGGTCTATAGTTGTGTAATACAAAGGCCTGTCTGCAGCCTACCCCCGCCGAAGGACAAAAGTACTTTTTGGATCATTGGAGCACCTTATCCTGCCCTCATTCACCAAACTATCTCAGTGACCACTAAACCAGGAAACAAAACATTTCAGAGTGGCCTTGAGTCAACCACTTCTCAAAGAACGACCTGAATAATCAATAACCTGATTATTTTATAGAAAGCTGCTTTTACAACACCAGTTCTTCATGAACCCTTATCTGCTGATAATTCTATAGCCAGAAAAATATTACGAAATCAGATATGAAAATAACTTTTCCCTGCAATATCAATTTACCTAACTGCGTAAACCCACCAGATTGTCAATGATTCAGCGATTAGTATAAAGAAGAAAGGGCCGTGGGCCCTTTTCATTTCATTCCTCCTGACCCCAGTTTATAGGCAGTTCTTTGGCT
Organism: Hypanus sabinus; assembly: GCF_030144855.1. Lineage (NCBI taxonomy): Eukaryota > Metazoa > Chordata > Chondrichthyes > Myliobatiformes > Dasyatidae > Hypanus > Hypanus sabinus. Next base: position 126,504,957 of record NC_082713.1, read on the forward strand.
CAGTTTGTCAGATTGTGGCTTCAACCCAAACCAGAGAATTGAATCTCTAATCTGGTTCTTATCACACAGAATATCGAATCAAATGTGATGTTAATCTTAAAGTCCACCTACTCTCAACTCACTGCTTAGGGTTCTACAGCATGACCCAAGGAAGAATAAAAGTATTCTCCATGTCCTCTCGATAACTTATAGGCATCAGATAGGTTAAAAATCTAAATGGTCCAAGCAATTGTTCAGGAATGTTCTCAGCTTCAACTTCAGGTTAGTTGCAGTCGGATCACAGCTAGAGCATTCAACACCAGGTACGTCTTGAATCCCACAGGTTGTCTAACACTGCACTCATTTTTTCAGGTCCCAGATCCTGGGTTAATAGTTCAGAGAACATGTTCAAATTCCACTATGGGTTTCAGGAAGGGAGCTTTGTTCTCTTTTCCCAGTTGTTCCAATATGTGGCCAACCTTTATAACCAGATATGTAAGAAGGCGCATTGCCATTTTAGCAAGGCATCTCGGTGTGGACAACAAATGCTGATCTTGCTAGTTGTGTAGAGGCAGTGCGCAGTCCAACAACTGGTGTAAGTAATTGTCCTGGGTGTTTTCCTTGTGATCGCCAAACCCTGCTGGACATTTGTAATGTAGAATACTGCAAGCGTGGTTCACTGTTTCATCCACAAGACCAACAGCGAGGGAGCTGCATTGCCTCAGTTGTTGTGCAGACCAGGCCCTCATGCCATGGTATCGCCTGTGAGGCCACCCAGGAGAGGAGATGCCCAAGGAGTTGTGGAAGAGAATAGAAACCTCTGTGAGCTCACTGGAATCCATAATGGGTTGGGAGCTGGTGCCTCCCATTGGTGCTGCTCTTCAGTGTTTGCTCAATAGAAGATACCCTGGACCAGGGCAACATCCCATGCACCATCGATCTCCAGACCATGTCCCTCAGGGACTTAAGCTATGTTATTTTATTCTGACTGTATGTTTTCTCTGCTAGCATAACTATATGTGCTGTGTGCTGTTGACACTGTGTTTTGCATCTTGGCCCCAGAGGGACATTGTTTCATTTGGCTGTATTCATGTATGGTTGACAATTAAACTTGAACTTGAACATATGTCCATCCTGAGAAGAACCTAAAGTTATTGAAGCATCAGCTTTAGTCCAGGAACTTCACTCTTGCACACTTTGTAGATCTAGTATTAATTTATTTTTGATTCTCAGTGATGCAGAACGCAAGGAAAATTTGAGTTCTTTTGAAAAGGACTTGTTCACATGTGACTTCAGGTAATGCATTCTGACTGAAGCTGAAATGCTAAGAATAGCTGCAGGGAGGTAAACAGTGAACACAGACCAATGTGGATGATGCTTAACAGAGGACAGATGACGTGAATTTGTTTATGCAGTGAGTACTATGCTGGGAGCTCAGACAACCAGCTGGGATTTGGAGTGTGTTCCATGAATGAGCATAGAGAGCAGATGATTTTCAAAATGGTAATGGATATATGTTAGCGAAAGGAATCGTCTTCAAGCCTATGAGAAAAAAGGAGCTAATTGGACACAATGCATACTACCGCTCGGTGAGAATTGCTCTCTGTTAAAAAGAGTTTAGAGTAGAGCTAGCATCAGGCCTAAGAGACAGTTGAAAGTTTGCATTCTCTTCAATGACAAGGAACTAATACCTTCCTTCTTTCAAAGTGCATTGCTTATCAGTTCAGCCTTGACAGATAGCATTAAAATCCATCAGTGGAACCAAATTTCAGAAGAGGAATATGAATCCATTGATTTCTGTCACCAACAGTGTGTAGCTTAATCGTTAGTATTCCTGAAAGGGGGAGATGTGCAAGGGCTTTCTGCAACTGTAATCCATTACCTCTGTAGGTAGTGCCTGTTTACTGCAGTGAAAGTGTAGAGAATTGTAACAGTAGGACAGAGAAAGTTGGGTTAAACTGAGCAGTAGCATACACTTCAAGGCTAACAGTGGTGAAGTAATTCACACACGAAGAGGAGAGGTGGAGAGTCAGTAATGCAGAAAATAATACCCTTTTAAAGGGGGCAAAATAAGGAAGAGTATGACAAGCACAGAAATCTTTGGGGCTGTGCGATAAAAGGAAGACTATCGATAAAAAGCAGAGCATGGAATCATTGCTTCCTTAGTGACATACAAAACACAGGTTCGGACCTCAGAAGTCACTAGTTAGTCCATGGCTAAACTATTGTGCCAAGGTCCGAAGCACCATTCTTTAACTACGATGGCAAGGTCTGGAAGAGTAGATTTTCTGGAATTCTACCAGGCATCAGCTCTGCAGAGAAGTATTCACTGTTCAACTTAAAGGATACAACATGTAGGTCGGGGAGGTTTATTTATATAGAGTAAGTGTTTCCACTGGCAATATAGATAGTAACTTGAGAAAGCAGATTGAAGACAACTGACAAACAAGCCAGGGGAGAAATGAGATTTGTTTTGCACAGTGAGTTGTTATGTTGTGGAATGTGCCTTGTTGACAGGATGAGACAGAAACTCAACAGTAATGTTTGAAAGGGAAACAGAAAGGCAGAGAAGAAGTTTGCTAGGAACACTGTAGGCTAATTCCAGCATATGGAGGCTAAATGGATATCCCTACCAAAGAGCCAGTGCAGGCATAATGGGCCAACCAACCTCCCTCCACATTGCACACAAAATGCAGGATGAACTCAGCAAGTCAGACAGCATCTGTGGTGGGGAATAAACGTCAACGTTTCAGGGCAAGACCCTTCATCGGGACACTCCTGAGTTGCCATACAAAGCCATTATGCACCCAGACAGAATGCTTCTACAACTCAAGATATTCTGCGGATGTTGGAAATTCAAAGCAACCTGCACAAAGTGCTGGAGGAACTCAGTAGGTCAGGCAGCATCCTTGGAAATGAACAAACAGTCGATGTTTCAGGCCAAGGCCCTTCTTCAGGGCTGGAAAGGAGGTGGAAGATGTCAGAATAAAAAGGCGGGAGGAGGGGAATGTGGATAGCTGGAAGGTGATGGATGAAACCAGGTGGGTGGCAAAGTAAATGGTAGGAGGTAAAGGAATCTGATAGGAGAGGAGAGTAGACCATAAGAGAAAGGGAAGAAGAGGCACACCAGATGGAGGTGATTGGCAGGTGAGGAGAGGTAAGAGGTCGGAGTGGGGAATAGAAGAAGAGAGGAGGGGGAGGAAATTTTTCTCTACAGGAAGGTGAAATCGATCTTCATGTCATTAAGTTGGAGGCTGCCCAGTCAGAATATAGGGTGTTGTTCCTCCACTCTGAGGGTAGACTCATCATTGCACAATAGGAGGCCATGGAGCAACATGTTGTAGTGGGAATGGGAACTGGAATCAAAGTGTTGGGCCACCAGGATGTTCTGCTTTTGGCAGATGAAGCAGAGGTGCTCGATGAAGCGGTCCCCCAATTTATGATGGGTCTCACCATTGTAGATGAGGGCACATCAGGAGCACCAAGTACAATAGTACAATAGATGACCCCAGCAGATTCACAGGTCAAGTGTTGCCTCAGCTGGAAAGACTGTTTGGGGATTTCTATTTTATGCATTAATGAAATAGTGAAATATTAACAGGAACATGCCAAGCTTCTTAAGTGCCCTGAGGAAGTAAAGGCATTGGTGAGATTTCTTGGCTATGACATCAATGTGATTGGAACAGCACAGACTATTGATGTTCACTGCTAGGAACCCAAAACTTTCAACTCTCTCAACCTCAACATCGTTGACGTAAACAGGAGCACGTGCACCACCCCCCTTCCTCAAGTCAGTAATTTGTTCTTTAGCTTTGTTGACATTGAGGGAAAGGTTGTTGTCATGACACCATGTCAATAAGCTCTCACCTCCTTCTTGTACTTCGGCTCATCGTTATTTGAGATGCTATTGCTGGCTGCACCTGTATTTTCTGTATAGCTTCTAAAAAATAGAGGATTACTTGCCCTCAAAGCCACGCAGCACAATGCTGAAAATCTTTGTTTCAATCTAGTTAGTTTATCAGCAGGCCATGCTCTGAGTTGGTGGGTAGGTGGTGAAAGCAAGGGGATAGGTGGCATTGGAGATAAGAGTGGGTTTAAATATAGTTGAACAGTGAACTTTCCATTAAAGTTACTGCTTGGGATAGTGTTGAAATATGGTTATTGAGCCCAACAACAGGTCAGATGCTTTCAACAGATAATTTCAACAAGATAATTTGTTACCAATCTTTACTACACAAGCGTAAAGGAGAATGAAATTATTTTTACTCTGGACAAATGCAGTATAAATAAAAAAACAATAAGCACAAAGAACACAAATAAACATAATGAATATAAATACATAAGATTAGCTTGTCTGCATCAACTGACTATATGTACATAAAGTGAAGCTGGGCTCTGAAGTATCTGTACATAAGGTGACTCTGATAGCAAATGATAAAGCAGTGGTGGCAGGAAATGTGGTGGGATTGTCAATACTTGAGACCTATTGTCTTAAAGCTTTGCCAAAGGAGGCCAATGTCAGTGGACCCTCACTAGAGTGTCTATTATAAAGTGTTGGTCAGAGACATGACACTGGGAGGGTCAATGCCTGCTGGATCTTTCCAGAGGATCTGTGTTATAGGACACCCAAGGATTTGAGGGAAGTGTGGCCTTAAGGGGTCTCTCAAGATGGAGGATGACTTGCTTCTGTGGATTGGTCAGTGCTTGTTAAGGCCATTCTGGGAGCTACAGATCACTCCACAGACGGGGCAAGAAAGATCAGGTGGGGTAAGCACGTGGGTAGGTTTTCAGGTGGTCCATGCCTTCCTCTGTCAACAGAAAACAAAAAGTTCAACTCCCTTAGCTCCCTATGTCCTCTCATCTTCCAAAAAAACTTGGTTGATAAATGTTAAGGATTATTCAGGAGTAATGTGATTTAAGCAGGTATTAATTAAAATGAGATCCAATCTTCAATACTTAATGTAAATTGAAAGTACAGTAGTAATCAGTTTGAAATCACAAGGACAGCTCTGCAAACAAACATCACTGTCCTCAAAGCATAGGCTGCTGGCTCACAGCACGGGGTTGGCTGCTAAGAGATAATGGCTTGCAAAGTGAAGTGACCATGAGACGTTCTTGTCTGCATCAGCCAAATGTTAGACCATAGGGTTAAGTAAATTGGCATGCATCAAAGCAGGCAACTATGGGATAAGTTATTAGCACCATTATAAACAAGCTCAAGGAAGCCTGCAGATGAGTCTGATATTATTGCTTAGCATATTTAGCATGGTCACAGGCATAGCTGATCTATCACTAGTTGAGATATTAATAGTTGCCTTTCATCTCCCTCTGATGCCCCCCATCTCACCCTGATGCCTTCATCCTGCCCTTTCTTCCATAGTCCACACTCCTGTCCTATCAAATTCTTTCTTCATCAGCCCTTTATCTTTTCCACCTATCACATCCGACCTACAAATTTCAACCACCCTCTCCACCACCCACCCATCTTCCCACTTACCTGGCTTCACCTGTTGCCAGTCAGCTTTTACTTCTTCCCTTCCCCCAAATTTTTTTTTCTGGCTTCTTCCCCCCTAATTTCCATTCCTGATGAAGGAACTTGCCCTGAAACATCGATGGTTTATTCCTATCCAAAGATGCTCTCTGACATGTTGTGTTCCTCCAGCATATTGTGTGTGTTACAATAGTTGGGGATGTTAGTGTACTCTGGATATCAGCCTTCACGACAGTAATCTTGGGTAGCTGGGTTCTCTGCCCTGAGAGACATTTAGCCAATCTATGTGAATTAGTTTGTCCCAGCAAAGGCATTCGATCCTTCAGAGATGTCTTACTAATTATGATATCCTTCCACTGTAAGTATGTTCTTCAAAGGAACCATTTTTCAAACACAAAATATTGAAGGAAGCAATGTGATTGTAACTTTTGAAATTGTATTGAATCACTTACTGTTACCATTGTTCTGAAGCATGAGTTTGAGAGACTACCAAGAGGGTCTCCAAGAGAAAGTCTGTTTGATGTAATGAATAAAGACCTTCATATCAACCAACTTCTCCCATTTCTCCAATGACTTAGTCACAGTCACAATGAGTATTGTTTTGCGAATTCCACACTGACTGTGCACGCTGCTTGATCTGTAGTGACCTTCATCTTTATCTTTTTTTGGCTGTAGCTTTTGTAATTGACCTCGAGCTTGCATCTAAACTGGTATTGAGAGGGATTCACAGTGACTGTGTCACCGGTGAGGTGAAGCGATCATGCAACCCATAATCAGTATGATTAGGACAGGAAGCATGAAGTGACCTGGACAATTTATGCAGCTTTGGCCCCAGCCTGAGTTCAAGTATTTTGAGAGAAAATCAAAATGAATCTGAACGCAATCCTTCCTGTGTCTTTCCAGAAAAGGAACCTTTCACCTGCTTACCTTTTCATCCATCTAATCCTCCTTGTAATAAGACTTTATAATCTAATTACTCTCAACCCAGTTTTTATCATTTGACAGTTTACTGATTAAATTAACAAGCTATAAAACTCCGTTACACAGTGACAGGGACTTTTTCTATTCCAATTTTGACTCTAATGAGTTTATTGACAGCACGTGCAATAAAAGAGTAAAAGCAATCTTGCAGATAGCAATTGGAAATTCAAAGGCTTGAAAGACGCAAGCAATATCCAAACTGACAACAGAGTTGAAATGTCAACCGCTGATTGGAATTGACAGACGGGTTTTCATTACTTCCTGAGGTTTCGGCGTGTAATCACCCGCAGTGCTGTGTGACAGAGCTCAGCCTGAAACCCTCTCCTCAGCCTGGCAGTGCAGGCATAATTCGGAGAGGCTTGTTATCGATGAGCTGTTAATCTGCATCTCCATCTGTCCCTCATGTGGGTACTTGTTCAGTGGCCATTTTGTTAGGTCCACCTCTATACCTGCTCAAAAATGCAAATACCTAATTAGCCAATCATGTAGCAGCAACTTAATATGTAAAAAGCAAACATAGAGAATGGGGAAGAAATGTGATCTAAGTGATTTTGACTGTGGAATGATTGTTGGTGCCAGATAGGGTGGTTTGAGTATCCCAGAAACTGCTAATTTCCAGGAGTTTTCACACACAACAGTCACTACAGCTTAAAGAGAACCGTGAAAAAATCCCCATCAAAAAAATCCAGTGACTGGCAGTTCTCTGGCCAGAAACACCTTGTTATTGAGAGAGGACAGGGGAGAATGGCCGGACCATTCAAGCAGACAGTAAGGTGACAATAACACAAATGGCCTTGTGTTAGAAATAGTGGTGCGTAGAAAAACATCTCTGAACGCACGTGTCAAACATTGAAGTGGATGGGCTACTGCAGCAGACCACAAACAGGCACTCAGTGGCCACTTTATAAGGTGCAGGAGATAACGCAAAGATTATCTCTTCCTGTTCTCATATATATCCTTCAAGCAAGGTGACATAAAATATAGCTGTGGTGCTGTTTCTCTCATCTTGAGGTTACACTTCCTAGTTGTAGCACACTACAGTGGAACAGCCTTAAACAAAGGTATTTGTCCATCTTGCCTTACTGGTTCTTTGACTGAGTTACCAAATTCAACACGCATTTCTACTCAGTACTACGATTCATTTTCTTTTCTGGAAGCAGTTGCACCCTGATTGAATCAGCATCTGTTATCTTGTTGGAACCCACACCACAGCTAGCTGCTTCCTCAGAGTGAATTTGTCCAGTAGGTGTCCAGGACAAAGAAACAGCCTGATGATTGCAGACCCTAAAAAGGACAAATTACTACTATGGGAATGTAGCCATGAGACTGCAATATAACCATGGGAGCATCAAAGTTAGGTGGGACTCGTGAAAAGTGGTGGCTAGTAATGATGGGTTGAGTTGGTGCTCCGTACTTGTCTACTTACTGCAGAATTTCATGTCAGCCGTCTGGGGGCTTAGGGGCAATTCTTTGAGGCCTCACCGATGGGCTGGTTGTGGACAGCACCATGAATTGAGTGAGAGATGGGGCTGCAGTGATATGGGCCAGCACACGCCTAGATAAGTGTTTAATGCTTGCACTGTTTCCGTCCTAATAAACAAAGTTCTGTGGATCATCAGATTTGTACCTTTCTGCCTATCTGAGCCGAACCTGAGAACCTTTTGTGCAACGTAACATCCTGCCAAAGCTGGCAAAGGGTCTGGCAGGGGTACTGGAAGACAAAAATGTTCAGAGTCAAGAGTGAGGAAGAAGAACACCCATGTGAAGAACACCGAGAGAATTCTCCATCGTAGGGATCGAGAACCCTGAAGGCCATGTTGTCTGGCCTGGTGCCTGCATTCAGCACACCTCACCTGACCTGCAGGTGAATTTGGAGTGGGAGGGGAAAGATCCAGTTGTTGTGGTCCATGTGGGTACCAAGAATGTATGAAGAATGAGAAAAGAGGTTCTCCTGAGGAAACTTGAGCTGTAGCATTTAAGTTAAAAAGCAAAGTCAAAAAGGTAATAACTTCTGGATTGTTAACTGAACTATGTGCAAATTGGAACAGGGTTAATAAGATCATAGACTTAAATGCATGGCTCTAAGATTGGTCTGGGAGAAGTGGTTTGAATTCATGGGACATTGGCATTAGTAGCTGTGGTGAGTGATGTTATTCAAGCTGGTTCTAGAGCCTGATGGTTGTGGGGTAATAAATGTTCCAAGGGTATGCACATAACTCCAAGTTCTAGGTAAGACCATCTTCAACAAGAAAGAGTCTAACTACCTACCTTTGATTCTAAAATATACTGCCATCACTGGGTTCCCATAATCAACATCCTGTAGGTCAACAGGACCAGAAATGCATCTGAACCAGCCATAAAATACCTACCAGGGCAAGTTTGGTATCTTGCAATGATTAAGTCACCTTCTGACTCCCCAAAGCCCTTCCACTATCTACAACACACAAGTTGGTGAAGTGACGTATTGTTCTACACTTCCCTAGATGAGCATTTGTCCAACACCCTTCAAGTGAGTTCATCATCACCCGGAACAAGGCAGCCCAATCAAGTACCATGAGTAATCATTCCATTTTCCACTGACTCTCAGTGATTGCACTGCACACCATCTACAAAGCACTCTGTAACTATGTACAAGGGTTACTCTGGCAGTACTTTCCAAATCAGAGTCATCTTCCACTAAGAAGGACCAACAGGCGTGTGTGAGAGTTGCCCGCCAGTCCTACATTCTGCTGTATAGGAAGTGCATCTGTTATCCTGGGACTAAGCCCTGGAGCACCCTCCCCAACAGCATGGTGGGAGCAGCTGACCAGGTTTGTAGTGTGTCAAGAAGGTAGCTCACCACTACTTATTTCCTCAAGGAGACTGGGGATGGGCAGCAAGAATTTTAACAAACTTCTATAGATACACCGCAGAGAGTATCCTTACTGATTGCATCATGGCCTGGTATGGAAGCACCGATGCCCAGGGATGGAAAAGTCTACAGAATCAGAATCAGGTTTAATAACACTGGCATACAGTATGTCATGAAATTGGTTATTTTGCAGGACAATCCATTACAATACAAAATAATAAAATCTATAAATTACAAGTTTGACAGAGCCATTTCTACAGACTGGAGAAGGGGCAAAGACAGGCTACTGGCTCATCAAAACCAGTTGCTTCGAGCAGATAGGCCTCGTCAGCTGTGGTTAGGAGCTCATCGAGGAGAAGGAAAATTCTGATCTCAAATCTCCCCTGTGTTGCAGCTATATCCACTCATGGAAAAAGGTTCGCAAGTAAACCCCAAGGAAATCACGGAGATGGAGTCCCTAAGGCAGTTTCACGTTGAGTTCAAAGGTGACTGGCAACTCCTGCAACACCGCTGGTGCCAAACCTTACCGGTCTCTACAGTTCCTTTGGGCTCATCAGATGCATGGAGAGGGGGCCTGCTGCATGGGCAACCACTTTCTCCATATCGTACTGCCCTGACTTGTGCGTACTGGCTTGTGTATCACGTAAACAGCTACGGCACAATATCCATGTTCAACCCCTACCAATGGAGGTCCTTATACACACACACACGTACTGTATATAAATTAACTAATCAGTGCAAAAAGAGGACAAATACTGAAGTAGATGGATTCATTGTCCATTCAGAAATTTGATGGCAGAGGGGAAGAAGCTGTTCCTGAAATGTTGAGTGTATGTCTTTAGGCTCCTGTTCCACCTCCCCTCTCCCTCCTTGATGGTAGCAGTGAGAAAAGGGCCTGTACTGGATTATGGGGGTCCTTAATGATGGATGCTGCCTTTTTGAGGCATCACCTTTTGAAGATGCCCATGATGGAGCTGGCTGAGTTTACAACTGTCTGCAGTTCTTTTCCTAATGTGGTACAGAAGTCCTTCTATACTGGATTGTGATGCAACCTGTTAGAATGCTCTCCATGGTGCATCTGCAAAAAATTGGGAGTGTCTTTGGTGACAAACTGATTCTCCTCAAACTCCTAATGAAATATAGGCACTATATGTTGGGCCCAGAATAGATCCTCAGAGATGTTGACAAGGATCTTGGAAATACTGACCCCCCCCCCCCACTGCTGATCCCTCGTTGAGGACTGATGTGTGTTCCTTCGACTTCCCCTTCCTGAAGTTCATAATGAATTCCTTGGTTCACCAATGTTGAGTGCAAGGTTGTTCTTGTAACACTATTTACCAAGCTGATCTATCCCACTCCTGTACACCTCCTCGTCACCATTCGAAGTTCTGCCAATAGTTGTGTCATAGGCAGATTTATAGATGGCATTTGAGCTATGCCAAGCCACACAATGATAGGTGTAAAGAAAGTGGAGCAGTGGACTTAGCACGCATCTTTGAGGCACGCCTGTGTTCATTGTCAGCGAGGAGGAGATGTTATTTCTGACCTGCACAGACTGTGGCCTCCCAGTGAGGAGCTCAACGGTCCAGTTACAGAGGGAGGTACTGAGGCTCAGATTGATGAGCTTGGTGATTAGAACTAAAGGCAGCTCTAGGGGGAAGACAGAAAACCCTCAGCAGATAAAATGGATGGCATTTGACCAGTTCTTGTTCCAGGATGGGTGAGCAGGACTGAGATAGAACCACTATGTTTATGCACCATGCTGAGTTAGTCATAAAGGAGAATTCACCTCCCCTGCCTTTGAAAGACTGAGCTATCTTGTCTTTGAGTATGATGAAGCCATCAAGCTACAGCATTGCATCCAGAATTGTGGATGTGAGTCATGTTTCCATACAGTAGATAACACAGCAGATCCTGGTGTCCCTCAGGTACTGCAATCCTGCTCTGAGGTCTTCATTTTATCTTCTACATACTATTCTTTTGCCAGCAGGATAGTCAAGCGAGCAAGCCTAAAGCCTTTGCATTTCAATTGTACTTGTAGACAAACACAGCATTCCCACTTTCCTTAAAGACTTCATGACCCGTGTCTGCTGTCTGAGGTTCATCAATTTTGAGTATTTTCTAAACATCAAAAAATGATGCTGCTTACTGAAGTACCTATGGCTGCGGATTTCAGCAGTCATAGTCTTAAATGGGAATATTTGACAATTCCCATCGGAGCCGTATGCACTTGCCATTTAATGGTGCCATCTTACTGGGCAATGCAAACTCTTACTGGTCAATTCACATTTTTACTGGTCAGTACAAACTCTTTCTGGTCAATGCAAACTCTTACCAATCAATGCAAACTCTTACGGTCAATACAAACTCTTTCTGGTCAATGCAAACTCTTACGGTCAATACAAACTCTTACTGGTCAATGCAAACTCTTACCGATCAATGCAAACTCTTACCGGTCAATACAAACTCTTACTGGTCAATACAAACTCTTACCGGTCAATGCAAACTCTTACTGGTCAATGCAAACTCTTATCGGTCAATGCAAACTCTTATTGGTCAATGCTCACTCTTACTGGTCAATACAAACTCTTACTGGTCAATGCAAACTCTTACCAGTCAATGCAAACTCTTATTGGTCAATGCTCACTCTTACTGGTCAATGCAAACTCTTCTGGTCAATACAAACTCTTACTGGTCAATGCAAACTCTTACCGATCAATGCAAACTCTTATTGGTCAATGCTCACTCTTACTGGTCAATGCTTACTCTTACTGGTCAATGCAAACTCTTACTGGTCAATGCAAACTCTTACTGGTTAATACAAAAGAAAGTGGTGGATACAGACCAGTCCATCCCAGGCAAAACCCTCTCCATCACTGAGCACACTTACATGGAGCTCTGCCACAAGAGAGCAGTGCCATCATTGAAGACCTCCACCATCCAGGCCATGTTCACTTCTCAGCACTACCATCCAGCAGAAAGTACAGGAGCCTTAGGTCTCATACCACCAGGCTCAGGAACAGTTATCACCCCCTAACCATCAGACTCTTGAACTAGGGTGGATAACTTCACTCTCCACAACTCTGAATGGATTCCACAACCAACAAACTCACATCCAAAGTCATGTTCTCAGTATTATTTCATAATCACAGGTTGTCTTCTTTTGCTCATTGTTTGTTTCTGTGTAGCTTTTCATACAATACATTGCATTTCTTTATTTTCTTGTAAAAGCCTGCAGGAAATTGAATCTCAAGATAATATATAGTAGCATATATGTCATTGGATAATAAATTTACTTTGAACTTTGAACTTGGATTCTGAGGTTGGATTAGTTCAGCTAGGAAGAAAGGCTGATTATTCCTGGGGCTCAGAAGGCTAAGTGGGGGCCCTAATTAAATTATACAACATTAGAAGCATAGGTAGCCAGTGAAAAGATTGTTCCCATAGCTGAGGTGTCTGAATTCAGAGGGTACAGGTTAAAAGCATAAGGAAAGAGATTTAGAAGGAATTTGCCCATAACTGCAGGATAAGTAAGGAAAGGCTCTTAGAAATTACCTACACATCACTGAAGTTATGGAAGAGTGAGAAATGAAACATTTCACTCTTTTTGCTGAACGTTTTCGCCAGTGATTTTTACTTGAGTTTTGCTGCGATACCAGATATTGGCCAGCAGATGGTGATGTTGGCCTTCTCTACTTCTCAACCCAGAAATGGAGCTGGTTTCTTGTACAGGTTCACCACGTCTGGGTCGAATTTCCCTTCCAGTGTGGAATTCAAGCATGGGGCCATACTGATTGTGCTCTCTGTTGGTTTTGTGCCTTCTCTGAGCTTTATCAACTCAAAGGCAAGCAGAACTGGATTTAGCCTGAAGGCAAGGGATTCAAATATACCACAACTTTTCTCCAAATGTCATTATAAACGTTATTCGAAGTGCTAATCTAATGACCTGATCAAGCGGTACAGAGAGCCCTGGTGAGACAGTCCAAAAATAATGGGCATAATATTATAATTAGAACTTGGCCTATTTAAAAGTGAGATCAGGAAATATTTTATCATATAAAGGATGTTAATCTTGGAACTCCCTCTTCATAAAAAATCCGGTTTAAAAAATCCGGTTTAATTCCTAGAGAATTCTGAAATGATGCATGTTGGAATATCGTAATCCACAGGATGCCCCTATAAAGGTCTGTGTTATCCTTGGACCAGGGTCCCTGGAGAAACAAGGACTTAGGTAACTGCTCTATCTTCCCTGCTTGCAATTATGAGATGATAAGACCATAAGACATAGAAGCAGAATTAGGCCATTTGGCCCATCGAGTTTGATCGACCATTTAATCATGACTGATCCTTTTTTTCTCCTCCTCAACCCCATTTCTCAGCCTTCTCCCCATAAACCTTGATGCCATGTCCAATCAAGAACCTATCAATCTCTGCCTTGAATACTCCAACAACCTGGCCTCCACAGCTGCACGTGGCAGCAAATTCCACAAGTTCACCACCCTCTGGCTGAAGAGACCTCTGCATCTCTGACTTGAATGGATGCCCCTCTATCCTGAGGCTATGGCCTCTTGTCCTAGACTCTTGTCTTCTTGTCCTCTGTGCTCTCTTGTCCTTTCTACATCTACTCTATCTAGTTCTTTCGACATTCAAAAAGTTTCAATGAGATCACCCCCATCCTGCTAAATGCCAATGAGTACAGACCCAGACTCATCAAATGATTACCCTTTCATTCCCAGAATCATCCTTGTGAACCTCCTCTGGACTCTCTCCAATGTCAACACATCTCTTTTAAAATGAGGAACCCAAAACTGTACACAATACTCAAGGTGAGGTCTCATCAGTACCTTATAAAGCTACAGCATCACATCCTTACTCTTGTATTCTAGACTTCTTGAAATGAATGCTAATACTGCATTTGCCTTCCTCACCACTGACTCAACCTGCAAATTAACCTTTATAGTGTTCTGCATAAGGACTCCCAAGTCGGAAGCAATTGCTTCCCTATATTTTGGGTTTAGCGACTTTGACAGCTCTCCTGCAATGATATCGGTTCAAGTCCTGCTAAAGAGGCTGAAGCATGTTTGTAGAAGAACTTTTACTGCAGGAGTGAGGAAGCAACAGATTGATGGGACTTCTGCCATTCAGTGACTGGTCCATAAGGGGTTGTCAGCCGAGTATGAGATTAATGGTACGATTCCTAGCAGTGTGGAGAAGCAGAGGGATCTTGGACTCCAAGTTCATAGATCCCTTAAAGTTGCATCAAAAGTTGTTAGGGTGGTTCAGAAAGCATACAGTGCATTAGAGAACTGAGTTCAAGAGCAATGAAGTAATATTGCAGATCTAGAAAACTCTGGTTAGAACACACTTGGTGCATTGTGTTTAGTTCTGGTCGCCTCATTATGGGAATGATATGGAAGCTTTAGGGAGAGTGTAAAGATTTACCAGGATGCTGCCTGGATTGGAGAGCACATCTTATGGTTGCTCCCCAGTCTCTGAAAATAGTGGATGCGTTTGTGTGTTGTCTTCCAAGTTCTTTTAACCTTGGAGTACATTGTGTTGATTGAAGTGTCGCAAATGTAACATGACAGTTTTTAAAAAATGAGGAAGAACAAAAAGAGGGAATTACAGACTAGCAAGCCTAACATCAGTGGGGCAAAAGTCCTAGAATACATGTGACAGTGAGACACATGGAAAGTATTAACAGATATGGACAAAGCCAGCCTGAGTTTATTAAAGGAATATCACACTGAGCAATCTACCAAAGTTTTAACTCGATGCAACTGGTAGAATGCATAAGGAGGGATATTACGTGTTTAGATTTTCAGATGGACTTTGATATGGTCTCACATCAGCGATTAATGTGTAAAATTTTGTGGGATTAGGGTGATATACTTGCTTTCATGGAGAGATGGTTGATAGACAAGAAACAGAGGAATGAACAGGTGTTTTTCTAGCGTCAAGCAATAAGCATGAGCGTGGTCAGTCCTTGGCATCCCAGCTGTTCAGAATATATATCAAAGAGATGAATGAGAGAATGAAACATGATTCTTTGAGTTTGCAGATAGTATGTTGCTGGCAGAGATGGCAAAGTACGAGCTGTGACAAGGATGAATTGCCATTGTGATTTTGACCAACTGGGAGTGCAACAAATGTATGGGAGATGCGGCTTAATTTGGATAAATGGGAAACTATCCATTTTGGTTATGAAAATGGAAAGACAGATTAAAATCTGAATGGTAGATTGGTGCAGCAAGACCTGGGTGTCTTTATTCGCTAGGTGCTGAAAGCAAGTGTTCATATGGATGAGCAGCTAAGAAGGTAAATGATACAGTGGTTTTTCATTGCAAGAGGAGTTAAGTGCCAGGGAAAACATGTCCTGCTTCAACAGGGGTGAAATTTTTTTTTAAAAAAATCTACAGATGCTGAATATGTGAAATAAAAACAGAAAATGTTGGCTAAACTTAGTGAGTCAGGTAGCATTTCTGAAAGAGAAAACAAAAAGTTTCAGATCCAAAATCCTTCATAAGACTCACAAGTTCTGATGAATAGTTTTGATTCAAAATGATCACTGGTTCTCCTTCCACAGATGCTGCCTGACCTGCCGAGCATTTCTTCGGCAGCTGCTGCTTTTTAAATTTAGGTTACTGCTGAGACCGTATGAAGTTATGCACACAGTTTTGGTCTCCTCGCCTGACGAAAGCCATTGTTTTCATGGAGGGAGTGCAACAAAGGTTCGCTAGACTGATTCCTGCGGTGGCAGGTCTGACATAAAGACAAACTAAATCCATAGTCACTGGCGTATAGAAGAATGTGGCAACATCTCATTGAAAGCTATAACTTTCTTAGCAGGGCTAGACAGACTAATTACAGACAGGATGTTCCTGCTTGCTAGGAAGTTCAAATCTAAGAATAAAGGTCTCAGGATATGGGGACAGCCATTTAGAAACAAAAGCAGGAGAAATATTCCAGAGGGAGGTGAATTATTTGTCCTGGAAGACTGGAAGCCAAGTCTAGTCGAATATATATTTCTTAATGCCAAAAAATTGAGGAATTGCTTCTTTTTCCTGCTTTCTTGCTGTAGTCATACATTGATCATGGAAATCAAAAGTTAATCTATTAGATTCAACACGTACAAACAAGCTGGAGGAACTCAGGACTGATGAAGGGTCTCGGCCCAAAACGTTGACTGCTCGTTTCAACAGATGCTGCCCAACCTGCTGAGTTCATCCAGCTTGTTTGTACGTGTTAATTTGACCACAGCATCTGCAGTGTACTTTGTGTAACCTATTAGACTGTTGGACTGCACAGACACAACAGGAGCGTTCCGGCCCAGGGCTGACAAAGATTTTCAATGGGAAACCCAGTCTCTACAAAAGAGGTACCACCTACTGGAGTGGTCATCGTGGGAGCGGTCTGAGTCAGAGTAGTAAGGCTTTGGCTCAACAGGGCTTCAGTGAGAACAGGCAGAGGCATGGTAAGCAGCTAAGTTTATTCCTTATTTAAATCTTCAGAGAACAGGGGGTGTGTCTACAGAGCCAGTGTTCTGCTCTGGGTGTCAGATGTGGGATTTCCACCCATCCCAAAGGCCACATCTACACCAGATGCATTAAGATGCAGTTCCTTAGAGGCAGTGTTAGGGACCCAGATAATTGTGAGGTGATTCATTTTGGTAGGTCAAATACGATGGCAGAATATAGCATTAATGGTAAGACTCTTGGCAGTGTGGAAGATCAGAGGGATCTTGAGGTCTGAGTCCATAGGACGCTCAAAGCAGCTGCGCAGGTTGACTCTGTGGTTAAGAAGGCATATGGTGTATTGGCCTTCATCAACTGTGGAATTGAGTTTAAAAGCCAAGAGGTAATGTTGCAGCCATATAGGACCCTGGTCAGACCTCACTTGGAGTACTGTGCTCAGTTCTGGTCATCTCACTACAGGAAGGATGTGGAATCCATAGAAAGGGTGCAGAGGAGATTTACAAGGATGTTTCCTGGATTGGGGAGCTTGCCTTATGAGAATAGATTGAGTGAACTCAGCCTTTTCTCCTTGGTGTGACGGAGGATGAGAAGTGACCTGATAGAGGTGTACAAAATGATCAGAGGAATTGATTGTGTAGATAGTGAGAGGCTTTCCCCCAGGGCTGAAATGGCTAGCATGAGAGGGCATAGTTTTAAGGTGTTTGGAAGTACGTACAGAGGAGATGTCAGTGTTATTGTCCCTTCTGGCATTCACCCACCTGCCTATTTTCCTCAGGAATTGGGCCTCAATCACCTCGTTTAGTTTCCAATCATTCCCAGGTTCCACTAACTACAAACACTTGCTTTCCATCAGCAAATGCAGGATAAAAGCCCTGTGATCACAACAAGGAGCTGCCAGTTTGTTTGTTGACTTTGGTGTGAGTAACCTTGTTTCATGTTTCTTAGGACTGCCAGTTCTCAATCCGGCATCGTTCCTGAATGCTGACTCCATGCTTGCTATGTTAATAATGCCTTCCAACTCTGCCTCCATGCCTGTGTTCTGCACTTGGGTTTGTCCATTGCCATGCTTGTGTAACAGTTGGGTAAGTGTTTTTTTTTATGAAGAGTAGTGAGTGCATGGAATGGTCTGCTTGTGGAGGTGGAAATGATAGGATCTTTTATGTATCCATCCAGGAGTCTCTTAGAGCTTACAAAATTAGAGGGCTATGGGTAAGCCTAGGTAGTTCTAATGTAAGGACATATTTGGTACAACTTTGTGGGCTGAAGGGCCTAAATTGTGCTGTAGGTTTTCTATGTTGGTTTGTTTTGACATTACCATGGATTTGTCCTAAAATGATAATATAGCTACCAGGAGGCAATTCCCTACAAGTTGCAGTCCACTTTACCATGAGCACAGACTGCTGTTTGAAGCCTTCTGTCAGTACTGTTGACCTAATGCAATTGGGAGATGCTGTTGTTGACTAGGTTAATTCTGGAATGCCTGTTTTATGGGAGATTTGGTACAGATGCCCAGCCAATTTTCAGGTTATTGGAGTTGAGGGAATTAGCGTGGTTGTAGTGTGGACTGGGCCTCAAGCTGTGGGCTTACCTGTTGCAGCTGCCCAGTAGAGGTGACAATGGAGGTGGTGTGGTGCAGTGTCTGTGCTGGATTGGGGACTAGCCCCTTCTGTTGGTGCTACTCTCCAAAGTTTGCTCAGTGGAAGACAAGCTGGATTGTGTTTGTCTGTGGACTGCTATGGGCCTGTTCTTGCTGTCAGCATCTGTGGATTCAGGGACTTGGGCTACAGATATATTTTTTTGTGACTAAATGCTTACTGCTCCAGTGTATGTGCCATGAGCTGTGTGTGACTGGTGGTGCTGCATTTTGCACCTTGGCCCTGGAGGACCACTGTTCTGTTTAGATGTATTTATGTTTTCATATATGGTTGAATGACAATTTAACTTGCACTTATGTTGGTCAAGTCTTCGTTTTAAAGCTGATCTTCAAAGAAGAACAATGGAATCTATCTGACCTAAGATATTAACCGCTTCTCCTTTCACACATGCTACCTGGCCTGCTGAGTATTTTTCGCTTTTACTTCAAATTAATTCCAAAATTTGATTTCACTTCATTTTTCTGCACTCTTGTGGGAGGAATACAAGTTTTGCTTTGAGATGTCTGCACACACATTCATAGAGTAATACAGTTGGATTTCAGCACAACCACTCCATGTTGACCAGTGTCTGCCCATATCTCCCTTGGCCCCACTCCTCCGTGGACCCATCCAGGTGCTGTTTAAATTATACTGTTGTACTTGCTGCAACCTCTGGTGCTTCACTCCATGTACTCGCCGCCCTCTCCATGGAAAAGTTGCCCCTCAGTTCTCTTTAAATATTATCCCTCTCACACTAGGGCGATGCCTACTATTTTTGAACTCCCATACCCTGGGGAAAAGACTGTCACCATCCACCTGATCTATACCTCTCAAAATTATGGAGGAACAGGAGCCTTAGGACCCACACCACCAGGTTCAGGAACAAATATTACTGCATGGATGACTTCAACCACCTCAATTCTGAACTGATTCTGCAACTTATGGACTAACTTTCAAGGACTTTACAACGCATGCTGTCAGTATGTATTATTTATTTGTTTACTTGTCTTATATATTTTTATTTGCACAGGTTGTCGTCTTTTTCATGTTGGTTGTTGGTCAGTCTTTGTGTGTAATTTTCATTGATTCTGTTGTATTTTTGTTCTACTGTAAACATCTGCAAGATGGATCTCAAGGTAGTATATGGTGCCATACTGTATACTGTACATTGTACTCTGTATTTGTACACTGCATTATACAGGTAAATTTACTTTGAATTTGATTTTTTCTTCAGAAGCTCTGGTGCATACTTACTCTGCCTTTAAACAGGAGAAGATTAGGCAGTAACAAATACCAACAGCTCACTTATGAAGTCAGTCTTGTTTATTTAAGAATAAGCAAGATTCAGACCTTGTATGAAGAAAAATTATTAGTTAAAAATGCAAAAAATGTGGCACTTTGTGATCTGTTACAAAATAATTCTATGCAAAGTCATGAAGCTTATTTCAGTGTGTCTAAAAATGCTTATATTTGAAGGTGCCAACTTCTAAGAGAAGACTTGGTTTGCATTTAATATTTAGACAATAGACAATAGGTGCAGAAGTAGACCATTCAGCCCCTCGAGTCTGCACCGCCATTCTGAGATCATGGCTGATCATTCACTATCAATACCCAGTCCCTGCCTTGTCCCCATATCCCTTGATTCCCCTATCCATCAGATATCTATCCAGCTCCTTCTTGAAAGCATCCAGAGAATTGGCCTCCACCATCTTCCGAGGCAGTGCATTCCACACCTCCACAACTCTCTGGGAGAATAAGCTCTTCCTGAACTCTGTTTTAAATAACTGACCTCTTATTCTCAATCCATGCCCTCTGGTACTGGACCCTCCCAACATCTGGAACATATTTCCTGCCTCAATCCTATCAAATCCTTTAATTATCTTAAACGTTTCAATCAGATCCCCTCTCAATCTCCTCAATTCCAGCGTGTACAAGCCCAATCTCTCCAACCTCTCTGAATAAGACAGCCCTGCCATCCCAGGAATCAACCTAGTGAATCTACGCTGCACTTCCTCAATTGCCAGAATGTCCTTCCTTAAACCTGGAGACCAAAGCTGTACACAATATTCCAGGTGTGGTCTCACCAGGGCCCTGTACAAATGCAAAAGGACATCCTTGCTCTTGTACTCAATTCCCCTTGTAATAAAGGCCAACATTCCATTTGCCCTCTTCACTGCCTGTTGCACTTGCTCATTCACCTTCATTGACTGATGAACTAGGACTCCTAGGTCTCTTTGCATTTCTCCCTTACCTAACTCTACACCATTCAGACAATACTCTGCCCTCTTGGTCCTGCTTCCAAAGTGGATAACTTCACATTTATTCACATTGAATGACATCTGCCAAGTATCTGCCCACTCACCCAGCCTATCCAAGTCTCCCTGTATTCTCCTAACATCCTCTTCGCATGTCACACTGCCACCCAGTTTAGTATCGTCAGCAAACTTGCTGATATAGTTTTCAATGCCCTCATCTAAATCATTGACATAAATCGTAAAGAGCTGTGGTCCCAATACAGAGCCCTGTGGTACCCCACTAGTCACCTCCAGCCAGTCTGAGAAACACCCATTCACTGCTACCCTTTGCTTTCTATCTGCCAACCAGTTTTCTATCCATGTTGAAACCCTGCCCCCAATGCCATGAGCTCTGATTTTACTCACCAATCTCCTATGTGGCACCTTATTGAATGCCTTTTCTTTTCAAGCAGTGATTCATTCTATTGAAGGGTGGCCCTACAGTCTTCAAATGCCATAGGAAATATCATTGACAATACAGCCACTGCTATTCTTTCTGCACTAATGATGTAACTGGTTGCGTTTCTAAATTATTTGCAGGAAAACAAAAGGATGGATGAAATTTCTAATGAGTCTCTTTTTCAGCACACAAATTAAAATAATGTTTCATTATCAA
The DNA here is from genome assembly GCF_030144855.1 of Hypanus sabinus. Taxonomy (NCBI): domain Eukaryota; kingdom Metazoa; phylum Chordata; class Chondrichthyes; order Myliobatiformes; family Dasyatidae; genus Hypanus; species Hypanus sabinus. The sequence goes on from NC_082713.1 coordinate 126,526,278, forward strand.
ACTGGTATCTTATGGCTGTTATTTTGTTCAAAGTTAAAGCTTAACTAGTGCAAAAGGCAGTGATATTTTGTGTTCCAAACTTATTTTCATCCTTATTGAAAATGATGTGAATACAGATAGGACAACTATATGCAGATTTTCAACTAACATTTCAAATAAAAACTGTTATCCGTTCTTCTACTGAGATTCCGATACAACTGTATACCAAAATCATGCATTTTCTCAAATGTATATTGAATACTTTTTAAACCTTCCAAAAAACGATAGTTGAAAATTTTCGAACAGGAGGGTTACACAGGTTTATCACGTTGTTAGACAGGGTATTCAGAAACGTGCTCAACCCCTCCAACAGCAGCTGGGATTTTAATCTCAACTGATTGCTTACAATTAGATATAAAAGGTAGTTTCAGTAGTAGTGAAACTACAACACTATGTTTAAAAATCCATTTTGATTATTAATTGCCTTCCAGAAATAAAATCAAGTAGATTTACCCAAATTACTTTTTATGGCTTTCATTCGAAAGTAATGTGCACAGCAAGCCACTAAGGTCGATCAAAACTCCTACACACTATTGTCTTTTCAGGTGATCTCCTGGGATCCAGATTTACTTGCATCCATCCCAGCTCTAAGTATGAATGATGCACCATCAGTAACTCTCGGAGACGTGAGGCGAGATATAGGGTTTTATTGGCTGGAAGAAAGAACAAGCAGCAAGTGACCACCACACTACATCCTGGAGACTGAGACTGGGGTTGTGCCTCCAATCACCTTTATACAGGGGTCTGTGGGAGGAGCCACAGGAGCAGTCAGCGGGGATGCGTGTCCAGACAGGTATATGCAGTTCCCCACATTCACCCCCACTTTATTTTAAAAGAGAGTCCCCATGGGGTGAATTTTTTTACAAGTATATTTACAGGTTAAGTCTATCAGGTGGTCGAATCTGTCGCTGCGATCTACGTAGCACCGGCTGTGACTGCACAGGTGCCGGTGGTGATTGCACCGGAGATGGTGGTTGTGCTGGTTCCGGCCTGACTTGAGGTGACAGCCCACTAGGCGTCAGTGATCCCTCACGCATGTGCGAGGCGCCTGGTATAGGAGTGTCGTGAGGAGTCTGTGTAGGGCTTGGTGTGCGCGGTGTCACTTCGGGTACAAGATTCATAGTTACCGTGGAGTGTTTGGGGCAGTGGTCTGCTGCTCCTGAGGCCGCCAGGTCGCGGACGGAGACCGCATCCTCCCACCCATCAGTTAAGACCACATAGGCATACTGGGGGTTTGCATGTAGAAGGTGAACCCTCTCGACCAGTGGGGAGTACTTATTGCTCCTCACATGTTTCCGGAGCAGCACTGGCCCTGGGGATGTCAGCCAAGACGGTAGGGTGGTCCCAGTGGCAGACTTCCTGGGAAAAGAGAATAGGCACTCATGAGGGGTGGCACTGGTGGACGTACATAACAGGGAGCAGATGGAGTGGAGTGCCTCGGGGAGGACCTCCTGCCATCAAGAGACCGGCAATCCCTTTGATTGCCGGGCTAAAAATGTGGCCTTCCACACTGTGACATTCTCCCTCTCCACCTGTCCATGACTCCGGGGATTATAGCTCATGGTCCTACTAGTAGCAATGCCCCTAGCCAGCAGGTACTGACGCAGCTCATCACTCATAAAGGAGGAACCTCTATCACTGTGGATATAGCAGGGATATCCGAACAGAGTGAAGAGCTGGCGCAGGGCTTTTATGACAGACGTGGCAGTGGTGTCGGGGCAGGGGATGGCAAAGGGGAACCGCGAGTACTCGTCGATAATGTTGAAAAAGTAGACATTGCGGTCAGTGGAGGGAAGGAGGCCCTTAAAGTCAACACTCAGTCGCTCAAAGAGGTGGGTGGCCTTGAGAAGCTGCGCCTTTTCACGACGGTAGAAGTGCGGTTTGCACTCAGCGCAGACTTGGCAGTCCCTGGTCATCGTCCTGATGTCCTCCAGGGAGTATGGCAGGTTCCGGGCTTTCACGAAATGGTAAAATCGGGTGACCCCCAGGTGGCAAAGATCTGCATGGAGGGCGTATAGCTGGTCGAGCTGTGCGCTAGCACACGTTCCCCGGGATAGGGCATCAGGTGGCTCATTGAATCTGCCAGGCTGGTACAGGATATAATAGTTGTAGGTGGAGAGTTCTATTCTCCACCGCAAAATTTTATCATTTTTGATTTTGCCCTGCTGTTGGTTGCTGAACATGAACACAACTGAGCGCTGGTCGGTCAGCAAGGTGAACCTTTTGCCAGCGAGATAGTGCCTCCAGTGCCTAATAGCTTCCACCATGGCCTGGGCTTCTTTCTCCATCACGGAGTGCCGAATTTCAGAGCCTTGAAGGGTACGAGAAAAGAATGCTACTGGCCTGCCTGCCTGATCGAGGGTAGCAGCCAGCGCGAAATCGGAGGCGTCACTCTCTACTTGGAAGGGAATGGTCTCGTCCACCGCATGCATCGTTGCTTTGGCATTGTTCCCTTTAATGCAGCTGAAGGCCGCGCAGGCCTCGGCAGAGAGGGGAAAAGTGGTAGACTTGACCAGGGGGCCGGCCTTGTCTGCGTAATGGGGGACCCATTGGGCGTAATAGGAAAAGAAGCCCAGGCACCGTCTGAGGGCTTTGAGAGTGGTGGGAAGAGGGAGTTCTAATAGGGGCCGCATACGGTCGGGATCAGGGCCAATGACCCCGTTTTCCACGACATACCCAAGGATAGTGAGTTGGGCGGTTCCGAACACACGCCCCTGTTATAAGTAATGTTCAGGGCTTTGGCCACTTGGAAAAATCGTTGGAGGTTGGCGTTGTGATCTGGCCAGTCATGACCGCAGATGGTGATGTTATCCAGATAGGGAAATGTGGCCTTCAGTTGGCACTGGTCCACCATCTAGTCCATTTCCCTCTGGAAGACAGAGACACCATTCGTGACACCGAAGGGGACGCGCAGGAAGTGATAGACCCTGCCACCCGCCTCGAAGGCGGTGTAGGGCCGGTCCTCTGGGCGGATGGGGAGCTGGTGATAAGTGGATTTCAGATCTATGGTCGAGTACGCCTTGTACTGAACTATCTGGTTGACCATATCCACGATGCGGGGTAGGGGGTACGCGTCAAGCTGCGTGAACCTATTGATGGTCTGGCTATAGTCCATGACTATCCTATTTTTCTGCCCTGTCCAAACAATGACCACCTGGGCCCTCCAAGGACTTGTGCTTGGCTCAATGATCCCCTCCCTGAACAGCCGCTGCACCTCCAACTGAATGAAGGCCCTGTCCCCTGCGCTGTACCTCCTGCTTTTAGTTGCCACAGGTCTACAGTCGGGGGTCAGGTTGGTGAACAGCGGTGGGGGAGGTATCTTGAGGGTGGAGAGGCTGCAAGTGGTGTCAGTAGCGCAGCTGTTGGCATGGTGCTGGGTGGGATGTGCGGATCGGTGTGTGTGTGTGTGGTCAGTAGTGATGAAGTCCCACAAAACTGAGGATTCCTGACAGTGAGTGGTGGGAGGGGCCCGTCATACGCCATTGTCACACTTTCCAGGTGGCTCTGGAAGTCCAGCCCCAATAGCACAGGTGCACACAGTTGAGGCATGACCAGTAGCACAAAGTCCCGATATTCTGTGCCCTGCACCACCAATGTCGCTACACAACCCACCCGGATGTCTGTGGAATGCGACCCAGAAGCCATGGTGACCCTCTGGCTTACCGGCCGTGTCACGAGTCTGTCGCGTTGCACAGTGTCCGGGTGAATAAAATTCTCAGTCCTGCCCGTGTCAAACAGGCAGCTAGTCCTGTGCCCCTCCACCAGGATGTCCATCATTGACCTTGCAAGCTGGTGTGGAGCGCTTTGGTCGAGGGTTACGGAAGCCAGAGTTGAACTGTCGTCTTGGTGCCTGGTAAGCACCCGTGGGTTGGGGGCAGGGTGAGGTGGCACTGACAAAGATGGCCGCCCACATGCCTCACACGCAGCGCAGCCCAATCCCGCTTGTGGTTCAGACTTACAGACCTTGGCGAAATGGCCCTTCTTTCCGTAGCTGGAGCAGGTAGCTTCCTGGGCCGGGCAGCATTTTTGGGGTGCTTTTCGAGTCTGCAGAAGTAACACTGCGTGGACTTGAGACTGGCAGCAGCCGAGGTCGATTTACTCATGGGTGGCGGGATCTGCGGTGTCCACTGAACCCGCGGGGGATCACACGGCTGGACAGCATCAGCAATGTGCAGAGCAGCCTCCAGTGTGTCGGCCAGCTCGATCGCTGAGTGTAACGTAAGATCGGCATTTTCCAGCAGCCGCTGGCGCACGTACACTGACCTGATCCTCATAATGAAGGTGTCTCGTACCAGGAGCTCCACGTGCTGTTCCGCTGTCAGTCCCCTGCATGAGTGTCTGTAGGGCTCGGACAAACACAGCGCTCGACTCGTCCGTTCACTGCCGCCACGTCGCTAAGCGATGTCTTGCATAGATGGTGTTCACCGGCCACAGGTACTGTCTTTTGAGGGCGTCCAGTGCCCCTTGGTAGGTCGACAGGTACCTGATGAGGGAGAATACTTTCGGGCTGACTCTGGAAAGGAGGATTTTGTGCATTGGGGCAGGTTCACTTCCAAGTATGATTGGGAGCATGCAAGCCAGAGTTCAAAGGCAACAGCTGCATCTGGAGCTTGAGGGTCCAAGTCTAATTTTTCCGGACGTAAAATACTCTCCATGTTTTAAAACTTCCAGCCAATAAAATTGATGCACCATCAATATCTCTCGGAGACATGAGGCGAGATATAAGCTTTTATTGGCTGGAAGAAAGAACAAGCAGCAAGTGACCACCACACTACATCCTGGAGACTGAGACTGGGGCTGTGTCCCCAATCGCCTTTATACCAGGGTCAGTGGGAGGAGCCACAGGAGCAGTCAGCGGGGGTGCGTGTCCAGACAGGTATATGCAGTTCACCACAATGAAGTAGCTGATGAAGCCAACATGGGATCTGCAGACTTATTCGGTAAGTTCATAGCAAATCTTTTATCTTGTGATGCTATTGAGTTGCCTGCCCACAAAGTCCTAAACTCAAAAGAACATTTTAAGCCCCATCTGATATAGATATCTATGCGTCCCCTCACTATAGGGATAATGCACTGTAGGACTAGCTTACTTCCCTGTCTAACCCCTGTGGCGAGGTCTAGTTGTCTATACCCACAGCACGGGTCCCCCCCCCCCTCCTAAGGAGGAGATACTTCCAGCCAACAAAGTGTTTAAACAGTTATTTTATTTTTAATGATACACGTTTAAATTCAAATAGTTCTTAACAGTCACAGAGGATTTCAGATTTGTAAAAGATTTCCAAATTACAGAAGATTCACCTACAAAACTACGAACGATTTCCAAACATGGTTCTTATGAACTAAAAGAACATACCAAGGAGTTGCAGACAAACAAATGATCTGTCACAGAAACTGACCTTTGAGGAATGAATTGTTATTCTTCCTTCTGTCAGCCCATCTTCCTGTTATTCACCTTGTCACTGCTAACAATTCTCAAAACCGTGGTGGTATTTGTACTATTGTCTATGAGCTGCCATCATCTGCATGTGATGCTGTCCAAATACCTTTGCTGGGACAAAGTAACTCTCACAGATTGTTTTAAAATGTCTATAATTGAGTGTGACAGCTGCCCCCCCCCCCCCAGTAGACAAACATCAAAAACTTGTAACCATGTTTGATGTGCTAACTGCATTGACCCCATTGTCTTGTGTTTGGCTAATGGAGGTACGTCTCCTGGCCACTTTTGTAAAGCTGTGCCTCCAACATCAAACCAATTGCTGCTTGCAGTTTACATTAGGAATTGAGGATAGCCTGATGTTTACAATAAAAAGCTAATCAAAAATATTTGTTGGTTTAACTTTACCACCCACAACTCTGACCATCTGGAAAGACTGGGCAGCTGTGCTAGAAAGCTAAGTATAGCAATAAGCCTGTCAGGCCTTGGAAAGTGAAAATCCATCGCAACCTCGGCTCCATTTCATTGCATTAATCCCATGTCCCTCGATTGCCTCCATAGTCCAAAAATTATTGATCCTTGTCTGGAGTATGCTCAGCAATTGAGCCTCCACCAGAAGAGAATTCCAAAATTCACTACCTTCTGGAGAAAGGCATACACCTCAGTCTCATCTTGATGGCAGAGATTTGTTTTGGTGATGGATTCCAGATACCCTAGCTTGGGAAATATTCCTCTATTCTTCAAACTCCTAATCCCATGGACATAAAAGATCTCATTTTTCTAAACTCTAGAAAGCACAAGCCACTACCTAATTGACATCTCCTCTTGGGACAAACCTGCCAGGTCAAGAATCGGTTCAGTAACCCTTGTTGAACTATCTCTATCATGTTATATATCCTATTTATTATATATGGATTACTCTTGTATTCAGTTTTCCTTGTCCTTATTAATCCTCTTTTGCTGCATCAGTGCCTGTCGGATTTGCTGTATCAATGCTTGAGAGCTTCCTGACCTGCTGAGACCTTCCACTATCCCCTTTCTGTGACTGCCTTCTTGCTAAGCTGAATGCTTGTCACCACTGTGGACACGGGCACAGTCTGGGCACTCTCGGAGGTAGGCAGCTGAAAGATGGCAATCATGCACATGAGAATGCACGCATTACAGCCAGTTCATTTTCTTTGCAACTGTATTTAGCTCTGGTCCTTTAGCTTCAGACTTGTCAAGTCTTGATCAAAGCACAGTGACAGTAATGCTCCCTGCTTACCTCAGCTCACGTTCCAAGAAAGAAAATTAGTTTTTTAGATAGATGCTGTTAAAGGAGCAGTATTAATTTCGTTCTAGGTTACTGCTTTGAGCTGCAATGACTGCATTAATTTTTAGTTAGTTTGAGAGATTTTAGTTAGTAGCCCTGTTGGCCTAGGATTTATTATTTTCCTTCGTTTGGTAAAACTCATTAAAACTTGGCGATTGATCATTCCATATCTGTATCTTTCCCTCTGCACCTGGGCCTTTACTAAACTCGCATCATTGTTGCTGGTAAAGTAACGGGGTGTTAACTATATTCATTGCTGTACATGCACGTACCTGCAAACAGGTTTCAGCAAATGAAGTGTGGTTAATTGAGAATCTCTGCAACTTGTTGGTCTATTTGTGCTATTTTCTGGCTTGCTATGGACAAAATATGGTCTTGACTTCATTGTTCCTTTTGAGTACTTGCACATTAATTTCTTAATAAATACAGAACTAAAACAGCTCAGAAGCTTAACAGGGTAAATACCTGTATACTGTCATGATCAACGATAAGATTTAAGATTGGCTTTATTTGTCATATGTACATTGAAACATTCAGTGAAATGTTGTTTGCATCAAATCAAGTCAGCCAGGATTGTATTGAGCAGCCCACAAGTGCCACCACACTTCTGGCGCCAACATAACATGCCCATAACTTACTAACCCTCACCTGTACATGTTCAGAAGGAAACCAGAGCACCTGGAGGAATTCCACGCAGTCACGAGGAAAATATCCTTTCAGACTGCTAGCACCCAATTGCTAGCACTGAAAAGCAATGTACTAACCACTGCACTACCATGCTTTTTTAATGAATATACTGTAACGCAAACTGACTTCTCTGGTCTAGAAAATTAACAATTTAAACTGTGGCATCCCATTCAAAATCTTACAACAGATCAAATTTCAGTTTTTCCTTTTTCCTTTTATTCATCCTAAATGTTGCCACTCTATTTTCTTTCTCTTCACGTATTTGAATCAATTTCACTGTTTTCTTTGCTATTATTTCTTTGTCAATCCAGATCTCGTTAGCTGAAGAGATCAGCTGTTGGTTCTACGGTTCACCATGGCTCCAGATGCCCAGCTGTCCTTGCCATCCAGTTCTGAGCTGACATTGATATCAGGTTGCTATGCAACTATCCCATAAGATCATAAGCCAAAGGAGCAGAATTAGGTTATTTGGCCTATCAAGTCTGCTCCAGCATTCCATCATAGCTGATTTAACATCTCTTTCTATCCCATTCTCCTGATTTCTCTCCAATCTTTGACACCCTTACTAACCAAGAACCCATAAACCTCAGATTTAAACATACCCAAGACTTGGCCTCTACTGCCGTTCATGCCAATGAATTCCATAGGATCACCACTCCCTGGCTAAAGAAATTCTTCCCCCATCTCTGTTCTAAATGCACATCTCTCTATTCTAAGGCTGTGCCCTCTGGTCATAGACTCCCCCACTATAGGAAACATCCTCTTCACATCCATTCTATCTAGGTCTTTCGGTATTCAAGATCCCCACTCTTTCTCCTAAACTCCAGAGAGTACAGGTCCAGAGCCACATACAGCTACTTGTACGTTAACCCTTTCATTCCAAGATTTATTCTCATGAATCAAAGCCAGCAGATTTTTTCCTTGACAAGCAGCCCAAAATTATTATCTCCCATGCTTGCCTGTAAAGCAAAGGGTCTAACCACAAGGTGCCCTGCTACAATAAGATCTTTTCTAATGTTTCATCTGTTCTGTTTTGTTTTCTACCAAGCAAAGGAGTAGGATTTCTTGTTTTAAATGGTCTTGGGCAGTGCTGCTGTCTTTGGATCACTTTTGACTCCATGCCAGCACAAATGAGTTAAAGCATCCATCAACGGGAAAAGGAATTATAGACTGCAGAGGGAAAATGCTTTTTTCAAATTTTAAAATAACAGAGCCACTGAAGAATGACAGGACTGATAAAAGGGGAAGAATGGATTTTGTAAAGGAGCTGGACAGCTGATGAATCTATCTTTCCCCAGGAGATGCATGATTTGACCACATTGCTGTATAAATGTTAAACAAGGAGACCAATTACTCCCTGTGGACTGTTCCACTGATTTTCATGTTTGTTTTTCCATAGCTAAAGGACCCCTCTTAAACATTTATTGTTTATTATTCTGGCTTCTTCCTCCTTCCTTCCTTGTCCCGATGAAAGATCTCAGCTCAAAACATTGACTGTTTATTCCCCTCCATAGAAGCTGCCTGACCTGCTGAGATCCTCCTGCAGTTTGTGTGTGTGTGTTGCTCTGAATTTCCAGCATCTGAAGAATCTTTTGTGTTTGCTGTTATTTTACTTCTTTGTTATAAACAGGTGTGAAGACAGAAAACTGAAATATTTTCACAGTAATTCCACAGGTAATGTGAACTCTATTGACATAAGTTGCCTACAGGAAAGCTTGAAAGTGTGCAGGGAAAAATTACAAGGATGTTGCTGGGACTTGAGGACCTAAGTTATAGGGAAAAGTTAAATAGGTTAGGATTTTATCCCCTGAAGTGTAGGAGAATGAGGGAACGTATTATAGAGGTACAGCATACAAAATTCTGAGGGCATAGATAGGGTAAAGACAAACAGGATTTTTCCATGGAAGTTGGGTGAGACTAAAACTAGAGATCATAGGTTAAGGATAAAAAGTGAAATGTATAACGGGAAATGTTGTGCGTTAAATAATTCAGTAATATTTGAGTAATATTGTAAATATATTGTTTAAGTTTTTTTACATAGTGCATTTTGGATTACATGTAAAAGTACATGAATGGCATACATCATCATGCTACCCCGTCATACGTACATGCCTCGCTTAAAGTAAAAGCAAAACTAAAACACACAGACCCACTTGTTGTTTTTGCATTTAATTAATTTTATGTTTCTAAGTTACAAAACATAACAGTGGTGATAAGTAAGTTTTAAAATGAACTTGTGATGACCACATGTTGAAACTCAGTGAGACATTCAAGTTAAGAAATTTGCAGTATGCTTTCTTCGCAAGAGGAGAGAAACAGTCAAGGAAGTAAAAGTGCAGCATGTGGTTTCTTCGGCAAACGAGTCAGTTTAAAAAATGCAGTAAACAGACTAGGTTCATGTTCATAAGCAGTGAGTACTAGGTGATAATAATTGTAAATAAAAATAATCAGAAATATAGACATGTTTGATTGCGGAAGAAATAACTGAATATGGTGTGCCGAGTAAATTGAGCAGTACTTTAAAAGCAAGTGGAATAGACAATGAGAACTGAGTGACAGTTTTGCTGAGTGAATTGGGTGGAGGAGCATACAGTTCAGAATCAGGTTTATTATCGCGATCATGTGACGTGAAATTTATCAACTTAGCAGCAGTTCAATGCTATACATAATATAGAAGAAAAATAATATGTTAATCTTATTCAGTATACTTTATACAGTATATGTATATTGAATAGATTAAAAATCATGCAAAAATAGAAATACTATGTATTTAAAAAGTGAGGTAGTATCCAATGGTTCAATGACCATTCAGGAATCAGAGGGGAAAGAAGTTGTTCCAGAATCACTGAGTATGTACTTTCAGGCTTCCATACCTCCTATTTGATGGTAACAGTGAGAAAAGGGCATGCCCTGGCTGCTGAATATTGGACACTGCCTTTCAAAAACACGGCTCCTTGAAGATGTCCTGGGCATTTTGTAGGCTTGTACCTAGGATGGAGCTGACTAAATTTACAACCCTCATACAGTTTGCTTAGAAGTTTGACTACTCCAACCAAACGAGCTGGAATTAGCTTTGCTTATATTGTGAAAGTAACACAGGAACATTTAGGACTGAAACCATTGTTGATTGCAGAATGCTTCAGGCTTCAAAAGTGGAATCAAAAGGAATGGGAGTCCTTTACAATATGCATAGCAGAATTAAAGAGATTATTTAAATATTGTCAATTCAGTAATGGGCTTAATGATGCACTGAGATCATTTTGTTTAACCATATAACAATCACAGCACGGAAGCAGGCCATCTCGGCCCTCCTAGTCCATGCCGAACTCTTAATCTCACCTAGTCCCACCTACCCGCACTCAGCCCATAACCCTCCACTCCTTTCCTGTCCATATACCTATCCAATTTTACCTTAAATGACACAACTGAACTGGCCTCTACTACTTCTACAGGAAGCTCATTCCACACAGCTATCACTCTCTGAGTAAAGAAATACCCCCTCATGTTTCCCTTAAACTTCTGCCCCCTAACTCTCAAATCATGTCCTCTCGTTTGAATTTCCCCTACTCTCAATGGAAACAGCCTATTCACGTCAACTCTATCTATCCCTCTCAAAATTTTAAATACCTCGATCAAATCCCCCCTCAACCTTCTATGCTCCAATGAATAGAGACCTAACTTGTTCAACCTTTCTCTGTAACTTAAGTGCTGAAACCCAGGTAACATCCTAGTAAATCGTCTCTGCACTCTCTCTAATTTATTGATATCTTTCCTATAATTTGTGGAATTTTACAAGGAAGCATTCAAAACCAGCTCCTAACTGAAACACAACTGATGCTTAAAAGAGCAGTTGAGAGAGCTGTAGCAATGGAAACAGCAGACAGTGATGCAAGTGAGATGCAATCAGGAAAGTGAGTGTGAACAAAATTGCAACACCTAAACAGAAACCTGCCTGGTCAAACAATTTATGATAGAGTTGTGGCAGGGGCTCCCATACACCAGACCAACACAATTTTAAAAGTGAAACTTGCAGAAATAATGCAAAGTAGGACCCATACAAAAAACATGTTAGGCTCCATAAATGGACAGCACAAGGAGGAGAAAAAGATTAAAAAGTGAAGTTGCAGTTTTAAAAAGAGCACTGATTTGCATGGTGTTGATGAAAAATCTGATAATGATGAATGACATAGGACTGGGTAGCCCTGACATTTACAATGTGAAATCTAACAATGGGCTAGCAATATGGCTGATACCAGATGTGAATGTCAAATTAATTAAAATGGAGTTGGACACTTGCTTGGCTGTTTCAGTCATTACACAAAATAAGTTTGAATGATATTTCAAAGGTACTGAACTGAAGCCTGAAGATATCCAACTAATAACTTGTACGGGAGAAAAGAGAATTCAGAAGAGATATGGCAAAGTTATTTCTCATGGTAGGGATGTCTAGGACAAGAGGGCATGACTTCAGGATTGAAGGACATCTGTTTAGAACAGACCGAGGAATTACTTTAGTTAGAGGGTGGTAAATCTGTAGAATTTGTTGCCATGGGCGGCTGTGGAGGCAAAGTCAAGTGGGTGCATTTAAGGTAGAGATAGATGGGCTCTTGATTAGCCAGGGCATCAAAAGGTATGGGGAGAAGGCAGGGGAGTGAGGATGACGAAGAAATAGATCAGCCCATGACTGAATGGCAGAGCATACTTGATGGGCAATTATGGCCTACTTCTGCTCCTATATCTTATGGTCTTATGTTCTTATAATTCCTGTGTAACTGACATTTGTAACAGTGAAATGCAACAACTAGCAAGCCACATTGGGCTTCTATGTGGTAAAAACAGGCAGGCCAGCACTGAGGTTGTGATTGGCTGAGACAACTAACTTGATTGCTGCATTTGCATGCCACATCTCCTGCAATAGTCAACTGAAAGCAAATTAAGAAAAGTACTGGATGATGCCACAGCAGTGTTCAAGGAGGGCATTGGGAAAACTCAAACATATGAAGGGTAATTGTGTTAAATGAAAATGCTTCACCAAGTTTTATAAAGCCCGTCTGGTTCCTTATACCATGCGTGACAAAATAGCCAGTGAGCTGGACTGCATGGAGGCTGAATGAATTCTTTCCTTGGTTGAGTGGTGCCTATGGACAATGCTAGTGGTCCCAGTAGCCAAGAAGAGTTGGTCTGGCAAGATCTGTGGTGATTTTAATGTCACCATCAATCTAGTACTGAAGTAGACCAATACACTCTGCCCAGAATGAAGGATATCTATGCAAAGCGTTCTGGAGGTAAACACTTCAGCAAGATGGACTTAGTTGATGCCTACCTACGGATCAAGATGGAAGAAGAACCCAAAGTGTTTCTCACCATAAACACTCACAAAGGGCTTTATCACTATAATAGACTTATTTCTGGAGTAGCATCTGCACCTGCATTCTGTCAGAAAGCTATGGGCCAGCTACTGAAATGCTGTATTACCTGCTGAATGCTGAAAAGTATTACCCGGATGACATCATTCATTGGTGCCCATAACAAGGAACATCTCCCAAATCTCCAAGTGTTAAGAAGATCCAAAGCTTACGGGTTCAGAGCACAAAGCAACAAGTGTGAATTCTTTTTTTTTTAAAAAAGCATCACTTACTGTGGTCACACCACAGATGTACAAGATTTACTCAAATGTGCAGAGAAAATTCAAGCAGTGATGGATGACCCTTGTCCAAAGGACATATTTTCCCTAATGCAAATCAAAAGTCTCCCTATTACAGCAGAGATGATTCAAAGGGAAACCAGAAAAGACCCCATACCATCTCAACGCCACCCAATATGTCTGGAATGTGCAGCAGGAATGCCAGTTCCCACAATTTTACCAGCACAGGGATAAACTTCCTCTTGAAGGAGGAGTGGATTGAGAGTTGTTGTATCATCCAAACTGAGAGGTAAAGTGTTGGAGGAGCTACATGCCAGCCACCTAGGCATGGTTGAAAGAATAGTATTGGCTCAAAACTATGTCTGGTGCCCTGAGATAGATCAGCAGGTTAAACAGCTTGCATTGCACTGTTCTGGATACCAACACATACAGAAGAATGGTGTCCAGAGCTATTGGAACCAATCCACGAAGCCTCAGTCAACTTCTACCAGCATGATGGCGGAGAGCCCAGAACCTGAGATTGTTTCACAGCCATAAATCTCACCTGCCTAGTAGAGTGACACTACCTGCCAGGAAAGTCATTCTCCTGAAAGAGTAAGAAATCCTCCACAGTGGTTAAGCATTTAGGCCCGAATAGGGCAACTTAAAGTTTACAATGCTGTGAATGACTGTACAGTAGTTGTACTATATAGTATACCTTGTATACAGTTGAGATGCATTCTGTAATAAGTTGGAGTTAAAAGCTTAACAGGGAGGAGTGTTGTGATTTTAATATTTCAATAATATTTGAGTAATATTGTAAATATTTTGTTTGAGATTTCTTTGTTTACATAATGCATTGCAGGTTATACGTAAAAGTATGTGAATGGGGCACACATCATGCCACCACGTCATACATGCATGCCTTGCTTAAAGTAAAAGCAAAACAAATACATGCAGTCCTGGCTCTGTGTTTGCTTTCAATTAGTTTTGTTTTGGAGCAACAAAACGTAAGAAGCCATGGGGGGTGGGGAACATCTTCACTCAAAAGGTGGTGATAGTGTGGAACGAGATGCCAGCAGAATAGGTAAGTGAAGTCTCAGAGGTAACATTTAATGAAGTTTGGATAGATACATGAATGGGAGGCAAATGGAGAGCTATGATCCATGGCTTAGATGGGCCAAAGGGCTTGTTTCTGTGTTGTATTATGCTATGACTCTGACCTTATGAACATATTTAAGTGGAAGGAAGAGGAAACCCAAGATTTTGAACCTGCCTCACTATTTCAGACGATGGATGATATCTTTTCATGTCAATGCTATTTCCTTGCACTTTTCCATAATACTATAAATCACTATTTCAAATGAAAATGCACATTATGCCTCCCACCAGATTCTGAATTCCATAGTTTCACCAATCCTTTCTCCTCCTCTCAGTTGGAAGTAACCTGCTTCTGATTCTGAAATTGTGGACTTAGATTCCTCAGCCAGGGTAAGCATTGTCCATGCATCTAGGCTGGCAAGCTGCTTTTCAGGCAGATTTGATGAAAATCCTCTTGTTTTTTTAATTCTAAACTCTGGAGAACATAGTCCCATTCTGCTCATCCTCCTCTTTCATCGGAAACTCACCATCCCTACAATCAGTCCCTTCTTTATTTCTCTTTGTGACAGTAAGTTAAGTAGAAATTTATTTCCATTCCAATTTTCCTTGACAGACACATGAACCAGGTCTTTGAAGATATTGATGCAGCTGGACTGACCCAGTGACATAAAACACCTGGTCAATACCACTTTGACCATGACATTATCCCTTTCAACTCCATTCTCCAGCCTTCTCCCCATAACCTTTGACACCCTTACTAATTAAAAATCTGTCAACTTTTGATTGGCCTCCACAGTCATCTGTGACATTGTATTCCACAGATTCACCAACATTTAATGAATAAAATTACTCTTCACTTCTGTCCTTGTATTGTGAGGCTTTGCTCTCTGGGCTGAGACTTCCCCTCTAATGGAAACACAAAATAAGAGTCTTGAGGACCAGCATTTGGAATCGGTGTGCAAAAGAGGACAAATTGTGCAAATAAACACAATAATACTGGAGAAATAAGTTGTAGACTTTAAAAATGAGTCTGTAGATTGTGGAGTTGAGGTGAGTGAAGGAGCCTGAGTGTAATATCTGTTCATAAACTTGGTGATGTTCAAACAAAGTTTTCTATACCTCCTAACCCAATTGTAGCAGTGAGAATAAAGCATGCATGGACGGTGAGGGTCCTGGGTGGCTACTGCCTTTTTTTGGGCAGTATTCCTTGTAAATGTGTTCAGTGGTGGGGAGGGCTTTGCCTGTGAAGGGCAGCACTTCCTATAAACTTCTCTATTCCTAGAAATTAGCATTCTGTACCAGAATGTGATGCAACCAGTTAGGATACCCTCACTGTGCATCCAGAGAAGTTTGGCAAAAGTTTAGGTTGATCTACTCAATCCATGCAAACGACTCAGAGGCACTGCCGTGCCACCTTTGTGATTGCACTTACACACTGGTCCCAGGACAAATCCCCTCATATGATAACACCAAGGAATTTACAGTCCTGGCTTTCTCCACCTCCAATCCCCAAACATATCCACTTGCAGCTCATTTCATACAATACCACTCTTTGTATGAGGAAAAACTTCCCCCTCAGACCTCCTTTAAATTTAAATGATATAAAATTTAAAAGTAAAATTAAGACTTCATAAGTCATTAGTCAGACTGCCTTTGGAGTATTAGGAGCAGATTTGGCTCCGAAATCTATGAAAGGATGTGGCTTGCATCGGAGAGGGTCCAGAGGAGGTTCATGAGAATTATCCCAGAAATGGAAGGGTTAATGTATGCGGAGCATTTGATGGCTTTGGGTCTGTACTTGCTGGGGTTTAGAAAAATCAGAATCAGGTTTATTATCACCAGCATGTGACGTGAAATTTGTTAACTTAGCAGCAGCAGTTTAGTGCAATACATAATCTAGCACAGAGAGAAAAGATAACAATAAATAAAACAAAACATAATAACTAAACAAGTAAATCAATTACATATATTGAATAGATTATTAAAAATGTGCAAAAACAGAAATACTGTATATTAAAAAAGTGAGGTAGTGCCCAAAGCTTCGATGTTCATTTAGGAATCGGATGGCAGAGGGGAAGAAGCTGTTCCTGAATCGCTGAGTGTGTGCCTTCAGGCTTCTGTACCTCCTACCTGATGGTAACAGTGAGATAAGGACATGCCCTGAGTTTTGGAGGTCTTTAATAATGGACACTGTCTTTCTGAGACACCACTCCCTAAAGATGTCCTGGGTACTTTGTAGACTAGTGCCCAAAATGGAGCTGACTAGATTTACAACCTTCTGCAGCTTCTTTTGGTCCTGTGCAGTAACCCCTCCACACCAGTGATGCAGCCTGTCAGAATGCTCTCCATGGTACAACTATAGAAGTTTTTGAGTGAATTTGTTGACATGCCAAATCGCCTCATACTCCTAATAAAGTATAGCCACTGTCTTGCCTTCATTATGACTACATCAATGTGTTGGGACCAGGTTAGATCTTCAGAGATCTTGACACCCAGGAACTTGAAGCTGCTCACTATCTCTACTTTTGATCCCTCTATGAGGATTGGTATGTGTTCCTTCATCTTACCCTTCCTGAAGTGTTAATCGTTAGCGAAGAGGATATGTTATCACCAATCTGCACAGTCTGTCTTCTTCTAGTTAGGAAGTTGAGGATCCAATTACAGAGGGAGGTACAGAGGCCCAGGTTCTGCAACTTCTCAATCAGAATTGTGGGAATTAAGGTATTAAATACTGAGCTATAGTTAATAAACAGCATTCTGACATAGGTGTTTGTGTTATCTAGGTGGTCTAAAGCCGTGTGGAGAGCCATGGAGATTGTGACTGTTGTTAAACTATCGTGATGATAGGCAAATTGCAATGGGTCCAGCTCCTTGCTGAGGCAGGAATTCAATCTAGTCATAACCAACCTCTCAAAGCATTTCATCACTGTCGATGTGAGTGCCACCGGGTGATAGTCATTAAGGCAGCCCACATTATTCTTCTTTGACACTGGTACAATTGTTGCCTTTTTGAAGCAAGTTGGAACTTCTGCCCATAGCAGTGAGATGTTGTGTTGAAAATGTCCTTGAATACTCCCGCTAGTTGGTTGGCACAGGGTTTCAGAGCCTTACCAGGTACTCCATTGGGACCTTCTGCCTTGCAGGGGTTCACTCTCTTTAAAGACAGTCAAACATCGGTCTCTGAGACAGAGATCACAGGGTCATCAGGTGCAGCAGGGATCTTCACACTATAGTTGTGTTCTCCCTTTCAAAGTGGGTATAGAAGGTGTTGAGTTCATCTGGTCGTGAAGCATCACTGCCATTCATACTATTGCGTTCAGCCAAAGGGTAATGAATCTGTCTAATTCATTCTCACAGATGGCCGAAAAGGCCAAGATATTGGGTATATTTAAGTGGCGGTTGATAGGTTCTTGATTAGTAAAGGTGCCAAAGGTTATGGGGAGAAGGTAGGAGAAGGCGTTTGAGAGGGAAAATAAGACACACATGATTGAATGGCAGAAGGCTCAATGGGATAAGTGGTCTAATTCTCCTCTGATGTCTTATGGGTTTATGGTCTAAGTTTCTCTCCTCTCACTTTAAACCTATGTTTTCAATTTTAGACTGTCTTGCTCCACCTCGCACACCTCCTGATCTTCAACTATTATCCAGGCAGTCATGTCCATTACTCATTCTCCATTCCCTAATCTTTCTTCACCAATTATCTCCTACTTCACATCCATTCTGCTGGCCCACACATTTCTCACATGACCTGTATTCCCTGTACTAGTAGGAATCACGGAGAGCATATAATTAGGCAGTAGGTACATGTTGGTGTCCAGACCACCCACGTCTGCCATGCAGTCAGCATGGTTTTGGGACGTGGCAGAGTAGTGGACACTTGGGCACTGTCAATAAAGAGGTTTGGGCCAACTTAGAATGTACTTGTTCTGATATAAAATGAGAAATAGAGTCATCAGTCTTCTTACATCTTGAACATTGCACAAGGAAGCAAAGAAATGCAAAGTGATTTGGTGACTCATCTTCCTCAGTTTTTACACCACAGCACAAAGACAACATCATTTCCGCAGAGTATGATGTACAAAACTCAACTCAAGACGTTCCGCTTCTTTGTGTCATATATCAGCAGGTAGACACTATAGATGCACAATGGAGATTATTCTGACTGGTTGCATCATGGCCTGCTATGGAAACACAAATGCCCAGGAATGGAAAAGTCCACAAAGAGTGAAGGAGGCAGCCCAGTCCATCACAGGCGAAACTCTCTTCACCATTAAACATATCTACAAGGAACGCTGTCTCAAGAAATCAGCATCCATCATCAAGGATCCCCCATTATCCAGGCCATACTGTTATGAATGTGCCACAACTCTGAGGGGCTGAAGGGAATCGCAAGATCGCTATTAATTTGGGTCTGGGACCCAGGAAATGAGAGAGACACACGCAGAATCCACAAGGGTGCTGAGCCAGCCTGTAAGTGTTGAGGTCCCGCCCCTAGGTTCCAAGATCTATCCTGTCTGCGCGACCATTCGCAGCATGTCGAGAAAGGCAGCTGAGAATGAGACCAGTTTAAATCCGGCCAGTATCGATTTGGCCGAGACGTTTTTACCGACCCTGTACCAAGAGGGTTTAGAGGGTGGTAAAACGGAGTATAGGAAAGTGAAAGAGAGTAAGGGAGAGGAGGTAATTCTACCCTTAGCCAGGAGGAAATTTATAGAGGCACGAAGTAAAGATGAGAAACAGGTAAGGCTGTTAAAAGGTCCAGGGTTGGACATGGATGATCTGTCTGGTTTGGCAGAACTGTTTGAAGAAGTTGAAAATTCTAAAGGTGTTCCCGATAATTAAATGAGGGCAGTCCTAGATGAAAAGGATGCCATTACCAGATGAGGTTGTTTCAGCCCGCAGGGTTGAGTTTACTCTGGAAGGGAGTTGCCCAGAGAGTAACTGGGAGGATCAGGGGAATTTAGAATTTGAAAAGGGTATGGGTATTGAAAGCCAGGAAGAGGCAGATGTCCCGTTTGAGTGTGTTCAAGATGTGGATGCACGTGGTACTGAACCTAGTAATGGAGCTCAGAAAAAGTCTGAGGTATTTGATTCAGTTGAAAAGGAATGCAGTCCTTGTGGGTCAGATGGACTTGGTTCAGTGAAGAAAGGGTTAACCTTGGTACTAGCGGGAAGTGTGAATTCCCAGTTGTTTTGTGTTCGAAGGTCTGTTAAAAGTTAGTGAGGAGATAAAAGGTGGTGAGGTGAATATTATTATTGAAGGAAAAGGGAAAAGTGTAGTTCCTAAATTGAATGAAGAAAATTTAAAGTCTGGATTGATGTCAGAAGCAGCAACCAGGCTACAGAGACAATGGCTTGGTAACACGGTGCCTGCGAATCAATTACAGGTTGATTTGGAATGTAAAGGTGCCCCACACGCTATTGTTATTCAAGATCGTGCTGTGAAGAGGCAGAATTTGAAATGCTGTTTGGACCAAGAGTTTAAATTGAAAACTCATGCTAACAACTTGCTTAAAATTAAAGAATTGTGTGGAAATTCGGAAAATGGTCTAAGTTTGGAACACATTGTTGATAAAATAACTCCTATGAAAGGAGCATGCAAAAGCTAATTCCACACTAGTATACAAGTTAACCATGTGGGAGTTAACTGGAAAAGGGGCGAGGGTTGACGGGATGTCATTTTAAATAACAGGATCCGGTTTTGAGGGATTTCGACAAAGCACGTGAATAATAAAGACAACCCCCATGGAAGATTGACTGTTAAGTTTGAAAGTAACATAAAGATTAGTATTTGCATGAACTTTTGAGGTATACACGTAAGCTAAGATCACAACTCTTTAGTTTTTGTTTGCTGAAGAAAAGGAAAATAAAAATAGGTGGTTATTAAATTGGAGTCTGATCCTACAAGACTTTATTAAGGTCCAAGATGTTAAGATATTAAAGGAAATGACAATGTAATCGTTAACTGTTTAGATGCTGAATTGAATGTATAACTGTATTACTCTGTGGTGAAAAAAAAACTCCTTTGTATTGTGTTAGATTCTGAAATCCTGTAAGACTCTGTATTAATTCATTTTTACCGATGGTAAAAATCTTTGAAGGAAGGGAGTGTTACGAATGTGCCACAACTCTGATGGGCCGAAGGGTACAAAGTCGCCCCCCCCCCCTCCTTTTTGAGAATCGCAAGATCGCTATTAATTTGGGTCTGGGACCCAGGAAATGAGAGAGAGACATGCAGAATCCTCAAGGTTTGGAATGTGTCCTCAGCGAAACAAAAACCCCTGATAACGGCTATTGTCTCTGGGAGACGGAATTGTGTATTGAGTACTGTACTATTCGTTGAAGCCCCTCAGGGGACGACCAGAGTGGGCTGGTTGAGGGATTGCATCATCCCAACCTGATTGACATCTGAGACCCCGTGAGTAAGGATAAAAGAGGGTCTGGGGGACAACCCCTTTAGATGCACCAGGAGAAATGCTAGAAATCCCGTGACAGCGTTTAATAGTGACAGCCGGTGGGGGGCTCGAGTGCATCCTTCCCTTTCCTGGGATTGGCGGCCTCACCACGGAAGAACAGCTTTAGCTAAAGGAGAGGCCACAAGTGAACGGCCACACCAACGAGACTCCCGATGGATCAAAATCATAAAAGGAAAAGCCGGCAAGTTTTTCTCCCAAAATTCTCTCTCTCTTTCCAACCAAAGGCTGCAGACTGAATGAACTGAGTGACTTTTATATTTCCGTCGGACAATACATTTATCCCCTAGACAATGATAGAGCTTATTTCTTATTGATTATTATTATACCCGCACTTTTAGATTTAATATTGACGACGTATATTACCTGTATGTTTGCATTGATATTATTTTTGTGTATTTTTACTAATAAATACTGTTAAAAATCGTATCATCAGACTTCAAAGGACCTCTCTATCTTTGCTGGTAAGTGACCCAGTTACGGGTTTCATAACAATACTCTCTTCTCACTATTTCCATTGGGGAGGAGGTATAGGTGCCTTCGGTCCCATACCATCAGGTTCAGGAACATCTATTACGTACAACCATCAGTATCTGGAACCAGTGTGGATAAATTCACTCACCTCAATGCTGAAATGACTCCACAATCTATAGCAAACAAGAGAAAATCTGCAGATGCTGGAAATCCGAGCAACACGCACAAAGTGCTGGAGGAACTCAGCAGGCCAGGCAGCATCTATGGAAAAGAGTACAGTCAACATTTCAGGCCACATTGTCCTGCCGTGGGGTTTCAGCCCAAGACGTCAACTGCCTTTTTTTCCACAGATGCTGCCTGGCCTGCTGAGTTCCTCCAGCATTTTGTGTGTCTTGCCACAATCTATAGACTCAAGTTTAAGGATTCTACAACTAATGTTCTCAGTGTTGTTTATTTACTTTATTCTCATTAGTTGCACAATTTGTTTTCTTTTGTACATTGGTAGTTTTTCAGCCTCCATGTATCGTTTTTTGTAAATTCTATTGTATTCCTTTATTTTTTCTCTAATGAACTTCAATGTAGTATCCAGTGATATATACATACTTTGATAATAAATTTACATTGACTTTGACTTTGACTCAAATCTGATTTGAAAACACTTGTGTATGTCTACCGCCAGAGACTCAACCAGACAACTTCAGTAAAGTTTTGAGGGACTGCTGTCCGGGCAGATTTACAGGCTTCACTGAGACATGAAGCTGAGATAGATGTGCAAGATCTCATGGAACTACTTACAGAAAACAAGTTTCCTCAATGTTTATTCCTCAACCAATATCACTACCACAGATGATCAGATTGATAACACCCTCACAATGGTCAAACCACTTAATATTTCCAATGCTTCCATAGTAATGACATAGTAATTACCGAGGATCTCACGTGGTTTGTACATATTGGCTGTGTGGTGGAAAAGGCACAACAGTGCCTCTTTCACCTCAGACGGTTGAAGAAGTTTGGTATAGACCCCCAAATCCTTTCTACAGGGGCACAATTGAGAGCATCCTGACTGGCTGCATCACTGCCTGGTATGGGAACTGTACTTCCCTCAATCGCAGTACTCTGCAGAGAGTGGTGCAGGCAGCCCAGCGCAACTGTAGATGTGAACTTCCCACTACTCAGGACATTTACAAAGAAAGGTATGTAAAAATGACAGCATCATTGGGAACCCAGGTCACCTGAGCCACAAACTGTTCCAGCTGCTACCATTCGGGTAGCAATACCGCAGCATTAAAGCCAGGAGCAACAGGCTGCGAGACAGCTTCTCCCACCAGGCCATCAGACTGATTAATTCATGCTGATGCAACTGTATTTCTATGTTATATTGACTGTCCTGTTGTAATACTATTTATTATAACTTACTATATATTGCACATTGCACATTTAGGCGAAGATATAAGGTAAAGATTTTTACTCCTCATGTATATGAAGGACGTAAGTAATAAGTTAATTCAATTCTCAAGTAACTCACTAAGCAGGAAAAGCTTTGGGACCATTTGCGTGTGATGATCTTCAGATAAGCAGGCCCAGGTGCGGAATAAACTCAGGGCTCGATAGTAGAGATAATGATGAAGATTTATTTGGAGAATAATAAAGGAATAATCAAATTAAGAGCTCACTTTCTCAATATTTGAGTACACAGAATGGTAGTTCACACAGAACTCAAATCCAGGACTCAGCAATGAGCACTGGTCCAGAATAACCTTAAATGGAACAATAATCCCAGGAAACCTATGCAGGTCGAAATCAAAAATGAATCACTCAAGAACGAGAAGCATAAGGAAACTATATTCACATAAAGAGCATCACAAAAAACATAGTGACAGCTTAATGATAAAAGTAGCCATTGAAGAATGCTAATAAACTCAAATAAATTACGTTCAGATGTGTTGAAACCTGCTGTTACACCGGTCCCCTCGCTGGTCCAAAGGGTTCATGACATTTGTGTATGAGCTTGCTCAATAGAGATGCATGTTTGTTTAGGGAGAGGCTATTCTGTGGAAACACTGCCTATAATTGTGGCCTGACTGGAGTCCCCATGATGCAACGATCCACAAATAAGAGGTATCTCCAGAGTGATGGTAATTTCCTAACCGGAATACCACAGTCTGTACAGATTGGTAATAATATCTCCTTTTCGCTGACGATCAACACTGATGCACCTCAGGAGTGTGTGCTTAGCCCACTGCTCTACTCTCTGTACACACATGACTGTGTGGCTAGGCACAGCTCAAATACCATCTATAAATTTGCTGACGATACAGTCATTGTTGGTCGAATCTCATGTGGTGGCGAGAGGCCATACAAATGTGAGATATGCCAACTAGTGGAATGGTGCCACAGCAACAACCTGGCACTCAGCGTCAGTAAGATGAAAGAGCTGATTGTGCACTTCAGGAAGGGTAAGACGAAGGAACACATGCCAATCCTCATAGAGGGATCAGAAGTGGAGAGAGTGAGCAGCTTTAAGTTCCTGGGTGTCAAGATCTCTGAGGATCTAACCTGGTCCCAACATACTGATGTAGTTATAAAGAAGACAAGACAGTTGTTACATTTTATCTGGAGTTTGCAGAGATTTGGCATTTCAACAAATACAATCAAAAACTTCTATAGTTGTACCGTGGAGAGTATTCTGACAGGCTGCATCACTGTCTGGTGTGGAGGGGTTACTGCACAGGACTGAAAGAAGCTGCAGAAGGTTGTAAATCTAGTCAGCTCCATCTTGGGCACTAGCCTACGAAGTAGGACATCTTTAGGGAGCAGTGTTTCAGAAAGGCAGTGTCCACTATAAAAACCTCCAGCACCCAGGGCATGCCCTTTTCTCACTGGTAGGAGGTACAGAAGCCTGAAGGCACACACTCAGCGATTCAGGAACAGCTTCTTCCCCTCTGCCAAAATGTTTCCTGAATGGACTTTGAAGCTTTGGATACTACCTCACTTTTTTTTAATATATAGTATTTCTGTTTTAGCACATTTTTAAAAATCTAGTCAACACACATAATTGATTTACTTGCTTATTTGTTATTATGTTTTATTTTATTTATTATTATTATTATTATTATTATTCTTTTCTCTCTCTGATGGATTATGTAGTGCATTGAACTGCTGCTGCTAAGTCAACAAATTTCACGTCACATGCCGGTGATAATAAACCGGATTCTGAGAATGCACACTACTGCTTCAGTCATGGGTCAGGTGTGTAAACAGGGACAGGAATAATCATGGTGCAGGCAGCAAAAACTCAGTCACGATTATTCCATCCCCACCCCACTCTACCCCCTGTAATCTCATAACTGTGTGGCCAGATCCTGCAGATCAGAATCAGAATCAGGTTTATTATCACTGATAAATGTCATCAGATTTGATGTTTCCTGGCAGCAGTACAGTGGAAGACAAAAAATAATTACTATGTTCAATAAAAAATGAAATATATAGTGCATAGAGAGTCATAACCCAAAAATTGATAAGCTGAAGTACAGGAAAGAGATGGAGAATTTATGACATGACAATAACCTCTCCCTCAATGTCAACAGAACAAAAGAGCTGGTCATTGACATCCGGAAGAGAGGTGCTGCACAGGCTCCTATCTCCCTCGGGATCAATAAAGTATGCCTGTCTGTCTGTACATCAACGGTGTTGCGACTGAGAGAGCTGACAGCTTCAACATCAGCAAGAGCATGTCTTGGTTCAAACAAGATGATGACATGGCCAAAATAACTCACCAATTCCTCCACTTCCTCAGGAGGTGAAATAAATTGTGAGTGCTCCTGTAAACCCTTACCAATTTTTATCACTGCACTCTGTGGCCATTTTTGGGTACACCTGAACACCTACTCGTTAATACAAATATCTATTCAGCCAATTATATGGTGGCCACTCAATGCATACAAGTATGCAGATATGCTCAGAGGTGCAATTGTTATTCAAACAAAATCAGAATGGGGAAGAAATGTGACCTAAGGGTTTTCCACAATGGAATGATTGTGGGTGAATATCTCAGGAACTGCTGATCTCCAGGGATTTGTATGCACAACAGTCTCCAGCGTTTACAAAGAAGGATGTGAAAATGCCTTGTTAATGAGAGAGGTTGGAGGAGAAAGGCCAACCTCGTTCAAGATGAGAGCAATTACTGGTAGCTGTTATTACATAACTTGCAGGTTTGAATTTCTCCAATCCAGGCTTTATGAGTCAAGGTTAACGTTGGTGATGGCACCTTCTATAGTCATGGCATATAGAATAAAGCTCCCACTCAATAAAGTGTCTTCATTTGACCCCGAAGAGAATCTGTGCTAAATCAAAACACGTGTCGATTATTTTATTCCTGGTGTTTATCAAAATGACAGTGAGTATTTTAGCCTTTGTTGGCAGTAGTCTTTGCTTTTCACCATTTCCAAGCAGAGGGTCAAATCTTTCAGCTCTTTCCAATTAAATGTATTTTCTCCTGGGTATGTGTACAAAGGTGCCAGTTGCGCTCTTGGTTACACACAGGCACTTTTCCGTGAGGTAGCTCATGGCAGAACCCTCCTTAAGACAAAGATCCTGAGGCTGAGTTCAGCATGACTCAACACAAGCTAGGAGTCTGAATCTTGGCTGAAACATCTGGTTTTTGCTGGATGTTTCACAAATTTGCCAGAGTTCTTTGACGACATACCGGGCAGGGTCAATAAAGTAGAACCAGGAGAGATAATGCACTCTGGAGTTATAGAGAGCATTTTGGAAGATGAACAAGGCAATACTTCTCACAGTATTTCATCTGGCTCTTGTGGCTTAATGGAGACCAAACACAATTTTTGAGCGTGAGAAGTATGAAGAGACCAGGAAAAAGGGATTGTTCTTATAGCTAGGAGATGTAAGTGGTGATTAAGAGACACTTTGATAAGAGTAAAAAAGAAGAGAATATTTTCAATATCCATAAGTCATAGTGTTATGGTATTTTTCAAAGTGTCAGCTGGGATTTGTTTCAACGCAGCAAGTTATTTTGATTGGGAACACTACCTCAAAGAATCACAGAACCCAATTCAATAATAACTTTCAACGGTGAATAAGACAGAGCAGCTTGCGGCTACGAGGGAGCACAATGTGAGACAAGAGGGATTCTGTCTTTTGAAAGAAAGATCCGATTCTGTTAATGATTTTGATGTCTGCTGCTGGGCAAATAGGATTTACCATTTGCTGAGCAAAATTCCCCTTTGAATGACTGGTGTGATGCCAGAGGGGGAGGCAATGCAAAGGGAAGGGAGGTGGATGGAGATCTTATCAGAAAGGCCACTCAGTCTGAGTTTTGCAAGCCACTGTGTGTGGGAATGTTTTTTTTAAGATTAAAGATTAGCTTTATTTGGCCAATGAACATACTTCAAAACATAGAGTGAACCTCAAAGATATCCCCGTTGATCTGCATCTAAATCCATTGTTTTCATCTTTCAGATTATAAAAAATGTGCCCAGTGCAATCCATCAACTGAAGTCCTTGCCTAATACCTTTAGATCTGAAGCTTTGTTTAATATTTGCTAAGGGAACAAAGATGAGCCATGCTTTATCTGGCAGAACTATTCACTACTGCAACCCTGAGGAGACCCTGGAAATCCTGTCTGTACAAAGTCCAAAGGAAAATCCAGCGGATGCCTATCTTCTGGTAATAATATTGTCAATCTCTTAAAGCCTATTGAAGCAAATGACTATTTTTTAACCTTGAACAGAAAACATAATGCTGGAAGAACTCAGCAAGGGGAACAGCGAGAGAGTGAGAGAGAGGTTCATATAAGTTCTGACATAGAGAGAGAAAAGATTTGCCTTAAAGGGAATTTCCTCTTCCCTCCCAGTTTCTTCTTCTCGGAAATGGTTTGGAAAAGGTGAGCAACTTCAAGTTCCTGGTGTCAACATCTCTGAGGATCTATCCTGGGCTCAACATTTTGATGCAGTTACAAAGACGGTACAACAGTGGCTTTGTTTCATTAAGAGTTTGAGGAGATTTTGTATGTCACCAAAGACTCTTGTAAATTTCTACAGATGCACTGTGAAGAGCATTCTAACCGTCCGCCTCACCGTCTGGTATGAGGGGGCAGGGGCATTGCACTGCAAAGGATCGAAATAAGCTGCAGAAAGTTGTGACCTTGGCTCCAACATGGGCACTAGACTCCCCAGCATCCAGGACATCTTATAGGAGTGGTGCATATCATCAAGGACCCCCATCACCCAGAACATGCTCTCTTCTCATCGCAACCATAAAGGAGGAGGTACAGGAGCCTGAAGGCAAACACTCAAATGATTCAGGAATAGCTTCTTCCCCTCTGCCATCAGATTTCTAAATGAACATTGAACCCATGAACACTACCTCACTACTTTTTTCTGTTTTTGCCCTACTTATTTAACTTTTTAAATATATATATATATTTTTTTTTACTGTAAGTTACAGCTTTTATTATACATTGCAATGTATTACTGCTGCATAACAAAAATTCACGACATATGCCGGTGATATTAAACTTATTTTGATCCTGACTAATCAATGCACTAGTGAGAGAAGACAAATGATAATCTTGCAGGTTGATTTGTGTTGCTGACAGAATGCTATATTACTTACAACTACTTTCTACATCACAAAAATATAGAAGTTGGACCTATAAAGCCAATGAACTCACGAGATTCTGCAGATGCTGAAAATCCAGAGCAACTTACACAAAATATTGGAGGCACTCAGCAGGTCAGACTGCAGTCAACATCTGGAGCTGAAACCCATTATCAGCACTTGATGAAGGGTCACAGCCCTAAATATCGTCTGTTTATTCTTCTCCATAGGTGCAGCCTGACCTGCCAAGTTTATAAAGACAACGATCTAGTATAAAATGTAAACTGTGTTTTAGTAATTTGTTGGTTTCTGATGAAATAACAACAGTGGTTAGGGCCATCTATGAATATGTCAACCCTCACATGTAAAGAAAACCTTGGAGAATAAATACAGAAGCGAGAATGTCCATGCTTACTGGGTCGGTTGGTGGGAGCGAGCATTATAGAGCATTAAGTTGCTGCTCTGCACTGCTTTGGAGCATTTTAGAATAGAGCAAAACCGTGAGTTTATTAGGAGGTCTCATTCTTTCTCATTCCAGAGACTTCTACAGACGTTGTTACTCATTCTCACATTCTGTTCCTGTTCCAGATCTCAGCATTTGCATCTTCCTTTGTCTATTTACTTAATTGTTTGATTTTTTTATTGAGATACAGCACAGACTAGGCCCTTCGGCCCTTTGAGTCATGCCATTCAGCAACCCCCAATTTAACCCTAGCCAAATCACAGGACAACTTACAATGGCCAATTAACCTACAAACCGGTACAGGCTTTAGACTGTGGGAGGAAACCAGAGCACCCAGAGGAAACCCACACGGTCGCAAAGAGAACATACAAACTCCATACTGACCACAGCGGGAATCGAACCTGTGTCACTGGTACTGTAAAGTATTGTGCTAACCACTACTCTCCAGTGCCACTTACTTGCTACCTTACTACTGGTGGGCACACTATTCATCTCTGAAGTCACCACGTCCAAATATGGTAACTTTTTCACGTTGCTACAATCACAGGTAGTCTGAAAAATTGGTCGTTTGTAGCCACATTTGTAACCAAGACTGGGTTTAGCTGCGGTATCCTCCATCAAGTAATGAGCCACTGTTACATACAGCGCCCCCTATCAAGGAGTAAAATTAAAATAATGATCACTTTGTTGAGCTGATGGCTTTTGTAGAATTTGTGGGTTTTGTGCTCTCACGGAAAGTAAGACAATAGAAGAAACAATGGAGGATTAAGATGTTGGGAATGATTTAGTATTTCAAGTTATTAATAAACGTCTTCTATTTCGGTCACTGCCAATCCAAATTTTTAACTTAAAAATTCCAAAACACCCTAATAGGATTTTGATGTTATGTCATTTTCAGAGGCAGATCATACTTTTGTGCTTTGTAACAAAAACAGGAATAATATTGGAAGAAGCGATTGGACGTGGATAGATTTTGCAGAATAGCTTTTTGATTGGTTTTCTCGGTTTGTTATTTTATGACGTTTCACTTTGCAACAGATGTTAACAGTTAAATTAAGCTCCATTGCTTTATGAAATCCTCTTTTGCTGTGCTTCTGGTTATCTGTTCACTGTGGAGTGAGGAGGTTATAGTTACAGGAAATTTAATCACATCCCTTGCTCCAGAAATATACATGGCAAATCCAGGTCGCTGACCATCCTATCCTATGCTGGATCTGAAACGTTCCCTTTCTCACTCCTAGTTGGAGAAACGTATAGGGCAAAGGAAGTCCGAGGTAAGATCTTTACACAGAAAGTAGTGTGTATGTGAAATGCCCTGCCGGGGGCAGTGGTAAAGGCAAATACATCTACAGACATTTAAGGGACTCTTAGATGCACATGGATGATTAAAAAAAATGGAGAACCATGTGGGAGGGTGTGGTGAACTACATATACCTGTCTGGACATGCCCACTGCTGACTGCTCCTGTGGCTCCTCCCACAGACCCCGGTATAAAGGCAATTGGGGCCTGAGCCCGGCCTCATTCTCCAGGATGTAGCATGGTGGTCAATTGCTGCTTGTTCTTTCTTCCAGTCAATAAAAGCCAATATCTCACCTCATGTCTCGGAGAGTTATTGATGGTGCATCAGAGGGAAAGGTTAGATTGATCTTAGAGTAAGTTAAAAGATCAGCACAGTTTCTTGGGCCGAAGTGTTTGGGCTGTGTTGTAGTTTCCTTTTTTCTATGTTCTAATTTTTAATTTGGTTCTAATTCCAGCTAATTAGTCTTTGAAAAATAAATAGCTGCTCCCTCTGATGCACTCCACATCTAATTATAAAAGCCAGCATGTCATTAAATGTTGGCATCAAAAGACAACGTAAGGCTGCCAAATTAACCTGAGTTGAAATGAACATTCACTTCACTAAAAATTAAATGCAAGATGCTCTTTGAAGAATAGTTTTATAGAATATTATGCCTGGTACAGTGGAATTTTCAGACCCCTGATTGGCAGAGTCGAACAGAAAAAATCACTAATTACTTTCTAAGACAGATGCTGCTCAACCCCAAGCTCCTGAAACACAAACTGAGCTGACAGCTCAGCTGAAATCTGTTAACCACACCAGTCTGCAATGGATTCTAGTCACCTGGACTTTGGAACCAAGTCACTAGAGTCTTTGGTGACTTTGATAACTGACTGGAGATGCTGGGGCAAATGAGAGTCCTCAGTTGTGTTGGGTTAGTCATTAAACTGATACCGTTATGTCGAAGAAGAGTATTTCATGACACATGGGGCAGTGTGGTAGTATATCGGTTAGTGCAATTGTCTTACGGGATCAGGATTCAATTCCACCATTGTCTGTGAGGAGTTTGTACGTTCCTCTTATGACCGCATGGGTTTCCTCCCCCATTCCAAAGCCATGTGGGTCAGTGAGTTATGGGCATGCTATGTTTGGTGCACCTCTTGCAGGCCGCCCTCAGTACATCTTCAGGCCATGTTGGTCACTGACACAAATGACACATTTCACTATATGTTTTGATGTAGATGTGACAAATAAACCTAATTTATGCTGTTTTACTAATAATGGACATAGGAAAGTTTGCTAAGGAAATCCTAAATAATAATGCATTGATGGTTACTTTGGTAACTCATCCTAAGACACTGCTTCATAAGTATAATCAGTCAATATTTGCATGACATTAGAACCATAAACTTTAGTCACAGAGTGAGGTTTTAAGGATCATCTTAATGGCAATGGTACCTGCATGTTTAAAGTGGGGAATTGCACAGACCTGGGCATTTGAAAGATTCACTCTATTTGTCACATGTACATCAAAACATCGAAATGTGTCATTGATGTCAATGGCTAAACAAACCGAGGATTGTGCTGAGGGCAGCCTGTAAGTATTGGCATGTTTCTCATGGCAGCTTAACATGCCCACAGCTCACTAAGCCTAACCCGAACTTTTTTGCAGTGTGGGTGGAAACTAGAGCGCCCGGTGGAAAAGCATGAGGTCACGGGGAGATTCCTTCCAGACAGGGTCAGGATTCAAACTCCAGTCGCAATCGCTGTTTGGCTGCAGAGCATTACACTAAGTCATCAGTGATGGAGTGAGGTCAAGCTGGGAAAAGATCTGAAACACAAAGATCAAAAAGATTAGCTTTAATTGTCACATGTGCATCAAAGCATTGAAACATGCAGTGAAATGGATTGTTTGTGTCACCTTTTGTGATGTAGACTGATGTGCAGAATGGCCTTAATTGGCTCCTATGTCTTATGTACTGGGGACAGCCTGCAAGGGTTGCCATGCTTCCAGCACCAAAATACAGCCGGCTCTCCTTATCTGCGGATTCAACCAACCGCGGATCGGGAAAACCCGGAAGTTATCTTTCCAGCACTCGTTGTTTGAGCATGTACAGACTATTTTTTTGTCATTATTCCCTAAACAATACAGTATAACAAATATTTACATAGAATTTAAATTGTATTGGGTATTATAAGTAATCTAGAGATCATTTAAAAGTACAGGCGGTCCCCGGGTTATGAACTAGTACTGTTCCTGAGTCCGTCTTTCAGGCAGATTTGAAATCGGAACAGGTACATCCGGTATTATTTAACGTCAGTTAGTAAAACATTTTTCTTAGTATATAGTACATATTTTACCTTTCTATGCATATAAAACTTAAGAAACATACGTATTTCAATATTTAAACCACTGTGTTGTTTAGTAATAATTGTAGCTTTCATCGGGGCAGGACCTTTCACATTCTCCATTAAAATTGTTCCGATCGTTGACCGACTGTAGCCTAATGCTTTTCCAATGACCGTTGGCGTTTCACCTCTTTCCGATCGCTTTATTACTTCCACCTTATTTTCAATCGTGATCGTGATTATTTTCGTGAACAGAAACACTGCGGATTCAGAGCTGCAACAGGTCCTAATGTCTACTGCACTGAGACAGGTTAAATAAAGTCTGGGGTTCCACTGGGTCCTAAAGACCACCATGCTCAGACAGGTTAAATAAGGGACTTGAGCATCCGCGATTTTTGGTATCAGCGGGGGGGGGGGGGGGGTCCCAGAACCAATCACTGTGGATAAGCAGGGTCGACTGTACCATGCACACAACTTACTAATCCCAATGCATACGTCTTCGGAATGTGGGAGGAAACCAGAGCACCCGGAGGAAACCCACACTTTCATGGGAGAAAACTTACAAGCTCCTTACAGACAGTGGTGGGAATTGAACTTCAGTCGCAATACTAGTTCTGTAAAGACTACACCAACCACAAAACTAAGTCATCAGTGGAGGAATTAGAAGTACGCAAGAGGCCCAGGTGGGAAAGTCATGGGGAGATCTGAAACACACTGAAATTAACGTGAGCTCTGTAGAGTTTGTCAGCTTCCTTCAGCAACAACTGTGAATGTTAAGGTGGATAGCAAGTGGTTAGGATGTGAAGCCTAGAATACCGCTGATGGTTTCAAATCCTCCTCCAAAGAAAGTGGTCCTCTGTCCCACCATTTTATCAGGAGTGAGAATCTTCTTTCAAACGTTGGACGGATTTGCTGTAGTGGCATATTTTCCATCCTGTCCCTCAGTTTGATCATCAGAGTTGGCAAGGTTAAATTATTCCATGGTGACATAATCAGCAGAAGTCTGGCCTCCAACAGGAACTGCAGGAGATCTCTAGCTTCTGTGTAACACAAGCACAGGTGCATTAAATTGGGACATCAAGAACTGATTATCCACACGAGGCATTGATGCTTTTGAATGCACTGATCTGCTTTAGATGCCAGGCAAGAAGTTCTGAAAATATACAAAAGGAATTTCAGTGCCTGCAGAGGAAAATAACATTTCAAAAAGCGATTATGAATGATCCCATGAAGAAGTTTGATGAGAAATTCTAAAAAAATGCTGAATGGCAATTTAATAAAGGTCTTAAAAATTGGGAAAGGGTTTGATAGAACAGACTTAAACAAAATATTTCCAAAGATTGGGGAATCTGAAGATATATTTTTGAAGTTATTAGAAGTTCTGGTCAAAGAGTCCATAAAGTATGAAACAGGAGAGGATTTGGTGATAGTTGAGAGACGTGTAGAGCCGGGGAAGGAAGATAGGAATTGTTAAAGTCATGAGATACAAGAGATTGTAGGTGCTGGAATCTGGAACTGCAAACACGATGCTGGAGGAACTCAGCGTGTTAGATAGCTCTAGGGAGGGTAAAATGGACAGTCCATTTTTGGGGTTGAGATCCTTAATCTGAACTCTTTTAAAAAGAGATAGAAATGTACAGTATAGGGTGGGGAACTAGCCGGGGCAGTGTAGGGGTTAAAATCACATGTGCCGCACCCATAAATTCAAACATCAAAATAGAAAGCTGGATAAAAGTTCTGTTGGTTACTAAGAGTTAACGTGCCTGGTATGCACCCATCAGTTCTTCAGTTTTAATTTTAAAGTTCTCAAAGGAAACTCATTGAGACATTCCCTCTGTATTGTTGTTTGCCACTCTCTGCAACACACTTGTCACCTCACTTTCCAATTCTGATCAAAGATCAACATTATTCATGATATAATGTACACTTATATCTATTAGAAGATTGTTGAAAGATCGTTGACCAAAAATGACAATAATTGTTTCCTCACTGATGCTGCCTGGCCTGAGGGAGGCTTCAAGTGTTCTGCTTTTGCTGCACTTCCTCATTTTGACCGCACTTGGTACCTTGGGAAATCACTGGGCGTGTTGACTCTGCTGCCTTGCACTCTCTTGCCCCGTCCTTTCATAGTTTAATGCACCTTCAGCTCACTCTGTGAACATGAACAGCAGCCGTGTGGGTAAGCAGAGAACATACATGGGTTGGCTTCAATGGGGTTAATCTGATCATACCCATCACTGTCTGTTGCTCCAACAGTTGAAAGAAAACCGGAAGATTGGAAAATGACAGAAACACTGAGCAGGTCGGTCGGCTTCTGTGGAGGGAAAGAGACATTTAATGTATTGAGTCAAAGGTGCTTTGTTAGAACCAGGAAACCCTGATGCGCAAGTAGTATGGCAGTGTAGTGGTCACCATGATGCTTTACGGAATCCCAGCCACTGCCTGTAAGGAGTTTAAAAGTTGTCCCTGGGTGTTTCATCCCACATTCCAAAGGTGTACAAGTTGGAGTCAGTAAATTTTGGGAATGCCATGATGGCACTGGAATTGTGGCGACACTTGCCATGCACATCATTGACACAGTTACACATTTTGCTGGATGTTTCGATGCTCCTGTGTACCTATGACAAATGAAGCGAATCTTTATCTTCAGAACGTTAACTCTGCTTCCCCCCCACCCACTCACAGATTCTGCCTGACTTGCTGAGAGTTTCCACTCTGAAATCTACGTTCCTGCACTGAGCATTCAAAATAGGCCCATTCCTTCAGCAGGCCATCGGTAGAAGAATAGCGCAGGTCACCAAGTGGAGTCTGATCTACATAATGATTGATATCTCGCCTTTACCTGAATGGCAAGACTAAGTCACGAGAGCCATGGTAATGTTCATAAATGGCTTGGCAGTAAGGGAAGTAAGAACTCCCAGGGTCAATTATCAGTTTTCTGTTGTATAACTTCCAGGAAACATTTGATTTCTGACCAGTATTGTCAGACTTTGCCACTTGCAACAACTTGGGATGGTGTGCTAATTAGGAATGCTGGAGTGCCCTTTTAAGAAAAATTATTATCAAATATAAACTAGGTGTCCATTTTTCATGAAAATATCACACAATAGTTTCAAAGAGGCAGAATTAATTGTAGCCTTTTAAGTGTTAAAATATTCATCACTTTGAAATGCAAAATTGCCTCAATTGCAGAATGTTGATTAAATTAGCAACAAACACTACACTCACAATTTGAGATATTGATGTATTTTTTCCCCTTGCCACCTCATTTTGTTTCTACAATGGTGTACACCTCTTCTCTTCTACTCTGTTATGCAAGCAGCCAATCTTTATTGTGTATCCTCTCAAACAGCTGGTGACAACCTATGGGAGGTGTCACAGAAATCCCTAGACCAGGGGTTCCCAACCTGACATCCACAGACCCCTTGCTTCATGGTATTGGTCCATGGCATAAGAAAGGTTGAGAACCCCTTGCCCTAGATCATCTCCAAAAACTTCTAGTCTCAACAACATTACAGAGTTCAACAGCAGTGGAAGTCATTTGGCCCAATGCACCTCTGCTGACTTTTTGAAACTTTATTAAGTTTATTATATCATTCCTGATATATTGCAATAACTTCTTTCCTTCAAGATACTCACATGGAACCTAGATGCTAAAGCAAAGAATTAATCAAGGGGATATTTATAATTTTCTTGGTGATGATGGTTGGGATTATGGTGAGCAAGGCCTGAATAGTTTTAATGGCCTTCAGAGCTCAGATTAGATTTGGTAGCTGAGGTTTTCTTTGGTACAAAAGCATTTTTGTGCAAGTTCTCCCTTGGAAGAGTTCATTATTTCCTGGTGAGCATAATGCCACACACTAATTTGGAACAGTGCAAGTGGGTCTGAGAACAATTGCAGACAGAAACAGCAACAGTGTTGGTCAAATGAATTTAAACTTTACTTCAACAGTCAGAGGGACTCAGTACAACTGTCTTGCCACATTCACTTGTTCAAATTCCAACTTAAAATACACAGGCAACTAGAAAGCTCACAGAGAATGTACAAAGGCTTCAGGTAAGCCGTCTCACAAGATCCAAGGCTGCAGGAGAAAATCAGACAACTCACTTTACAAAAGAAAGGCTAGATCCAAGGTAAGTCCTTTCATAGTACTGTCACAGTTAAAGCAATTCCACAGAAAATGACTAACTCTACTAGGTGATTCTAACAAACAGAACAATTATCAAGGCTGGGTAACTGTTAGACGCAGCCTTAAACAACTATCAGTCAGTCTCAGGTGTGCTTAGTAATCCAATTGAGATTTCTCCTAGTGATTAGGGATAAGGATCTTGGTCCAGAAGATGACATCATTGCTTTGGAGGTGTCAGCGCCACCAGCAGGGCATTTCAGGTGCTACACGATTGCTGCCTCTCAGGAAAAGCCTTTAAAGAGAAGCCATTCTTGTAAGTTCCACAAGTAAAGATACTTGATACCGGCACCACTGGAGAAGTTGGCATTCCATTGCCCAACCAGCTTCATTATTAGAAGGTTCATTATTTCCACAGACATTTGTAAATGGATTTTTATAGTGCTGCTGGAAGTTGGTAGTTATTCAGCCAGCTATTGATGGGAGGGGAAATGGTATGTGACTCAGAAGACTGTGCGCCTGTCCTCCTTTGCCCTTCTAGATGGAGGAGGTAGTGGGTTTTGACAAATCATTTTCTGTACATTGATCCGACTGTCAAATCCCATGTTCAAAAATATTATTATCCATGAAAAATTTGTTGAAAAATATTCAATATGTTTAGGTCTGAAGCCAAAATTTCATCTGTTCCAGCTTTGTATCCTCTGTTAGTCATGTTGCATCAAGTACTTGAGAAGCCCGTAAATAATCACCAGGAATGTACCATTTTATTAGCAGACTGAAGACAACAGTTAACATTAACTGTTTATATTCCATTGTGAAGTGTGAGTTGGAAACCATTGAAGCAATAGTTACCAAAGCTGCTTGTGGATGATGACGCTGGTCAGCATAATCTATTTGTAACATTCATCATCTTGACAAGTCTACATAAGTGGCTGAAGCAAAGAAGACAAGGGCAATACTTGAAAACAGTAATAGCTACAGACCAGGCATCTTGTTTTGATGCATCCCCATTTTTTGCCTGGTATCATCATCCTGTTTAACTGTAACCCACCTCCCACCACCCGAGAGCCTCCCTTTTCCTTTCTTGCCCTTCTCCCTTTGTCTCCATACTCATTTAAAATGTGTTTTATTTTAAACTTACTCCAGATCTGATTTTGACTCACAAATCGGAGAGTGTATCCTATGTAAACAAGCTGAGTACAATGTTCATACTGTCCATACAGGTCAATTCATTACAAAAGTGCACTGAGGCAGTGCAAGATAACACAATAGTAGCAGTAGGCCTCCGTTAGTCTCAATAGACCATGGATTTGCACCTTTGGAAAGTTTCCAGGGAGCAAGCCTGGGCAAGGTTTTTTTTTATGGAAGACTGGCAGTTGCCCATGCTGCAAGTCTCCCCTCTACACGCCACCGATGTTGTCCAAGGGAAGGGCATTAGGACCCATACAGCTTGGCACCCGTGTCATCGCAGAGCAATGTGTGGTTAAGTGTCTTGCTCAAGGACACAAATGCAGTCACCCAAGGCTCGAACTAGTGACCTTCAGATTACTAGACGAACGCCTTAACCACTTGGCCACATGCCAACACACTAAGGTAACACAATAACACAATGCAGAATAAAGTGTCGCAGCACAGAGAAAGGGCACTGCAGATACGCAGTAATGCGCAACACCCCAGTGAGGTAGATTGTGAGGCCATGCACGTTGACAAAGAAGTGCCTCTTTCTCTGTTACGACCTATCACGAGTTGTGAGTTACTTGATTGAATACCTGACACCACAGCCTCTCTTTAGGCCATGAGATTATCTCTTTACATCCAGACAGCCTCAATGGCCAATATGTCAATCATCCAGAGATGTACGTCTTCTGCTCACTGACTGGTGGTGAGCTCACTAATGTAAGCAGAGACTCTATCACTCTATCACAAGGGCTGTGGAATTACAGGATTCCATAGATTCTATAAAGATAAAGGTTAGCTTTATGTGTCACATGTACATAGAAACATTGAAATATACAAAGCATTGAAAAAGTATTCGGCCACCACAGGTATTTTCATGTTTTAAGGTCTCATTTTCTAAATTTAAAAGTAGGATTCCTTGGGCTAATCTACATACCATTGTGCATCATGTCAAAACGAAAGAAAAATTCCTGTCAACATTTTACTAAAAATAAAAAAAACATGACTGTGAGGCTGAAAAAGCATTCATCCCCTTTGTAATTACTACACCGACTTTCCTCAGGTGCAATATGTTATCTTACAAACTCACCCAATTTGTTGATGTAGATCAATTGGATCCCCAGTTTTCAATGAATAAATACCCCCTTTCTTTGTAAGGTCCAAGATGGTGATAGATTTTCAACAGACCCCCAAACCAAAATGAAGACAAAAGAGCGTTCAAGACAAATCAGGGAAATGATGATGAAGCGTCACAAATCTGGAGAAGGTTACAGGATTATCTGAACATATATCGGAGTTCAGTGCAGTCCATCATGAAAAAGTGGAAAAATTATGGAACCTCAGCCATACTGCCTGGATCAGACAGCCCCTCCAAACATAGTCACCAGAGAAGAACATCACTTGTAAAAGAGACTACTGTGATGCCAACAGTGACTTGAGTGAGCTACAGGTGTCAGTGACGACAACTGGTAATGAAGTTCATGGCTCCACAATCTCTAAGGCCTTGGACAAATAGAGTTATTTATGGAAGTGTGGCAAGGAGGAAGCCCTGGCTAAAAAACAAGTACATACTGTACCTATCCGTAAAGCCTTTGCAAATGATCTCTTAGATCATACTGTAAAAATATGGAAGAACGTCTTGTGAACAGATGAGACTAAATTGTAACCTTTTGGCCTCAACACTAAGCAGGACTCGTGGTGTAAATCTAATGCTGTGCATCAGCTGGGTAACACTGTCCCTACTGTAAAGTATGGTGGAGGTAGCATTTGTGCTATGGTGATGCTTTTCAGCATCAGAGACTGGAAATCTGGTCAGGATTGAAGGCAAGCTGAGTACCTTGCACTGCCTCAGTGCATTGTTGTAAATATGGAACAATTCTGGATAAAAACCTGCTAGAAAGCTTAAACTGGGGAGGAAGTTCATCCTTCAGCAGGGCAACAACCCCAAGCACACTGCTATAGCAACCACGTAGTGGCTTCAAATGAAAATAGTTTATGTCCTGACTTTAACCTGATCAAACATCTCTGGCAAGAACTCAAGCTTGCTGTCCACCACCACTCCCCAACTAACCTGCCACAGCTTGAGCAACATTTCAAGAAGGAATGGGCAAATCTTGATCCATTAAATTGCGCAAACCTAATGGAGATCTATCCAAATAGCTGCGAGCGTTGGTTTAACTAAGAAAAGAGCAAAGGGATACTTCCCTATCATCTGTGGCTAAAACAAATTACTCTTTAATTCTGGAAAAAGAAATAGAAGAAGTTATTAATAGATGGAGACACCTGCCAGCATCAATCCCAGCCCGTATATCGGTCATTAAAATAAACATCTTACCCTGCATTAATTTTATCAGCTCAATGATCCCACTTGCGTTTCCAGCAAGTGCAAAAACTTTTTATTGGCAAAAACTGGACTCCTTACTACAATGCTATGTTTGGACCGGTAAATGACCCAATATAAAGTGGTCAGCTCTACAATTCAAAAAGTCAGATGGGGGACTGGCATGTCCAAATTTTAAACTGTATCACTGAGCATTTGTATTAAAAAGTCTTAGCTACTGGATGGAGGAGGATAAAGTTTTGTCATGGAAAAATACAGAACAAGAGCTAATAGCATCAATAAGGTTGAAGGACTTTCTCCTTTGATGCACCATCAATAACTCACACTGAGACATAAGGCGAGATATCAGCTTTTATTGACTGGAAGAAGGAACCAGGAGTGAGTGTGCATCATACTATGTCCTGGAGACTGAGGCCGAGCGTCAGGCCTCAGATCTCCTTTATACAGGGGCCTGTGGGAGGAGCCACAGGAGCAGTCAGCAGGGGGCATGTCCCGACAGGCATATAGTTCACCACATTCTTATAGGTATGTCTACCAAAAAATATGATTTGTATTACAGTCCAATTTTAACCCATATGCTACAAGTGTTTAGAGCAGCAGAAAAATTCCTAAAATTTAAAAGCGTATTTTGCAAGTCAGCTCCATTATGGAACAATAATTATTTTTTATCTGGGGGAGACCATTCACTAACAGAACTTGGGAGGATAAAGGTATTACTACTTTTCAAGATATTAATGGGGCAAGTACTATGCTTAGATTTCAAGAACTAGTATCTTGATATAATATTGATAAACACTCTCTTTTCTTCTACATTAGAGTAAGATCAGCTTGTAAAACCTACGGGGTTCCCTGGGGGTCAGATTTAAAGGACCATCCCATTTTAAGTTGGATACAGAGTGCTCCAAGACAGACAGTGTCATATATCTATGACAAATTAAACTTCCAGAAATATATACCCGCATCAGGAATGAAAGCCTGGGATAGGGACATACCTGAATGGGGCCAAGACTTGGACTGGGATGCGATTTGGGAAAATGCTGCTGGTGCTTCGAAAAACCCAAATCATCTGTATATACAGTTGAAATTTTGTCATAGAACATATCTAACATTGAGAATTAGGCATCAAATGGGACTGGTTCCTGACCCATATTGCTCATTTTGTCTCCACGGAACCGTTGGCTCTTTTATACATATTGTTTGGGAATGTCCAGGGGTTTTTGGTTCGTGAGGGAAGGTTATTAGTACTCTTACAGAACTAAAGAGGGTACAATTACCAATGAACCCTGCTGTACATCTTCTAAATGATGACTCCCACCTTTCCCTTATGGAAAAAACACGCAAAGTCTGGCTGGCAGGCCTGACTGCAGCTAAGAAGATTGTAGTCCAGTGTTGGAAACCTGCTCATGATATTTCAAGTACTCACTGGCTTCAGAGCTTTTTGGACATTTCTTACCTGGAATTATCATCGGCAAGAGTAAATGATGCACGACCAAACACAATCTTAATGTGGACAGATTTTGATATCTAACTTAAAAGATCTTTTGTTAAAATAGGAATGCTCTGTCTGTGTATGCACTACTATTCAGTTGGTTGGTGGAGGGGAGGGGGTGGGGGGGAAGCGAGAGGGGTGGCTGGGTTAAACAGTCAAAATATAATTGGCAACTGGTTGTATTGAATGTAATTTGTTGGTGTTGCAATTAAAATTAGTGATAGAAAAAGAAAAGAGCAAAGGGGATTAATATTTCTGAACTACTGCCATATGAGTTTTTGAATTTTTAGTGTTTCATGCTTTACAATTTTCCCTATTTTTTGGACTCTACTGTGAAAAGAAGCATGACGTTCACAAATAAATTGAACAAAATCCCTGTTTGTAATACTCATTTATGTAAATAAAGGGTTGTGGGCTGAATACTTTTACAAGGCACTGTAGATCATTCGCATCAATGACTTACGCAGTCTGAAGATGTGCTGGGTCTCCCTGCATTCACTAACCCTAACTATCTGTCTTTGGAATGTGGGGGTCTTTTGAAGGTGTTCTCAATGCTGGGGAGCGTAGTGCCTGTGAAGGAGTTGGCTGCATGTCATCTCTAGATAACTATCGAACATACTATTTACATTATTTTTTATGAAGCATTTTGAATGCATTAGATAGTCACGTTATTTGGGTAAAGAGAATTTATAGTGCTTTACAGAACCTTGTGACCCTGCCAAATCTTTTCCAGCAAACAATGCTCTTGCTGATCCATCTCTATTATCAGATCTGTAGCCATTTTTCACAACACAGAGTTTTGCAAACGAGAGAGCAGATTAGAGATCAACTTTGGTAAGCGACCATGGGATTGCAGACAGCTACACAGCTTTGTTTCAGATAGTACAGCATAGCCACTGAAAGGCCATGGGGTCTCACTTTAACACCTCATATAAAAATGGGACCTCTGGCAGTAGAGTGCTCCTTCAATTTTGTTTTAAGCGAATGGAAAGCTATGAAGATTGGTATGAAATAGAACTCGGTTGCAAGAAACCTATTACCAGAAATCTGGAATTTAAAAGGGAGAATATTTTGCTCCATATAAGCAAGGACACAGCTGGAATACATTAGTGACCATCAGAACTTAGAAAACAAGCATTGGCCTTAGGGAAATGGTATATAGTCACCAGAATGGTACCAGAGTGTCAAACCACGAGCAGGCGATACACTAGCTAAGAGTGTTCTCAGTACATAGGTCAAATGGCAGCTTGGATAAAGATTTATAAAATTGGATGAATAGCCTCCCAAACAGCAGAAAATGTGTTTATTTTGAGGCTATTTCGGAAGAATTAGCAAATGCTCTGCAGGAGGTGTATCGGTAGCATGAACCATCAATTTCTGTCGTTGTCTGTACGGAGTTTGGTTGTTCTCCCCATTACCGCGTTATCTGGGTGCTCTGGTCTAGTCCCACATTGCAAAGGTTGGTAGGTTAATTGGTCACATTAGTGTACTGGTCTGCGCAGGCTCCTTGGCCTGGAAGGGCCTGTTACCATGCCGTATCTTTAAATAAAAAATAAAATCAAACGGTAACCGGAGCAACACACACAAATTTTCAGCATCTGCAGACTTTCTCACGTAAAGGATAACGGATTCCAAGCTATGACCCATATTAAGCATTAACTGCGTGCATAAACAATTTTAAATTTGAGCTTGACAGATCTTTGCTTGCCAAGCAAATTAGGGCTAATCGAAGCAATTTGCATGAATGAAGTTACGATTTTGATCAGCCCTGATATGAATGAATGACATAATTAGTGTGCGTGGATAAAAGCACAACTCTTGCCTCAGTGTGCTCTGTACAGCCGACAGCCATAATCTTGTGTACAAGTCTCTGCAAGCAGGATCTGAATCTGTAATCCTTGGATCTTTCGGCACAAGTGCGATTGGTTGATGTACGCAGATGGCTGGTATAAAGAAAAGTTGTACCAGACAACCTGGAGCCTTGCATGCTACACGATTGCTACTGGAGATTTTGATCTCAATAAAAGAAAGTCCTCAATTCCCTTGCAATAACGGTTCTCAACTTTGATTCATAAAACAGGAACAGAAAAGGTTATAGGTTAAGGGTTAAAGGTGAAATATTTAGTGGTGGGGAATTTCTTCACTCAGAGAACTTGTGCAAGTGTGGAACAGGCTGCCAGTGTAAGTGGTGGATGTGAGTTTGATTGCAACACAGAAGAGAAGTTTGGATAAGCGAATGGATAGGAGATGTATGGAGGACTATCATCCCTGCTTGGGTCAATGAGACAGGGCAGGACAGCATAGACTAGATGGCCAAAGGGCCTGTTTATGTATTGTAGTGTTCTATGACTCTATGATAAAGTGGACAATAACTTTTTGCCATCAAAGCCAAAATGTACATGAGAAAAGGTGAAGTTCAACAGTATAAATGTGAAACGTATCCTGTTTCACAGATCTCCTCCTCCTTAAATACTATCAGAGTAAGATAGGGCAAGCTTCAACAGAGCTCCTCATCAATGACTGAAAATCAATTTTAAAAAGCTGCCCTTGCTGGGGGTCTACAACAAGAACAGAAAATTCCGGAAATACCCTGCAAGTCAGGCTGCATCTCTGGGAAGAAAAATCGAGTTAACACTTCAGGTTGAACTGGTTTCACTCTATCTGTGGTAAACCCCCATCCTGCTTGCAACACAATGTTTGTCTCCTTTTCAGTTCTACAAAGAGTCTTCAACCTGAGATATGAAATCTTTCCCTTGCCACAATTGCGGCCTGACCTGCTGTTGCTGGTATTTTTTTGTTTTTGATCTGTTTAACAACACGTGCACTTACATAGTTCCTTTAATG
Organism: Hypanus sabinus; assembly: GCF_030144855.1. Classification (NCBI taxonomy): domain Eukaryota; kingdom Metazoa; phylum Chordata; class Chondrichthyes; order Myliobatiformes; family Dasyatidae; genus Hypanus; species Hypanus sabinus. The sequence continues at coordinate 126,570,112 of NC_082713.1, forward strand.
TGGCAAAATATTCCAATGGGCTTCTCAGAAAGGTTACTAAATACTTCTGACATAGATATTTGGAAACAACTTTATTTGCCATGGACATTTACAGGTATCAGGAATCTGCCGTGGTGTCTCAATGCAACATGCAACAAAAAACAACATTCAACAATTATAAAGAATAAAGCATTATATAAAATACAGTTCAAACATCAAAGTTCAAAGTAAATTTATTATCAAAGTACATATATGTCACCATGTACCATCCTGAGATTCATTTTCTTGTGGGCATATTTAATAAATCCATACTAGAATATTAACCAGAATAGAATGAATGAAAGACTGCACCAATTTGCGTGTTGAACCAGTGTACAAAAGACAACAAACTGTTCAAATACAAAAAGAAAGAAGTAACAATAATAAATAAGCAATAAATATAGAGAACATAAGATGAAGAATCCTTGAAAGTGAGTCCATAGGTTATGGGAACAGTTCAATGATGAGGCAAGTGAAGTTGAGTGAGTTGTCGATAAAGACCATCCTGAAGTATGTATCATTGCAGTCCAGATGTTCTAGGGTTGGGTAAAGGTGGCATCTGCTGTGGACCTGTTGCTCCAGTAGGCAAATTAAAGCAGATCCAAGTCACTTCTCAGGCTGAAGTTGATATGTTTCATCACCAACTGCTCAAAGCTCTTACTGATATGGAATAAAATGTGTATAAATACATAAATACCAGTGTGCATACACAGTGTAAACAGCATTATAAAAAGTGGTTTCAGTGTTTACAGTGCAGAGCAGTTACTGAGGAAATAGATAGCAGGGGGTGGGTTTGCTAACTAGAATGGCCGATCAGATTAACTGCCTGGGGGAAGAAGTGTTTCAGATGGTGTGAAGTTTTTGTTTTAATAATCCTAAAGCACTTTCCAGCAGGAAAATTATGGGAGAAAACAAATAAAACCGTGATCAATGATAGGTTCAAGGAATTCCTTAAATGGAAAAAAATAATGTGGAATTGTTTTGAGAAAGACTTCCTGAGACTGTAATAGAGGCAGCTCAAGGGCATGGCTACCAATCATGGATTCAACAAAACTGGCGTGACTGAACATGGGCAAGAAAGTCAAAGTGTTAAAAAAAGCATGGACCAGACAGACTTAAAAACAAGCGTAAGAATTTTCAGTAGTACCAGACCAGGATCCACTCTAAGATATTGAACATACGGGCTAAACAGATGTACAGGATAGTGCAAGGTAGAACTTTTAATGAGATCAGTGTTATGGCCAGTCAAGATTGACAATAAGCTGAAGTATAACTATACCAGAGTTACTAATATGCATGGACGAGGAAAGAGGAGAATGAGCCTTTTTCTTTTGATGGAGGTGTGGCATATGATCAAACCTTTAAAATCAGAGTCAGGCTGTTCAACAGAGAAATTTTTTAAAATGTTCTGCACAGGAATGTGATATCCGCTTCCGAAACATGCTTTTGTTTAATCTGAATAATAGACAAACTGGCTAACCTTACGATAATTGTAGAAAGAGAGTGGGGGGTGGTCATGGGAGGCAGAGGAGTGGTGACGGAATTGCTTCAAGTCAGTGGACTAGGCCGTGTTCATCTGTGGTTCTGAATGATACCACGGTCAACATGGACTTTATAAAAAGCCATCGAGAGGCATGACCTCCAGTAGATCGCCTGCAACAAGCTGATGTGATCAAAGCTGTCAACTACTCACATTGGGCAGCTCCAATAGGTATGGCCCAGAAAGTGAGGTTGTATGCAGACTTGACAGCTGGTTTCAATGGGGCTCTGGAGACACACAGTGCCCATTACTGGTACCAGCAGGTCTCTTCGCAAAATTGAATGGTAGCCATTACTTTGCGAAGATGGACATAACTGAAGCCTAACTCCAGGTAGAAGTGGTGAAAATTTTACAGGAGCTTCTCGTCATTACAACGTATAATAGGTTGTTGTCCTTCCTCTGTCTGCCTTTCAGGGTAAAAGCGCTCCCTTTAATTTCCCAACAGCCCGTGGACGCCCTGCTGAGTGGTATTGACGGTGTTGTTGCTTACTTCGATGACATCACAACACACAACGATGACATCATTGCGATTGAAATGGGTCAGACAGAACTATGCCAATGCCTGGACCACATTTCGATCAAACTACAAAGCTTTGACAGAATGTTACGGCCTCCTGATATCTTCAATCAAGTATTTGGGGTTCATCATAGATGAGGAGCACAGTCATCACCCAGCTCCCTAAAACATCACTGCTATCTTAAAAATGCCCCCACCATCAGAGGTCAGCACTTTTGGGCATGATCAGTCATTATTCAGTATTCTTCCCAATAATGCACTGGCTGAGGGAGCCATTTAATGTCTTGCTCAGCAATGATGCCACTTAGAAATGACCCCAGCAATGCCAAGAGGCTTTTGATCAGGTGAAGAACATGGTGCAACCTAACCTTCTCCTGATGCATTTCAACACAGGGCCACCAATCATCATCGTGATGGATGTGTCCAGCTACGGAGTGGATTTTATATCTTCAATGATTCTTCTGAAAAAGCTATCATGTATGCAGCCAGATCCCCGACCGCAGCAGAAAGGAACCATGGACAAATCGAGAAGGAAGCCTTCTTTGCTGTGAAGAAATTCCACCATTTACTTTATGGCAGACACTTTGCTCTCCTTACTGATCACAAGCCACTGTTGTCCATCTTCAGGTCTAAGAAAAGCATCCCAGTGTTTACAGCTAACCACCTACAAAGGTGGGCAACAGCATTATTAGCCTATGATTTTTAAATCATGTACACATCAACCCATAAACTTGGTCAGGAAGATGCCCTCTCCAGACATACAAATCAGCAAGTATCTGAAAACATCAATGAAGTCATGGCTGGGATTTCAGTAAATTGAGAAGTCCACCAGGATGTATTGGATGCTGCTGAAGGTCTTGCGATCATGGTCGACAAGATCAGAGCAGAAATGGCTGCATATCCTCTTCTTCAGATACCTCATTGACAGATGCCCAGTCAAAGTTAAGGAAGATGCTATAACCTTCTACCAACAACAGACATCACTCTCAACTGTGAAATCCCGCCTAATGTTTGAAGACTGAATAATGATTCGACCTAAAGTACTTAAACTATTCCACGATGGTCACCCAGGCTTCAATTGAATGAAAGCCCTGGCAAGAAGCTTTGTGAATTGGCTGGATATAGACAAGGATTTCACATCTGTATGCAACAATGTACTCAGTGCTCTACGGCAGCAAAAGCTCCAAGTAGAGCTGATCCACAACCATAGCTTTAGGCTACCAAACCTTGGAGTCGAGTACATGTGACTTTGCTGGCTCAAACAATGGGTATACCTACCTCATTCTGGTGGACACTCATCCAAACGGCCAGAAATATTAGGAATCAAGTTGACAACAACAACAGAAGCTACCATTTAGCAGCTGCAGTAGACCTTCAGCCACTTAGAACCATAGAACCACAGAACACTACAACACAGTACAGGCCCTTCAACCCTCCATGTTGTGCCGACCCATATAATCTTTAAAAAAAGTACTAAGCCTATACTACCCCATAACCCTCCATTTTCATTCATCCATGTGCCTGTTCAAGAGGTTCTTAAATACCCCTAATGTTTAAGCCTCCACCACCATCCCTGGCAAGTCATTCCAGGCACTCACAACCTCCTGTGTAAAAAACTTACCCCTGATTTCTCCCCTAAACTTCCCTCCCTTAATTTTGTATATATGCCCTCTGGTGTTTGCTATTGGTGCCCTGGGAAACAGGTACTGACTATCCACCCTATCTATGCCTCTCATAATCTTGTAGATTTCTATCAAGTCCCCTCTCATTCTTCAATGCTCCAAAGTCCCAGCTCTGCTAACCTTGCTTCATATGACTTGTTCTCCAAACCAGGCAACATCCTGGTAAATTTCCTCTGCACCCTCTCCATAGCTTCCACATCCTTCCTATAATGAGGTGTCCAGAACTGAACACAATACTCTAAGTGCTGTCTCACCAGAGATTTGTAGAGTTGCAACATGACCTCTCTACTCTTGAACTCAGTCCCCCGGTTAATGAAGCCTAGCTTCCCATAGGCCTTCTTAACTACCCTATCAACCTGTGCAGCGACCTTGAGGGATGTATGGATTTGAACCCCAAGGTCCCTTTCTTCATCCACACTCTTAAGTAATTGACCATTAATCCTGTACTCAGTCTTCTGGTTTGTCCTTCCAAAATGCATCACCTCACACTTATCCGGATTGAACTCCATCTGCCATTTTTCTGCCCAACTCTGCAGACTGTCTATATCCTTTTGTAACCTTTGACAACCTACCGCTCCATCCACAACTCCTCCAATCTTCGTGTCATCCACAAACTTACTCATCCATCCTTCCGCCTCTACATCCAGGTCATTTATAAAAATCACAAATAGCAGGGGTCCCAGGACAGATCCCTGCGGCACTCCACTAGTCATCGACCTCCAGGCAGAATATTTTCCTTCCACAACTACCCTCTGCTTTCTTCCTTTAAGCCAAGTTTTTATCCAAACATCCAAGGTTCCACTTATCCCATTCCTCATGACTTTCTGGATGAGTCTCTCATGAGGGACCTTGTCAAATGCCTTGCTAAAGTCCATGTACAAACGTGTAGACCACATCCACTGCCTTACCCTCATCAATTGCTTTTGTTACCTCTTCCAAAAACTCAATTAGGCTCATGAGGCATGACCTTCCCTTCACAAAGCCACACTGACTATCCCCGAGTAGACTGTACTTCTGTAAATGCTCGTAGATCCTATCTTTAAGAATCCTTTCCAGTAGTTTGCAGACCACCGACATAAGACTCACCGGTCTATAATTCCCAGGTTTCTCCCTATTACCTTTTTCAAACAAGGGAACTACATTTCCCATTCTTCAGTCCTCCGGCACTTCCCCTGCAGCCAAAGAGGATTCAAAGATCATAGCTAATGCTTCAGTGATCTCTTCTCTCAATTCCAGCAACAGCCTGAGGTGTATTATATCTGGCCCTGAGGATTTATCAATCTTGATGTTTTTAAGAAGATCCAGCACTTCTTCTTCCTTAATCACCACATTTTCCAGCACACAGGCCTGCTCTATTTCGACCTCACCCTGATCAAGATCCTTTTCACTTGTGAATACTGAAGAAAAGTATTCATTTAGGAACTCCCAAACCTCCTCCACCCCCAGGCACATGTTGCCCTCTTTATCCTTTAGCGGCTCCACCTTCATTCTTATCATCCCCCTGTTCTTCACATACGCATAGAATGCCTTGGGGTTCTTCTTAATCCTACATGCCAAGGCCTTCTCATGCCCCCTTCAAGTTCTCCTAAGTCCTTTCTTTAGCTCCTTCCTGGCTACCCTATATTTTTCATGAGTCCCTCCTACTTCCTGCTTCTTATATCTAACATAAGCTTCCTTTTTCTTCTTGATGAGTTGCCTCATGTGTTTTGTCAGCCATGGTTCCCTTTTCCTACCATTTTTTCCTTGCCTCAGAGGGACAAACCTATCCTGAACCCAGCTCAAGTGGTCCCTAAACTTCTCCCACATTACTTCTGTGCTTTCCCCTTTGAATATCTGTTTCCAATTTACTTGTGCTAGTTCCTGCCTCAACCCTTCAAAGTTAGCCCTTCCCCAGTTAAGCACTTTACCATTTCATCTGATTTTATCCCTTTCCATAGCTATGCTGAAGCTAAGGGAGTTGAGGTCACTCTCACTAAAATGCTCCCCCACCAAGAGGTCTGTCACCTGACCAGGTTCATTACCCAGAACTAGATACAGTATAGTCTCTCCTCTCGTCGGCCGGTCCACATACTGTGTCAGGAATCCCTCTTGAACACAGCTGACAAATTCAGCCCCATCTAACCCCCTTGCACCCAGGAGGTGCCAGTCAATATGAGGGAATTTGGAATCACCCATAACTACAACCCTGTATTTCCTGCTCCATTCTAAAATCTGCCTGCTTATCTGCTCCTCGGTGTTCCGAGGGCTACTTGGGGGCCTATAGACTACTCCCAGCACAGTGATTGATCCCTTCCTATTTCTGACTTCCACCCAGACCGACTCAGTGGACACTCCCTCTGCAGTGTCCTCCCTTTCTACAGCCGTGATACTATCCCTGACCAGCAATGCCACTCCCCCCCCCCCTTTTCTACCTCCCATCCTATTCCTTTTAAAACACCTGAACCCTGGGACTGCATCATCTAATCCTGCCCTTCCTCCAACCAAGTTTCAGTAACGGCCACAACATCATAGTTCCACGTACTAATCCATGCTCGAAGTTCATCCTCCTTGTTCCTAATACCCCTAGCATTGAAATAGAAACATTTCAACCCCTTTAACTGGCTACAATTATGTTTCCTCCCCTGCCTGTCCTTCCTGATCAACTCAGAACTCTTAGCATCATGCCCTTGTCCTTCTACCTTAATCCCTGCGCTCACATTCTGATTCCCACTCCCCTACCAAACTAGTTTAAACCCTCCCCAACATCTCTATCAAACCTGCCCGCCAGGATATTGGTCCCCCGAGATTCAAGTGCAACCCGTTCTTTTTGTACAGGTCACACCCGCCCCAAAAGAGGTCCCAATGATCCAGAAATCTGAATCCCTGCCGCCTGCTCCAATCCCTCAGTCATGCATTTATCCTCCACCTCATTCTATTCCTATTCTCACTGTCGCATGGCACAGGCAGTAATCCCGAGCTTACTACCTTTGAGGTCCTGCTTTTCAACTTGCTTCCTAACTCCCTGTAATCTTCTTTCAGGACCTCTTCCCTTTTCCTACCTATGTCATTGGTACCAATATGCACCATGACCTCTGGCTGTTCTCCCTCCAACCGCAGGATATCTTGGACATGATCAGGAAGATCCCGGACCCTGGCACCTGGGAGGCAAACAACCATCTGAGTTTCTTTCCTGCGTCCACAGAATCGCCTGTCTGACCCCTTGACTTTAGAGTCTCCTATCACTGCTGCCTTCCTCTTCCTTTCCCTACCCTTCTGAGTCACAGTGCCAGACTCTGTGCCAGAGGCACGGCCACTGTGTCTTCCCCCAGGTAGGCTGTCCCCCCCAACAGTATTCAAACAGGAGTACTTATTGTCAAGGGGTACAGCCACAGGGGTACTCTCTAGTACCTGACTCTTTCCCTTCCCTCCCCTGACTGTGACCCATTTCTCTGTCCCCCATGACCCCGAAGTGACCACCTGCCTGTAACTCCTCTCTATCACCTCCTCACTCTCCCTGACCAGACAAAGGTCAACGAGCTGCATCTCCAGCTCTCTAACACGGTCCCTTAGGAGTTGCGTCTCGATGCACCGGGTGCAGTTGTGGCCGTCTGGGATGCCGGGAGTCTCCAGGACCTCCCACATCCGACACCAACCACAGAAAACCGGCCTCACACACATACTACTTCCTTTTGCGATCAACAACTGCCTCGCCTGGTCCTGTTACCGCGGAAGCCCGTTGAGCCAAAGCCCTTTCACTCTGCTGCCTCTCACTCCGCTGCCCACTGGATATGGCTGCCTTTTTAAACTGTTCGCACTCAACTGGCTGACGTCACACACCTGCACAGTCTGGCCTCTCTCTTCCCCCGAGAACTCAAAATGTCTTCCAGCTGGAAATCCTTAGGTGCTCTCCCGCTGCCTTCTTGTTCTGAATCCTTCAGGGTGACTTCAGTGTTGGATGCCATACTGCCAAAGTGTCCAACATCCAAGACAGCGGATGGTCAGGTGCACAAAGACAGCCAAACAGACTTTGGTCGATGGATGAAATCATTCAAGCCATGAGCTGCCGTATAGGCCAGATAGTATCGCAACGGGCAAGACCCTTGGGTACCAGGTCAGATTGTCAAATGAATGGAGAAAGTGCTCTGTGAAGTTATCGTAAACGGACATTTCTGGGGTTGCATCAACTAATTGTGGCCACACACTCCCGTAGGCACAACATGTTTGTCAGGCAGATCATCAAACACAGAGATGGACTTCCATCTCCTCCTGGAAGGGTTCAACTTACCCCTGATTAACCAACCACCAGCACCAGTATATCTGCACGCAACATTGTGATGAAAATGACAGCCTGCAATCAGTAAGAAGGACTGACCACCAGCACAAGCCGGTTGTTCCAATCCAAATCAACTCTTGGCTCAAATCCTACAGGTAATTATCTTCAAAAGGAAAGTGTTACCATGAAACAAAAGCAACCAAAGCCTATTAGTCAACCGACAACCAATCCCTGGCTGACTTTCACTGATTGGTCATTGTTCCAGACAACATCTCGAATGTTCTTTGTAAACCTTTCAAATAATCATCCTCTGGATGCACTGTTGTGTATTTTTGACTGTGTGGTTTTACTGAATAAGGGTTATTTTCATATTCCAGTTTTGTTCTGCCTTTGAGTCTCATCAGTAATTAGAGGAGAGCGAACACAACAGAATCCAAAGCTACTTTGATTCTGCCCTTATAATTTCTAAAGGAAGATTTATCCTTTACCCCTTATGTACCCTTTCTAACATTTCGCTTCAGTTTTAATTGGCATTGTCCCCCACCCTATGAAAGACCCAAGTAGAGGCAGCATCATTACTGTTAATGTTAGGAATTATCTGGAGGTACAAAATTATGCAGATGGATATACATAAATTACAAGAAACTACAATGGGGGAAACACATTGGTCCTTATCCAGGGGTCAGCAATGGAGAAGGGTGAGCGACTTCAAGTTCCTGGACATTAATATCTTGGAAGATCTTTCCTGAGACCAAAATATTGATGCAATCATGAAGGAAGCATGCCAGTAGCTGTATTTCATTATGAGTTTGAGGTGAATTGATACATCACATATTTCTACAGATATATCGTGAAGCTGCATCACAAAAAAACATCGAGTGAGACGAGAAGAACTGTATTCTGTCGAGAAGACCTGCTGTGTTAATTATATCTCCAAACTACAACTTCTGGCTGGCTCACCTGAATCAGACATAACAGTCACATCATAAAGATGACCAGAATGCTGGCCTTTACCTCTGGAGACCCAGTACGTCTCCAATAGTTATATGAAGTGTTGGTTCAATGTCACGTGGAGTACAGTGCACATTCCCAGACACCATATGTTAGGAAGGGAGAAGGGCACCAATCTACCAGAATGGCACCAGGGCTAAAAGATCTGTGTTATCAGGTTGGATTGCATTGAATAGGCTTTCAGACCCTCGGCAAGTGATTAAAGGACAGGCATGGGCAAACTACGGCCCGCTGGCCATATGCGGCCCGTTAAGCTTTTTAATCCGGCCCGCAGAACTTGATGAAATTATATTAATAAACCTTGTTAATGTTTTTTCCCCGCAACTCTGGCGTTTTCCCAATAAATGACGCACTCTATATACATTGACCTTTGTTGAGATACAGCGTATTACTCCACATTTGCGCTTTACTTTGTGACCTTGTGGCGACCCATTTCCTGGCACATCCGAACCGGCTCACAATTAGCCAGCGTTCCGGCTAAGGGAGATAGCCTGCGGGGATTTGCGAGCACAGAGCTCCGCATATTGGCGCGCTCTCACTGTTCTGTCATTGTGCGGGTCGTTGTTGAGTTTTGGCACAGGGGACAATTGAATAAGAAGGAGCAGGACAAGTAGACCCGCATCTCCTACCGTTTTTGAAATAAAGACAGTCAGGAGGAGAGTGATGATGATAATATCTTGAAGGATAACATAATTTTCAGTGCTTTAAAATAATAACTGTTACTATTAAAAAAAGCTATATTTTATTCATTTAATTTTCAGTGTTTTAAAAGACATTTCAATAAATAGCTAAGTACCATGGGACTTCAAAGACAGATATTTTGTTGTAATGCATTTGTTCATTTTCAATTGAAATTAAAGCACATGTTTTCTACATATCCCATGATATTTTATTTTCTCTTATGAGGTGTATTACCAAAACACTCCGTCCATCTGCTCCTGGTCCGGCCCCCCTGTCAAATTTTAGAACCCTTTGTGACCCTCAAGTCAAAAAGTTTGCCCACCCCTGTTAAAGGATGATCTACTCAAGGTTTTTGGATGTTTAAAGGATCTGAATGCCATTTAACTTGGATCGCACAGTGGGAAAGGTTTTTTATTAGGAGCTGTAAGTTCAGGGTGAAGCCTGGACACAGTAGCATAAATGAACGGTGAAAATATGCGACTTTTCTCCCAAGACACTGCACAGGTTGGGAGGTTGACTTGAAAACTTCAAAACAGATTTTCATAGTAAGGATCCAAGACAGATAAGTGGTGTGGAGCTACAGATCAGCTAATTAAATAGAAGAATAACCTCCTGGAGATGAACTGCCTGGTGCAGTTCGTATGTTCCAAATACAGTGCATTTCTCCCCATGACAGAATGGTGAAAAGAGTTGGAAGAATAATGCAATGTTAAGTGTCTTTTAAAATGAATTGAAATCGTATACCCACAGCTCTGAAAGGAGTGTCACAAGCAGATCACAGGACAATCTGAGACATTTTACTATGAGCTATGAACTGATTCTCAGGCTGCTGTTCCCCTTGCTTTGTATTCCAGGATCCGGTGAGGAACAAAAACACTAACTGACCTCATGACCTAGGGGAGTATCACTGAAAAGGTGCCAGTAGAATGGTCATCCTATAGTCACATACCAGGGATTCCCTTCCCTAGAAATTTGCTTTGACTTCGACTTTTCATCTACCACCTTGATTCCACCGGGCTTTGTTGTCGCAAATGGCAATGTGAATTTTGTTGCATGGGAGAGAGGAAAATATCAAAGGAGAGAGAGTTGAGGGAGAAATTTGAGTAGCATTATGCAATGACATTTGGGCTTCTTGCTAAACCAACTTTTATTTTATCAATTTTATTCACTGTATACATTTATATGTATTAGGAATTTACTGCGGTGTCTTGGTCAGGACAAAACATGAAATAAGTATCAACAACATTCAACAATTATAAAGAAAAGCATTACATGAACAGAGGTTAGAGGATGGATGTGGAATAAAATGTCCATAAATATATAAATGCCAACATGTATTTACAATGTAAATAGAATTATCAAAATCAGTTTTAAAGAGTCCACTAAATGTTTGAGGTATTCACATGCTGGAACAAGACTGCAATACTGTTATGTTTTGTAAATCCAGAACCTAATTGAAAGAAAAATACAGGAGTCTACTTAGTTTTATTTTTCCTTTTATTTTAATAAGGGTTTGCATTTGACATGATGGCTTAATGATGTATGCCATTCACAAACTTCTGCATAGAACCCATAATGAATTATGTAAACAAAGAATGCTTAATCAAACAATATAATTACATTATTCAAATATTACTGAAATAAATACCCTACACTTCTCCCTGCTTAGCTGTAAACTCCAATTCAATATAGAATGCATCTCAATCTAATATGTAATGTAACGTATTGCCCTCTAGTTATCTCTGTGTGTGTATACACACACACATACACACACAGTATGTTATACAGTACAACTACAATATATAGACATCCACAGCATAGTAAATATTTAATCACTGTGGAGGATCTCTTACTCTTATAGGATAAATTTTTCCTGACAAAGGGTAAGAGGGGTCACTCTGCTTGGCAGGAGAAATAATCTCAAATTGTGAGGCCTCTTCCATGGTGGTTGTAGGAGTTGACTCTGGGTCTGCAGGAAGTGGTTCTGACAGCTCTGGACATCTCCTCTAGCAATTGACTGTGCTCTCTTCAACTGATTGATGTGTCATCTCCAGATGACACTGTGTAGGAGAGTGGTCCAGTTCTGTCCCTAATCTTTCCAAGTAACCACTTTTAATCATCCCTATAGTCCCTCACCAGGACTGCTTGTCCGGGAGTGAGATATTGAACCTCTGAGGAGCCCTCAATTTGTCTCAGCTGTTTGTCCTGCACACTCCTCCAGAGACTGGGTTTAAGGAGATCCAAGTGTGAGTGCAAAGGACAACCCAGGAACAGCATTGCTGGTGAGTTGTTGGTCGTGGAGAATGCTGCATTGTGATATGCAAGGAAAAAATTGGCGAGTTTCTGTTTCAGTGTTAATGTAGAATGCCCTGCTGATACTACTCACAGTGAGTTCTTTACACTTTGCACAATCCTTTCCACCAAGCCATTTGGAGCTGGGTGGTAAGGTGCAGATGTAATATGCCTTATTCCATTCATATTCATGAATGACTGAAAATGGTCTGCAACAAACTGTGGTCCATTTTCACTAAGTGTTCTGGAACACCAGCCCTTCAGAAGAGACTTCTCAACACATGAACAGTGTGCGAGGCTGTAGTGCAGGTTATTAGGAAAACTTATGGCTACTTTGTAGCTGCATCTACCACTGCCACTAAATTTGTGCCCATGAATGGTCTGGCAAAATTGCTCTGCTGGGATATGCAGGCCATTCTCAAGATGCTCTTAGTATCTTCTGGACAAGTTGGCATCCTGAACAGCGCATGGCAAACTGCTAGATCTGCTGATCCATTCATGGACCACCAGACAAAGCTTCAAACCAAAGCTTTGATTTTGACCACACCTAGACAGCCAGCGTGTCACTCCTCTAACACTTTGGCTCTCAGCTTAGATGCTACAACAACTCTCAATCCCCACATAAGGCAAGCCCCCATCAAGGACATCCAGATGCCTGTAAAAATGGGAGAACTGGAAACCCTGCTGCACATTTCAGCCATTTTGGGTTGCCATGTAGACCTGAGACAGTGTGGGGTCTTTTCTGGTTCCGCTTTGGATTTTTTCTGCCATAATCAGTTCTGGTCGTCTCACTATAGGAAGGATGTGGAAACCATAGAAAGGGTGCAGATGAGATTTACAAGGATGTTGCCTGGTTTGGGGAGAATACCTTATGAGAATAGGTTGAGTGAACTCGGCCTTTTTCCCTTGGAGCAATGAATGTGGCCCGACAGATGTGTATAAAATGATGAGAGGCATTGATCGTGTGGATAGTAAGAGGCTTTTTCCCAGGGCTGAAATGGCTAGCATGAGAGGGCACAGTTTTAAGGTGCTTGGAAGTAGATACAGAGGGTATGTTAGGGGTAAGTTTTTTACTCAGAGAGTGGTCTATGCATGGAATGCGCTTCCAGCAACGGTGGTGGAGGTGGATACGATAGGGTCTTTTAAGAGACTCCTGGACAGGTATATGGGGCTCAGAAAAATAGAGGGCTATGGGCAACCCAAGGTAATTTCTCAGGTAAGGACATGTTTGGCACAGCTTTGTGGGCTGAAGGGTTTGTATTGGGCTGTAGGTTTTCTACGGTTCTATGTTTTAATAAGGAGACTTTTAACTTGCATTAGGGAGAATTTGTCAAGAGTAATGTCCTCATTTGTATATTTTCCAGGTATTTCCTTTTCAAGGGTAAATGACACAATCCATTAGCATGATTATTTGACCTCTTGAATTCGATCTTATAATTGTGTCCTCCAAGAAACAAAGCCCATCTCTACATTCATGCTGCTGCTGGTAGAGGAACACCCTTCTGTGGATTGAGAATGGACACTAGTGGTTGAATCTCAGTAATGAGGGTAAACTCTACTTTGTTCATTGCCATTTCTTCCTGATCTGTAGTAATGAGTTTCAGAGGTGGAGCACAGTAGCCAGGTTTGGCAAGAACCTGTTACATTATTGACAAATCCTAAACAGGACCACAACTATGACATGTCCTTTGGCCTTGGGATATCCACCGCTGCTTGAATTTCCTCTGCATACTTGAGTAATTCTTGTGTGTCAATGGTGTGACCACAGTAAGTGATGCTTGGTTTAAAGAATTCACACCTGTTGAATCATGCTCTGCGCCCATAAACATCTAATCTTTTTAATACCGTCATGGGGTTTTGGAGATGTTCCTTGCAATGCTCATTGATAACAATGATGTTTCCCAGGTAACTGAGAGACTGGACAGCCTTGTTCCATAGCTTTCCACTAGACGGCAGGTGCAGATGTTACTCCAAAAATAAACCCATTATAGTGATAAAGCTCTTTGTAAGTGTTTACGGTGAGAAACACTTTGGACTCTTTTTCCATCTCCATCTGCAGGTGGGCCTCAGCTAAGTCCACTTTGCCGAAGTGTTTTTCTCCAGAAAAGTTTGCAAAGATATCTTGTATTTTAGGCAGAGGATACAGCTTTCAGTGCTGGGTTGATGGTGACTTTAAAATCACCACAGATCCTGTCAGATTACCACAGCCTTCTTGGCTACAGGGTCCACTGGCATTGCCCTTGGACTCCATTCAACCTTGGAAACCATTCCTTCAGTCCCTATGCAATCTAGTTCACTGACCACATTCTCACAAATGATATAAGACACAGAGAGGCTTTGTAAAACTTTGATGTGGCATTTTTATTTAACATTATTTTACCATTGACATGTTTAAGTTTTCCAATGCCACTCTGAGCACTGCTGTGGCGTCATCCAGTACCTTTCTTAATTCACTTTCAGTGGACTCTTTTGCTGAGGATGTGGCTTGCAAATGGTGAGTGAATCTAGTTGTTGTTGCCTCAGCCAGTTGTGTCCACACGATGCTGGCCCTTCAGTTTTTATCACATGCAAGCCCAATATGGCTTGTTGGTTGTTGTATTTCATTGTTACAAATGTCACTCCCACCGGAGTTATCTTCTTTCCAGTATAGGTTCTTAGCTGGATATCTGTAGAATTCAGTTCAGCTTTCTGAAATGTTACTCTAACTCATTTTATGGAATAGTGGAAGCAACTGAGCCAGTGTTCCATTCCATTATAATTAATTTTCCCTTCGCTTCTGGTGTAAGCTGTATCACTGGTCTCTTGTTAGTGTCCACTTAGTAAATCCCAAGGCTGCTCAGTCCTGTGTCTCTCTCATCATTATCAAAAGGAGCATGTGGATTAGTGCTCCTTTTGAGACTGCAGCTAGAACTTTTGTCTTTTTCTTTTCTCTGTTCATTCCATTTACTTCAGTCTGGTGTATGTGAACTCCTGCCACAATGGTAACACAACTTGCTCGGCCAGACAAGTTCTGTTTAGTCATTGCAATTTTGTCTCATAGTGCATCTTTAAGCTCACCACTGAATTGACAATGCTCAGACAATGCCTTCAATTCAGCCAAATAAGCTGAAATTGTCTTCCCTTCCTTTTTATTCCGCTTATGAAACCTAACCTAAAGTATTATTTAATCACAACAATTTCAGTTCTAAATGTTCCTGCATTGCATTCACAATATCAGCAAAGCTCATTTCAGCTGGTTTGTTTGGAGCAGTTAAGTTGCTAAGCAAGCTGTGTGCCTTTCCATCCATTGCAATCAGCGACACTGGCGCGTACTTTACATTGACTATTTCATTTTCTTCAAAGTAGTGCTCAGTCATTTAGTAGACATTATCCAGTTGCCTGTTATGCATTCAAATGTGTCTACCTTTCCAACATCACCAGCCATTGCTGCTTTCTTTATTATTACTATCACCCGGTACTATTTATGAACTTGTGGCCATACACATTCCAGTTTTTATACTGTCTCCTGCCTTATTTTTTAACTCAAAACTTTCTCTCCCTTTCCAAAGAAACACATGCTGCACTTCAACATGTAGACATTTGTCTCAGATTCATTTTAAAACTTCCTTTTCACCACTATTATGTATTGTAGCTCCAGTGAAAAATAAACACACATGCTCAGTTTTTATTTCCCTTCTCTTGAGTAAGGAACTCACGTATGACCTGGTGGTCTATAGACTTATACCATTCACGTACTTCTTACATACAACCCATTATGAATTCTGTAAACAAAAGAATGCTTAGTCAAACAATATATTTACAATGTAATTCAAATATTACAGAAATGTTAAATACACTACAAATGCCTTTCTTTGAGAAGGGAATTTTCAACATGACTGGAAACCACTATCTCACTAATGTCTTTTTGTCACTTTTCCATCAACGGAGGACACATTGGTGAACGATAGATGTCTGTCCTGTAAAGGCTAAATGGTTGACGTCTTATGGGAGCTGCATAGTCACTTCTATAAAAGTTACAATTACCTTTTTGAATTTTTAACTGAACTCAATCCTCTGGTGAGAATGATGAGATACGAACTTGCACTTTCTGGTTTGTTAGACCACTTCTAGGATATTCAGTTCATACCATGAGTGTCCAGTTCAAAGTAAATTCATTATCAAAGTGTGTATACATCACCATATAACACTGAAATTAATTTTCTTGTGGGCACTCACAGTAGACCGATTAATACAACAGAATCAATGGAAAATTGCGCCCAAACACTGGCAAACAACCAGTGTGCAAAAGAACCTGTCCAAATGCAAGAAAAATCAAAATATTATAATACTAATAAATAATGGCAAATAAATACATTTTTCTAGAGTGTTGTACCAGACCGTCAGCCATTTTTGTCCGGTGCATGGTGTCCGGATTGGTCTCCTTTCGGATTAACTGGGTCACGATATGAACGTTCCTGACTCGACCCTTGTTTTTTTTACGAAGCAGAGTGGCTAGCTCGACGCTCAACCTGGCACAGATGGAAAGCCTGCTCGGGTGTGGCCCGACTTGGATTCGAATTCAGGAGCCTTTGCTCCAGAGTCTGGTGCTGATGCCATTGGACCACCAGCCGGTCAATAAATAAACAATAGGAGTGCAATGTTAAATATGATATAAAGGTTTAAGCATGAGCTAAACAATGAAAGTAATGAGACATACCAGTGAGGAAAATAAATGCACTGAAGTCATTTGATTTTAAAAATATCATGGTGTTTTGGATAAAAGGATTTTTGGAATTTTTCTGCGAGTGCATTGACACACTAAATACAATACTGACAATAACATTCATGGCAAAGCAGCCATTGTTCAGCAGGAAAGTAGAATCTACCTGCAAGTGCCACCAGACATTCCAGTGCCGAAATGGCACGACCACGACACTCAGCGGACCAACACAGAACACAACAAGCATCAAAACAACAGCAAAAAAACAAGCCCCACTCCTCTCTCCTACCCATGCATATATGTGGTCCTCTAACCCCAAGACAAGCCATCTTCTTTGGCCTCCAGCAGATTTGGACTCGGACACGCTACCATTGGCCCTTCGACTGCTCCAGTGGGCCCCCAGAGATTTCCAGCCAACCGGCTTTGACTTCCAGACTTCTGATTTGACCCTCGGGCTTTGATTCTTGCTATCAACCACAGGACCCAGTAATCACCGAAGACTGACTAACATTCAACTAACCTAACAACTAACCTAACTAATCCTGCTGCAACACTAGCTCACCAGAATAATGTCTAATCTTGTCATAAGGCACTCTGCCACATGTGTTCCTTGCCCACAACTGCAATATATGCACTTACCGCACACTTAGGGAAAGATATTGTTAATTTGTTACCATTCAATTAGGGAACAGTACAACACTCTTGTGATTGGTTCAAGTAAGAAGTACTGTTTCGTTCAGGGAGATGCTCAGTTAATTCTGCATTATTTATTTAGGGAGGGGTATAGTTCCATAAAATCTAAATGGGCAGTGCACTAAACTCTGTCCTGAGATAACAGATAGATGTATTGATAATTTTTGACTGATCTTTAAAGAGGTACGTTTAATTAACCATATAACCATATAACAATTACAGCATGGAAACAGGTCATCTTGGCCCTTCTAGTCCTTGCCGAATGCTTACTCTCACCTAGTCCCACTGGCCCCCATTCAGCCCATAACCCTCCATTCCTTTCCTGTCCATATATCTATCCAATTTTACTTTAAATGACAATACCGAACCTGCCTCTACCACTTCTACTGGAAGCTCGTTCCACATAGCTACCACTCTCTGAGTAAAGAAATTCCCACTCGTGTTACCCTTAAACTTTTGCCCCCAACTCTCAACTCAAGTCCTCTTGTTTGAATCTCCCCTACTCTCAATGGAAAAAGCCTGTCCATGTCAACTCTATCTATCCCCCTCATAATTTTAAATACCTCTATCAAGTCCCCCTTCAACCTTCTACGCTCCAAAGAATAAAGACCTAACTTGTTCAACCTTTCCCTGTAACTTAGGTGCTGAAACCCAGGTAACATTCTAGTAAATCTTCTCTGTACTTTCCCTATTTTGTTGACATCTTTTCTATGATTCGGTGACCAGAACTTTACACAATACTCCAAATTTTGCCTTACCAACGCCTTGTACAATTTTAACATTACATCCCAACTCTTATACTCAATGCTCTGATTTATAAAGGCCAGCATACCAAAAGCTTTCTTCACCACCCTACGCACATGAGATTCCACCTTCAGGGAACTATGCACATTATTCCTAGATCACTCTGTTCTACTGCATTCTTCAATGCCCTACCATTTACCATGTATGTCCTATTTGGATTATTCCTACCAAAATGTAGCACCTCACACTTATCAGCATTAAACTCCATCTGCCATCTTTCAGCCCACTCTTCTAACTGGCCTAAATTTCTCTGCAAACTTTGAAAACCTACTTCATTATCCACAACGCCACCTACCTTACTCTCACCTAGTCTCACTGGCCTACATTCAGCCCATAACCCTCCATTCCTTTCCTGTCCATATACCTATCCAATTTTACTTTAAATGACAATACCAAACCTGCCTCTACCACTTCTACTGGAAGCTCATTTCACACAGCTACCACTCTCTGAGTAAAGAAATTTCCCCTCGTGTTACCCTTAAACTTTTGCCCCCAACTCTCAACTCCACCTCTGCATACTTACTAATCCAATTTACCACCCCATCATCCAGATCATTAATGTATATGACAAACAACATTGGACCCAGTACAGATCCCTGAGGCACACCACTAGTCACCGGCCTCCAACCTGACAAACAGTTATCCACCACTACTCTCTGGCATCTCCCATCCAGCCACTGTTGAATCCATTTTACTACTTCAATATTAATACCTAACGATTGAACCTTCCTAACTAACCTTCCATGTGGAACCTTGTCAAAGGCCTTACTGAAGTCCATATAGACAACATCCACTGCCTTACCCTCGTCAACTTTCCTCGTAACCTCTTCAAAAAATTCAATGATTTGTCAAACATGACCTTCCACACACAAATCCATGCTGACTGTTCCTAATCAGACCCTGTCTATCCAGATAATTATATATACCATCTCTAAGAATACTTTCCATTAATTTACTCACCACTGACGTCAAACTGAGAGGCCGATAATTGCTTGGTTTACTCTTAGAACCCTTTCTAAACAATGGAACCACATGAGCAATACACCAATCCTCCGGCACCATCCCCGTTTCTAATGACATTTGAAATATTTCTATCAGAGGCTCTGCTATTTCTACACTAACTTCCCTCAAGTTCCTAGGGAATATCTTGTCCTGATCCGGAGATTTATCCACTTTTATATTCCTTAAAAGCGCCAGTTCTTCCTCCTCTTTAATCATCATAGTTTCCATAACTTCCCTACTTGTTTCCCTTACCTTACACAATTCAATATCCTTCTCCTTAGTGAATACCGAAGAAAAGAAATTGTTCAAAATCTCCCCCATCTCTTTCGGCTCCACACATAGCTGTCCACTCTGATTTTCTAAGGGACCAATTTTATCCCTCACTGTCCTTTTGCTATTAGTATAACTGTAGAAACCCTTCAGATTTATTTTCACCTGACTTGCCAAAGCAACCTCATATCTTCTTTTAGCTTTTCTAATTTCTTTCTTAAGATTCTTCTTACATTCTTTATATTTCTTGAGCACCTTATTTACTCCATGCTGCCTATGTTTATTGTAGATATCTCTCTTTTTCCTAACCAAGTTTCCAATATCCCTTGAAAACCATGGCTCTCTCAAACTTTTAACCTTTCCTTTCAACCTAACAGGAACATAAAGATTCTGTACCCTCAAAATTTCACCTTTAAATGACCTCCATTTCTCTATTACATCCTTCGCATAAAATAAATTGTCCCAATCCACTCTTTCTAAATCCTTTCGCATCTCCTCAAAGTTAGTCTTGCTCCAATCAAAAATCTCAACCCTGGGTCCAGTCCTATCCTTCTCCATAATTCATTTAGAGCGCTCAAAATCCTGACTGTTTCTTCCTCTCCATAGATGCTGACTGACCCCCAGCATTTTGTGTGTGTTCCTCTGGTTTTTCAGCATCTGCCAAAACTCTTGTTTTTCTATATTATATTACGATATCGTTTGCTTAGAAACTCAACAATTTAACCCAAGACAGCTATCCGAGTGGCTCCATTGTTAGCATTCTTGCTTCAGAATCTGAAGGTTCAAATCTCATTCAAAGATCAGCATGGCTTTGGCTCAGTGCTAAGAGTGTTGGCTTGTTGCCAGTGCTTTTGTATTTGAAGCTAGGGCCAATTCTCCCCACTAGGAAAACCTTAAGAACAGCGTAATGTTGGACCCTGATGCTTTTGCAGTCCAATGGTTTTTCAGAAATCAAGAATGAGACATAAAATATATTGCTTACAATTGTTTAATCAAGTATTACAAGACCAAAAACTGAACGAGAAAGATGTGCAAAGAGAACAAACTGAAAGACAGAATGAAAAAACAGTCATGGTCATCTCAGACTCAGACTGGAGAAGATTCCAATGATAACAAGTAACTTATAAAATAGCTAAATTCAAGTGGTGTGACACCTACTATGGAAAATTGGGAAGTTTCTGAAGAAATGCAAAAACAACTGTACTATAATTACTGGAAAGTTTACTAAACAATGACATGCACAGAACTGTGCAAAGGTATATACAGAATATATAGCTAGCGTGGCTAATACTTTTGCATTGTATGGTATTTGTCAACATGGAGTGGAGAGCGAGTCTGTAAATCTGGCAGGAGCAAAGGATGTTGGGAATGGTGGAGTGCCACGTGAGGGCTGTGGGACAGGTGGCAGAGAGAGAGTGCTGGGGCGGGGGTGACGTGAGTGCAGACATATGCAGCCCTGAAACAACAGGAAAGGCCATTTGAATCCAAAAGTTGGCTTGTTGACTATGAGAGAATGTCCCTGAGGTGCTTCCTGCTCCCTCCCCTCTCTCTTCCCCTTTTTTCAAACATGATTCCCCTCTCCCTGCCCATTTCCCACTCTCAGTCCACAATAGAATTAGGTTTATCATTACTCACACATGTCATGAAATTTGCTTTTGGGTTGGCAACAGTACAGTGCAATATATAAAATTACTACAGTACTATGCAAAAGTCATAGGCATCCTAGCTATATATATGCATGTACCTAAGACTTTTGCAGAGTACTGTATATAAGTGGGTCATATACAAATACAATTAAGCATAGGGAAGTTAAACTACAAGTAAAATACTTGGAAAGTAACAATTCTGCACCCTAATCCAGCAGAGTTATCCCAGTTGTATTGGAAAATAATTATCCCACAAACCAATGCTACTTAAACAAATATATAATTGCCTATGGGAGAACAGTAGGGGGAGTGTCAGCAAATTAGATACAATGATTCCTATATGCACAAGCAGACTAAAGTGGGACTATCAATCCCTGCTAATCAAGGAAAGATAGTTTAGAGAAGAAATTCCGCACTGGTTCTAACCAAGGAGCTGGTTGAGTGTGTGGCCTTCATCTTTGGCTCCTCCTGACCGCATATACGCCTACAAGTCCTACATTTGTCCCCTTGTTGATTTGCATATTTTTTTTGCGTTATAATATTGATACTTGCATTAAAAACATCCACTGTAGATAGTGGGAGGGCAAAGAGAAAGCTGACGCAAGCTACGGAAGCAAAGGATACTGTTTGGCTTCAGCGGATGCCGACAACTGTCCATTATGTTAATGAGGGAGAGGAGCGCGAAGCAGCTGGCCTAGTGGACTACCTTGGTGGTTTGGGAGACGGGCTTCAATGTAAGCCATCGGCATGAGTAGGGAGCAGGAGACTGCAATCAATAGGATTAAGACAAAGCAGGGCCTACCTACATTAAGCAGTTAAAACAAATGCTACCAACACAGATCAATTTAGCCAGAGAGTAGTGAATCTGTGGAATCCTTTGCCACAGGCAGCTCTGGAGGCCAAGTCTTTATTGTTACGAAATTCCCTTAACTGGATCACTTACCAGCAAAGATAGAGAGGTCCATTGATGTCTGATGGTACTATTTTTAAAAGTATTTATTGATAAAGGGCACAAAAAGAAGATTAATACAAACATACAGATAATATACGTCGTCAATACTAAATCTAAGCGCGGGTATCATAATAACCGATAAGAAATAACTCTATCGTTGCCTAGGGGTTACTGTATTGTCCGATGGAAAGATAAGTCACTATCAGTTCGTTCAAGCTGCAGCGTTGTTGGGTTTAAAAGTGATGCGGTTTAAACTTGCCCAAGTCTCTTATGATGCCAATCCATTGAGTCAGGGGAGCGGGTTTCCCCGTTGTTAGCTAAAAAGCCGTTTTCCGTGGTTTCAGCCACCAATTCCAGCCACGGAATTGAACGCACGTGGCTTGGTTTCCTATGACCGTCTGCTGTTACGTGGTCGCTTAACGTTTCTTCTGGTGCGTCTGAGGGGTTGTTCCTACAGCCCCTCTTTTATTCTGACTCGCAGGGTCATAGATGTCAATCAGGTTGGGGGTGATGCAATCTCTCCCTCAACCAGCCCACTTTGCCCGAGGGCATTCATGTAGCAGAGCATCTCAATCCACAAATCTGTCTCCAAGAGACAATGGCCATGTCCCGTAGCTTTACATCACTATGGGGAGGGGGGGGGGAGAAACGTGACATCCTGCACGTCTCCCCCTCATGTCTTAGGCCCCCCATTTGACTCAACCCAACAGTGATCTGGCGAGTCTCACAAAAGAGGGGGCTATGGACGTAACATTATGTATATTTAAGACAGAGGTGGGTAGACTCTGGATTAGTCTTGGCATGAAAGGATACAGGGAGAAGACAGGAGATTGGGACTGAGAGGAAATGCATCAGCCATGATGAAATAGCAGAGCAGACTCGATGGGCCAAATGGCCTAATTGTGTTCCTACATCTTATGGTCTTATGGCCTTATCAATTTAGCAGCAAACTTTGCATTGTGGAGCATTGTTTATGGCAGTTTTGGGGTGATTGGAATTATTGCAAGTGTATCTACTTATAAAAATAAACATTAAAAATGATTCTTCATTTCTGTTTGGGTGATTCATAGGAATCTACAAGATTTCTTTTAATGTCCATTGCACAATGGAGAAACTGTTTTGCGGGATTGCCTTATTTATTGACAATCCATTCTGAATGTCTCCTGCTCTCTTCGCAGACGTCTTTCTACCAACATGTACCCATTTATCTTAGTATTAGACAACTGGAAATGTCCCGCATACTGACTGAAACATGCCAGAAGCCTGGAAAATCGGAACTGCATGGATATACTGTACCATGCAATGGCAACTGGTACAGCAGATGCAGATCTGAGGCAGCAGTTTCAATCAGAATACCAAAGTAAAAGTTAAAGGAAAATTTATTATCAAAGTCCATAAATGTTACCATATAGTACAAGATTCATTTCTTTGTATGCATTTACAAAAAAATAAAGAAAATCATTAGGATTTATGAAAATCTATGCATAACCAAAAACTGACAAACAACCAATGCGCAAAAGAACCCATATTGTGCAATTAAAAAAAATAATACTGAGAACATGAGTTGTACAGTCCTTGAAAGTGTAGGTTGTGAGTTATGGTGAGTGAAGATATCCATGCTGGTTCAGGAACCTGATGGTTGTGGAGTAATAACTGTTGCCAAACCTGATGATGTGGGGCCTGGGGCTCCAGTACCTCCTGCCCGATGGTCGTAGGAAGAAGAGAGCATTGTCTGGATGATGGGTGCCCTTGATGATGATTGCTGCTTTCTTGTGGCAGCTCTTCACGTAAGTGTGATCAATGATGGGGAGGGTTTTGCCTGTGATGGATTGGGCTGCATTTACCACTTGCTGTACACTTTTTTGTTTCTGAACCTTGGTGTTTCCATTCCAAGCCATAATACAACCAGTTAGGATACTCTCCACCCTGCATCTATAGAAGTTTGCCGAAGTTTTTAGTGACATGCCAAATCTACACAAACCTCTAAGAAAGTACACGAGGTGTTGTGTTTTCTTTGTGATGGCATTTACATGCAGGTACCAGGACTGATCATCTGATATGACAATACCAAAGAACTTTAAGTTCTTCACCTCTGCTCCCCAAATGAGGACGAATGTTACTACTGGAGAGGTGAAGCTGCACTTACATTCCATGGTTGCAATAAGCAGTTAGGATTTCCATTTCATGTAAATTATTTGGTGATTTTTGCAGTTATTTGCTGCATTCAGCCTAATATTTGCAGATCAAATGGTTAAGTTTGAATATAAGGCAAGTAGAATCCTTTTTATCTGCTGGCATGAAAAATTCATTAACGTGGATGGGAAGAGGCTAAAAGCACAAAAACCTCAGAACTGGCACGGGTCAATATTTTCTCTTCAGCTGAATGTGGATTCAATGTCAAAGTTATCATGTTCAATATAAACAAAGGCATGCAGATTGTATAAGTCTGAAATAAGGATCAGAATTACTGTAAAAACACCCCATAGGCCAGGCAGCCTATATGGACTTGGAGAGTTCACATTTCAGCTTAAAGCCCTTTCTCTTAACTAGAAAAGAGAGAAGCAAGTTTTAAATTGCAGATTGGCTTGGGGGTACATAAAAAGGACAAAGGGAAAATTTTTGAGAGGCTGAGGCTTAACATGTTCAGGTAATCCAACATTTATGGAGTTGACTGGTTAAAAGATTAATGTGGAGAGCTAGAGGGGGAAAATGGCAGGGATATATTAAAACTGCAAGTCAAAGATGTTGATTAAAATCTTAACTTCCAACACTACTTAGCATTTTTCTCCTTCACTTTCCTCTATCTGCATTTCCCACCATAGTTCCACATCTTACTGTGTTGGCACTATCCCTTCTGACCATCAGCTTCATCCACCTAGGTCCCCACTGTAACGAATGATGTTGAATTCTGCCTCTGCCTCCTCCGTCTCATTTTCATTGGCAGGAGTCTTCACTGAGGATCACAGATCTTTTCTCTCCATAATTCCCCACGTATCTGTATTTCTCACTCTGGCTACTTATCAATGTTGATAGCCGCATTTTAATAGTACAATGATGGGTGCTGCTCCCTGCATTAATGCAGAATTTAACAAAAATTGTTACTTTTGCTGCCTGTTACCCATACAGTTCATCTGCTCTCACTTTCCTTGCTCCATTATGGATTCTTTTGTTCCTTTCCTATATTTCTCCAGCTTCATCTAGATGAGACAAGTTAGCCACTAAGATCCATTAGATATCTATGGACCTTTCCTGCAGAGACTCCGTTACATTACTCCAATTCTTTCATCTCCATCCTATTTGCTCAGATGATGAAATGTGCCATGTGCTACCTCTCTGATGTTGTCCTTTTTCATTAAAAGGCCGACATCTTCACCAGTATAGATGACAAATCCCTCAACCATATCCCCACTGTTTCTCTAACCTCTTTTTTAATGCTTTCTGTTCTCAATCCAGGCAAGGTCAGGAATTTCTGTTCTTGTTGATACCATGTCAACACCTTGACTTGAGAATCACCATTGCCTCCAACAAGTCTCCAGCTCCAGAACCATCCTCCCTTCTCCTCCCCTTTCAATAACCGGAGGAATTGTTCCCTTCGTCATTCTTTACAACCATTTTTCCATTAATGGCATGCATCCTTCTGTTTAGCCTCATGTCTTACCACTATTTCGGGTCCCAAGAAGTCCTTTCAGTTGAGGTAATAATTCATTTGTACACTTCCAATCTAGTGAACTGCTTTTAATGTCTCCTCATTATTGAAAGAAGCAGACACAGACACAGATTAAGGGATTGTTTTGCAAAACACGTCAGGGATTACTGTTTTCTCACTTTAATTCTCTATTCCCCCCGCCCAGACTTAATGCGTCTGCTGCAATGTCTCAACGAAGCCCAATGTCAATGGATGGGACACGAACTTCCTTTTGGCACTTTTCAAAGTTCATAAAGTTCAGATTTCAAAGTAAATTTATTATGAAAGAACATGTAGTCACCATTTACTACCCTGCGGCTCAGTTTCTTGCAGGTATTCACAGTAGAACAAAAAAATACAATCAATGAAAAATTACACACAAAGACTAACAAGCAACCAATGTGAAAAATGAAGGCAAACTGTTCAAATACAAAATATAATAAATAAATAGATTGATAAATAATAGATAGATTGATAAATAAATAGATAGATAAAACTGAGAACTTGAGCTGTAGAGTCGATAGGTTGTGTTCAGTGATCAGGTCAATGTTATGGTGAGTGATGTTATCCATACTGGTTCAGGAGCCTGATGTTTGAAGAGTACTAACTGTTCCTGAAACGAGTGGTATAGGACCTAAGGCCTCCCAGTTGCAGCAGCAAGAAGAGAGCAAGGCCTGGATGGTGGGGGCCCTTGATGTTGGCTGCTGCTTTCCTGTGGAGCTGCTCTTTTTAGATGTACTCAATGGTGCAGAGTGCTTCTCATTGAGATGTACTCAGCAGTGGGGAATTCAACAAGTTCAACAGTTTCAAGTGAACCATTATTTAATTCAAAAAGTATAAATCAGAACTGACTCGTTCTACTGTAGGATTATCCAATATCATATTTAAGGTTTTTTTTCTCCACAAGGACATATTCTTTTCATTTTGGTCTGATTGGGCTCTGATTTCTGTCAGGCATGGTGAATTTGAACATACCCTATATTTTTCGTGTTATGATGAATAGCAGATCTCCAGGAAATGCACAGCACAAAGCTGCAATGGTAGGTTGCCCTTCCTCAGGTAGCTGATCAACCCATCACCATATTTTATCATTTCCTGTCAGAGTCACCTTATGTGCAGATACTCCTGTGCCTGGCATCACTATATGTACAAACAATCTATCTGATGTATTTATATATATTGTGTTTTTTATTATTGTTTTCTTTTTCTTAGTGTTTTTATATGCTGTATCAGATCTGGAGTAACAATTATTTTGTTCTCCTTTCTACTTCTGTGCTCAAAATGATATTGACACAATCTTGACACAAACCAGAGGAAATCTGCAGATGCTGGAAATTCTGAGCAACACACACAAAATGCTGGAGGAACTCAGCAGGCCAGGCAGCATCTGTTGTAAAAAGCACAATTGGAGTTTCAGCCCAAAACATCAACTGTGCTTTTTTCTTGTGGATGCTGTCTGGCCTGCTGATTTCCTCTAGCATTCTGTGCGTGCTGTTTTGACAATCTGGAACCTTGAATGTGTTTAGTTTTTGAACCAAAGGGCAACAACCATTGTGAAAGCAAATCAAGAACTCCTGGAAATGGAATGAAAAGCTGCGAGGCAAAGAACTCGGTGATCTGGCTCAAGATCAGTGGCGAATGCACTCTCATCCCTAGAGTTTGTTTATTTCAACTAAATGTCTGACAACAGTACGTTTCCAAAAAATAATTCACTTCAGTTTTCCGAACTCAAAAGTACTCTGGATGGTGCCAAACCCACATCTTGGCATGTGCACATTGTATTGACTGATACGTACTGGAGCTATGTACTGTATGTTCTATCTATACCTCAAACACAATGTTATCAATTTCTCCTAAAAGTTGCATATATTCCTTTAATCCATTTAGAAATATATCTAAATGCATTTTATTTTAAATGAAGGATACGACTGGGCAGCAGCATAGTATTTTGTGCAATCGCTTTGTAACGCCAGTGATCACCGATTGGGGTTCGATCCCCGCTGCTGTCTGTAAGCAGTTTTACATTCTCTCTGTGCCTGTGTTCATTTCCTCAAGATGCTTCACTTTCCTCCCTCATTCTAAAGATGTCTGCGTAAACTGCGGGCATGCTATGTTGGCGCCAGAGACGCGGCAACATGCTATGGAATCCAAGTCACTTGGTATATTTAAAATGTGGGTTGATAGGTTCTTGATTAGTTAGGGTGTCAAAGGTTACAGGGAGAAGGAAGGAGAATGGGATTAAGAGGGATAATAAATCAGCCATAATGGAATGCTGGAGCAGACTTGATAGGATGAATGGCCTAATTCTGCTCCAATTTGTTATGGTCCTGTGGTCTTATGGATCCTTGCTCCAGTAGAATACTCGCTGATTTGACTTGAAACTGTAAGATTTCACTGTAAGATTCAATGTTTTGGTGTACATGTGACAAATGGGGCTAATCTTTAATATCTATCTGGAGTTTTAAAAGGTTGTTAAGGAGATCAGCTACATTCAGGAGTATTGATGGGGGGTTGCCATCATTATGCATTAAAACATTGCAGACAGAAAGGACAACGAATAATGCTAAAGGAGTTTAGCAAAGATGAATCTGTATGGAAAGAAAGATATGGACCTTCCCATATCCACTCACCTACAGTGACTATTTTGTGATATTTCTCTCTCCAGTCAATTACAAGATCTTCCAGGAACTTTTTCCTTCCAGGAAACAGTGAGGATGGATGCGTTGCACTAGTTGGGAATGTAATGAGGACAAATCTATGGTTCTGTTCACAGACGTCAATCTGAGCACAGCAGTTTCCCATTTTACCTTTTATACAGACACAATCTCACAGTGGCGTCCGATCAAATTAACCTCAATTACCGTTGTGCAAACGCAGAACTGTCCTCTCATATTTATTCAAGCCAGTTGAGAACACTCCCATTTAGGAGGAGAATTAGCACAGTGATCTGCAACTGCGGCTAGACTAAATAGAGTCAGCTCCCACACCCCAAACCACGGACATGGAAAAGGCAAACAACTTTAAATCAATAAAGAAGCTCTGGTGCAACACAGAGAAAAGAAAGTCAAAAAGTCAACCCTGGATTCAAGTTCTAGTGATGAGACCTCAGTGGTGGCAGGGTATTCATCAGTCCCACAGCCTGAGGGAAGAAGCTGTTACCCAGTCTAGCTGTCCTAGTCCTAATGCTTCTTCACCTCTCTCCTGATGGTAGTGGGTCAAAGAGATTGTGAGATAGAAGGTAGGGATCCTCAACAATGCTTTGAGCCCTTCATCTGCAACCTTCCTGGTAAATGTCACAAATCGGGGGGATGGGGAGTGAGACCCCAATGATCCCCTCAGCTGATTTTAGTGTCCTCTGTAGGGTCTCACCATCCAATGCCTTGCAGCTTCTATACCAGACTCTCAAATGTTCTCCTGTAGAAAGTTGTTAGAATAGGGGCAGAGAGCCTTGCATGCCACCGTCTTCTCAGAAAGTATAGATGCCAGTTTTCCTTCTTGACTAGTGAGGAGATGCTGTGGGTCCAGGTTAGATCATCCATTATGTACACACTAAGGAACTTTGTGTTCTTCACTCACTTCACAGCAGAGCCATTGATGGGCAATGGGGAATGGTCAACCTGGCTTTCCTGAGTCTTCAGTCATCTATTTTGTCTCGTTCACGTTGAGACTCAGGCTGTTGCTCTTTCATCATTTGCCAAACCTCTCTGCCTCCTCACTTACATCGACTCATCATTGTTGCTGATGAAGCCAAGTACTGTTGTATCATTAGCGAACTTGAAAATGCCATTGGAGCTGGATCTGGCACTGTAGTGGTGAGTCAGCAACGTGAACAGTGGGAGATTGAGCACACATCCCTGTGCTCGGTGTGATGGAGCTTGAGACGTTGCTTCCAACTCAGACTGACTGGAGTCTTTCCATCAAGAAGTCCAAGATGTAGTTACAGAGAGAGGCATTGAGTTCCATTGATGACAGTTCACCCACCAGCCTCTGAGGCATGATCAAGTTAAACACCAAACTGCATTCAATGACCAACTTCCTTGTTTACGAGGCATTGTTTTCTGGTGGGACGGGATGGAGCGGAGGGCCAAGACTATGGTATCATCAGGAGACTGGTCTGAGCGATAGGCAAATTGAAAACGGTCCAATAGAGCTGGAAGGTGGGAATTTATACAATCCATTATCAGCCACTCAAAGCACTTCATGATTGTTGAAATTAGCACCACTTACTGTTGCTCTCTTGGGCACTGGAACGATGGTGGCTACATTGAAGCCGACAGGAACAGTAGACTATTTCAGAGAGATATTAAAAATATCCTTTAAGACCTTTGTTAGCTGGGCAGTACAGTTCCTCAGCACCTGACCAGGTATGTTGTACAGCCACTTTACGTGGGTTTACCCTAGATAGCGTCCTCCTCACCTTGGCTGCAACAAGATAGGGTGCCCGTCCCTCAGGAAGAGAGGGGGCTTTCCTCTCTGTCAAATCATTCAATCGGTCAAGTTGTGCAGGTGAAGCATTCAGCCTATCAGGAATCATTGATGTAATGGGTTATGGGTTGTATCTTGTCACATGTCCCTAGTTAGACAAAGGGGTCTCTGGATTTTCTCTGGACACTTACTCTTTGCCTTCCTGTTGGCATGGAAAAGTGCAGCTCTTGCTGACTTTAGAGTCATCCTGTCCCACGATCTGAAGGCAGCGTCTCAATCCCTAAGTGATGCATGGACTTCTGCAGTTAGCTCTGGTTTCTGGTTTGCCCTGACAGTCTAGTGTTTAATCATGGTAATATCCTGGAACTCTCCTTTTTTTACAGGTGGAGTGCAGGCCCTTCTACTTACTGAGGGAGTTCACATCGATTTCTCTAACTTCAGTTAATGCCCCTCCTCCCCTTCTTACCCCATTCTCTCTCCTTTCCTCTCACAATAACTCCTAGTCTGTTCCCCATCTTCCTCTGGTGCTCCCTTCACCTTTGTTTTTTCCAAGGCCTTCCATCCTATGATACTGCCCTTTCTCCAGCCTTGTATCCCTTTTGCCAATCAACTTCCCAGCTCTTAGCTTCATCCCTCCCCCTCCTGTCTTCTCCTATCATTTCCAGTCTCCCGCTTACCCTCCCACTTTCAAATCTCTTACTATCTCTTTTTTCCGTTAGTCCTGACGAAGGGTCTCGACTTGAAACGTGGACTGTACTTCTCCCTATAGATGCTGCCTGGCCTGCTGCGTTCCACCAGCATTTTGTGTGTGTTGTTTGAATTTCCAGCATCTGCAGATTTCCTCATGTTTGCAGTTTTAACCACAACAGGTAAATATTATCCATACGACTTTGGCTAGCTTAATAACTCCTGTTGTGATTTAGTGATCTGCCCTGAACTGTAAGTAAATAATTACTAATTGTTTCATTGTTCTACCTACCCGAAAGCAGCTGAACCCAAACCAAGAAGCAGCTTGCATGACTCGTTGAGTTCCTCCAGTATCGCGTGTGTGTGTTGCACAAGATTTCCAGCATCTGCGTAATCTCTTGTGTTTATGGGTTATTTTTGTGCATTTTCTTGATGTATTCATGGCAAGAGACCAGACTTTCAAGACGCATGTTCTGTTCCTCCCCCACAATGCCACGCCCCTCCTCAGAGTGGCAAACCTAAGTCTGTGTGGAGTTCCAGGGAGCTCAGAGCATGTGCCTTTAAAGATAAAGATGGAGATTAAAGATTAGCTTTATTTGTCGAGTGTACATCAAAACATGTAGTGAAGTGCGTTGTTTTACATCAAACGAGATCAGTAAGAATTGTGCTGAATTACGATTTCAGTGTCAACAAAGCATGCCAACAACTTACTAACCTTAACCATACATCTTTGGAATATGGGAGGAAACCAGAGCACCCGGAGGAAATCCACACGGTATGGGGAGAATGTCCAAACTCCTAACAGAATGCGGGAGGAATCAAAAACTGGTCTTATAAAGCCAGCACTGGAAAGCACTGTGCACAAAAATGTGGAACTTAACATTGCACCTCTAAATGGCATCACCAATACGGGTAAAAATTATAAGATGATGTATAGTTTAGAACTAGAAGTAATGATAAGACTAGGATGACAAGCATTGAAGATTCTTCAGCTATGATTTGATGTACAAGGAAGGGGTACAGCTCAGATGGTCAAAAGAGGAGCTGTGTTATACGAGAATAGTGTGGTCAACTTCCCATGCTTGTTCCAGCATCAGGGTAAAAAGGTATTTTACGATCCACCTGGTAGACACTTTTGCAATCTTTGGTAGTGAGGCTCCAGCATCTTCCATGCCATATTTGGGTGGCGCATAGCAGCTAGCACAAGTCTCAGCCACAAATGAGAGAAAATAGTTCATCAGAAGGTTGTTTCTCAAAAGGACTGTCAAAGCTTATAACATGCTCTGTGTTTTCCAAAACGTTAAAAAAAATTAAATATTAAAATACTTTAAAAACTCTAACACACTTGTAAAAGTCAAATGCCATCTATAAATTTGCCAATGACACAACTGCTGTTGGCAGAATCTCAGATGGTGACGAGGAGGCGTACAGGAATGAAATGGATCAGCTAGTTAAGTGGTGTTGCAGTTATAATCTTGTGCTCAATGTCAGTAAAATGAAGAAATTAATTGTAGACTTCATGAAGGAAACACACACCACTTCTCATCAAGGGGTCAGCAGTGGAAAAGGTGAGCAGTTTCACATTCCTCGGTGTCAACATCTCTGAAGATCTATCCTGGGCCAACGTATTGATGCAGTTATGAAGAAGGCTCAATAGTGGTTATATTTCATTAGGAGTCTGAGGAGATTTGGTATGTTACCAAACACTAGCAAATTTCTACAGGTACTGGGAAGAACATTCTGATCTGTTGCATCACTGGCTGATATGGAGGGGCTACTGCTCAGGATTGGAAACAATACTGTAGAGGGTTGCAAACCCAGCTAGCTTCATCATGAGCAGCAGTCTCCACAGCATCAAGAACATCTTCAAATGGTGATGCTTCAGAAAGATGATATCCATTGTGAAGGACCCCCATCATCCAGGACATGCTCTTGTCTCATTATTACCATCAGAGAGGAGGTACAGGAGCCTGAGGACACACTCAACATTTTAGGAACAGCTTCATCCCTTCCGCCATCAGTTTTCTGAGTGGACTATGAACCTACCCATGAACACTACCTCAATATTTTAGCTCTCTTTTTCCACTACTTATTTAATTTAATTTATGTATTTATGTTTCTTAATGTAATTTACACTGCACTTCTGCTGCAAAACTGCAAATTTCACGACATGTCAGTGTTATTAAACTGATTCTGACTCTGAAGAATCTTTTAAAAACATTTAACTTTAACCACTTTATGAAACTAAATGAGAAATTCATTTAATATATTTTTGAAAAGGATAAAATTAATATTTTACATAAAGGTTGTATCTTCTAAAGGAATCAAGCATTCACCCAAAGTTCTTGTAGAGATCCACTGCCACTTAAACCAATGAGAAAAGATTTGTTGCAACTCATCTTATTCTTATTCTTAGGATTCTTCAGCAAGTCCATGAAGCATGTATGTAGCATCATTACCCAAATATCGACATCAAATTCCACAAGCAGTCCATAGTAATCCATTGGTTTCAACTTCCAGGCCTCGACAAACATGGGTTGTCCTCACTGGCATGGCTGTCCTCACATTTTAATGATACAGTTCTCTCAGCCAGTCAGGGGACCAGAGGAAGACCAGAGTTAGAAGAAAGATATGCATTTATATAGCATTTTCATGGCTTCAGCTTGATCCAAAATACTTCAGAACCAATTAGAAAAACTTTAACTTGTAAGAAAGAGAACAACCAATATAAGACCATAAGACAATTACATATAGAACTAGAATTAGGCCATTCAATGCACTGAGTCTGCTCCACTATTCCATCATGGCTGATTTATTATCCATCTCATCTCAACCCCATTCTTCTGCCTTCTCCCCATGACCTTTGATGCTCTTGCTAATCCAGAACTTATCAAACTCTGCTTTCAATGTGCCCAATGACTTGGACTCCTCAGTCATCTGTGGCAATGAATTCCACAGACCCACCACCCTTCAGCTAAAGAAATCCATCCTCATCTCTTTTCTAAAGGGATGTTCCTCTAATCTGAGGCAGCTTTCTAGTCATAGACTCAGTAACTATAGGAAACATCCTCTCCACATTACCTATTCATCCCATAATTTCCACAAATAACAATGTGATAGTGATCAATCTCTCTCATTTGTTCAGGAATAAATATTAGCCAATGAGATTTCACTTACTGTTATTTAAACTACTACAGGATCCTTTGCAATCCAACGAGAAAGGAGACAATTCCTCATTTTAACAATGCAGCACTCCTTCATGTGCAGGAATCCTTCAGGACTGCTTTGATCTGGATTAACTGCTCAGATCTCTGGAGCAAGAACTGAACTGAGAACATCAGGACTCAGAATGCATTATTCTGTCAAATCCTGCAATAAATTAACATATATTGGTATAGTTTGATGTTTGAATCCAGGATTCAATTGCCAGTGAT
Organism: Hypanus sabinus; assembly: GCF_030144855.1. Classification (NCBI taxonomy): domain Eukaryota; kingdom Metazoa; phylum Chordata; class Chondrichthyes; order Myliobatiformes; family Dasyatidae; genus Hypanus; species Hypanus sabinus. The sequence goes on from NC_082713.1 coordinate 126,604,402, forward strand.
CAATTTTATTTGATGAATTCCCAGTGAACTAAAGCATTTGCACATGTAGCTGTATTTCAGCTTTTGAATGTCTATTGAAGACAAATATTTTGCAGCAGAAAGAAAAAATTTACTGCCTTGGAGTTAGATAGGTTCATTATAGACCTATTCCTCCATGCTTGAATGGGGTTAGTGACTGAAACCTATCTGATAGTTCTTCTTCAGTTCTGATGGCATGCAAGTATACTTTTACAAATTATTTATATGCATTTGTTTAGCACATCGATGCCTGGAATTTTGATATTGTTTTATTATTATCACATGTACCAAGATACAGTGAAACGCCCGTGTTGCACAATGTTCATAACAATCAAGTCATTGCACTTTAGCATTGAACTAGAATAAGGTAAAACAATAACAGTTAGGATAAAGTGGAAAAGCTACCAAAAGTGTGCACCGCAGGTAAACAATAAAGCAAAACATCATAACTGGGTAAATTGTCAGGTAGAGTCCATCTTAGCATACAAGAAATCCATTGCCACCATTGGTGGTGCCACCTGCAAACTTGCAGCTGGAATTACAGCATTATCTGGCCACATAGTCTTGAGTGTAAAAGGAGTGGAGTAGGGGTCTGAGGACTCTACCTTGTGGAGCACAGATTGCAATCAACAGTGTTCAGAATGATCGTGGTGGGGGTATTGCTGCTATCATTAGGGTTTGTCAGAAAGTCAAAGATCCAGCTGCAGAGGGAGGCACTGACTGCCAGGGTTTGGAGTTTGGTGATGGGTTTGCTTGCAGTTATACAGTATTGAAGGCAGAACCGTAGTGAATAACCAATAGTCTGACATAGGTGTCTTTACTGTCTAGATGCTCCAGGTATGAATGTAGGACCAGGGAGATGATGTTTTGGCAGGAGGAAATCTGCAGTGGGCCAAGATTGTCTGGAAAGCTGGAGTTGATGTCAGAGCCACTGAGAAGTCATCATTAAAGCACGTTGTCTTGTTTTTCTTGGGTACCGGGATTATAATGGTCTTCCAGAAACAGGAGGGACTCATGGCCCAAAGCAAGAAGGTGGTAGGATATGTCTGCAAATACTCCTGCCAGCTGATCTGCTCAGGATCTAAGGACATCTCCAGGGACATCACTCTGGCCAAATGCTTTCCATGGGTTCAAGCTCCAGAAAACTGATCTTGCATCCTGTGGGTTCAGGTACATTGGACACTGCCAGAGTGAGTGGTGACATACCAATCCCCTTCTGTTTAAAACAGGCATAGAATGTGTTCAGCCCATCCGGAAGGGACGGCCTGCTGTCACACATTTTCATGCTCTAAACGTGTGCTGATCACTGAACTGATGCTCACAGTTTCTCTCACAAAATAAAAGACAAGATTAGTCAAAGTATTTTTTTTAAAGGAAGGGGTTTTTCAGTGGAAATTGTGCCCCGCACCATTTGAATAGTATTTTACAAGGCATACCTTCCCTTTCAGTGGATCAGCTTTCATATTGTGTGCACCAAATTCACAAGGTCATGATCCCTAAAAATACACTGCCAGCAAGGACATAGCTGTAACTATAATGGTGTACAAAATACAACAGTGTAGTGTGCTGTATGTGCAGAGAGAGAAAGCCTATACTGCAGGAAAGTCCAAAGTCTGTACAGGATTACTGCCAAGGAGTGGTCGGGAAAAGGTAGTTGAGATGGTGTCTGGTCTTAACGACAATCACCATACCATGAAGCAATGTTCCTAATAGGTCAAGGTCAAACCTTAGAAAAGACCTCAGTTTGACATGCACATCAATAAGAAATAATGACCCCTCCCAAAATCACTCCCATTCCGGCTATGTACCAGATGGCTGCAGCCTGGCAGGCAGCATGAGGAATAATGAAAGATTTCTAGTCAAGAGGTCCAAACATTGTCATTGCCCTGCAGAAACAAGAACATGAATAAACAGAAGCACAAGTAGGACATTTGGCACTTAACCTTGGCCCTGCATTCAAAATGAATAAAGCTGATCAGCCTAATTTCTGAATTAAGGACCCTCTAAAGAGCAGCTTCACCAGTCTCATAATCTCAGGGTATCTCTCATCTACTGTTACCAACCTCATAGCTCCCGTTCCCCACACTGTTCATTTCTAACTCCTACTCAAGGTCCACAAACTTGACTGTTCGAGTAGGCCCTTTGGTTCTGCCTGCTCCTGGCCCACCGATCTTGTGTCGGTGTACCTCAACTCCATTTTGTCCCCCTTGGTTCTGTCCTTTCCTACATATATCCATAATACTCCACATGCTCTCAATTGCTTCAATCACCTTAAGTTCCTTGGCCCTGCTTGCTTCATTTTCACTGTGGACATCCAACTCCTACATATATACTTCTACCCCCCATCACAAAGGATAGCACGCCTAACTTCTTCATCAGTGAGACCCAGTGCAGACTGGGAGATTGCTTTGTCAAGCACCTTCCCTCTGTCTGATGCAAAAGGCCACCCATTTCTATTTGACTTTCCATTCCCACTCTGACTTGTCTACCTATGGTCTCCTCGACTGGCACAATGAGGCAGTACTCGGGTTGGAAGAGCAACATTTCATATTCCATCTGGGTAGCCTCCAACCTGAAGGAATGAATATCAATTTCTCCAACTTCTGGTAATTTCCTCCCACCCCTCCCTATTCTCTATTTTTCCATTACCCATTCTGGTTCCCCTCTTGACCCTTCTTTTCTCCTTACCTGCCCACCTCCTCCCTCTGATCCCTGTCCTCCTTCCCTTTCTTTCATGATCTGCTGTCCTGTCCTATCTCCTGTCTGACTGGCTGAGTTCCTTGAGCATTTCTTGTGTGCCTAATGAATTGCCCATTACTTCATCCAGCACACCACCTTCTTCCCTTAACTCCATCATTCTCTCCTATCAGATTCCTTCTTCTTCAGCCCTTTGCCTCTTCCACCTCTCCCTCACAGCTCCTTGCTTAACACACCCCTCCCCACTCACCCACCTGACCCCTCACCTAGCTTCACATATCACCTTCTAGCTTTTACACCTATCCCTTCCCCCACTTTCTTATCCTGGCTTCTTCCCCTCTTCCTTTGCAGTGCTGTTGAAAGGTCTCAGCTTAAAATGTCACCTGTTTTTCCCTTCCATGGATGCTCCCTGACCTGCTGAGTTCCTCCACTGCTTTGTGTGTGATTTTCAGTACCTGCAGAATCTCTTGTGCTTATAAGCCTAATTTCCTCTCCTGTGCCACTTCCCTATGGCCCACAATTCCCAATCTTACAAAAACTCATCTGCCTCCTCTTGAGTTTACGCAAACAGATTAGCTTCCAGAGCCCTTTAACAAAGAATATCCCAGAGGTTCACCACTCTTAGTGAGAACGAAACGAGTGTTGCAACAGGGCAGTCTTATTGACATGGCTGAGTGTCCATATGGAAGTTGTCTATTCACTTCAAGCTTGTCTGGCTGACCACCAGGAGATGATAAGGAGAATGGTGGAGAAAAGGAATGAGGAGCCAGAGTAGTGTTGGCTTCACTTTGGAGACCACAAGCATTGTTTGGCAAGGGATTGGAGTCATCCCTTCAAGGGTTCTCAATAGAGAAGGTGTCAGCTGCAGAAGGTTGAGCCAATAGTCAATAGCAGATTTAGGACCTCTAGGATGCTCACAATGGAGGGTCTTGGCTCAAAACATTGATTCTTTATTTCTCTCCATAGATGCTGCCTGATCTGCTGAGTTCCTCCAGCATTTTGTGTGTGTGTGTGTGTGTGTGTGTTATTCTGAATTTCCAGCATCTGCAGAATCTCTTGTGCTCAGGACGTTAGTGTCATGTGCAAATTTAGGTCATCATTACATCTGCAGTATTGGATTCAGTTCTAGTCACCCCATTAAAAGCATGATGTGGATGCTTTAGATGGGGTGCAGGAGAGGTTTACCAGGATGCTGCCTAGATTTGATGGCATGTGCAGTAAAGAGAGAAAGGACAAACTTGGGTTGGTTTCTCTGGAGCAAGGAAGGCTGAGGGGAAATCCGATAGAGGTTTAGGAGATTCTGACAGCCTGCGTCTTTTTCCCAGCATTGTAATGTCTAATACCAGGGGATAAGCATTTAAGGTGAGAGAATATGTTTAAAGCAGGTATGTGGGACAAGCGTTTTTAAAACAGAGGGTGATAGGTGCCTGGAATGCACACTGGGGGAGACAAGTACAACAGCGCATTCAAGAGGCTTTTGGATAAGCATGCCACTCTGCAGGGAATGGAGGGACATGGATATTGTGTGGGCAGGAGTGACTAGTTTGAATTGAGAATTTGATTATGACTTTAGTTAGGTCGGTACAGCATTGTGGACTGTAGGGCATGCTCCTGTGTGGGACTGTACTCTGCTCTGTCTTCTATATCCTCCCTAAAGTGTAGGTGATGCCTCCCAGCTCAGGCAGCAGCCTCTCCTTCGGATGCACAATCAGCCAGCCTTGACTGCCTCCCTAAAAATTCTCCTGGTTCTTTGACATCACCTGTTGACATTCCAACTGATTCCAGAAGGTAACCAAGCCTGAGACATTCCAGAGTTGTGCAAGAATGGCCGTCTATGGCCACAATACGAGAAAGTGAAACATGACCCAAGATGACACTAGCTCTCAAGGTCATGGCTCAGACATGGTTGATTTCTTTTCATTTGTAGGGAGAGGTTTTGAGGACAGAGAGGGGAGTTAGGAGTTAGGTTAGAGCTTAAGCACAAGGATGTGGGGGAATTAGATGTCAGACTGGAGTCTAGACCTCTGATCAACGTTTGAAGAGTGGCGACATGGACGTATGCTGAGGTACATCTGTGGTCAGATGTCGGGACGTCAGACCGTCAAGGACAAGGGCTGGTGTCCCACTGGTCACCGAGTCATCAGCAGGTTCTGGGTTTGGAGCTCTATGGGGGCAGTAGGCCAAGAGATGATGACAAACCACACCCCCTCACCCTTGGGGTCCTCATCGGCAGCATTATGAGTCCTGGGGCGTTACCTGTGATTGGAGCCTGAAAGTTGGATGGAAATCCAGAAATCAAGGCCTAATGATCAGAGCCCTGAGTCCACTGCAAGTCCATTGGGGAAGTTGAAGCCCAACGTCTGCAAATCCACAAGGCTGGGGGCCAGAGATGACCTATCCTAGGGTCAGAGAACTGGTATGTGCTGGGCAGGAGGCAGGTACGGGGCTTGTTTTGCTGTTGTTGTTTTGTTGCTTGTGTTCTGTGCGGTACCAGAGTTTTTTTTCATAAAGATGGATTGTATATTAATTTTCCTGTTTAAATAACTGAGCTTTTTATAACAAAACTATACATCTTTCCAAACGTTCACTTGTAAAAACATTATCCCTTCTCTAAGTTCCTCTGACCACATCACATCTGCTCTCAGGATGAAGCTTTTCATTCTAGATCTAATGAGGTATCCTCGTTCTTCAAAGAAATGGGTTTTCCTTCCTCCACCATCAATGCTGCCCTCACCTGCATCTCTCCCATTCTGCACTTGTCTACCCTCACCCCATCCTCCCACCACCCCACCAGGGATAAAAAGGATGTTCTTCTTTGTACTGCACACAGGATTCCTCGTCCTCACCTACCATCCCAGTAGTCCAGCACATAATTCTCCATAGCTTCCGCCACCTCCAACAAGATCCCACTACCAAGCACATTTCCTACCCCCACCCCCACTTTCCACTTTCTACAGGGAACACTTCCTATGCAACTCCCTTGTCCATTCATCCCTCCCCACTGATCTCCCTCCTGGTATTTATCCTTGCAAGCAAAATGAGCACCATACCTGCCTTTACACCTCCTCCCTCTCCTCCCTCACTACCAGTTAGGTCCCCAAACAGTCCTTCCAAGTGAGGCGACACATCACCTGTGAGTCTGTTGGGGTCTTCTTCTATACCTGTTGCTCCTGGTGTGGCCTCCTGTGTATCATTGAGACCCAGCATAGATTGGGAGACTGCTTCGCTGAGCTCCGAGGCTCTGCCAGCCAGAAAAAGCGGGATCTTCCAGTGACGACCCACTTAAATTCTACTTCCCATTCCCATTCCGACATGCCAGTCATCATGGTATTAGAGGAGGCCACACACAGGTTGGTGGAGCAACACCTTATATTCCTTCTGGGTAGCCCCCAACCTGATGGCATGAACACCGATTTCTCTAACTTCCAGTAATGCTCCCCACCACCTTTACCATTTCCCCATTCCCTTTCTCACCTTATCTCCTTAACTGTCCATCACCTCCCTCTGGTGCTGCTCTTCTTTCCCTTTCTTCCATGGTCTTCTACCCTCTCCTAATAGATTCCCCATCTTCCAGCCCTTTATCTCTTTCACCAACCAACTTCCTAGCTCTTTACTTCACCCCTCCCCTTCTGCCACTTTCACCTATCGCCCACTACCTTGTGCTTCTTCCTCCCGTCCCCCCCACCTTCTTACGCTGATTTCTCATCTTTTTTTCCAGTCCTGATGAAAGGTCTCATCCCAAAACGTCAACTGTTTACTCTTTTCCATATCTGCTTCCTGACCTTTTGAGTTCCTCCAGCATTTTGTGTGTTGCTTTGGATTTCCAGCATCTGGAGATTTTCTTGTGTTTGAAATAAGAACGAATTAGTTATTTGTCACTGACCATGTTGTGGCCCCTCCTGCATAGGTGGGTGCATAGGCCCCTCCTTCATAGGTGGGTGACCTCGCTCCAGATTGAGAGTCAGATTCAGATTTATTTAACTCTTATACATCGCAACATACAGTAAAATGTGTCATCTCAGAGCTTTCTTAAAAGAATGCGTGCCATACGATAGGGACGCGGTCTATTCTTCAATTGAAGACTGCCTCCCCACTGTGGATTATGACTGAGTGACAGCTGCTGTCTTCACCAAGAGAGTGTAACATCATGTTCTTGGTCAGATTCTGCTCTGCCAATAATTGAACCAGAATCCCGTGCTCTCCCTCTGCCCTCACCCTGGTTACCACAACCGTTTCTAAAGCAGGCACCTTCACCTAGAAGAGGGAAGTATAACCAAAATGGTTCCGTTTATTATTGGAGAGTGTATACACTATACAACCTGTAATATCTGTCTTCACAGACATCCACGAGAAAAAGAAGAACTCCAAAAGAATGAACAGCAGAAAAATGTTAGAACCCCAAAGCCCCCCTACCCCGTGCAGGCAATAACAAAATCATCAACGCAACAAATTCCCCCCTCCCCCAGCCCGTCAGCACCCACTACACACTAAGCAAAGCACCCAGATCTGCAGGGGGCCTTGCTTTCAGAGATGCAATTTTTTAAATCAAAATCAAAGTAACTTCATTACCAAAGTGCGTATGGGTCATCATATACCACCTTGAGATTCATTTTCCTGCAGGCATTTACAGGAAAATGAAGAAATACGAACTACAAATGGGCAAAGACTGACAATCGGCCAGAACAAAATGCAATGACCCTCACTACCTCCAACCCCCTAATGAGGACTGGCTCTGGCTTCTTCCTCTTATAGTCAATAATCAGCTCTTTGTCTTTGCTGATGTTGAGTGAAAAGCTGCACAATGCACTACTCCTGATGTGATACATCGTGTTGCCGGGAAGTTAAATGGTGATCTCATGTGAGACAGCCCTGGCATTCAATGATAGATGAGGCACAGCACATTGATTAGATCACTGCTGAGAACTATTGGGCAATGTGATTCAGACAATTACAATCAGCAGTTGTGCTTACTTCCATCGTCACCATGAAATGGTCCAATTTATATCATCCTAAACTGGAAGCTCATAAGGTGGCTTTCAGTAAAGATCAAGTCAAAAACGAGTTTATTTCCATAAGCACAAGTACATGTTACACAATGAACATCTTATTTGCACCTTTCTACTTCCGTCTTAAATGATTCAGTGACCTGGCCTCTACAGAGGTCTGTGGCAACAAATCCTACAAATTGATCACCCTCTGGCTAAAACATCCTTGCTTTTATATTCTAGTCTTCTTGAAATGAATGCTAACATTGCATTTGCCTTCCTCACCATCAATTCAAGCTGCAAATTAATCTTCAGGGAGCCCTGCAGAAGAAATTCCAAACGCCTTTGTACCTTGGATTTTTGCATTTTCTCCTTGATAAGATATCAGGACTCTGAGCTTTGTGTAAGCCAACCCAGGGTTTCAACCTTCAGCCTCTAACTCTGGAATTGCTGACTTCAGTCTTGGACCTTCAGGACTCTCTAATTCAGAATCAGAATCAGGTTTATTATCATCGGCATGTGTCATAAAATTTGTTAACTTAGCTGTAGCAGTTCAATGCAATACATAATATAGAAGAAGAAAAAAATAAAATAATAATAATTAAATAAGTAAGTAAATCAATAACAGTATACATATATTGAATAGATTAAAAATCATGCAAGAAACAGAAATAATATATATTAAAAAAGTGAGATAGTGTTCACATGTTCAACGTCCATTCAGGAATCGGATGGCAGAGGGGAAGAAGCTGTTCCTGAATCACTGAGTGTGTGCCTTCAGGCTTCTGTACTTCCTACCTGATGGTAACAGTGAGAAAAGGGCATGCCCTGGTGCTGGAGATCCTTAATAATGGATGCTGCCTTTCTGAGACACCGGTCCTTAAATATATCCTGGGTATTTTGTAGGCTAGTATCCAAGATGGAGCTGATTAAATTTACAAGTCTCTGCAGTTTCTTTCAGTCCTGTGTAGTAGCAACCCCCCCCCCAACCCAAAACCAGACAGTGATGGTATATCAGAATGCTCTTCACAGTACATCTATAGAAGTTTTAGAGTATATTTGTTGACAAACCAAATCTCTTCAAACTCCTAATATAGTCACTGTCCTGCCTTCTTTATAACTGCATCGATATGTTGGGGCCAGGTTAGGTCCTCAGAGATCTTGACATCCAGGAACTTGAAATTGTTCACTCTCTCCATTTCTGATCCCTCTATGAGGATTGGTGTGTGTTCCTTCTTCTTACCCTTCCTGAAATCCACAATCAGCTCTTTCGTCTTACTGACATTGAGTGCAAGGCTGTTGCTAAATCACCACTCCACTAGTTGGTATATCTCACTCCCGTACGCCCTCTCGTCACCACCTGAGATTCTACCAACAATGGTTGTATCGTCAGCAAATTTATAGATGGTATCTGAGCTACACCTAGCCACACAGTCATGGGTATATAGAGAATAGAGCAGTGTGCTTAGCCCACACCCCTGAGGTGCACCCGTGCTGATCGTCAGCGAGGAAGAGATGTTACCATCAATCCGCACAGATTGTGGTCTTCCGGTTAGGAAGTCGAGGATCCAATTACAGAGGGAGGTACAGAGGCCCAGGTTCTGTAACTTCTCAATCAGGATTGTGGGAATGATGGTATTAAATGGTTCAAACACTGGACTTTGTCAGCCTGTGGGCATTGACCCCAGGACTCACTGATCATCGGGCTTTGACATCCAGTCGTTGATATCCAGAATCACACAGAGCTCAATCCTGGTCTGGAACTCTTTCTATGCAGAGCAATTACAAGAAACACTTCTCTGTACAGGAGACCCTTCACATGCTCAAAGTGACAGCATTCCTTCATGTCTTCATCTGGAGATTTCTTAACCCACTGAGTTCCTCCAGCAATTGAGTAATGATCTCTGAATGTTTACTGAGCTGACATCATGATTGTCATGGTGTTCTCTACTTTGCTTCTGGCAATTGTAAAAGAGTTCCCATAGTTGATCATAGTTGATCTTCCCATAGAAGATCTGCATTGAATCGAAGAAACAAGGAAGTTAAGAATAGCTCTTGACCCCCAGAATTCATCTAGATGTCTTCAAACTCCCTCCAAAGATGAATACATTTTGGGTGCTGTGAGGATACAGGGTACAGGATTACAAAGGACATTCAAAGATATGACAGCAGTTCAACACCTAGTGTTCAGAGACCATCATTGGCGAGTCCAAAGTTCAAGGACAGGTGTTCAGTGATTGATATGTCCTCGGCTTGATGTCGATGACCGAGGTTCAAGGGTTGAATTGGAAGTCCACAACTCAAGACCCATTGTCTGAAGCTGATACTGCAAATCTCTGTGAATCCACTGGGGAAGTCAAAGCCCACTGTCTGCAAGTCTGAGTCTGCTGGGGTCCGGTCCAGTAGTTAAACGATTGTGTATGCGCATGGGTGTGATGGAGGAATGGGTTTGCTTTGCTGTGATTGTTTTGTTGCTTCTTGTGTTCCATGTTGTTCTGTTGAGCACCGTGGGCATGCTACGTTGACACTGGGATGTACAGCAAAACTTGTGGGCTGTCCTCAGCACACCATCAGGTACACTGGTTGTTAACGCAGGTAAAACATTCCACTGTGTACATGTGATAAATAAACTTGAATCCTGAATCTTTCTTTAGGAGATAAGCAATAGCCAACTTAGGTAGCATTACTTCATGGTGTACAAGTCATATACACTCAGTGGCCACTTTTATTAAATACCAATGAAGTAGCCACATTGTAGTCTTCTGCTGCTGCAGCCCATTCATTTCAGAGGTCGACATGTTGTGCATTCAAAGATGCTCTTCTGCACACCACTGTTGTAATGCATGGTTATTTGAGTTACTGTCCCCTTCCTATCAGCTTGAACCAGTCTGGCCATTCTCCTCTGACCTCTCTTATTAACAAACTGTTTTCACCCACAGAACTGCTCGCTGGATTTTTTTTTTGCAACGTTCTCTGTAGAGACAGTTGTGTGTGAAAATCCCAGAAGATCATCAGTTTCTGGGCTACTCAAACCACCCCATCTGGCACCAAAAGTCATTCCACATCAGTCATTTAGATCATATTTCTTCCCCTTTCTGATGCCCGGTCTGAACAACAACTGAATCTCTTGACTGGGTCTGCATGCTTTTATGCATTGAGTTGCTGCCATATGATTGGCTGATTAGATATTTGCATTAACGAGCAGGTGGGCAGGTGTACAGGTGCACCTAATAAAGTGGCCACTGAGTTGCAGCATGTCAGTTTAAAGTAAAAGATGGAAAAATTATCCAGCCATGGCTACCAAGTTAAAGGTCACGTGAGATCAAGGAAAAGGGTTTACAAGGTTTATTTACTGTAAGAACAGTGAGGATTCAGAAAATTTCAAAACGAGGACCAAGACATTGATAATGAAAGAGAAAGCTGAAATAACCCAGTGAGAACCATATAAATTGGACACAAAAGCTTGTCTAGATATGTAATAAGGAACTGATAGTCTAAAATTAAGATGGATGATGGGAAATGGCACAAAATTTAAATAAATATTTTGTATCTACCTTCATGGAAAAAGAAGCAGAAATCATCCAACAGAGTGGAGGACTACAGTTCAAATGTCACTACGGAAGAAATTAACATCAGCATTGGAGGACATGGTCTCATAACATGGGCTTTTCCATTAAAGACATAAATTAGGAAGAATCTCTTCTTTCAGAAAGCTGGAAATCCCTTGCCACAGAGCACTATGGGAGGAGGATCTTCATGGATATGAGCTGCGGCTGAGCAAGATCTCTGATCGGTAAAGCAACTGTAGGGAAGGTGCTGGGAAGTGGAATCATAGAATGTTGAATAAACCATGATCCGAATGAATGGCACAGCAGATTCCAGAGTTTGAATAGTCTGGTCCTGTCCCTCTAATGAAGGAAATAACCTGTCTCAAAGCCAATGAAGAGCTGATTATTTTCTGATCCTTAGAGTTCTTCTGGACATCAGAAATGACAAATAATCTTAATTTCCAGATTTCAGTTTATTTTAAAGTACAAATAAGCATACAAGTACTAAGCAAACTGAATAAAGAGCTGGGAAACGATACTGAGAGCAGAACAGATGAAAAGGAATAAAGATGCCACCTCTGCAAAATCCATCACTTTTATAGCCAAATTAAGAAATTCCTTAGATAGGGATAAACTAGTTAATAGACCACATAATTAAAACAATTACATCATGTGGGTAATGTCCTAACATTTAGCCAATGAAAAATGAGAAAGGTGATAAACCATAAATTTAGCTGCTATACCACTTTCTGCCAGCAAGTGGAGATGAATCACCACATACTGTGAAAAATACATGTGTTTGTTTAAAAAGTACAAATCTTATAAGACCATAAGACAAAGGATCAGAAGTCAGCCATTCGGCCCATCGAGTCTGCTCTGCCATTTCATCATGAGCTGATCCAATCTCCCCTTTAGTCCCATTCCCCTGCCTTCTCACCATAACCTTTGATGCCCTGACTACTCAGATACCTATCAATCTCTGCTTTAAATACATCCAATGACTTAGCCTCCACTGCCGCCCGTGGCAACAAATTCCATAGATCCACCATAGATTCTGCCATAGATTCTTATCTGGCTAAAAAATTTTTTCGCATCTCTGTCCTGAATGGGCACCCTGCAATCCTGAAGTCATTTCTTCTCATACTAGACTCCCCCCACCATGGGAAACAACTTTGCCACATCCACTCTGTCCATGCCTTTCAACATTCAAAATGTTTCTGTGAGGTCCCCCCCCCCATTCTTCTAAACTCCAAGGAGTACAGTCCAATAGCGATCAAAAGTTCCTCATATGTTAACCCCCTCATTCCCGGAATCATTCTAGTGAATCTTCTCTGAACCCTCTCCAACGCCAGCACATCCTTTCTTAAATAAGGAGCCCAAAACTGCACACAGTATTCCAAGCGAGGTCTTACCAGTGGCTTATAGAGCCTCAACATCACATCCCTGCTCCTATACTCTATTCCTCTAGAAATGAATGCCAACATTGCATTCGCCTTCTTCACCACCGGCTCAATCTGGAGGTTAACCTTAAGGGTATCCTGCACGAGGACTCCCAAGTCCCATTGCATCTCATAACTTTGAATTCTCTCCCCATTTAAATAATAGTCTGCCCGTTTATTTCTTCTACCAAAGTGCATGACCGTACACTTTCCAAAATTGTAATTCATTTGCCACTTCTTTGCCTGTTCCCCCAAATCTATCCAAGTCTCTCTGCAGACTCTCTGTTTCCTCAGCACTACCGGCCCCTCCACCTATCTTTGTATCATCAGCAAACTTAGCCACAAAGCCATGTATTCCGTAATCCAAATCATTGATATACAACATAATAAGAAGCAGTCCCAACACTGGCCCCTGAGGAACACCACAGGTAACCGCCAGCCAACCAGAATGGGATCCCTTTATTCCCACTCTCTGTTTCCTGCCAATCAACCAACACTCTATCCAAGTATGTAACTTTCCCATAATTCCATGGGCTCTTATCTTGTTTAGCAGCCTCATGTGAGGCACCTTGTCAAAGGCCTTCTGAAAATCCAAATACACAACATCCACTGCATCTCCCTTGTCTAGCCTACTTGTAATTTTCCCAAAAAATTGCACTAGGTTTGTCAGGCAGGATTTTCCTTTAAGGAAACCATGCTGAGTTCTGCCTATCTTGTCATATACCTCCAGGTACTCCGTAACCTCATCCTTGACAATCGACTCCAAAAACTTCCCAACCACCGATGTCAAGCTAACAGGTCTATAATTTCCGTTTTGCTTCCTTGCCCCCTTCTTAAATAGTGGAGTGACATTTGCAATCTTCCAGTCCTCTGGAACCAGGCCAGAATCTATCGACTTTTGAAAGATCATTGTTAATGCCTCTGCGATCTCCACAGCTACTTCCTTCAGAGCACAAGGGTGCATTCCATCTGGTCCAGGAGATTTATCTACCCTTGGACTATTCAGCTTCCTGAGTACTTTCTCCGTTGTAATTGTGACTGCACACACTACTCTTCCCTGACACCCTTGAATTATATTGCTGATGTCTTCCTCAGTGAAGACTGATGCAAAATACTCGTTCAGTTCCTCCGCCATCTCCTTATCTCCCATTACAATTTCTCCAGCATCATTTTCTATCATTTCTATATCTACTCTCACCTGTCTTTTACTCTATATACTTGAAAAAGCTTTTAGTATCCTCTTTGATATTATTTGCTAGCTTCCTTTCACAGTTCATCTTTTCCCTCTTAATGACCTTCTTAGTTTCCTTTTGTTAGCTTTTAAAAACTTCCCAATCCTCTGTCTTCCCCCACTAATTTTTGCTTCCTTGTATGCCCTCTGCTTTGCTTTTACTTTGGCTTTGACTTCTCTTGTCAGCCACGGTTGCATCCTTTTTCCATTTGAAAATTTCTTCTTCTTTGGAATATATATGTCTTGCACCTTCCTCACTTCTCACATAAACTCCAGCCACTGCTGCTCTGCCGTCCTTCCCACTAGTGTCCCTTTCCAGTCCTTGGCCAGTTCCTCTCTCGTGCCACTGTAATTTCCTTTACTCCACTGAAATACCGACACATCGGATTTCGGTTTCTCTTTCTCAAATTTCACTGTGAACTCAATCATGTTGTGATTAAAACAAAAGGTATTATTAAAAACAATGGTTTCCACCAAACCTATACCCTAGGGTTTTGATTGTAATATATTCAAGTTAACACATGATACAAAATGATGTGTTATTGTGAGCAGAGAAGAGGATGCAGAGAGGTTCTGGGAGATAAAGATGAGTTAAGTGAATTGTCAACAACCTGCTAACTGGACTATCATGTGGAAACATTATAGACAGAAAAGAATTAAGTGCAGAGTATTTCTTGAAAGTGGTTGGTTGTCAAGTAGTCCTGGGTGTCCTTGCACACAAATCACTCGGAGTTAACATCAAGTCCAGTAAGGAATCAGGAATGAATTAGTACTTTGACCTTTACTTCAAAAGGATTCGTGTACAAGAGAAAAGATGTGTTGCTCCAATTATATAGGGTCCTGGTCTTCCACCTCTGCCACAAAAGGGACCAATTTCTAAAATGTAGGGTCAAAAACTATCCCACTTAAACTAACCCTGACAATATTACACAAGACTTATGAATGGGTTATATAAAGTTTGTGCATTAGGGTGCATCATATCAGAGGACAGAAGAGAGTCCGGGCAGCTGCAAATGAATAGCCAAAAGGGAAGGGATTTAATACAGGGATGTAAGAGAAGCAAATCTACATGAACTCTAAGATCCAGGAGGACTCTAGGACAGCAATCCGTTACAGAGATTGGGTCTCTGAAAATAAGGATGGGAATTTTGTTGCATGGGGAGCCAATGCAGATCACCTACCACAATGAATGGGAGTTGAGTGATGGGATTTGGCAGAGGTAAATAGAAAGACATGGGGATTTTTTCCAATATGTGAGATGTCTTGGCAAACATAATTCAAAGAGAGCTAATTTGTTAATTAAAGATTTCAAAATGTTCCACAACTGCATGGTCCATCAACCATTCCTTCCAACAAAAATAAACACATCCACATGCAACAAATGTACTGGCAGGTTAGTTACACACAGTTTTTCACTTTGTGAAGGCACAGGAAGACAAATTAAATACTTAAGCAGTGACACTGCACATTTTTGAATTGTACTCAACAATAGCTTCCACCAAAATTCCACATCTCACCGTCCACCCGGCCTCCTCCTCAGTGGCTCACATTATCCAAGACCAGCTGAGCAAAAATGTCAAACACTTCCTGATAGCTATGACAAGCACAATTCAGCAGCTCCTTTTCTCTCTCTCTCTCTCTCTTTCCCTCCCTCTCACTCTCTCTGTCTGTCTCACTCACTCCCTCTCTCTCTCTCTCTCTCACTCTCTCTCTCACTCACTCCCTCTCTCTCACTCTCTCTCTCAGTCTCTCTCACTCTCTCTCTTACTCTCACTCCCTCTCTCTCTCTCTCTCTCTCTCTCTCTCTCTCACTCTCTCTCTTTCCCTCTTTTTCACTCTCTCTCTCTCACACTCCCTCTCTCTCTCACTCTCTCAGCTCTCTCTCACTCTCTCTCTTTCCCTCTTTTTCACTCTCTCTCTCTCACCCTCTCTCTCTCACTCTCTCTCTTACTCTCACACTCCCTTTCTCTCTCTCTCTCTCTCTCTCTCTCTCTCTCTCTCTCTCTCTCTCTCTCTCTCTCTCTCTCTCTCTCTCTCTCTCTCACTCTCTGTCAGCTCCCACATCCAGACTCAATGAATCTTCTTCTCTCCCCACCATCAAGGTTTTCTGTAAGAGGCAGTTCCCCAGGAAACACCATTAAAGACCTTCACTACCCAGGACTTAGTCAGCTACTAATTCAAATGGTCTTTACCAACACCCTTACCTTGAGCATCCACACTCTGCCCTGAATACCATCCGACTGAAACTGTCCTGTTGAAACAGTGACCATTAACCTTCAAAACATCACTGTCTCCTATGCATTAATTACATAATGTGCTGGATCTGGAGATAATATTACTCTGAATAGTCTTCTGAAGTCAAGATTGGAGTATAAATCTTGGGTCACAGCTGTTTATTAGATGTTCATAGCAAAGAAATCACAGCAAGCAATTCACTCTACTGCAAGTAAGAAACACAGGAAGAAGACAAAGAAAAGACAAAAACCTAAGAAGTATTGATCAACTTATATTGAAAACTAGACCTAGCAAGACAGATGAGGAAATTCATTAATAACAACATCCTACGAGACAGAATTTATGACATTACACAGGCTATAGACAAAGAAACTGTAAAAAATACAAAGCCAGCTATACTACAAATGACTAAAATGCCACTGAATATTTAGACGACAGGTGATTATACAAATATATCAGCAAACATAAAGAAAACAAAACCACAAGAAAAATTAGGCCCTAATCCAACAGCTCAGGGTATTAACACATACTCACCAGTGACTTACATCAACCATCCCACTGTAGAAGTTCCTCCAGCCGTTTGCATCAGCCAAAACTGTCTACTCAATCAAACCTGGATTTTTTAGAATCCCCTTTCTTCTGTGCTGACTTTGGCAAAAAGCTCAACCACCTTATATTGCTCAGTCTAAACCATCACCGTAAACTTCCTTACTCTCTCACTTTCAAAGTACAAAGTTCAAAGTAAATTTATTATCAAAGTACGAATATGTCAGCGCATTCAACCCAGAGATTCATTTTCCTGTAGGCATACTCAACAAATCAATAGAACAGTAACTATAACAGCATCAATGAAATATCAGCCTGAGTGCAGAAGACAACAAACTGTGCAAATCCAAATATAAGTAAATAAAACTTTTTTTTATCCAGAGAGTTGTGGATTTATGGAATTCATTGCCACGTACAGCTGTGGAGGTCCCGATCATTGAGGGTGTTTAAGGAGGAGATTGATAGATATCTAATTAGTCAAGGTATCAAGGGATATGGGGAAAAAGCCAGAAACTGGAGCTAAATGGGAGAATAGTTTAGCTCCTGGTGGAGTGGCGGAGCAGACTTGATGGGCCGAAAAGGCCTACTTCTCTTTGTCTTGTGATCTTGTGAACAAGGACATGAAATAACAAGATAAACAGTCCTTAAAGTGAGATCTTTGGTTGTGGGAACATCTCAATGGATGGGCAAGTGGGTGTAGTTATCCCATTTTGTTCAAGAGCCTGATGGTTATGGCCTAGTAACTGTTCTTGAACCTGGTGGTGTGAGTCTGGAGGCTCTTGTGCCTTCTACCTGATGGCAGCAGTGAGAAGAGAGCATGACCTGGGTGGTGAGGCTCTCTGATGATGGATGCTGCTTCCCTACAACAATGCTTCTTATGGATGTGCTCAGTGGTTAAGAGGGGTTTACCCGTGATGCACAGGCCTGAATCCACTAACTTTTGTAAGACTTTCCATTCAAAGACATTGGTGTTTCCATCCCAGGCTGTGTTGCTGCCAGTCAATACACTCTCCACTACATATCTATGGCAGTTTGTCAAAGTTTTTGATGTCGTGCTGAATCTCTGGGGACTCCTAAGGAAGTAGAGGCATTGTCATGCTTTCCCCACAATTGTTCTTACATGATGGGCCCAGGACAGATCCTCTGAAATAGTAACACCTAGAAGTTTAAAGTCGCTGACCCTCTCCACCTCTGATCCTCCAATGAGGACTGGCTCGTGGACCTCTGGTTTCCCTCTCCTGCAGTATACAGTTTGTTCCTGAGTATTGTTGACATTGAGTGGGAGGTTGTTATTATGACACCACTCAGCCAGATTTTTGATCTCCCTCCTGTATGCTGATTCATCTCCATCTTTGACTTGGCCCACAATAGTGGTGTCATTAGCAAACCTGAATATGGTATTGGAATTGTGCTTAGCCACACAGTCACAGGTGTAGAGCAGGGAGCTAAGCACTCAGGCCTGTGGTGCTCCTATGCTGATGGGATCGTGGAGGAGATGTTATTGCCAATCCGAACTGACTGGGGAAATGAGGAAATCCAGGATCCAACTGCACAAGAAGGAATTGAGGCCAATTACATCGTCTTCTCAGAACTTATCTCCATTATCAGAGATCTACCTTCCATCTCTATTTCTGTCCCAACACCACATGCTCTCTGATACTTCTATGAAGAATCACATACAATTAGACCATAAGACCATAAGGCATTGGAGCAGAATTTGGCTATTCACCAGTCGGGTAGCTCTACCATTCCATCGTGGCTGATGGAAGCCCTCTCAACCTGCTTTCTCCCCGTAACCTTTAATGTCCTTATTACTCAAGAACCTATGATCCTTTACTTTAAATATACCCAGTGCTTTGGTCTCCACATCCATCCGTGGCAATGAATTCCACGGATTCACCATCCTCTGGCTAGAGAGTTACCTCCTCATCTCTGTTCTAAAGGGTTATCTTTCTTTTCTGAGGCTGTGCCCTGTAGTCCTAAACATCCTCACTATGAAAAATATCCTCTCCATCTCCACTCTATCCAGGTATTTCAATGTCCAAAAAGTTACAGTGAGATCCCCCGTCATTCTTCTATACTCCATGGAGTAGATGCCCAGATTCATCAAATTCACCTCATGCCCTTTAATGTTAGAATTGCTCATGAATATTTTTTTTTGTCTCGAGTGCAGTAACCAATATCTGGTGATGTAGTGGCATGAGAACTGGACTTCAAGGCAGATGGTCCTGAGTTCAAATCCAACCAGGTCCCAACCAGGTCTCAACAGTACGTGCATGGAAGAAAGGCCTGGCAATCTACTTCCGTATCTTGTCATGAAAACCCTATGGACCTATGGTCCATGAGGTCATGAAGAGTCGGACTCGACTAAATGACTGAACAACAACAACAACCAGTCTCTGGCTGGAAAATATGTTTTAGCTCAGCTCTGAAGCTCTGAAGTATAGAGGTTTGTTAGAGGAAGAGTTTTTACACTGAGAGTGGCAGGTGCATGGAATGCACTGCAGGGATGATGGTAGATGCCGATACATTAGGGACATTTAAGAGACTTAGATAGGCACATGGATGATAGAAAATAGAGGAATAAGTGGGAGAAAGAGTAGTTAGATCTTAGGGTGGGTTAAAAGGTCAGCACACCATCATAGGTTGAAAGGTCTGCATTGTGCTGGACTGTCCTATGGACTACACTCTTAAAAGGAACAATAAGGTGATTACCCAGATGATCAGTCTTTTTAGTGGTCTTTAATAACTACCTAATCTGGCTGAACCTTATACACTTGTGAACTTGTTTCAGATTGGTGGAAGTATCGGAGTGAAGAGGACAAAGCAACCACATATAATTCAGTTCCTATCATGACTAAATAATGAAGGCAAAGGTTTAGAAGTGGGGTCAGAGACACAAAGGGGCGGCCAAACATTTGACTTTTGAAGATTAGTTGTTACATTGAGTGGTCTACCCTATGGTGACATATTAAGGAAAAACAAAAGGCTAATATTTGTATGGTGCCTTTCTCATCCCTGGATAATTAACAGCAAACTCAATTCTCTTGAAGTGTAGTCACTGTTGCAGTTTAGAGGAAATAGAAGCAAGTCTGTACAAACAACAACATGATGACCAAATAAATATCAGCCACCATTCTGGTAGTAATACTCCTATTCCTCTTCAGCACAATGCCACCACAAAGGAAGCACGGCAACACCTCTACTTTCTTGGAAGCTTGTGTTAATTTGGCATGTCACCTAAAATTTTGACAGACTTGCACAGTGCACAGTAGAGAATATCCTGACCGGTATGGAAAACACCGGCGCCCAAGAACAGAAAAGTCTAGAGAAAGTTCTGGTGCAGCCCAGTTCATCACAGCAAAGCCTGCCCCCACCATCGAGCACATTCACACTGGGCACTGCCACATGAAGGCAGGGACCCATGCCACCCAGCTCATGCTCTCTCACCACTACCATTGGGCAGAGATACAAGAGAGACAGAGAGATACAGAGAGATACAGAGAGGCAGAGATACAAGACCCTTATGCGCCACACCACCAGGGTCAGGAACAGTTATTACCTTTCAACCATCAGGCTCCTGAATAACTTCACTCACCCCAACTCTACAATCTACAAACTAATTTTTGAGTTCTCTACAACTCATGTTCTCAGTATTAATTATATTTTAGTATTTGCACTATTTGCCTTCTATTGCACATTGGTCATTTGTTCATCTTGATTTATGTATCATTTTTCTTTATTTTCCTGTAAATTCCTGCAAGGAAATCAATCTCAAGGTAGTATATGGTAACATAGAGCATACATACTTCGATAATAAATTTACCTTGAACTTTGGGATATGTAATGCCCACAAGAGAGAACAACAGGTCATTGATTAACAACACAAATGACAGAAGACATCTCTATTCCATAGGTGCAGTTCTGTAGAGACATCCTGGATTTTGGTTCCTAAACTTTAGAAGTGAAACGTCTAGTCAAAGTTAGTTGTTCCTCACTGAGCCATGCAAAGACAAGGGGAAACTTCAGGAAAACCTTCACTTCTCAATCAGATTACAAATGTAATCACATAGTTCACTCTTGTTCAGTCAAAATCATGAACGGAGCCTCGATTAGATTGAAATAAAGCTACTTAAATCTGGCATGCAGGGTCATCAGAGGCTGCAGGTGAGTGCACTGTTGGGATAGTTCAGGCCAAACATCTGGGACTGATGTGTGTGGGCTACATGTTGGACGCCTCTGACTCTGTGTGGTCCTAAAACGGTATAAAATGCAATAACATTCAGCTGGCTGTAGTCCAATATACAAACACCCAGGACAGCATTTATCTATATGTGTGCAGAGTAAAACCTTACTTTCATATCAAACAAAACCAATAGCTGGAGCTAATGCCAGCATCTCATAAACTCCCTCTTTTCAAATGAATTGCCTTGAATGTTTGCAAAAATCTGGGACAGTGTCCTTTCAGACATGCACACTGGTTTGGACTGTGTATTTTCCTAACTGCAGATTGGAAATGGCAAGCTGTAACTGAATAACTGACCAGCCAGTCCCACATGGTTGCCAGGAGACTGCTAGCTAAAGCACTGACATAAGCATGATCTGCTTGGATAATGTGACAAGCCTCATAATGTTTTCCCTGCAAGGTTTAATATGAATGCTATTTATATAAAAATATTATTCTCTTCAGACACGGGAGTGAGAAATGGTGTTTCTCATAATAGTCCCTGTGTCCTTCACCACTTTAATAGATGCTAAGCTTTATGTAGCAGACTCTAATATGGAATTTCTTGCCACACGCTACTCTCCTTTTCTGAAGAGGCAATAGCTTCATTATCTGATCAGCCGAGCCAAACCTTGCAAGTGAAATTGATAACCTTTACTGTGGTTATGCAGAAAGGAGCAAAGATGCTTATCAAATGATAATTAACAAAGAAGAAAATTTCTCTTTATTCAGGGCCCAGCAGAATCAATTAATTTAAAAGTAGGCCCATTCATGCTGTGAGGACATATATCAGAACGCTTTTATGTGAAAAGTAAATATGAAGTTACTTCTGATAAAGACACATTTGGCATACATCTACGAATTACCCAACATTTTTAAGAAAATGTGGATTCCATTCTCTCCCTATTTAGCCCTCTCTCTTCAAGAAGAACTAACCATGGGATTGACTTATTGTTTTAACCCATAACTCATAGAAATTAAAGATTAAAGATTAGCTTTATTTGTCCCATGTACATCAAATCATTGAAATATACAGTGAAATGCATCGTTTGCGTCTTATCAGATCGGTGAAGATTGTACCGGGGGCAACTTCAAGTGTCACCACGCTTTTGCTAACCACGGCATCCCCACAACTCATTGACCCTAAATGTGCATCTTTGGAGTGTGGGAGGAAACCAGAGCACCCAGTGGAAACCCACACAGTCACAGGGAGAACATACAAACTTCTTACAGACAGCGGCAGGAATCGAACCCTGATCGGTGAATTCTTGCACTATAAAGTGATTGCACTAGCTGCTACACTACCATGCCACTATTTTAACCCTATTTCCAATTAGACACCAATACAGCATCTACTACACTGGAGCCACCTCAGAAAGGCATAGGGTTAAAGTACAGATGGATGAGACGTTACACGAAAGCCCCATTTTCTTTTGAACTTTGAATAAGAGGAGAGGGATTTTCAATTGGATAATATTTATTGCTGTAATGTCACCCACAGGCATTGCCCATTTTAGCAAGTCTTTGTTAGTCTTTAAGTAATCTTGGAATCTGCTGTAGCCACATTATTTTTGGTACTTAGAGATTTCTAGACAGTTACTGTCTTTGATGAGCAGTCCTCCACTATTAGTAGAAATTAGGAAGATAAATGTGTGTACTTATAATTATGACAGAACCTCATTTACATTATAGAGGTTGTCCTTGGCTGTGATTCCAGAATTCCTGATGGAACTCTATATAGAGTCACAGAGAGATACAACACAGAAACAAGCCCTTTGGCCCATTGAGTCCATGCTAACCATTTAGCACTCTCTTAAATTATCCTTCCGTAACATATTTGACTCTCCCACAGTCTCCTTAACATTGGAATAACCTCAGGCCAACCATCAAAGTATTGAAGCCAAGTCATTAGCTTTGTGACTATGATCCTTTCAACACTATTTGATTGGCAAATTACTATATGTGGAACAACTGCATTACATGGCTTGTATCAAGTTTATAAAATTATCAACTAATCAAGCAGTGAAACAAAAACAACAGGCACGTTGTAAGAAAATCTTCTATTTATGTATAAACCAAAAGCTGTTTGAGATCGAGAACAAAAATCATGTGCAATTAAAAAGGCTAGGTAATGAAAAATGCCAAATATTTTGGTGCGATTAAAATATAACGATGTCCCAGAAAGGTGGTGTCCATTATTAAGGACCCCATTACCCGGGACATGCCCTCTTCTCATTGTTACCATCAGGAAGGAGGTACTGAAGCCTGAAGGCACACACTCAGCGATTCAGGAACAGTTTCTTCCCCTCTGCCATCCAATTTCTAAATAGACATTGAACTCATGAACACTACTTCACTTTTTTTGCAATAATATTTTTAATTGAACTAATATGTATATATTTACTGTAATTCATTTATTTGTTTTTTTTCTATATTATCATGTATTGCATTGTATTGCTGCTGCTGCTAAGTTAACAAATTTCACAACATACACCAGTGATAAGAAACCTGATTCCGATTCTGATGTTTTGTTTTCAACCATCTCAGGCAGTAATAAACACCATATTGGAAATGCAAACTGAAATCCAAAATGCTTTGGATGAACTGGATGGGCTACAGCAACAGAAGACCGTGAAAATGCACTCAGTGGCCACATCATTAAGCACAGGAAGGTGATCAGAGGAAAACATGGGAGGGGTGATATTAGTTGTAGGGTTTTTCCACAGACAGTGGTAGAATGCACTGCCGGGGTGGTGGTAGAGGAAGGTACATTAGGAACATTCTAGAGACTCTTAAACAGGCATATTGATGATAGAAAAATTAATCAATGTATAGTATTGATGTTGGAGTAGGCCAAAGGGTCATTACGGCATCATGGGCTGAAGGGCCTGTATGATGCTGTACTGTTCTATGAAATCCGAAGCATCAGCTTCGGCAGCTAGAAGCCAAACTGTGTGTCAACATCTCTGAAGACTTGCCTGAGCCCAACCCATCGGTGCAGTTATGAAGAAGGCACAACAGTGGTTACATTTCATTATGAGTAAAGTCAGCCAGCTCCTTTATGGGTACAAGGCACCTCACGCTGAGGACATCTGTAAAAGGTAGTGCCTCAAGGAGGCAGAACATATCATTAAGGGCCCTCACTATCTAAAACATACACTCTTCTCATTTCTGCCTTCAGGTAGGAGGTACAAGAGCCTGAATACAAAAGCTCACCATTTTAGGAACAGCTTCTTCCCCACCACCATCAGATTTTTTTAACAGACCATGAACATTACCTCACTTCATGCTCTTTAATTGTACTACTTATTTAATTTTTAAATATATTTCTTAGTGTAGCTTATAGTATACTTCATGCATTGCACTGTACTGGGACCGCAAATCAACAAATTTCATGGTGCACTGTATGTCAGTGATAATAAACTTGATAATAAACTTGAAGGCGTCATTAAATTTGCGAACATCCACAAAGTCAGAATCACCGATGGAGGAGATTACAAACACTCAGTAGCCATGTTATTAGATGCTGGAGGTAGCTAATAAACTGGCCATTGAGGTTACATTGAAGGTGATTGAATGGAAGTATGGGGGAGTATTAGAGTTAGGTTTGTTGGTCTCCCATCCACGCAGGTCATGACACAAGCACCTCAAAGTAATAAAAATAAATACAGAATGCAGAACACCGTGTTGGAGAGAAAATGCAGTGCGGGAAGGTAAGTACGTTAAGAAATTGGAGTTTATGAGTTCATTTTTAAGAGCCAGGGTCTGATAATAGCAGGAATCAAGTCTAGTGGTGCATGCTCTCAAAAAAGTGCCCAGTGGGAAAGGGGAGAAGAAAGAATGACTGTGTTGAGGGGGTGTTTGATTATGACGGCTGCTTTCTCAAGGCAGCAGTGAGTAGTATATAATGAAGAAGAAATGATCAATGATTTCAAAGCAAAATAAGATTTCATGGCTTTGAGAATAAGGCAAGGAAATAGGATTGACTGGATTAATCTACAGAGAGCCAGCATTGAGTTAACAGGTGGTGTGGCCTCCTTCTGTATAAGAGAAACTACAACAAAAAAAAGCAATGATTTATATAATTTGTTTGAAAGGAATTTCTGAATAAATGTCCAGCACTTCAGTTTGTTTATTAGTGACTGGTTTTGTCAGAGCTGACTGAGAAGCAAAAGTTTATTTTCAGTTATATGAAACAAAGTCGACATAACACAGGAAAAAAAATAGTTGATTCCTTTGTCCCTTTTACAAATTTATTAACTTGAAGTAAACAAATAAGTGACAACATTCATTCCAAGGAAATAATTTATGGAAATTATTCCAGTTTTATTCTCTTGGATCTAACTTTCCATCCTTTCAACACAAAAGTTAACAATTATTCAACTTACACAATGCGGCAAGTTTACTTTTCAACCCCAATTAATTCTTAGTGTCATGGGAGATTCATGAATCAATGCCACTTGAAATTTGAAAACTGCTGAATATTTGTGTCTTGGCTTTATCATTTCGACGGTCTAAAGAGCACCAGATTCTCCACATACATTTTGGACCTTGCAAGAAAGAAACTTGATTGATTTGCAAACACAAGGAAATCTGCAGATGCTGGAAATTCAAGCAACACACACAAAATGTTGGTGGAACGCAGCAAGCCAGGCAGCAAGTTGTGTCCTGATGAAGGGACTCAGCCTGAAACGTAGACGGTGCTTCTGCCTATAGATGCTGCCTGGCCTGCTGTGTTCCACCAGCATTTTGTGTGTATAACTTGATTAATTCACTTGTCCAGATGTCAAGTTTAACAGAAGGTGGCGAATCTCAGCAGCTCTCTAGCCCAGAGGATTCTGGAGATCAGATGATTAAAAGTATTTAAGGTGCAGGTAAATAATATTTTTGAAATTTGGGGAATTGAGAATTATGGATAAGAAGAGCTGAAGCCAGTGTAGATCAGCCATAATCAAAGTGAATGGTGGAACAGGCTCATTCTCCTATGTTCTAACCATTTAGTTATAGAGTCAGAACACCGACACAGAACTCAGACGCAGTCCCTTTGCTCAACTACTCCATGCTGAACTACTATGCTGCCTCGTCCCATCGACCTGCATAGCTCTCCATACCCTTCCCATTCTTGTACCTATCCAAGTGTCTTTTAAATGTTGAAGTACAAGCCTTTCACCATATTTTGGTGTACGAAACAACAGCAGAGCAACTTCAATACATTAAAGAAAAAAGAAACAGCCTGAGAAAAGGAGATCAAGTGAAAAGCTTATCATTTTGGGATGAAGGTCAAATACTCGGAATGCTATTTGCTTGCGGCTATTCTTTGCATAATCTGTTCTTTTTCTCTCTCTGCACTTTGGGTGTAGGATGGTAATTTTTTATGGGTTCTTTAGGGTTTCTTGTTTCGTGGTTGCCGGTAAGGAGACAAATCTCAAGGTTGTGTAATGTATGAATACTTCGATAACAAACGTTCTTTGAACTTTGCTGTACTGAAAATTAACTAAGGAGGAAGATCATATTCTATTGTCAGATCAGTGTATTTGCAAGCACTTTATACAGTGTGGCATTTACACTGAGGGTAATAATTTGTGCTTATTTGTAGTAGTTTACTTGCTTGAGGATGAGAGCCATTTTGGGGCAGGATAGTTGAAGTTTGAGGTATCAGTTTTACTGCTGGACACTTAACTCAAAAGGCAGAAGTGTGGTTATTACTAGATGTGAGTATTTGGTGAAGGTAATGAAAGTCTGAAAGTTCAAAATTCGAAGTAGATTTATTATCAATGTACTTATATATCACCATATACTACTCTGAGATTCATTATCAAGTGGACATTCACAAAGAAACACAATTGAATCAATGAAAATTACACACAAACAACCAATGTGTAAAAGAAGACAAAATGTTCAAATGTAAAATAAACCAAATAAATAAATAATAATAAACATTAAGAACATGAGTTAAAGAATCCTTGAAAGTGAGTCCATAGGTTGTGGAATCAGTGCAGATTAGCGGTGAAGGAAATTATCCATGCCGGCTCAGGAGCCTGAAGTTTGTATGATAATAATTGTCCCTGAATTTGGGCAAGGCTTCTGTACCTCCTTGCTGACAGCAGCAGCTAGATGAGAACATGTCCGTGATGATGGTTGTCTCCTTGTGGGCATTCTCAGCGGTGGGGAGCTCTTTGCCATATGCAGAGGCTCAATGCCATGAGGAGAGGCGACTGTTCGGTGAGATTGTTCTTCCCTTAGAGCATTTGCCATTGAAACAACGAACTGAAAACTCTCTTTGATAGCTGTGCATTGCAAGCAATGCAGTACTGGAAATCAATGGAAGAGAAATCAGAGTAAGGAATAAAACAGCCAGTTGAATTGTTCGATAACTATTGAAGCCCTTTTATACCGTTAATTCTCCAGACCAATATTATACGTGGGCACATCCACAGTATTATACAAGCTGTGAAGGAAAATGATTTAATTTACTCCAGATCCTCCATCCTTAGGGCTCTCAAATAAGCAGTGCTTCACTTAGCCCTGCTCTGCTAATTAAGCAAGAAATGCACTCTGCTTGAATGGTGAATGCTGTGACAAGTTCCTCAGAGTGATGTATTATTCTGACTGAGGTGGAATTATTAAACTTGACCCAAGAGTGATATTCTAAAATTAATAGAGTAATTCAGTAAAGGGAAATCACAATATCCCACCCAAAGTACGGCTTTAAATTAGGTATCATATACTGGGCAGCCAAATCAGCAGTTTACACCATGGGTTCAGCTCCCACAGTTCTGTTGCAAAACCTGTTGAAGTCCTTCTCCAGAATCTGCTTCAGCATTTCACGTTCAGCGTTTGGCTCACCACCGCTGACTGTGCAGGCTTGCCGGTGACATGTGCCTGTAATCTGGCTGCTTGGAGGTTTGAAGCCAGGGGTTCTGGGCCAGAATTGTCAGTCGGTGTCCTTACTAAATCAGACAGCGATATGATGCCTCCTGAGGAATCTGGGATCATCAGCTTGTCGAGAGGGGTGAACTAGCCCAGTCAGGAAATGATCTAGGTCAATACACCATGCCCATCAGGAGTCAGACTGTGCCAAACGAACAGGCGTTGCAACAAAGCCTGGCCAGCACAGTGAGACACGATCTCTTCCGCACACAACTTTACCTCTTTCTTGCAACAACTGTATACTGTTCATCTTCTCCACAGGTGCTGTTTGACCAGCCGATCTCCTCCAGCAATCTGTATCATTTGCTCTGGAGTTTCAGCATCTGCAGAATCACTTGCATTTGTAATATATCTTTGTGTTTCTCTGCTGCTAACTGTTACTGATGCTCTATGCCCATGATGTGGCAGCAAGTAAGCTTTTCATTGCATACAACCACTTGTGCACGTAACAGTAAACTCAACTTTGACATCGAACATGGTTGCCTGTTGCCCCAAGTGGTATCTGAAAAACACAAAAGAATTAGTTCCTTGATTCCCAGTCATGTCCTTCTGCCACTTTGAATATTTAGGCAGTCAGATGTAAAAGGCAGGAAACAACTCCGCTGCCTTTCCAGGGCTGAAAGGAGAGTGATGTCTCGTCCTCACGCTGTTTGTGAGCCTCAGCCAAAGGTCATGATCTTCAGCTACGAAGTTCACAGAATAGCATTGCTGGCTTTCTATACGAAATGTGGTGCTTAAACAGACAAGATTGAAGTTTATTTATCTTGTGTACATTGCAGCATACAGTGGAATATGTCATTTTGCATTATCATCAGGCCCTCCACTGGTCATGGGTTTTGCATCCTAGCTGTCTATGTTTCAGCCGATGTCCAAGCCAAGGCAGTACGATACGGAGAGCGAGCTCTTGCCCATGCCATAACCACCTGCTCAAAAGTCGTATCTATCAATTTCTCTGCCTCCCGGATGATCCTAAGTTCATCCAACTTCTGCTCCAGCTCCCTAACGTGGTTTATCATGAGCTGGTGTCAGCTGCACTTCTCATAGGTATAGTCATCAGGGAGATTATCAGGTTCCATGAATTCCCACATGCTACATGATAAGTATTCCATTCCCATATCTGCCATCCTGCCTGCACTGTACCATGGCCAACCAAGACCAAATCAGCAACAACAAAAGGAAAAACCTATCGTTCTCACCTATTCCTCTGGCCTCAGCTTCTTCTCGTCAAAGCTCTGGAGTCGAGCATCCACTCTGACTCTAGCCCCCACTCCAACGATAGCTGCTTCACTAGATCCTATCCCTCTTTTATGGTCATTACAGCCATTCCCCTCGGCGACAGGTATACCCCTTTGGCTACTGCTGAGGGGGATGGCCTAACTGGGCAAGGCAGCAGCAGCCAGACCAATGGCTCTGTGGTCAGCTCTGGGCTTAAGAAGAGTAGGATGAAGTCAGGCTGAGCAATAGTCATGGGGATGTGATAGTAGGGGGACAGATATGAGACAGTAAAAGAGACGCCAGTATAGTGTGTTGCGTCTTGCATGCTAGAGTCCAGAATGTCTCTGAGTAGTTGCAGAATATTCTTGAAGGGGAGGGTGAGCAACCGGAGATCATGGCAGAAGAGGGGTAGAGGTCCTGAACAGTAAGTTTAGGGATTTAGGAAGGAGGATGAAGAGTAGGGACTCCAAGGTGGTAATCTCTGGGTTACTCCCAGTGCAACGAGCTAGGGAAGGTCAGAAGAAGATGATAACGCTGGTGAATGAGTGGCTGAGGAGACGGGGCAGGGGGCAGGATCACTAGAACCTTTTCTAAGGAAGGGGTGTTCTGTACCAGTGGAACGGGTTGCACCTGAACTAGAAGGGAACCAATATCCTGGGAGGGAGGTTTGCTAATGCTATTGGGGAGGGTTTAAATTTGCAGAGAGATGGGATCCGAAGTGAAGAGGTGGAGGATGGGGTGGGTGGCACACAAGTGGAGACAGCTTGTAGGGAGTTTGTGAGGAAGGATAACGAGATGATAGAGCACTCAGCCTGATGGTCTGAGCTGTGTCTATTTTAATGCAAGGAGTATCATAAACAAGGCAGATGAATTTAGAGCATGCATCAATACATGGAACTATAACTTTGTGGCCACTACAGAGACTTGGATGTCTCAGGGGCAAGAATGTCTGCTGAGAGTGCCAGGCTTTAGACATTTCAAAAAGGACAGGGAGGGAGGCAAAAGAGGTAAGGCGTGACATTGCTAATGATGGATAGTATCACAGCTGCAGAAAAGGAGGAAGTCATGGAGGGATTGTCTACTGAGTCAGTGTGGGTGGAATTCAGAAACAGGATGGGGGCAATTGTTCTACTGGGTGCTTTTTCTATCCCCCGCCCCAATAACAGAGACATTGAAGAGCAGATAGGGACACAGATTCTGGAACAGTGCAATAGTAACAGATTTGTTGTGATGGGTGATTTTAACTTTCTGAATATTGTCTAGAATGTCCTTAGAGCAAGGAGTTTGGATGGGGAGGAGTTTATTAGGTGTGTTCAGGAAGGTTTCTTGTCACAATATGTAGATAAGCCAACTAGAGGAGAGGCTGTCCTTGATCTGGTATTGGAAAATGAACCTGGTCCAGTGTCAGATATTTTGGTGGGACTGCATTTTGGAGATAGTGATCAGGACTATCTCCTTTACCATAGTGCTGGAGAGGGATAGGAGCAGACAATTCGGGAAAACATTTAATTGGGGTGGGGGAATTATTATGCTGTTAGGCAGAAACTTGGGAGCATAAATTGGGAGCAGGTGTGCATCTCAGGGAAATGCACACCAGAAATGTGGCAAATGCTCAGGGAACATTTGCATGGTATCCCACATCAGTATGTTCCACTGGTGCAGGGAAAGGATGATAGGGTAAAAGAACCATGGTGTACAAAGGCTGTAGAAAATTTAGTTAAGAAGAAAAGAAAAGCTTACAAAAGGTTCAAGAAACTAGGCACTGTTAGATTCTAGAAAATTACAAGGTTGCCAGGAAGGAGTTTAGAATGAAATTAGGAGAGATGGAAGGGACCATGAGAAGGCCTTCGTGAGCAGGACTAAGGAAACCCTAACACATTCCACAAGTCTGTGAAGAACAAGAGAAAAGAGCTGTGTGAGAATAGGACCATTCAGCTGCAATAGTGGAAATGTGTGTAAGGAGTCAGAGGAGGTAGCAGAGGTACTTAATGAATAATTTGCTTCAGTATTCACCAGGGAAAAGGACTTTGGCAATTGTGGGTATGACTTACAGTGGACTGAAAAGCTTGAGCATATAGATATTAAGAAAGAGGACGTACTGGAGCTTTTGAAAAGCATTAAGTTAGATAAGTCACCGGGACCAAACGAGATTTACCCCAGGCTATTGTGGGAAGCGAGGGAGGAGTTTTCTGAGCCTCTGGCAATGATTTTTGCATCATCAATAGGGACAGAAGAAGTACCAGAGGATTGGAAGGTTACAAATGTTGTTCCTTTGTTCAAGAAAAGGAATAGAGATAACCCAGGAAATTATAGACCACTGAGTCTTACTTAAGTAGTGGGCAAGTTGTCAGACAAGATTCTGAGATGCAGGATTTATGAGCTTCTGAAGAGACATAATCTGATTAGGCTTAGTCAGCTTAGCTTTGTCAAGGGCAGGTCATACCATACGAGCCTGATTGTAACAAAACACATTGACTTAGGTAGAGCAGTGGATGTAGTATATGTGGATTTCAGTAAGGTATTTGATAAGTTTCTCCATGCAAGGCTCATTCAGAAAGTAAGGAGGCATGGGATACAAGGGGACATTGTTTTGTGGATCCAGAACCGGCTTGCCCACAGAAGGCAAAGGGTGGTTGTAGATGGTTTGTATTTACATTGGTGACCTGTGGTGTGCCTCGGGGATCTGTTCTGGGGCCCCTTCTCTTTGTGATTTTTATAAGTGACCTGAATGAGGCAGTAGATGGGTGGGTTAGTAAGTTTTGTGATGACACGAAAGTTAGGGTGTTGTGGATAGTCTGGAGGGTTGTCAGAGGTTACAGTGGGACATTGATAGGATGCAGAAATGGGATGAGAAGTGGCAGATGGAATTCAACCCAAATAAGTGTGAAGTGGTTTATTTTGGTAGGTCAAATATGGAGACAGAATATAGTATTAATGGCAAGACTCTTGGCAGTGTGGAGGAACAGAGAGATTTAGGGATCTATGTCCATAGGACACTCAAAGCTGCTGCACAGGTTGACAGTGTTGTCAAGAAGACGTATGATGTGTTGGCATTCATCAACAGTGGGATTAAGTTCAAGAGCCGTGAGGTAATGTTATAGCTAAATAAGGCCTTAATCAGACCCCACTTGCAGTACTGTGTTCCGTGCTGGTTACCTCACAAAAGGAAGGATGTGGATACTATAGAGAGAGTGCAAAGGAGATTGACAAGGATGTTGCCTGGATTGGAGAGCGTGCCCTATGAGAATAGGGTGAGTGAACTTTGACTTTTCTCCTTGGAACGATAAAGGATGAGAGGTGACCCGATAGAGGCGTTGATCATGTGGATCAATGGAAGCTTTTTCCCAGGGCTGAAAGACCTAACACGAGGGGGCATAGTTTTAAGGTCCATGGCAGTAGGTACAGAGGGGATGTCAGGGGTAAGCTTTTCACACAGAGAGTGGTGGGTGCGTGGAACGCACTGTTGGTGCCGGTGGTTGACTCGGACACAATAGGATCTTTTAAGAGACTCTTAGATAGGTACATGAAGCTTAGAAAAATAGAGGGCTATGCAGTAGGGTAACTCTAAGCAGTTTCTAGAGTAGGTTACATGGTCAGCACAACATTGTGGGCCGAAGGGCCAGTAACATGCTGTAGATTTCTATGTTCTATGTTCAGATGAGCTGCCAACCACAGCTAACAAGCCCCATGTGCCTGAAATGACTGGTTTTAAAGTGCCAGTAACCTCCTTTTGCTCCTTCTTCTGTCAGTAGAAACTGCTCCACCGGGCTTAGTAGCTAAGCCACACGTGAAGGTCAGGAGCTGACCCGGTTGTCGGAAGCTACATGTGACACATGCATTGGGACCATTTAACAGGTACTGGGAGCTTATCCCCTCTACCTTTGCCCGCCACTGGCTATAACAACCTTAAGCAACCAATAACAAATTATCACCAATCTATTCATGATAAACTGCAAGATGCACCCTGTTTCAGAGTATTAGTCTTCTCCAACGTTACTCAATCCTAATAAAAACAGATTATACAAGTCTCCTATTGAATCTCATTTGCATTTGGAAATAAAATTAAGATAATTGGAAAATGGGCACTTTGCTCCAGCTCAAACACATGATTCCTGTCTGGAAAAAGATTTCATGATAACATGTAGATGGTTAATCATACACCATTAGTCATAATTTTACAAATTAAAACTCTCCAAGAATGAAACCACACCTATTCGTTATGAAATGTTGAGAGTCTGTAAAAGAGGATAGAACATGCAAATGATTAGCTAATTAGATCTCATTTAGCTGCTAATTTATCCAACCAACTACTAAACAGGCTTCCTCTAAAAGCTCAAGCACTGCAAACTTGGTCGGCTTAATCGCTTTTCTGCCTCAAATAGAAATTAAGTGAAGGGTCTTAGTTTCCATCAGCAGTTAAATCAGGTCAGTATTTTTTAAAGACAGCATTAAAGTGGAGGGTACATTGCTAGTAATTCAGAGGTATGAATATCAGGAGGCATAAACTCGATTCCCACAACAGTTGGTGAATTTAAATTCAGTTATTTGAATAAAAAGGAAATACGGTTGTCCCCAGTTAACAAATGTATTTTGTTTATGATCTATTATGGTTTATTATTATTGTTGCATGAAACAATACGTTGAAGAGCTTCTCTTGCATAATCTTCATACAGAGCAAATGGCTACACGGTGTCTTGAATAAGGTGAAACAATAACAGTGCAGAATAAAGTGTAAAAGATACA
Organism: Hypanus sabinus; assembly: GCF_030144855.1. Lineage (NCBI taxonomy): Eukaryota > Metazoa > Chordata > Chondrichthyes > Myliobatiformes > Dasyatidae > Hypanus > Hypanus sabinus. The sequence continues at coordinate 126,638,214 of NC_082713.1, forward strand.
GAGAAAGTGCAGTGCAGATAAACAATTAAGTGTAAGGTCAAAACAAGGCATATAGTGAAGTCAAGAGTCCATCTTATTGTACAAGAGCTCCATTCAGGAGTCTGATAACAACAGGACAGGATAGAACTGTCGTTCTTGAACCTGAGGTACGTGATTTCAGCTTTAATATCACCTGCTTGATGGGAGAGGGGAAGAAGAGAGAATGATGACTCAGACAACACACGAGTGATACTAAACGACACAAAGAAGATGGTTATCACATTTCACTCTGGTAAAGTCAATTTTTAGTTCGTCAATGCTGGAAATTGAGAAACAGGATCATCCAACTGAACTTTGAGACAATGAACTCCTAATCTCAATCCAATATGGCTCCTTCAATTATGCATGACATTAGGAAAAATGAGATTCTGCAGGTGCTGGAAATAGAGACAAAATGCTGGAGGAACTCAGCAGGTCAGGCAGCAACTATAAAAATGAATAAACAGCTGACGTTGCAGGCCAAGGCTCTTCATCACGACTGGAAAGGATTGTGGGGGGTGGGGGGGGGCAGAAGCTAGAACAAGAAGGTGTGGGGAGGGGAGGGAGTGCAGGCTGGCAGATAACAGGTGAAATTAGGGCTCCAGTCCTATTGAAGGGTCCTGGTCCGAAACATTGTGTGTTTATTCTCCTCTATAGATCCTACCTGACTTGCTGAGTTCCTCCAGCATCTTGCATGTGTTGATTAGGAAAAATGAGACAAGATTTTGTGGTGGCAATAACATTGAAACTACTAGTAATCTGTTCATTGTCACTGCATTGTGAAACTAACAGCAACTAGAGAATTTCCAAGAGTATGAAGAATTTCCAAGAATTTTCAGCTCTTTTGGAAGAGGACAGCAAGGCTTGAGAGGAAGTGCGGCGGCGGCCATTTTCAAATTGTCCAATTGCTTCTCAGATCAGAGTTCTGAGAGACGGGACTGCGCAGGCGCATGAAGGAGGCCCGGAAGGAGGGAAGATATATAAAGGAGATACTGAGTGAGGTAGTTCTCTTTTGGAAGAGGACAGCAAGGCTTGAGAGGAAGTGCGGCGGCAGACATTTTCAAATTGTCCAATTGCTTCTCAGATCGGAGTTCTGAGAGGCGGGACTGCGCAGGCGCATGAAGGAGGCCCGGGAAGGAGGGAAGATATATAAAGAACGCCGCCTTAAGAAGCGGGCAGCTTCGTTTGTGGGCAGCGGAGTGAGCCAGGCGCAGAGTGTAGGGCTTGGGCTCAGAGGGCTTAGGCGGAAGAGGGCACAGTAGGCTTATCTTTTAGTTCTTGTATTTTCAGTTATTTGGGAGGTATGAGTGTGAGGGCAGCTTGTTGTTCTCGGTGTCGGATGTGGGAGATCCTGGAGTCTCCGAGCCTCCCGGACGTCCACACCTGCGCCAGGTGCGCCGAACTGCAGCTCCTGAGGGACCGAGTTAGGGAACTGGAGCTGCAGCTCGATGACCTTCGCCTGGTCAGGGAGAGTGAGGAGGTGATAGAGAGGAGTTACAGGCAGGTGGTCACTCCGGGACCACGGGAGGCAGATAGGTGGGTTACAGTCAGGAAGGGGAAGAGGCAGGTACTAGAGAGTACCCCAGTGGCTGTACCCCTTGACAATAAGTACTCATGTTTGAGTACTGTTGTGGGGGACAGCCTACCTGGTGGGAGTGACAGTGGCCGAGCCTCCGGCACAGAGGACGGCCCTGTAGCTCAGAAGGGTAGGGTTAGAAGAAAGAGGTCCATAGTAATAGGGGACTCAATAGTCAGGGGCTCAGACAGGCATTTCTGTGGAGGTGACCGGGAGTCCTGGATGGTAATTTGCCTCCCTGGTGCCAGGGTTCGGGACGTTTCTGATCGTGTCCAAGATATCCTGAAGTGGGAGGGTGAAGAGCCAGAGGTCGTGGTACATGTAGGTACCAATGACATAGGAAGGAAAGGGAAAGAGGTCCTGAAACGAGAGTATAAGGAGTTAGGAAGGCAGTTAAGAAGAAGGACCGCAAAGGTAGTAATCTCGGGATTACTGCCTGTGCCACGCGACAGTGAGAGTAGGAATAGAATTAGGTGGAGGATGAATGCGTGGCTGTGGGATTGGAGCAGGGGGCAGGGATTCAAGTTTCTGGATCATTGGGACCTCTTCTGGGGCAGGAGTGACCTGTTCAAGAAGGACGGGTTACACTTGAATCGTGGGGGGACCAATATCCTAGCGGGGAGGTTTGCTAGGGCTACAGGGCGGACTTTAAACTAGTAAGATGGGGGGGGGTGGGCGGGAGACTATTTGAGGAGACTATGGGAGAGGAGGTTAGTTCACCAGTGGAGCAAGTAAATAGACAGTGTGTGAGGGAGGGAAGGCAGGTGATGGAGAAGGGATGCGCTCAGCCTGAAGATGTAGGGGAGAAGAAAGAAAAGGATAATAAATTTGAATGCATTGTTAGGGATGGAAAGAGAGGAGGAGATGGAGAGTATCTTAAATGTATCTATTTTAATGCTAGGAGCATTGTAAGAAAGGTGGATGAGCTTAAAGCGTGGATTGATACCTGGAATTATGATGTTGTAGCTATTAGTGAAACATGGTTGCAGGAAGGGTGTGATTGGCAACTAAATATTCCTGGATTTAGTTGCTTCAGGTGTGATAGAGTAGGAGGGGCCAGAGGAGGAGGTGTTGCATTGCTTGTCCGAGAAAATCTTATGGCGGTGCTTTGGAAGGATAGATTAGAGAGCTCCTCTAGGGAGACCATTTGGGTGGAATTGAAGAATGGGAAAGGTGCAGTAACACTGATAGGAGTGTATTATAGGCCACCTAATGGGGCACGTGAGTTGGAAGAGCAAATGTGTAAAGAGATAGCAGATATTTGTAGTAAACACAAGGTGGTGATTGTGGGAGATTTTAATTTTCCACACGTAGACTGGGAAGCTCATTCTGTAAAAGGGCTGGATGGTTTAGAGTTTGTGAAATGAGTGCAGGATAGTTTTTTGCAACAATACATAGAAGTACCGACTAGAGATGGGGCAGTGTTGGATCTCCTGTTAGGGAATGCGATAGGTCAGCTGACAGATGTATGTGTTGGGGAGCACTTCGGGTCCAGTGATCACAATAGCATTAGTTTCAATATAATTATGGAGAAGGACAGGACTGGACCTAGAGTTGAGAATTTTGATTGGAGAAAGGCTAACTTTGAGGGGATGCGAAGGGATTTAGAGAGAGTGGATTGGGTCAAGTTGTTTTATGAGAAGGATGTAATAGAGAAATGGAGGTCATTTAAGGGTGAAATTATGAGGGTACAGAATCTTTATGTTCCTGTTAGGGTGAAAGGAAAGGTTAAAGGTTTGAGAGCACCATGGTTTTCAAGGGATATTAGAAATTTGGTTCAGAAAAAGAGGGATGTCTACAATAGATATAGGCAGCATGGAGTAAAGGAATTGCTCGAGGAATATAAAGAATGTAAAAGGAATCTTAAGAAAGAGATTAGAAAAGCTAAAAGAAGATACGAGGTTGGTTTGGCAAATAAGGTGAAAGTAAATCCGAAAGGTTTCTACATTTATATTAAAAGCAAGAGGATAGTGAGGGATAAAATTGGCCCCTTAGAGAATCAGAGTGGTCAGCTATGTGTGGAACCGAAGGAGATGGGAGAGATTTTGAATGATTTCTTCTCTTCGGTATTCACTAAGGAGAAGGATATTGAATTGTCTAAGGTGTGGGAAACAAGTAAGGAAGTTATGGAACCTATGACAATTAAAGAGGTGGAGGTACTGGCGCTTTTAAGAAATTTAAAAGTGGATAAATCTCCGGGTCCTGACAGGATGTTCCCCTGGACCTTGAGGGAAGTTTGTGTAGAAATAGCAGGAGCTCTGACGGAGATCTTTAATATGTCATTAGAAACGGGGATTGTGCCGGAGGATTGGTGTATTGCTCATGGGGTTCCATTGTTTAAAAAGGGATCTAGAAGGAAGCCTAGCAATTATAGACCTGTCAGTTTGACATCAGTGGTGGGTAAATTAATGGAAAGTATTCTTAGAGATAGTATTTATAATTATCTGGATAGACGGGATCTGATTAGAAGTAGCCAGCATGGATTTGTGCATGGAAGGTCATGTTTGACAAACCTTATTGAATTTTTTGAAGAAGTTACAAGGAATGTTGACGAGGGTAAGGCAGTGGATGTAGTCTATATGGACTTCAGCAAAGCCTTTGATAAAGTTCCACATGGAAGGTTAGTTAAGAAGGTTCAGTCATTAGGTATTAATGCTGGAGTAATAAAATGGATTCAACAGTGGCTAGATGGGAGATGCCAGAGAGTAGTGGTGGATAATTGTTTATCGGGATGGAGGCCGGTGACTAACAGGGTGCCTCAGGGATGTTTTGGGCCCAATGTTGTTTGTAATATACATAAATGATCTGGATGATGGGGTGGTAAATTGGATTAGTAAGTATGCCGATGATACTAAGGTAGGAGGTGTTGTGGATAATGAGGTGGATTTTCAAAGCTTGCAGGGAGATTTATGCCGGTTAGAAGAATGGGCTGAACGTTGGCAGATGGTGTTTAATGCTGAGAAGTGTGAGGTTCTACATTTTGGCAGGAATAATCCAAATAGAACATACAGAGTAAATGGTAGGGCATTGAGGAATGCAGAGGAACAGAGAGATCTAGGAATAACTGTGCATAGTTCCCTGAAAGTGGAGTCTCATGTAGATAGGGTGGTGAAGAGGGCTTTTGGAACGCTGGCCTTTATAAATCAAAGCATTGAGTACAGAAGTTGGGATGTAATGCTAAAGTTGTACAAGGCATTGGAAAGGCCAAATTTGGAATATTGTGTGCAGTTCTGGTCACCGAATTATAGGAAAGATATCAATAAATTAGAGAGAGTGCAGAGACGATTTACTACGATGTTACCTGGGTTTCAGCAATTAAGTTACAGAGAAAGGTTGAACAAGTTAGGTCTCTATTCATTGGAGCGTAGAAGGTTGAGGGGGGATTTGATCGAGGTATTTAAAATTTTGAGAGGGATAGATAGAGTTGACGTGAACAGGCTGTTTCCATTGAGAGTAGGGGAGATTCAAACTAGAGGACATGATTTGAGAGTTAGGGGGCAGAAGTTTAAGGGAAACACGAGGGGGTATTTCTTTACTCAAAGAGTGATAGCTGTGTGGAATGAGCTTCCTGTAGAAGTAGTAGAAGCCAGTTCAGTTGTATCATTTAAGGTAAAATTGGATAGGTATATGGACAGGAAAGGAGTGGAGGGTTATGGGCTGAGTGTGGGTAGGTGGGACTAGGTGAGATTAAGGGTTCTGCACGGACTAGGAGGGCCAAGATGGCCTGTTTCCGTGCTGTGATTGTTATATGGTTATATGGTTATATGTGGTTCCATGTAAGTCTGCATTGTAGCTGTTATTAGCATTGAAAGTGGCAAAGAGATGAGAAGCATGGCAGGAAATTGCCCAAGGCTTACAAAGGTAACTTGCTGATACTTACTTCTCTGAGCAGATGCAGGAAATATTTCTCCATACCTGGAAACAGATTGCAATGGTATGGTGTGTCTGTGAGAGACCCAGAAATAAATTTTAATTAGCTCATTAATCTAAAGAAAAATATAAGCCTGTGTAATAGTTTGTTGTAAAAATACTTCTTTAAAAATACCTTCATTGGTTTGTTAATTTACTTGATCTTAATGTTTCCAACAGATTTACAAGCTTAAAAACTTTTAAGAGTTTAAAAATAGCTGACTCTCGAAGCACTTCAGCTAAGTGAAGAAGCATAGTTTTATCTCCTTTCAGGTTTTTAAAATATTTTTGGGCAGGTCTAGCCTTGGTCATTCCACGTAGCTTGCACTAACAGCTGCAGGCTAGGGGATAATATCTGAACAGTGAAGGTCACTGGCTGGTTCAACTTTCAAATCCAGCCCATGAAGAATTACACAAGACAGGGACAGAACTCAGACAGAAAGCCAGCCATTGGATGGAGTCATACATTGCATACAGGAAGATGCTGATGGTTGTTCACAACTATCCCAGGCCCAGGATATCCCTGGGGGACTTCCTTAAGACCAGTGTCCAAAAACAATTTTCAGTTGCTTCATCAATTCCCTTCTTAGAACATACAACACACAGCACCATACAGACCTCTGGGCTCACTACGTTTTGTTGACTCTTTAATCTATCCAAGATCAATCTAACCTTTCCCTCCCACAGGGTCCTCCATTTCTCTTTCATCCATGTGCCTATCTAAGAATCAGTTGAATTTCAATAACGTATCCTCCTCAGCCACCGTCCCAGCAGCACCTTCCGGGCATTTAACACCCTCTGTGTAAAAATAAAACAACTGTCTCTGTCAAGTAACCTATATCTTTTTCCAATCACCTTAAAATTATGCCCTCTTCTCTTAGCCATTTCTGCCTTGGAAAAAGGTGCTGACCATGAGCACAATCACAGGTGATGCAATGTCTATATCCAGTCATAACTCAGACAGTCTTGTCTACGTCCCATATGACCCTTCACTTGTGCGTTATAATGAGACAAGTCAGGTGTCGGACAAACTGCCCTGTATCCCTCGGGAATGATGATGGCATCCAGGACAAAGCAGGCCATGGAAGTTAGCACAGGCAGGTGCGACGTTTTGCACTTTGGTAGGAGCAACTAGTGTAGATCTTGCACAGTGAATGGTAGGCCACTGAGGAGTGTGGTAGAACAAAGGGATCTGGTGATGCAGGTCCATCATTCCTGAAAGTGGCGTTGTAGGTAGATATGGTAGTAAAGAAAGCTTTTAGCACACTAGCCTTCATGAATCAACGTTTTGAGTACGGGAAATGAGATGTCATGTTGAAGCTGCATAAGACATTGGTGAGGCCTAATTTGGAGGATTGTGTGCAGTTTTGATCACCACATTGTAGAAAGGATGTGGAAACTTCAGAGAAAATGCAGAGGACTGAATGGATACTGCCTGGATTAGAAAACATGTCTTATGAGGAAAGGTTGAGCGAGCTAGGGATTTTTCCTTTGAAGTGAAGGAGGATGATAGAAGTGTATAAGATAAGAGGCATAGATCTAGGGGACAAATAAAAACCATGCACATTTTTCCTAGGATGGAAATGGCTCGTATGAAGGGGCTTAATGTTAAGATGATTGGACAAATGTGTGGGGGGGGGTGTGGAGAGATGTCAGAGGTAGATTTTTTTCACAATGGAACACATTGCCAGGGGTAATGGTGGAGGCAGTTACATTAGAGACCTTTAAAGGATTTTTTGATAGGCATACGGATGAAAGAAAAATGGAGGATTTTGTGGGAGGGAAAGATTGATTGACCTTTAAGTAGGTTAAAAGGCTGGCACAGCTTTATGGGCTGAAAGGCCTGTACAATGCTGTAATGTTCTATCCTCTGTGCTCACAGACAAGAAGAAAGTCCATTTGACACAGTAGTCAGAATAAAGAGACTCGCTTACTTGTGCCTGATCTTTGGAGAAAAAAAAGTGTAGAGTGTTAATCCTTGCCTTAGCAAGATCAGATATTACAACAATAAACAGCAGTATTGTTTCTTGGAAAATAAAAATGTATAAAAAGGCTCAAAGAGTGTATGGGAACCAAAAGGTATGTCCCAATGTTCATGAGTTTTATATCTCCACAGACTCAATCTCTTTATTGTTATCTGCTATAAATGGCCAAAGCTTTTGCAAAGACCATCATTAACTGCAATAATCTTCACACAGCCTTCTGTTTGAGGATCAAAGGACCACAATGCCCTACCCGTGCACCACAGAATTAATTCAAGTTCATTGTCATTCAACCATACACATATATCCATCTAATCAGAACATTGTTCTTCTGGGACCCAGGTGCAAAACAGCAGTACACACACACACACACACACACACACACACACACACACACACACACACACACACACACACACACACACACACACACACACACACACACACACACACACACACACACACACACACTATATACTGTTACAATCCAACACATAAAGTCACAAAATAATATTAGCACAAGTCCCTGAGTGATAAGGCCTGAAGGTTGTCAGGTTACTTAATGATATAAACAATTATTGTTCCATTCTGGTTCAATGGCTCAATTTAGCAGACAGATATTTAAGAAAATGCAGGCGCCCAAAGTTCATTAGTGGAACTATTAAAACTTTACCTGAATTAGTATGAGAATTCTAGGAATAATGGTGCATAGTTCTCTGAAGGTGGAATCTCATGTGGATAGGGTGGTGAAGAAAGTTTTTGGTATGCTGGCCTTTATAAATCAGAGCATTGAGTTTAGGAGTTGGGATGTAATGTTAAAATTCTACAAGGCATTGGTAAGGCTGGATTTGGAGTATTGTGTACAGTTCTGGTCACCGAATTATAGGAAAGATATCAACAAAATAGAGAGAGTACAGAGAAGATTTACTAGAATGTTACCTGGGTTTCAGCACCTAAGTTACAGGGAAAGATTGAAAAAGTTAGGTCTTTATTCTTTGGAGTGTAGAAGGTTGAAGGGGGACTTGATAGAGGTATTTAAAATTATGAGGGGGATAGATAGAGTTGATGTGGATAGGCTTTTTCCAATGAGAGTAGGGGAGATTCAAACAAGAGGACATGAGTTGAGAGTTAGGGGGCAAAAGTTCAAGGGTAACACGAGGGGGAATTTCTTTACTCAGAGGGTGGTAGCTGTGTGGAACAAGCTTCCAGTAGAAGTGGTAGAGGCAGGTTTTAAATGATAGGTATTGTCATTTAAAGTAAAATTGGATAGGTATATGGACAAGAAAGGAATGGAGAGTTATGGGCTGAGTGCAGGTCGGTGGGATTAGGTGAGAGTAAGCATTCGGCACGGACTAGAAGGGCCGAGATGGCCTGTTTCCGTGCTGTAATTGTTATATGGTAATTCACAGTGGATGTATTGGAACTATCGCAACACGTGCAGCTTTAAATCATCCTTTGAAATTGGTATACTCTTCATCTCCCTTCCTCTTAATCAAAATCACCTCATCGTGATTCATCTTTAACTCTGTAACTTCAGCTGGGCCTCCTTCTCCTTCTCCCTATTTATCTATCTTGACTCACTCCCTAGATTTCTAATTTGCTTTGTTTTAAATGAAACGGGGAATGAGACATCTGTAAAGAATATCATAACCCAGCATCGACTTAAATGCGCTGCACTCTCAACAGGCTGTGTTGTGTTGACCCTTACTAATTTGGTCAGGGATGAAAGGAAAATCACCATTTCATGCAAAACATAACATTAGCCAGACGAAATGCAAACCACTGAAAATCTGACTTCAAAATTGTTGGAAATGGCACAGGCAGAACTTAAAGCGGGGCAAAGACAGATTTCCAGATGGGCGACATTCATCATTGGTTAGATGTGCTTCATCTGGTATCAGTCAACCCTGCAGTTCAGTCACACTGACTGACATTCTATACTGTCAGAAGAGTTAATTTATTTGTTGAACCCATGATCCATGTGTTGTCAAAAAATCCCAAATGAAGAAAGAAAAGAGTTGGTTGCTCAATGGTGCTATTATCTATGCTAGCAGTCGGGTTGAAACTGTATCAAAAATAATGTAGACCTGTTGATGTATTAAGCAGCAGTAGCTGATAAGCTGATTAATGGGTTAGCTGGAGTGGTTCCCGGTCATACTGAGCAAGCAGTAGGAGGAAGGAAAACACACAGCAATGTCTTGCGCTCACTGCTGTTTTTGAGCAAGAATCATAACCATGGAAAAACAAACCGTTGCAAAACACACAAAGCAGGGAAGATTAACTAAAACCTGTCTCTTCGAATAGGATTCTGTTCTTGTCTTCATTTCTCTCTCGTTGGCCAGCTGCCAGCTTCTGTCTGATCATTCCTCTGTGGGAATCTGGATTAATCTAAATTTAATCACGCTACGAAGTCGTGCAGAACATTTAGGCAAATAAAAAAAAATAACTGTCCATTGGCTAGCTAAGGGAGTCAGGAGTTATAAAGGTTCATGGCCTGGGCTAAGATACTTTGTGTTGGCAAAAGAGATTAAAATCAGCTATATCTTAATTTCTAATCATTAGTTATCTACTAACCCAAGCTGAGAATTTTGTATGTAGCTATTTCTGAGAACATTCGTCATCTCAGACCTAATTTTCCTTCCCCTTAACTCATGATTAAATAGCCTGCTACCAAAAGTACCTCCTGTACCTAATAAAGTGTCCACTGTGTATATGTTAATGATCTTCTGCTGCTTTTAGCCCATGCACTTCAAAGTGTGATATGTTGTGTATTCAGAGGTGCTCTTCTACATACCACTGTTGTTACACATGGTTATTGGAGTTACTGTCATCTTTTTGGCAGCTTGAACCAATCTGGCCATTTTCCTCTAACTTCTCTCATTAACAAGGCACTTTTTATCACAGAACTTCCATTCGTTGGATATTTTTTGTATTTTGTACCATTCTCTGCTAACTCCAGAGACTGTTGTGTGTGAAAATCCCAGGAGATCATCAGTTTCTGTGATACTCAAACCACCCCATCTGGCACCAACAATCACTTAGATCACAGTTATTCCCCAGTATGATGTTTCATCTGAGCAACAACTGAACCTCTTGACCCTGTCTGCATGCTCTTATACATTGAGTTTCTGCCACATAATTAGCTGAATACATATTATTTGCATTAATGACCAGGAGTACTGGTGGACCTAATAAAGTGGTCACTGAGTGTATGTGTGCACTTAAAGCCAAGATACTTTATGGAATGATCCCTGGGCAAGAAGTCAGAACATTCAGCAAAATGAAAGGTTACAGATACTAGTGTTCCAAGGCTAAGATAATTATGTCATTAGAGTGTTCCCATAGGAATATGCTACCATAAAACAATTATCTTCAGAGCATTTCATCTTTTCCATTTTAACATGCTAATATCTATTCATCTACTTTGCCAATCTTTTTGACATCCTTCCCCTTGAGTAAGGAGACAGCACATTTTTGGTCAGTACATTAGATTTAGCTGTGGGTCAGTGGTACCTCTTAAGATTGGTGGTCACACACTTGGGACCTTTCACATCCTTGGAAATGATACTGTGCTAAATACTTCCTTCCCCATTCCTAAATATCCGTCGGTGATTTGTTTCTGAGTGCCAATATACCATCAATGATACTCCTTAAAAGGTGTCTGAGGAGCAGAGGTGGTCTGGTACACCCCAGGCCACTATCAATGGCATTTGTTCCTTCATTTAAATGGCCATTGATGGCAGAGGGAGTGTGATAGGTGCAGGTGCAGTGGGCTATCAAGAAGGCAAATGGGATGTCGGCCTTCATTGCTAGAGGGATTGAATTCAAGAACAGGGAGGTCATGCTGCAACTGTACTGGGTACTGGTGAGGCCGCACCTGGAGCACTGTGTGCAGTTCTGGTCTCCATACTTGAGGAAGGATATACTGGCTTTTGAGGCAGTTCAAAGGAGATTCACCAGGTTGATTCCAGAGATGAAGGGGTTCACCTATGAGGAGAGATTGAGTCGCCTGGGACTATACTCACTGGAATTCAGATGAATGTGATGAGATCTTACAGAAATATATAAAATTATGAAAGGGATAGATAAGATAGAGGTAGGAAAGTTGTTTCCACGGGTTGGTGAGACTAGAACTAGGGGACACAGCCTCAAGATTTGGGGGAGTAGATTTAGGATGGAGATGAGGAAGAACTGTTTTTCCCAGAGAGTGGTGAATCTGTGGAGTTCTCTGCTCAATGAAACAGTGGAGGCTACCTCAGTAAATATATTTATGACAAGGTTGGATAAATTTTTGCATAGTGGGGGAAGTAAGGGTTATGGGGAAAAGGCAGGCAGGTGGAGATGAGTCCATGGCCAGATCAGCCATGATCTTATTGAACGGCGGAGCAGGCTCGATGGGCCAGATGGTCGACCCCTGCTCCTGTTTCTTATGTTCTGATGTACTTGCAGTCCTGCAAAGATAAAGCAAAAGCAGACTGCTTACATCACCCTTTGATCTCTGCATTCCCTCCACACTGCCATCTATGCCTGCCGGCTTCCACTGGCCAGCAATGGGAGCCAGCCCTTCAGTCATTTAGACGACATTGCTAACTCACTAACATTCTCTTATTGTTCGTCATAAGGACCACATACATGTCTTAAATCAAACAAAGTTCTGAGGACATCTAAAGAAAGTTCCACTGCCATTATTCCTGCTTTGCAGAAATGTTGCCCATCTGATGAGAATGCGAAAGTGAATGCAAGGCTGAAATATGAGCAAGTCTGTAGGTGCTGGAAATCCAAAGCAGCACCCACAAAATGCTGGAAGAACTCAACAAGTCAGGCAGCGTCTGTAGAAATGAACAAACAGTTAACGTTTTGGACTAAGACCATTCATCAGGACTGGAAAAAGATGAAGAATCACATGAGAAGGTGGGAGGATGGGAGGAATCAGAATCAGGTTTATTATCAGTGGCATGTGTCTTCAAATTTGTTAACTTAGCAACAACAGTTCAATACAATACATAATAATAGAAAAAGAATAAATAGATTACAGTAAGTGTGTGTGTGTATGTATATATATATATATATAATGTATATTGAATAGATTAAAAATAGTGCAAAAACTGAAATAATATATATTTCAAAAGTGAAGTAGGGTCCATGGGTTCAATGTCCATTTAGGAAATGGATGACAGAGGAGAGGAAGCTGTTCCTGAATCGTTGAGTGTGTGGCTTCAGGCTTCTGTGCCCTCTGTCTGATGGTAACAATGAGAAAAGGCCATGCCCTGGGTGTTGGGGTCCTTAACTATGAACACTGCCTTTCTGAGGCACCGTTCCTTGAAGATGTCTTGGGGACTACAGAAGAAGCTTCAGGTGACAGGTGAAACCAGGAGAGGGGGTGGGGGTGAAGTAAAGAGCTGGAAGGTTGATTGGTGAAAGATATAAAGGGCTGGAGGATGGGGTAATTGATAGGAGAAGGTGGAAGAGCATCAGAGAAAGGGAAGGAGGAGGAGCACCAGGGGGAGGTGATAGGCAGGCAAGGGGGCAGAAGAGAGAGGGAAATAGAAATGGAGAATGGGTGAAGGAGAGTGTGGGGCAATTACCGTAAGTCTGAGAATTCAATATTTATGCCATCAGGTTGGAGGGTACCCAGACTGAACATAATGTGTTGCTCCCCCCAAGCTGAGTATGGCCTTATTGCGGTAGTAGAGGAGACCATGTTGGAATGGGAATGGGAAGTGGAATTGAAATGGGTGGCTACTGGGAGATCCCACTTCTTCTGGCAGACGGAGTGTAGGTGCTCAGTGAAGTGGTCTCCAAATCTACGTCGGGTCTCACGGATATACAGGAGGCCACACCAGGACCACTGGATACAGCAGGTAACCCCTCCGCAGACTCACAGATGAAATGTCACCTCATCTGGAAGAACTGTTTGGGGCCCTGAATTGTAGTGAGGGAGTAGGTGTAGGGGCAGCTGTAGCACTTGTTCCACTTGCAAGGATAAGTACCAGGAGGGAGATAAGTAAGGAGGGAGGAGTGGACGACTGAGTCACAGAAGGAATGATCCCTAAACAAATTGTGGGACAGAGAAAGTTGTGTTTGCTGGTGGGATCCCGTTGGAGATGGCAGAGTTATGGACAACTATGTGTCAGGTGCGGCAGCAAGTGGGGTGGTAGGTGAGGACAAGAGGAACCCCATCCCTGGTGTGGTGGCAGGGGGATGGGATGAGGGTAGACATGCATGAAATGGAAGCAATGCAGGTGAAGGCAGAAGAAGGAAAGCCCCTTTGTTTGAAGGAGAACATCTCATTAGTTCTGGAATGAAAAGCATCATCCTGAGAGCAGATACAGTGGAGACTGAGGAACTGAAAGAAGGGCGTGGCACTTTTACAAGTGGGACAGGGTGGGAAGAGGTATAGTCCAGGTAGCTTGAGAATCAGTGGGTTTGTAAAAGATATTATCAGATAGACTGTCTCCAGAGATAGAGACAGAGAGACTGAGAAAGGGGAGGGAGGTGTTAGGGATGGACCAAGCACATGGTGGAAGTTGGAGGCAAAGTTGATGAGGTTGATGAAAGTTGAAGAAGCAGCACCAATGCAGTTATCAATGTAGCACAGAAAGAGTTGGGGAATGATACCAGTGTAGACTTGGAAAGGAAGGCTGTAGAAGGCAGAATTAAAAGGTTGGAGAGGGGAAAGAGGCTAGCTAGAAGGTGATAGGTGAAGCCGGGTGGGGTGGGAAAGGTAAAGAACTAGAGAGGAAGATTCTGAGAGGAACAGAGAGTGGACCATAGGAGGAAGGGAGGAGGAGGGGTACCAGGGAGAGGTGATAGTCAGGTGAGAAGAGGGGGGAAGGAGAGATTGAAATTCATGCCATCAGGTTGGAGGATACCAGATAGAATATAAGGTGTTGCGTCTCCACACTGAAGGTACCTCATCATGGCACGGGTTACACGTTGGAACGGGAATGGGAATTAGATTTGAACAGTTTTGCCACTGGGAAGTTCCGCATTTAGAGGATGGAGTGGAGATGCTCGACGAAGTGGTCTCCCAATTTACCATGGGTGTCGCCGATGTACAGGAGGCGGCATTGGGAGCACCAGACGCGGTAGATGCCCCGAGCAGGCTCATAGGTGAAGTGTCGCCTCACCTGGAAGGAGTGTCTGGGGCACTGAATGGAGGTGAGGGAGGAGGTGTTTGGGCAGGTGTAGCACCTTGGCCATTTGCAGAGGTAAGTGCTGGGAGGGAGATTAGTGGGAGGGACAAATGGACAAGGGGGTCGCAGAGGGAGCAATCCCTGCAGAAAGCGGGGGTCGGGGAGGAAGGTGAAGATATGTTTGGTGTATTAGCCCTTTGAGGGTGGTGGTAGCTGCAGATGTGGTGGATGCCAAGGCTCATACGGTGGTAGGCGAGGACAAGTATGGACATAATGAATTTAGCAGAGCAGCAACCAGGGAATCAAGATGCAGTGCCAGGTAACGAGGAGACGGTAGAACTGGTCAAGCAGTCAAATGAATAGTGGGCAGTACTGTGTCCTACTGTTGTCTGCAGATCCTATCATAGACCACGTAATGAGAGTTAAATACGTATTGTCTGGTTTCCTCTTCATTTGTTTCACCAGTTTCCCTGTGTTTCATCCTCAATTTAGGAATGACACCTGTTCAGCCTCTAGTTTTTGAATCAGTTTCCTAAAAAGTTCCAAGAAGAATACAGGGACTAAGAAATCTAGATGTTCTAAGGAAAATCCTTTTAAACCTATTTCTCAGGTCTGTGATGTGGAGTATTGTGTTCCATGTCTACAGCAATTATTTACAAATATGGAGCTCACAAAAGCTTGCTTTATAGAAATGTAGAATTATTACTGTCAAAGATGCTGAGATTAGCAAAAACAATACTTAGTCGAGAAGAATTTAAGGGCGATCCAGCAAATGGGGAGGTTTAAGGAGGAAATTCTTGATTATGAATTTGAAATGACAGAAAGAACAACAGAGGGCAGTATGTGAAGGATAAATGATTGATAAAGAAAATTAGTGGATGGTCAAGGGGAAAGAATCCGTGAAGCTGAAATCGATTCAAAAGATGATAGAATTACAGTCAGGGCCAATGTATTAAGTATCTAATAAAGTGATCATTGAGAGTGTGTCTGTGGTCTCCTGCTGCTGTAGCCCATCCACTTCAAGGATCAATACGTTGTGCATTCAGAGATGCTCTTCTACACACCGCAGTTGTAACACGTGGTTATTTAAGTTACTACCACCTTTTTGTCAGCTTGAACCAGCCTGGCCTTTCTCTGCTGACCTCTCTCATTAACAAGGCATTTTCACCCACAGAACTACCATTCACTGGAGCTTTTGGTTTTTCACACCATTGTCTGTAACCTTTAGAGTCTGTTGTGCATGCAAGTCCCAGGAGGCCAGCAGTTTCTGAAATTCTCAAACCACCTTGTCTGGCACCAACAATCATTCCATGATCAAAGTCACTTATGTCGCATTTCTCCCCTGTTCTGAAAAACAAGTGAACCTCTTAGGCATGTCTGCATGCCAATATGCATTGAGTTGCTGTCTTGTGATTGGCTATTCGATATTTGAACTTTGAACTTTGCATGAATGAGCAGGGGTACAGTTATAACTAATAAAGCGGCCACTGAGCATAAAGCAAATTTTAGATCTCAAATCATACATTCTCTCTTTTCTCCATGGTACCGGCTCCCATCCTGCAAAAGACAATGATTTGTCAAATTACATATGCAGAGATCAGTTGGTCTCTATTAGGGGAAATGCAGATATAATTCCATCAATATTTATTCTTGTGGATCAGTAGTTTTAAGTTACAAACATTTTATCACCATACCATCTACACTATAATAAATATGAAATAATGGACATGTTTAACTTGATGCATGCCTACTCTTTTGTAATAAAGTGATAATGTTGTGATTTTCCACAATGTTATCCTTGCCATCTTTTTCGAACATAGAACATTACAGTTACAGGCCCTTCAGCCCATGAAATTTTGATGACCTTTTAATCAACGCTAAGACCAATTTAACCCAGTCGTTCTCAGTCCTTTTACACTGGAGGAACGCTTGAAATAATCTTCAGGTCTCAGGGAACCCCTGCGCAAAAATTATTAAATCTACAGCTCACAGTACGGCAACGTGGTCATTAAGTTGTAGATATAATAATCCAAAAATAATTGTCAATGCTCATTTAAGTAGAAAATCAATTTTAGCTAAGTTTCTTGATTTAAAAAAACATAGTTAAGCTTAGCTTATCTTTCTTGAAATTAATCTTTCTTCCCCTTGCATATATTTTTAAAATTCACAAGGCAAACATAATCAATTTCTTAATTTTGAGTCGAACTGGAGATAAGCACACATGGATTTCACCTTCAACTGAAATGAGATGATTTCTATCCTTGTTCTTGATGCCTTCTTGACAAGAAGAAGCTTGCTCACGCATGTAAAAAGTTGAAAACTGCAGTAAAACGTTTGTTGCTTTCCTATGAATGATAGGATATCTTCTTTCACAGAAATCCAGAACTTGTCCAGGGGCAGGTCAGTAAATCTCATCGTGAGTGCAAGATCAGACGGCAGCTCACAAAGTCCTTCCTCTTCTCTCAAAGTCAAGTTCTCAGGCTGAGCAGAAGATTCAGAGACAGGGTGCCTCACTTGTGTTGAAAGGGAGGAAAAATACTGTTCAATTTCGTTCTGCAGTTCTTCCAGGTGGTTTTCAATAAGACTCGAGTCTTTCTGATATCCTTCCTCAATCTCGAGCCCAAGCAGCAGTGGAAATATTTCAAGATTTCCTTTTGCAACATGGATTTTCCAAAAATTCCGTTTCTTGTCACTTGAAGTCAAAACATTTTCTCTAGGGCCTTGCAGAGACTTGTTCAACTGGTCATTTGATGAAAATGTCTGGAAGAAGGCTAGTTTCTGCAGCCATTCTTCATCTTCAAAGCAATGAGCAAAATCTGGCCTACTATTTTCTTGAAATTACTCCCGTCATTCACTTTGCAGCTCAGACACCCTGTTGAGGACTCTTCCTTTGCCAGGCCACTCGATTTCTGTCTGTAGTAGGAGAATAGTGTGCTCTTTGTCCAGGATTTCACACTGTTGCTTAAACATTCTTGAGCAAACTGGTCTTAAAGCTACTAAATAACTTGCTTCCTAACTGTTTTTACTGACTGTGACTTTATTTTCAAAAGCTTTTTGTCTGTTTGTTTTGAAATTCCACTGGTCGTTTAAAATAAATAGTATTTTACGTGTCATATGGCTGTGATTTGTAGTTAAGTGGCTTCAGTTTTGCTGGAGCCATTGTTGCATTGGTAAGTTGATTGCCTCAGACTAGGCACCATGGAACAGGACAACGTGGGTCACCAGTCCATGGAAAACCCAATGATAAGTAGCTTTCTTTGTATAGACGGTTTTTGTGTTCATTGTTGCAGTAGCGCAGTGAAATGACTCAGACTGTAATTCTTCAACATTAATATCAAAATTGCCTGTAGTCCTAGACCTCCTTTTCCATCTCACACCTCTTCAAAAATCGCCACACTCGACCGTCTTTAGAATGGAAAGTTCCTTCCAATTTTCCACTACACCAGTAGAAGTTGTTTGCTCTCATAAGTCAGTAGGTGGTGCGTAAGGGGAAGTTGGGGGAGGTAATTCAAGAGTGAGAGGCTGACGTCACAGCCTATGTTGGGCAAGTCCAGTCAATGCTTGGAAAAAGCATTTCCTGCTCCTCATCAGTCTATCGTCCTCCCCCATGCAATACTGTGCTCACCAATTATCAGCCTATTGTCCTCCCCTCCATACAACACAGCACTCACCATCAGCCTATCATCCTCCCCTCTGTGCAACACAGCACTCACCATCAGCCTACTGTCCTCCCCTCTATGCAATACAGTGCTCACCAATTATCAGCCTGTTGTCCTCCCCTCTATGCAATACAGTGCTCACCAGTTATCAGCCTATTGTCCTCCCCTCCATACAACACAGCACTCACCATCAGCCTACTGTCCTCCCCTCTATGCAATACAGTGCTCACCAATTATCAGCCTGTTGTCCTCCCCTCTATGCAATACAGTGCTCACCAGTTATCAGCCTATTGTCCTCCCCTCCATACAACACAGCACTCACCATCAGCCTACTGTCCTCCCCTCTATGCAATACAGTGCTCACCAATTATCAGCCTGTTGTCCTCCCCTATTTTGCATCAAAAACAGAGAACAGACTCAACCAAGTAAACACGGTCCTACTACACACTGCCCTGCTGGACTGAGAGTCGTTTAGTTGGGCTACTCTGTAACTGCCCACCAGTGCTAGCACTAGCATTGCACATTGTACAAGGTAGAGAAGATTGTTTTTTTTTTAATCACGATCTCTCGCAGAACCCCCAGTGACCTCTTCTGGACTTGAGAGGCAAAGTGAATGACGGGAGTAATTTCAAGAAAATAGTAGGCCAGATTTTGCTCATTGCTTTGAAGATGAAGAATGGCTGCAGAAACTAGCCTTCTTCCAGACATTTTCATCATATGACCAGTTGAACAAGTCTCTCCCTTCTACCTTACATAGCCCTCCATTTCTCTTTCACTCATGTGCCTATGCAAGAGTTTTTTAAGTGCCCTTCATGTTACTGCCTTTACCACCACCCGTGGCAGAGCATTCCACAAGCACAATACTCTCCGTGTAAAAAAGCTCATCTCAGGGATCCCCCTGTACTTTTTTTCAATCACTTTAAAATTAACCCCCTTGTATTAGCTTTTTCCACCCAGAGAAAAAGTCACTGGCTATCTATTCTATCTATGCTTTTTATCTTGTACACATGTCCAGTAATTATTCATTAAGAACTGGTAAAAGTAACACAGGAAAAGTGGCCATTGTGGCTACAATGCCTACCTGTCCAGTAACAACTCGGCTTTAAAACTCTCTTCCCTCCATAGCTTTGTACCATCCCTACCTTCATGAGTTTCTATTAGCAGACAACTCCAGAGAATGCCTCTAGATTTGGTACCTATGTCAAGTCAAGTCTACTTTTATTGTTATTTCGACCATAACTGCTGGTACAGTACATAGTAAAAATGAGACAACGTTTTTCAGGACCATGGTGTTATATGACACAGTAAAAAAAACTAGATTGAACCGCGTAAAAAACAACACAGAAAAAAAACGACACTAGGCTACAGACCTACCCAGGACTGCAGAAAGTGCACAAAACAGTGCAGGCATTACAATAAATAATAAACAAGACAATAGGGCAAGGTGTTAGTCCAGACTCTGGGTATTGAGGAGTCTGATAGCTTGGCCAAAGAAACTGTTACATAGTCTGGTTGTGAGACCCCGAATGTTTCGGTGCCTTTTCCCAGATGGCAGGAGGGAGAAGAGTTTGTATGAGGGGTGCGTGGGGTCCTTCATAATGCTGTTTGCTTTGCGGATTCAGTGTGTAGTGTAAATGTCCGTAATGGCGGGAAGAGAGACCCCGATGATCTTCTCAGCTGACCTCACTATCTGCTGCAGGGTCTTGCGATCCGAGATGGTACAATTTCTGAACCAGGCAGTGATGCAGCTGCTCAGGATGCTCTCAATACAACCCCTGTAGAATGTGATGAGGATGGGGGGTGGGAGGTGGACTTTCCTCAGCCTTCGCAGAAAGTAGAGACGCTGCTGGGCTTTCTTTGCTATGGAGCTGGTGTTGAGGGACCAGGTGAGATTCTCCGCCAGGTGAACACCAAGAAATTTGGTGCTCTTCACGATCTCTACCGAGGAGCCGTCGATGTTCAGCAGAGAGTGGTCGCTCCGTGCCCTCCTGAAGTCAACAACCATCTTTTTTGTTTTGTTCACATTCAGAGACAGGTTGTTGGCTCTGCACCAGTCCGTTAGCCTCTGCACCTCCTCCCTGTAAGCTGACTCGTCATTCTTGCTGATGAGACCCACCATGTAATCCTCAACCACCAGTGGTAACCATGCTTCCAGCTGAGTAAGACCTAAGCTTGAAGTAATTCTTTAAACCTCTTTGATTCCTCTCTCGTCTGCACCCTTTGAACTTGAGTCTTTCACTGTGCATTAACAAAGGAAAAGACGCACCACAATCTTTTCAGTGAGTAAGTGGAGTAGGAGGAACCCCAAATCAAAGTCAAATTCAAGGTAAATTTATTGTCAAAGTATGTATATGTCAGTGTATATACTGCCTTAAGATTCATTTTCTTGCAGACTTTCACAGGAAAATAAAGAAATACAATAGAGTTTATGAAAACTGTACATGAACCAAATGGGCAAACAAACAATGTGCAAAAATAATACTGAGAAGACAATACAGAATAATAGAAGCAGAACAATAAATAATGAATGTTTTAAGTTGCTCATTTGAGAAAAGTATGTTCAGTGGCATCACAGATATCACATCTACTCGTTTCTTTACATGGAAAGTTTCTGTGTTGCTCTGCTGAAATAAATCCCGTGCATTCCTGCTGCTGCTTGTTTTAACCACTAGATGGCATGTGTGTGCTTCAGCCAAGTAACCCAATGTCACCTCTGGCAGCTGGATTCTATAATATTAACTTGACTGACAATTCACAATATGAATAATATAGTTTGTGTTTGTAAAGTGCCTTCATGACCTCAGGATATCTCAAACTAAAGTGCTCAAAACCAAAGAGCTTTTGAAGTATAGTCACTGTTGGAATTTAGGCAATGGAACAAGGTCCCACAGTAACAGTGAGATTATTCTTGACTTCAATGTTGCAAATTGAACGGTAAATATTGGCCACAGTATCTTGGAGAACTCTTCAAAGTGTGCAGTTAAATATTTTTGCTTTCTCCTGAGGGAACCTTTTTAATTCCTTGGCCTCTCCAATCTTATCTTTAATGTTATTGTTTCTGACTCAACTACTAATCCTGAATCTCAGGGCCTCTTTGTCCTCTGCCTTTCTCATATTTTATCTAGTATCTTTGGCTCCATCTTCTTGAACCATCAATAATTTCCAGTTAGAGTATTGTGATATGTTGATATTTCTGCACAAGTAAACATGCAGATGATTTAAATACTCCAGATATCAAATTACTTCAGTTCTTTCAGAAACCAGATTTCTTATAACCATATAACAACTACAGCACGGAAACAGGCCATCTCGGCCCTTCTAGTACATGCCAAATGCTTACTCTCACCTCGTCCCACTGGCCCACATTCAGCCCATAACCCTCCATTCCTTTCCTGTCCATATACCTATCCAATTTTACTTTAAATGACAATACTGAACCTGCCTCTACCACTTCTACTTTCTTCTTACATAAAATTGAAAAATAAAGATGTTTTTGCCAGTTTTTAACTGCAGTTCCTACAGTTTAAAAATTTCAGCCTGTTTGCCGCAAGACTGCTGCTTACTGTAATTGTTACCACCCCAACATATGTATTCACATTCAGTCGGCAGGCACCATGTCATGATAATTCTGTGACATGTCAAAGTTCCTTAATCTATCTTCTTCTACACCCTTCCTTTCCAAAGCCAATTGCTTCATGATCAAATGAACACTGCTATTTCAGCTGGCCCAACCAAATCGACCTTGGACTGAAAATATGAATCACTCCCCAAACTGAACATCTTATCATCGTGATCTGACTCGTGCTGCATTCTTCAGGTGATTTTAGGAAGTAACGTTTAATCTTCTCGGCCCTGAGGATTTCTCACCACCCCAGACAACCTAATGTATAGAAATGGGCACCAGCAGCCTGAGTCAGCAACTTCACTTTGGCATATTCAAGAACTTCCATGGCATGATCTCTTGACTATAACCATCCTGATGACAGGTCCTCCATCCACCATGCAAGCCCCAACCTCCCACTGTTAGTGGCCCAGCAAGACCATCAGGCGAATCCATCTGTCGTGACTACTGGCAAGCAGACAGCCTCTAAATGACCAGACCCACCACTACTTGACTGTGAATCAAGCACCTTTTATTCTGCCTCTGTTATTTCACCAACTAATTAAATTGGTCAGAAAACATTGTTAGAAACGTCCATCTGGCTTGAACATCATACTATTCTGTTATAAACAAAATCATAAAAGATAATACCAGCAGCAGGCCAAATGGCCCCCCAACCACTTTCTGCCATCCAATGCAGGTCATGGCTGCTCATATCTTGTCTTCAGCTCTGATTTTCTGCCTATTCTCCACAACCTGCGACTCCCCTAAAGAAACATAGATCTCTCTGTCCTGGCCTTGAACACATTTGGTGATTTAGCCTCTGCAGCTCTGAAAGATTCATGGCTCTGGAGACGTCAGGACAATCCTGGAGGACTGGAAACTTTGCAACTGGCCAGAAGGCTTATTTGCAGAGAGATTTTTGAGGTGCAATTAAACATTTCTAAAAGGCACCCTCCTGAAGTGCAACAGTTCGTTCAGAACATGATGTCTTGATGAAAGATCTCTGTCCCAAATGTCAACTGTCTATTTCTCTCCATAGATACTGCCTGATTTGCTGAGTTCATCTCGCATCTTGTGTGTACTGCTCAAGATTTCCAGCATCTGCAGAATCTCTGTGTTTATCATCCTGAGCCTGTTTACTTTAAGGAGCAGTCTCAACTGCTGATTAAATAATCTAGTCAAATAAAGTTGGCAGTGGTGTTTTCTCATAGGCAGCAGTCTTCAAATTCATAAAAGAAAACTGCTGCAGATGCTGAAGTTTCAAATATAAAGTTCTGAAAATATTCAGCCCAGTCAATACAAGAAGAGAGAGAAGCAGACCCTCTGATTTCAATGAATGGGAAAATGTCTATTCTGAGCCGATAAGGCATTTTCCAAAGATCTAAGAACTCAGTGAAAATAAATTCTGAATTCAGTCTTATAAACCACCTCTCTCTCCTTCCCTTCAGATTGCTGAAGTAACACACAAATGTCCACAAACAGCACTTCTTAGTCAGCCCTTTTCGAGGCTTGTGCAGAGAAAACATTTCTTTAAATGAATTTGTATGAATTGAAAAGGCTGGGTGAAATGCACCCTGAGCATTCCTAAAGGGAGAGTGGCAAGAAATAGTTTTGTAAGCTACGGGCATGTACACTGAAATGTCATTAGTGTTAATGAAAATTCATCAATCAAACATTCACTTGTGTACTCATTTCGGTGTTATGGAGCATCAGAATCAGGTTTATTATCACTGGCATGTGCCATGTTCACAGCAGCAGCAGCTCAATGCAATACATAGTAAGGAAGAAGAAAAAGAAAAAAAATAAACAAACAAACAAACAAATAAATAAATACATACATGAATAAATAAATTTATAGTGTATGTATATTGAATAGATTAAAATTGGGCAAAAACAGAAATAATTGTATTTTTAAAAAGTGAGGTAGTGTTCGTGGGTTCAATGTCCATTTAGGAATTGGATGGCAGAGGGAAAGAAGCTGTTCCTGAATTGCTGAGTGTGTACCTTCAGGCTTCTGTACCTCCTACCTGATGGTAACAGTGAGAAAAGGGCATGCCCTTGGTCCTGGGGGTCCTTAATAATGGACGCTGCCTTTCTGAGACACCGCTCCTTGAAGATGTCCTGGGTACTTTGTAGGCTAGTACCCAAGATGGAGCTGACTAAATTTACAGCCCTCTGCAGCTTCTTTCGGTCCTGTGCAGTCACCCCTCCATACCAGATAGTGAGAAAGCTGTCAGAATGCTTTCCACGGTACATCTATAGAAGCTTTTGAGTGTATTTGCTGACATGCCAAATCTCTTCAAGCTCCTAATGAGGTATAGTCACTGTCTTGCCTTCTTTATAACTACATCGATACGTTGGAACCAGGTTAGATCCTCAGAGATCTTTACACCCAGGAACTTGAAGCTGCTCACTCTCTACACTTCTGATCCCTCCATGAGGATTGGCATGTGTTCTTTTGTCTTACCCTTCCTGAAGTCTACAATCAGCTCTTTCATCTTACTGACGTTGAGTGCCAGGTTGTTGCTGTGACACCACTCCACTAGCGGGTATATCTCACTCCTGTACGCCCTCCCATCACCATCTGAGATTCTACTAACAATGGTTTATCATCAGTAAATTTATAGATGGTATTTGAGCTATGCTTAGCCACACAGTCATGTGTATAGAGAGAGTAAAGCAGTGGGCTAAGCACACACCCCTGAGGTGCACCAGTGTTGATCATCATCGAGGAGGAAATATTATCACCAATCTGTACAGATTGAAGTCTTCTGGTTAGGAAGTCAATGATCCAGTTGCAGAGGGAGGTACAGAGGCCCAAGTTCTGTAACTTCTCAATCAGGAATGTGGGAATGATGGTGGTAAATGCTGAGCTATGGTCAATGAACAGCATCCTGACATAGGTGTTTGTGTTGTCCAGGTGGTCTAAAGCCATCTGCCATTGGCCTATTGTGGCAATAGGCAAATTGCAGTGGGTCCAGGTCCTTGCTGAGGCAGGAGTTGAGTCTAGTCATGACCAACCTCTCAAAGATTTCATCACTGTCGATGTGAGTGCCACCGGGTGATAGTCATTAAGGCAGCCCACATTATTCTTCTTAGGCACTGGTATAATTGTTTCCTTTTTGAAGCACATGAGAACTTCCACCCACAGGAGTGAGAGGTTGAAAATATCCTTGAATACTCCTGCCAGATGGTTGGCACAAGTTTTCAGAGCCATACCAGATACTCTATCGGGAACTTTCGCCTTGCGAGGGTTCACTCTCTTTAAAGACAGTCTAACATCGGCCTCTGGGACAGAGATCACAGGGTCATCAGGTGCATCAGGGATCTTCACAGCTGTAGTTGTGTTCTCCCTTTCAACAGTGGATGTAGAAGGTGTTGAGTTCTTCTGGTCGTGAAGCATCACTACCGTTCATGCTATTAGGTTTCACTTTGTAGGAAGTAATGTCTTGCAGACCCTGCCAGAGTTGCCATGCATCCGATGTTGCCTCCAACCTCATTTGAAATTGTCTCTTTGCCCTTGAAATAGCCCTGCATGAATCATACTTGGGTCGCCAGACTTGAATGCCACAGATCTAGCCTTCAGCAGATGATGTTCATCCACGGCTTTTGGTTTGGGAATGTACAGTAAGTCTTTGTGGGCACACACTCATCCACACAGGTTTTAATGAAGTTGGTAATAACTGCAGCATACTCATCCAGGTTTAAAGATGAATCCCTGAATACAGCGGATCTGGTCCACCGATTCAAAGCAGTCCTATAATCGCTCCTGTGCTTCTCACATCCATGCCTTCTTGATCCTCACTGCTGGTGCTGTAGTCTTCAGTCTCTGCCTGTACTCAGGAAGTAGGAGTACAGCCAGGTGATCAGACTAAGACCAGCATAATTTCTAATTGTTCTTCAGAAGGCAGAGACAAGCTGTTATTTTGAAGTTTTATCCTCCTCCTGATGAAGTTGCTCCCACAGTGTTTGGGGTGGTTGATTACGAGTTCAAGATCTAGCAAAGATGAAGGAACGGTGATAAATTCCATGTTGGGACTGCGTCTACTTTGGAAAGAAAACTGCAGATTTCAGGGGCACTATTCTTGGTAGAGAGCACAAGTTTGGAAATTTTGCCATTATCACACTGCAGCTTCACCAGTGGAAGCAAAACACACACAAAATGTTGGAGGAATTCAGCAAGTCAGGCAGCATCCAATGAAATGAACAAACACTCAATGTTTGTGCTGAAACAACGGCTGTTTGTTCATGTCCGTAGATGCTGCCTGACCTGCTGAGTTCCTCCAGCATTTTTGGGTGTCTTGATTTGGATTTCCAGTATCTGCAGAATTTCCTGTGTTTATGATTCACTAGGGGAAGGTGAAAATGTTAATGCTGCTGGGTAGATTGCCAACTTAAGTAGTCTCCTAGGCTATTGGTGTCACACTTCTTGCTGGCTCCTGTACTGCTGGCTTGGGCTTCTCTACCTTCTGCCCAATGGTAGGTTCTGGATGGTGAGAATCCTTATGTATTCGATGGTGAGAAGTTCATGCCAGTGAGGAGCTCTTCAGGCAAGTGGAGAATAGGGGGCACCGTGGTAACGTACAGTTAGCGTTACACTATGGCAGCATGGGAGTTCAGAGTTCGATTCCACCGTTGTCTGAAAGGAGTTTGTACATCCTCCCCTGTGAAGGTGAGGGTTTTCTCCCATAGTCCAAAGACACACTGGTTAGAGATTAACTGGCCTTGTAAATTGTCCTGTGATTAGGCTAGGATGACACAGGTGGGCTGCTGGGCAGTGTGGCTCGTTGGGCCGGAAGGGCCTGTTCCACACTGTATCTTCAATTAAATAAAAAATAATATTCCATCCTGACCCAGACTTGTGTCTTGCAGATTGTGGATGATTTTTAGGTGCCAGAAATGAGTAACTCAACACAGGATACCCAGCCTCTGATTTACTCTTGTAGCTACAGCATAGTCTAGATAGATTTCAGGCCAATGATGGCAATGGTTTGCTTTCAGTTAGATGGCCAGACGAATATTTTGCTGGTGGGGTTCAAAAGATGTTGACAAGACCGTGTCACATTTTTTAAACATTTTTAGATTCCTCGCACTTTTTAGTGAAAGCAGAACTGTTGCTTTACCCATGTAGACGGACAAAGGCGAGGTTCAGTCACAATTGTGGTATTGGTGCTTTGCTACAGTAGTGGTAATCAGGGCAAAGGTTTTGAGAAAGGAGATGATGCCCAATTCCCTTTGGACCCCAAAATGACACTAAACACTTCAAAGTGGTATGTTTTTCATTCACAAGATGTGTGTGTTGCTGGCAAGCGTTGAACTGCCCCTTCAACTAAGCCAGTTGAGGGATTTAAAAGTCGACAACATTGGTGCTCAAGAGGGACATTAATGCAAGTTCAGACAGGCTTCCTGAAGCACAGCCTTCTGTTTCCATCGCAGAACTCTGACTGTGTTTCAGCCGTCCACATAATAACAGTGTAATAAACCGTATGTGATACGTTCCATTACTCACTCCACTAAGAATGTCACTACAATGTTGATCAGTATAAACGTAGCTTGACATGGTATTTATATCACAGAAACAGACTTTTAAAGCCAATAAACTCATTCCATTGTTTATACTCAACTCAGATCTTCTCTCACCCTTTTCTATCTAAGCTCATCCAGGAAATGTTCCACGCATTTCTCCTTTGTGTGGCTATCCAGCTTGGTTTTGCCTTCATGCTGATGGTCTCAGCCCTTTTGCAGTGGGCTTTACATTCTCTCTACTTGCTTGGCAATGACGGTTCTCCCCATAAATTTTTCTTCCCTCTCCCTCGCCCCATCCAGGGCATACAAGTGAAGAGTTGTTTTAAGAATGTAACGATATGCATACCCACGAACTTCTGGGCCAGTTTCTTGTGCACCTCTATCATGTTTATTTGGAAACAGGCAAGAATTGCATTTTGTTAATTCGTGTTGAAAACCCATAAATTTGCTCAGTGGTTCAGTTTGCAGATTTTGTTAATATGAACCAGTGGATTCTTTTTTTTTAATCTCTGAGCTGCGATGAGACAGTGATGACTAGCTTAGCAAAGTCAGCCAGGCCCTCACTACAGTTTGGTGACTCCTGACGAGGAGTTCATGTTCAATTGTCATTCAGCCATATGCATGTGTACAGCTAAATGAAACCATGTTCCTTTTGGCCCAAGGTGCAAAGCACGACATATACAGTCACACACAGCACATACAGTTATGTTAACAGGGACAGTCGCAAAATAATACTAGCATAAGTCCCGGAATGGCACGGCCTCAAGATTGATGGTGTTTGGGATGCCATCCTGGAGCCACATTTCTGCTAGAACAAGTACGCAACAGTTCCTCATCTTGTGCTTGGTCAGCCACAAATGGAAGCAACCTACTGTAGGTGGATGAGAGCAGGATATTGGGCAAGGAGGAGACTTACTTCTCTAATATTGCCCGTACTCCTTTGAACAATGGGTGTCTAGAATTCTGCAGGAAGGACTCTCTAACTGAAGCAGAGTGTGTGAATGTACCTGAAGTAGATGCATTCTCGAGGGAAGACGAGGTAACAGACAAACATAAATGGTATTATTACAGAACCGTGCACTTGGACACCAGCCTGTTACTTCTCTATTTGTAGATATTTCAAAGTTCACTGCTCACGGTAAACTTATCATCAAAGTACATATATGTTATCAGAGACAACCCTGAGATTCAGTTTCTTGTGGGCATTCTCAATAAATCCATCATAAAATAAAAACCATAATAGAACGAATGAAAGACTGCACTTGGGCGTTCAGCCAGTGTGCAGAAAACAAGCTGAGCAATTACAAATAGAAAGAATTAATAGCTGGATGGTGAGGTGGATAGATAGATAAATATCGAGAACATGACATCTAAGCCATAGTGATAAATAGATTAAAGAAAAAAGTTGCTACCCCACTGACAT
Source organism: Hypanus sabinus (assembly GCF_030144855.1). NCBI lineage: Eukaryota > Metazoa > Chordata > Chondrichthyes > Myliobatiformes > Dasyatidae > Hypanus > Hypanus sabinus. Next base: position 126,667,047 of record NC_082713.1, read on the forward strand.
CACAGGTTTGCATTTATTTCATATTGGGGAAAAAAATAAAGAACTTGAATTTGTGCAATGCCTTAATATCCTCAGATATTCCTTGTAGATTGCAAGCAACCAGCTAGTTTTGAAATTTGGCCTTCCGTAGTTTACCTGGAAGCAAATTACGTACCACAAAATCCTATAAGCATCAGTGTTTAACTTACCCGCCAACCTACTTCTGGTAACATAAAATCAAGCTAAAATAGTTGTTTACTGTCAAGATCCTGAATCAGCAAGGATAACTTCACTCTCTCCAACTCTGCACTGATTCCACAACCTATAGACTCACTTTCAAGGACTCTACAATACATATTCTCAATATTATTTACTTACTTTTTTAAAATTTTGCAGTTTGCCTTCTTTCGCACATTGGTTGTTTGTTAGGCTTTGTGAGTAGTTTTTATTGATTCTATTTTATTTTTCTGTTTTACTGTGAAATTCCTGCAAGGATGTAAATTAATCTCTAGGTAATAGATAGTGACATGTACTATATATAGAACATAGAAATTTACAGAATGTTACAGGCCCTTCAGCCCACAATGTCATGCTGACCATATAACCTACTCTACAGACTGCCTAGAATTTCCCTAGCGCATAGCCCTCCATTGTTCTAAGCTCCATGTATCAATCTAAGAGTCTCTTAAAAGACCCTATTGTATCTGCTTCCACAAGCGCTGCCGGCAGTGCGTTCCACACACCCACCACTCTCTGTGTGGAAAGCGAATCTCTGACATCCCCTCTGGACCTACTTCCAAGCACCTTAAAACTATGGCCCTTATGTTAGCCATTTCAGCCCTGGGAAAAAGCCTCTGTCTGTCCATACAATAAATGCCCCTCATCATCTTATACACCTCTATCAGGTCTCCTGTCATCCTCCATCACTCCAAGGAGAAAAGGCCGAGTTCACTCAACCTATGCTCATAAGGCATGCTCCCCAATCCAGGCAACATCCTTGTAAATCTCCTCTGCATTCTCTCTACAGTACCTACATGCTTCCGGCAGTGAGGTGACCAGAACCAAGCACAGTGCTCCAAGTGGGGTCTGATCCAGGTCTCATATTGCTGTAACATTACCTCTCGGCTCTTGGACTCAATACCACGGTTGATGAATGCCATGAACCCATACGACTTCTTAACAACACTGTCGACCTGCGCAGCAGCACCAAGTGTCACATCGACACAGACCCCAAGATCTCTCAGATCCTTCACACTGCCAAGAGCCTTACCACTTATATTATATTCTGTCTTCAAATATATACTTTGCATACTTTATAATAAATTTACGTCGAATTACTTTGAAACTTAAGTGAACTTCCCATCTTCTGACACTTGGGAGAATCAGTGTCCTCAGAGTTAATAGTTTTACTTGAGAACTAACTGAGAAACTATCCCAGTGTATTTCCATTTAAAGAATCAAAGACATAGCTCAACTTATTTGAAGTAAGTGGGCAAAACTTCTAAAGGCAGTCCCATGTTCTAGTTTATAAGTTGACACTAATCAATCACTGACATTTCCCATCCATGTGTGTAGCAGGACACAGACTCCTAGTTACTGAGTCCTATTTACCTTCCAACTTTGGTTGGTCTCAATCGTCTGTAACTTCAACAACTGGTGGGCAACTCTGTAATTTTGGAAAGAATTCCAGTGTTTCACTATTTTTGCCTGGCTCAGTCCACTTATGAATCATTGCAGTGGGAATCAAGCCTCTATAGTCATACTTTAATTGCTCTATATTCTGGTAACTGAAGGCGCTTGAGGAGAAATCCTGGACATTGTTACTAAGTTTTCTATTTCTTGGATTTCCTTTCCTTTCTTCAATGTGCTTGGGACGCCATTATAAAGATATTTGATCACACAGGTGGAAAGGCATTTGCAGAGTTTAATATTCAAGCCCTGCAGTTAGCCACTTTAAATGGGCCCTAGCAGGAGCTGGTGAACCTATGGCACCCATACCCAAGACAGCATATTCAAAAATTCAGAACAGCATGGTAGCGTGGCAATTAGCCTAACGTTTTTGCAGCACCAGCGACCCAGGTTTGAACTCTGCTGCTGCCTGGAAAGAGTTTGTGTGCTTCCCGTGACCACATGGGTTTCCCTGGTGCTCCATTTTCCTCCCACATTCCAAAGTTGTACGGGTTAGAAAGTTAATTGGCCACATGGGTGCAACTTAGTGTCCCAGGCTTGGCAGGCCGAAGGGACTACTGCCGTGCTGTATCTCTAAATAAAAAATAAACGGCTGAGGAATAGTTAAAATCTCCATGGATGTCAATGGCAACCTCACCAAGGGATCCAAAGAGAACTTGACCTTTCATAACCTCAGAATGTCTCAAACCATATTATCTGTGTTCAGTGAACACTAAAGAAATGTCACAGATAGTTTACATAAGCATGCCCCCACAACCAGCAATGAGAATATGTTTTTATATTAGTTTTATTTTCAGAGTTAAAGCACAGTAACAGGCCCTTCGAGCTCAAAGAGCTGCCCGAATACCCCCATGTGACCAACTAAACTATCGACCCATTCATGTCTGGAAGCTGGATGCAGGAACATCCGGAGGAAACCTATATGGGCTCGGGGAGAACTTACAAACTCCTTATAGACAGCGACGGGAATTGAACTCAGGCCGTTGGTGCCACAATAGCAGTATACTAACATCTACACTATTGTGCCGCCCATAACGTGCATAAATCCTTGCAGGTATAAGCAAAATCTAATATTTCAATCATCTGCTCTCACCCTTCTGAGCTCCACAGAATGAAAGTCTAGTTTGCTCAACTCTTTCTCGTAAGACAATCTGCTCTTTCTAACCCTTCTCTGGACTGCTTCCAATATATTGATAACCCTCCTTAATCAAGTTCAAGTTAAGTATCAAGCCAAGTTCATTGCCACATGCACAAGTACAGAGAGGTACAGGTCAACGAAAAGCTTGCTTGCAGCACATTGCAGTCGCCTAGATTCAAAGAACATATGGATCATGTTGTGACTATTGGCAAAAGGGTTGGTTTTGGAGGTGGTGGACATTCTAGTTATCATCTTCCATCGTTCCATTATTGTGGAATTGTTCTGTTACTTAGAGGACAGCAAATATGTTTCCACTATATAAGAGAAAAGGAATTAAAACTGGGAATTACCAACTTAATAGCCCAGAAACAGAGGTAGTGAAGAAGATGGATTTGATAATGAAGTGCTGATTTTTAAATGAATGTGATTCTCCTTAATTGTTTTAGGATATTTGATACTTTAAAATACAAATTAAATTTATTTAATTTACAGAAACTTTTAAGATTGTTGACCTTCCAGATAACTGACATAATGCTGTTTATAATCTGGTAAACTTTCAGCTGGAAGAGATTTCAGGAAAGGCAGATCAAACACTCGTAATTTATTTGAAGTAAGTTACTTGTTCAACTGTAAAAGATCTATGTTTGAAATTAGAAAAACGCAATAACAAATCCACACACCACAAAGAAAACTGAGGTTCTCAAATTGAAAATATTTAAACATTACAATCCAAGTAAAAAAAGGTAAAAATAAAATTTTACAGCATTAACACTGCATTTTCAGCCAAGTTGGACTCTCTTCAAACACATGCCGACATTAAATACTCAACTGATGGCTTTGCATTCCACTGAACAGGTTTTACATTGAATATTTTTAATGATCTGTATTTGTAAAGCATTTCTTCATTCTTTCTATTTGTTGAAACACCAACATGTTGACATTGAATTACAATTGTCTAATTCTGCTCGCATTACCAGACAGAACCATAAGTGGAATTTAATCTTGAGGTTGCCAATAACCCTTAGAAATAAAACTGCTATTAAATCCATACATAGCAAATAAACTAACTTGCTTCAGAGATCAAAACCAGAGTTCTTGGTGACCCAGAAGGTCAGACACATGGCAAATTATGGCCCGTTTGTTTTAAATAACTGATTCTGTGATCACCCTTTTAATTCATTGTATCACAAAATTAATAGTAATCCATCAATAAGTTTAAGAAAGTCGAAATCTTTCACTTTTGGAACGTACCCATGTAGGAAGTGCTCATTGTTATGTCTTCTCATCATATAAAACAGCTTCAATGTTAAGCAACACATGCAAAATGCTGGAGGAACTCAGCAGGTGGCATCATGGGAAATGAATAGACAGTCAATGTTTCTGGCCAAGACCCTTCTTCAGGACTGAGAGGGAAGGGGAAGATGCCAGAATGTAATTTTCTTACCCTGATGATTTAAACTATTCAGTATGAATATGAGCTAGTCAAAAAACATGAAGCCCGCAGCTTGATATGAGACATGGGAGATCTGTTCTACTGTTCCATTTTTACATTATGATTACACACAAGAAAAACCAGAAAGCAGTAAAAGAAAAAAAATTGTAGAATAGAATAGTGGGATTTAAACAGGTCAAATGACCACAATCTGAAATTTATACAAAGGTATCAAAGAGGTAGAATGTTAGAGATGTATTTGTAGCATTCGTAAAAAGTTCATTGGATTTAGGACAGTAGTGCAACAAGAAAACGCAAACACAATTATTATCTTTAATCCAAAAAAAAAGAGAGAGGGACAAACCAGTGAACTGTTGAGCTTGACATCCAGAGTAGGATAATTACTAAAACAGAGCCACTTGGGAACATTCAAGCAGGTGATGGAGATTGAGTGTAATTTGGTCAAAGATGGAAATCGTGGAATATATAGCTCAGAAACAGACGATCAGTCTATGCTGGTGTTTATGTTACCCACCACTCCCCTTATACCACTTACCCCATCTCTGCCCCTCAGGAGATCTTGTTATCTCTTCTCTCACGTTTGCTGACTTTTGAAGGCACCTAACCTACTTGCATCACCACTTCCTGTGGATGTGACTTCCACATCTAAGCACTCCCAGAGTAATATAATTAGTCCTTCCTACTAGCGTAATAACAAACTATTCATGACACGTGATCCCTGGTTCTGCATTCCCTAAGGTGGAATGATTCTATTTCTGCCTACCCGAATCAACCCATTTATAATTTTAAAGATCTCCATCAAGTCATTCTACAGAAAATAACCAGTCTTTCACTAGTACCATATATCTAAATCACTTCTGTATTTTCCCTGTCTTCCAAATTGTTTTTAAATGGAATCCAGAATTATGGCAGTGGTGACATCAGTGGATGTTATGGCTGGAATAACATCTTTACATTGGCAGAGAGGGATGTGGAATGGAAGCTTTGGCAAAAACTCAAAGGGAACATCATTAAACACCCATAAGCTCATTTGGTAGGGTGACTCCACTTTGCCGCCTGACATAGAGATGGATGTTAGTGGAATTCTGCTTCACTTTCAGTTGTGGTCTACTGTTATATACTTTGTGAGGTTAAAAGTCTTCTGACATGTCACAACTACTCCCAAAGATTGGAGTTACTGACCAGGGGTAGCAAACCTTATGGGAATGTGTGCTCAAATTGCCAATAGTCTTCTAAAAATTCTCTCAGATGCCTTTGTAATTCTGAGCAGAGATTATCTTTGATCAATGAATTAGTAACAATAATTATGGACTTTCTTTAAGGAAAAAGAATGAGTTCTCTTGCTTATTTACTCATTCATTATTTTACTGTTAATAAAAATATAACAGACTGAAATAAATGGAGCATTTTAGAAAACCTGTCAAAATTATTAATATTAAACTTTTAAAAAGAATTGAAAAATAATTTCTTTTCTAAATAGGATTGCTAAGGAACCTCATATATAAATGTGAAAATAAAATTATAAACTTGGGTGCATGTTCATAAAAGATCACGGAAAAGAAAATAAACATACTCAGTTTTTAGTAACCAGTGGTAAATACTCAATACTCAGTAGTAAATAAACAGATTCTGAGTAGGGTTTAAAGAATTGAGGGACATCCCGTAAATCATCTCCTGATGCTTAATAATCTGCCAGGATCATAAAAAACTGCAGAGGGTTGTAAACTCAGATAACTCCATCAAGGGGACCACACACCCCATCATCGAGGACATCTCCAAAAGACAGTGCATCAAGAAGGCAACTTCCATCATTAAGGACCCTCATCATCCGGTACATCCCTCCTATCATTACTACAATCAAGGAAGAGATACAGGGGACTGACGACCTGCACTCAACCTTTTAAGAACAGCTTCTTTTGCAGCCTTGGGAAAAAGGTACTGCGTGCCCACATTGTCTATACCTCCTATCACTTCTATCAAGTTGAACCCATGAGCACTACCTCACTACTTTTTTATTTCCGTTTTCTCTTGGCACAATTACTTAATAGACAGATATATATATATACTTACTGTAATTCAGTTTGTTTCTCTATATTTCATTGTATTTCATGTATTTCATTGTACTGTTGCCGTAAAATTAACAAATGTTATGACATATGATGGTGATGTTGTACCTGATTTTGATTCTCTCATCTTCCTTCACTCCAAAGAGAAAAGCCCTAGCTTTCCCAACTTTTGCTTATGTTCTCTAATCAGGTAGCATCCTGGAAAGTTTGCTCTGAACTCTTTTGAAAGTTTCCATATCTTTCCTATAATGAGATGACTAGAACAGAACATACTATTCCCCATGTTGCCAAACCTGTGTTTTATAGAACTACAAAATTACCTTGTGGCTCTCAAAATTAATTCCCCAACTAATGAAAACCATCACGCTATATGTCATCCGAACCACACTGTCAGCTTGTGCTGTAACTTTGAGTGATTTATCCTATCACTGAACTATAATAGTAGCAGATTGGAATAAACTCTTAATAGCTCAGCATGCTAGGGACAGGTTAACCACATAAAGTTATTTCAACCATAAAACCACAAGACGTAGGAACAAAATTAGCACATTCAGCACATTGAGTCTGCTTTGATCGTTTCTGATTTATTTTTCCTCTCAACACCATTCTCTTGCCTTCTCCCCATAACCTTGATGCTTTTACTAATAAAGAACCTAGCCACTTTCAATACATCCAATGGCTTCGCCTCTGCAGCCATTTGTGGCAATGAATTCCACAGATTCACCACTGGTGAAAGAAGTTCCTCTTCGTCTCTGTTCTAAAGGGGCATCCTTCTATTCTGAGGTTGTGTCCTCAGGTCCTAGAAGAAGAAAGAAGAAAAAAGCCCTTAACTTTCAGTGGAGTCATCAGGACACCATCGTGATGGTGTTTTTTAAGCAGGCTTTCTTATTTCTATAAGGCCAAGTTGCTAGCTCGACGCTCAATCCAGCACAGATGGAAAGTGTGCGAGGGAGCCGGCTGGATTCGAACTCGGGAGCCTTTGTTCCGAAGTCCAGCTTGCCACTACGCCACCAGCCAACCTAGACTAAGGTCCTAGACTCTCCCATTATTGAAAACATCCAAGCCTTTCAATACTCAGCAGGTTAAATGAGATCCTCCTTATTCTTCCAAACCTCAGCAAGTACAGTGCCAGAGTCATCAAACACTTCCCATATATTAACCCTTCCATGCCCAAGGTAATTCTTGTAAACCTCCTCCGAAACTCTCCAATGGCAGCACATCATCCCTTAGCTGTGGGGCTTAAACCTGCTCACATTACTCAAAATGTGGCCTGACCAATGCCTTACAAAATCCTCAAAGTTCAGTTTATTATCAGAGTACATACATGTCACCACATACAACCCTGAGATTCTGTTACTGGGGGCATATTTAGCGAACCTATAGAACAGTAACTGTAAACTGTAAAAATCAGTAATCAGATTAGCAGTAAAGAAGCTGAGCAAATGCAGATATAAATAAATAATGAGGTTGAAATAACAATATAACAGAGGCCTTAAATGAGTGTAGTTATCCCCTTTTGTTCAAGAGCCTAATGGTTGAGGGGTAGTATCTGTTCTTGACCTGGTGGTGTGAGTCCTGAGACTCTTGTACCTTCGACCCAATGAAAAGAGCATGGCCTGGATGGAGAAGATCTTTGATGATGGACGCTGCTTTTCCACAGCAACGTTTCATGTAGATGTGCTCAGTAGTTGGGTGAGCTTTACCTGTGATGTACTAGGCCAAATCCATTACCTTTTCTGTGAATTTCTGCTCAGAGGCATTGGAATTCCCACACCTGGTCATAATGCAGCCAGTACACTTTCCACCAGACATCAATAGAAGTTTGCCAAAGTTTCCAAAGACATGCCGGGCCTCTGTAGACTTCTGGTGTGCTTTCTTCACAATAATATTTATGTGGTGGGTCCAGGACAGGTCCTCTGAAATAGTAGCACCCAGGACTTTAAAGTTCCTGATCTCTCCACCTCTGATCCTCTGATGATTACTGGCTCATGGACCTCTGATTTCCCTCTCCTGAAGTCTACAGTCAGTTCCTTGGTCTTATTGACATTGAGTGAGAGGTTGTTGCTGTTACACTACTCAGCCAAGTTTTCAATCCCTCTCTTGTATGCTGATTCATCACCATCTTTGATACAGCCCACAACAGTGGTGTCATTAATAAAACCTGTACGGTGTTGGAGCTGTACTTAGCCACACAGTCTTACATCCTTGCTTTTATATTCTAGTTCTCTCAAAATAAACATTTACATTGTCTTTGCCCTCCTTACCACTGACTCAACCTGCAAGTTAACTTGAAAGGAATCCTGCACAAGGACTTCCAAATGTCTTTGCACCTCCAGTTTGGTCCCCACTTAGAAAATAGTCAATGCCTTTATTCCTTCTACCAAAGCACATGACCACACACTTCCCAGCACTGTATTCCATCTGCCAATACTTTACCCATTTCCTAACTTGTCCATTCTCCCTGCTTTTTCAACACTACATTCCCCTCCACCTATTTTAGTATCATCTACAAACTTGGTCATGATAATATCAATTCCGTCATCCAGATCATTAAAATATACTGTGAAAAGAAGCAGTCACAACAATAACTCCTGCGGTATACCATTAGACACTGGTAGCCAGCCAGAAATGACCTCCGTTATCCCCACTCTTTGCCTCCTGCCAGTCAACAATCTTCTATCCATGCTAGTATCTTTCCTGTAATGCCATGGGCTCTTATTTTGTTAAGCAGCCTCATGTGATGCACCTTGTCAAAGGCCTTCTGAAAATCCAAGGAAACAACATCCACTGACTCACCTTCGTCTATCCCATCTGCTACCACCTCAAAGAATTCCAATAGATTCGTCAGGCAAGATTTCCTTTTAAGAAAACCATGCTGAATTCAGCCCATTTTATCACATGCCTCCAAGTACCCTGAAACATCATCCTCAATAATGGACTCTTGCCAATCAGTGAAGTCAGGCTAACAGGTCTATAATTTCCCACCTCTTGCCACCATCCTTTCTTAAAGAGTGCAATGACATTTGCAACTTTCCAGTCCTCCAGAACCATTCCAGAATGTAATGATTCTTGGAAGACCACAACCAATACCTCTACAATCTCTTCAGCTACCTCTTTCAGAACCCTAAGGTGTAGTCTACCTGGCCAGGTGACTTATCCGCCTTCAGACCATTCAGCTTCCCAAGCACCTTACCCAGTGCACTCAGTCCTGCCCCCAACTCACTCAGATTTCTGGCTTCCTGCTATTATCTTCCACAGTGAAGACTAATGTAGAAATTTATTCAATACAGCACAGTATAGGCCATTATCATGCTGTGTTGACCATTTAAATACTCCAAGAACCTCGTACAAACCCCTCTCTGTGTAAAATCCCTACATCTGACATCCTCCCCCCTATATTTTCCTTGAAACACCTTGAAGTTTTGCCTTCTTGTATTACCTATTTTTGCCTGGAGAAAGTCAGACTGTTCACTCTATCCACCGTTCATTCCAAACAGAAAAGCCCTATCTTGCTCAATCTCCTCATAACACATGCTCTCGAATCCAGGCAGCATTCTGGTAAATCTCCTCTGTACACTCTCTAAAGCTTGTGCATTCTTCCTATAATGAGGCGTCCAGAACTGAACACAGTATTCCAAGGGTGGCCTAAGCAGAGTTTAATAGAGTTGCAACATTACCTCGTGGCTCTTGAATTCAGTTCCTCCAACTAATGAAGGCCAAAACACCACATGACTTCTTAGCCACCCTTCAACTTACATTGCAACTTTGAGGGATTTGTACATGGGCCCTAAAATCCCTCTGTTCCTTTACACTGCTAAGAATTCTGCCATTAACTCTGCACTCTGACTTCAAATTTGACCTTCCAAAGTGATCATTTCAAATTTTCCAGATTAAATTCCTTCTGCCACTTTTCTGACCAACTACATTTCTCTCCTCTTCCCCCTCCTCAATTGACTAAAATCTATCTTGGGGAAACTGGCTCAGCAAGTTAATATGATGGTATTTTGCATCAAGGAAAAGTATACCTGCTTATAATTCAGAAGGACGTGACTTGGCACATTGCATGTTTGTCAGGTCATTACTGGAGAAATTTAAGACTAATCCCTGCTTTTTTTTAAATTGGTTGAGTTTTCTTGGTTTTGTAGCTATGCAGTTCTGGCAGAAGGAGCTCTTGAAAAAATATAATTGAGTGAGCTGATTGATTCAGGTTCTGTTTGGCTCTGTTAATTTGTGTTTTTGGTTGCCTTTCTGAGCTGGAGATTTGCTGAACAGGATTTGAGTCAATCAGCAAGTGTCAATGTAAAGTGCAACCCAACCAAGTCTGCGTTCGAGTGAATCAGTAACCGTTACAACAAAACAACGTGCAAGGTACTTTGCTGAGTCATTTATATAAAAAAGCGATGTGGTAAAATGTTAATTTTCCTGCCACCTTTCTTTGAAGGCACACAGGAAAAATGTGGGCCGCTTGTCACAGATTTGCTGTGGCTTTCAAGGTTTGGGAGCTGACAGGAGGAGTTTCTAAGGAACCTTTACAGTGAGGGTGCATTAAAAATAGTGCAGGACTTCAACAAATTACAAGATGGATATTTAATGTATGATCTCATTGCAAAGACAGGTGTGTGAGATTTGGATATGTTAGGGCATTTTTGACCTGGAATCATGAAGTCTCCCAAGTCTAGGATCCCATTTAGGAAAACATCAAACTGAATCAATGACAAACCTTTCATGTGATAAAATAATCCATGTGCTACCCAGGAGTATTATCATATAGTATTTTGTACTGTCATGAGGATATATTTAGGCATATGACTGGCTAGGAATGGATGGTAGCCTTTAGGAAAGATAGATAAAGGTATAGAAAAGGAAAGTGTTGTGTTTTGTAACTCCAAAACATAAATCTAAATGTAGGAAAAAGACAGAAGCTAGGAGAACAGGTCTTAGTTTTGTTTTTACTTTAAGTGAGGCATGCACTTATGACGGAGTGGCATGATGACGTATGCCATTCACGTACTTTTACAGATAATCATAATGAATTATTTAAACAACTAAGAATGCTTGATCAAGCAATATATTTACAATACTACTTAAATATTGCTGATACATTAAATTCACTACACTCCTCCCTGCTCTTTTATAAATTCCAACTCATATAGAATGCATCTCAACTTACTGTAGATCTCTTACTCTTGTGGGTTAATGTCTTTCCTGACAAGAGAGGTCAGTCTGCTTGGCTATGAAAACAATCTTATGTTCTGGTGCCTCCTCCATGGTGGTGTAGGAGTTGACTCTGGGACTGCAGGAAGTGTTTCTGACAGCTCCGGACATGTTTTTACTTCATTTCTCGGTTTTTTTTTCAGATCTATTTTGATCCTTCCTTCTCTCACGATCCTACTCATGGTCTCACTCACGATCCAATCCTACTCATGCTCTCATTCATCCTCTTTTTTCTTTCTCACGTTCCTTCTCTCTCTCACTCCTTTCTTTTTCTCACTTGCATTCTTTCTCTCTTACTCTTCTCCCCTTTTCAACTTGTCTTCCTTTTTTACCTTCCATTTTTCTACTTTCTTGTGAATATCTCTGAACTTGGGAAGGAGAATTTAGTTCACTGGAGTATTCTCTTACTAATCCTTCCATTGCTCTCTTTACAATCTGATCTCTCCTCTTGGTTTCCTCATCCACAACATCATCTGATGAATCCTCTGTTTTCAAATCCCTATTGACTCTTTTTGGCCTTCCATTCATCTAGCTGGGCTTTGGTCTTTGCATCTATTATTACAAGCAGTTTTATATCTCATATTTGAAGTTCATGCAATGACCTTAATGCACACAGAATAGATTCTGGTTCTTTATACTCATAAAACCAAATATTTGCTACTTTCTTGAAGTTCCTTGAACTCTCTTCCAGTTTAAAACCAAGCCACATTTCACAAGTAACTGCATAATTAATATATTGGAAACTTTCTCAGAAATGTTGCCTACAAACACTGCTTTCATTACTTTCATGATTTCCCTGAGCAGCATGGTCCTTCCTTGGTCCAATACGTTTTCCAATCAGAGGCACTGATTTAGGCACCAACACTGGTTTGCCCTCTGTTGAGCAACAATTCATGGTGTATAGCATGGAAAGAGTTGTGGCATCTTTCAGTAATTTTCCTAATTTGCTTTTAGTTACCCCTTTTGCAGGGGATATATATAACCATATAACAATTACAGCACGGAAACAGGCCATCTCGGCCCTTCTAGTTTGTGCCGACGCTTACACTCACCTAGTCCCACTGGTCCGCACTCAGCTCATAACCCTCCATTCCTTTCCTGTCCATATACCTATCCAATTTTACTTTAAATGACAATACCGAAGCTGCCTCTATCACTTCTACTGGAAGCTCGTTCCACACAGCTACCACTCTCTGAGTAAATAAATTCCCCCTCATGTTACCCTTAAACTTTTGCCCCCTAACTCTCAAATCATGTCCTCTTGTTTGAATCTCCCCTACTCTCAATGGAAAAGCCTATCCACATCAACTCGATCTATCCCCCTCATTATTTTAAATACCTCTATCAAGTCCCCCCTCAACCTTCTACGCCCCAAAGAATAAAGACCTAACTTGTTCAGCCTTTCCCTGTAACTTAGGTGCTGAAACCCAGGTAACATTCTGGTAAATCTTCTCTGTACTCTCTCTATTTTGTTGATATCTTTCCTATAATTTGGTGACCAGAACTGTACACAATACTCCAAATCTGGCCTTACCAATGCCTTGTAGAATTTTAACATTACATCCCAACTCCTATACTCAATGCTCTGATTTATAAAGGCCAGCATACCAAAAACTTTCTTCACCACCCTATCCACATGAGATTCCACCTTCAGAGAACTATGCACCATTATTCCTAGATAACTCAGTTCTACTGCATTCTTCAATGCCCTACCATTTACAATGTATGTCCTATTTGGATTATTCCTACCAAAATGTAGCACCTCACATTTATCAGCATTAAACCCCATCTGCCATCATTCAGCCCACTCTTCTAACTGGCCTAAATCTCTCTGCAAGCTTTGAAAACCTACTTCATTATCCACAACGCCACCTACCTTAGTATCATCTGCATACTTACTAATCCAATTTACCACCCTATCATCCAGATCATTAATGTATATGACAAACAACATTGGACCCAGTACAGATCCCTGTGGCACACCACTGGTTACCGGCCTCCAACCTGACAAACAGTTATCCACCACTACTCTCAGGCATCTCCCATCTAGCCACTGTTGAATCCATTTTACTACTTCAATATTAATACCTAACGATTGAACCTTCCTAACTAACCTTCCATGCAGAACCTTGTCAAAGGCCTTACTGAAGTCCATATAGACAACATCCACTGCCTTACCCTCGTCAACTTTCCTCATAACCTCTTTAAAACCACTTCATGTAGCGTGTAAATGGTGGATTGATCTCCAGTCAAGTTGTAGTTGTCTCTGCCATTCACATCCCTACAATGCTGGTCATCCTGTTTATACCATGTCCAAACCAAATGGTTTGAAGGTTGTTGAATTTCACTGTTACAAATGTCATTCCTACAGGAATGATCTTTTCTCCAGCATTAGTTCTTAGTTGTATATCCGCAGACTTCTTTGAAATGTCGTTCAAACACATTCTGTAGAACAAGGGAACCAGCTGAACTAGTGTCTAATTCCATTTTAATTAATTTGCCATTCACTTCTGGTGTAAGCCACGTTGCTTGCTTTCTGTTAATCTTCGTATTGTAAATCTCAAGACTGCCTAGTTTTGTGTTACTCTCATCATTATTAGATTTTTCATCAACAACATGCAGATTAGTGCAGTTTTTGAAACTGCAACTTGACTTTTTATCTGTTTTCTCTTCCCTGTGCAGTCCATTTATTTTGTCTGCCTGACATGCTGTTTGTATGCATCCTACTTTGTTGCAAATCTGAAGTTTAGCCTTTAGATCTGAATTGGTCAGGTGTACGTGCATACCTGCCACAATGGTAACACAATTTGTTTGGCCAGGCAGCCTCCATCTAAATGCAGCAATTTTGTTCACGCTCACTTTCATTCCTGACTGCAAATCTATCTGTTGTTTCCATTGATATGGTTATTTCAATTGTTCTTTTAAATGTAAGCTTAAGTTAGGAATCATTTCTGAAACCTAAAGCATCATGCAATCAACAATAGTTTCCATTCTAAATGTTCCTGCATTAATTTCACAACATCAGCAAAGTTCATTTCAGATGGTTCGGTTGGAGTAGTTAAACTTCTTTGGAAAATATATGCCATTAATCCAATGCACTCAGCAAAATTAGCACTCACTTCTCATTGGCTATTTCATTTGCTTTAACATATTGCTTAATTTATTCAGTATACAAAATCCAGATTTTTCTTGTGCAGTTGAACGCTTCAGTCTTTCCAACGTAGGAAGATATTTCCACTTTTCTTTATCCATAATTATTATCACCTGGTACTCGCTGTTTATGAACACATGAATTTGTCCATTTTCTGCCTTTTTAAAATTTCAACGTCTTCTGCCCTTGAAGAACACAGGCTGCGATATTTTATGCAATTGTTTCTCACTGCACTTCTTTAAAACCCGAACATCTCGTAGTGCTTCAACAGGTAGGCAGCCATCTTGGGTGCATTTAAATATTCTTTGGTGTCAGTGTTATGCTTTGTACCTCCAAAACATAAAAACTAATTAAAAGAAAAACACAGAGCCAGGAGATAACTCATGTATGTTTAGTTTCATTTTTACTTTAAGCGAGATGCACATGTATGACGTGGTGGTGTAATGACGTATGCCATTCACATACTTTTACATATAAGCATAATGAATAATGTAAACAACAAAGAATGCTTAATCAAACAATATAGTTACAATATTTCTCAAGTGCTACTGATAAATACACAACAGAGAAGATTAGAGAGAAAATTAGCACTTTTACTTCCAGGTAGCTGAAGATGTAACTGCTGAATACAGAATTAGGAATGCTCAAGAAAGAAGATAAAGGAATGCAAGTATCCCACAACATAGTAAGGCAAAAGGAGGTTAGAGATAAGAAGGGGAAGGTCATGAAGAGATTTGAAAATGAATGTGAAAAGAATAAAATCAAAGCATTGCTTAATTCAGAGCTAAAGTAGGTCAGAGAGTAATGAAGTGATGGCTGAATAGGATGGTATAGGTGTTTTCAATATCTTCAAGATGATGTAATGCAGGTCAGGAGTGCAATGGGTCAGTCAAGATTCTTGTAAGCAAAAGAGTTCCAACAGCAAATGAGATGAAGTGATGTTAACTAAATGTGGATTAAATGGTCTTGGTGATGCACTGAACATATAGCTAAAAGCCCATCTTATGCCCTACAAACTGGAAAATAAACTGAAGAGAATCCTAAACACAAGAGATTCTGCAGATGCTGGAATTCCAAAGAAACACACAAAATGCTGGAGAAACTCAACAGGTCAGGCAATATCTATGGAAAGGAATAAAGAGTCAAGACCCTTCATCAGGACTCATCTTGACCCAAAACATCAACTGTTTATTCCTCTCTATAAATATTGCCTGCAGAGCAGATTTAATGGGCCAAAAGGACTAATTCTGCTCCTATATCTTTAGGTATTATGAACCTGCTGAGCTCCCCCAGCATTTTTAAGTTGCTATCAATCCACTTCAGTCAACATCTTCTGGATAGATCATGAAACTATATATTTCACTTCTTTTATGTCTTTAAAGTTTGTTTTTCACATTGAGTGTGATTTTGCAATGGTTGGAGCCTGTGATTTGCAGTTTGGAGATGGTTTGGGTGTTTCAGTAATCTGCAGTCTTCGAGACAATTCCAGGAGGCAGAGACGAGTAGACTGTGAGCTGATGTTTGTCTCCATTTTGCTGATTAAAGCTTCCATTGTTCACTGATTTAAGTGATGAGGGAGTTTGAAACACCGACTGTCTGCCTTTTTATCACTGGTGCGATCACTGCTTTAGAGAGAGAGAGAAGTTGCCCAGGTTTCCTGTGTATTGGATGTGGACTTGAACTGGGAGCTTTTTTTCAGTCTTATGGTTTTTTTGACCAACCTTTCTCATTTTTTTGAGTGGGGGATTTGGGGATTGATCTGCCTGCTCCGGTTTATGTTCATTTTTCTGTGCAGGGAGGGGAGATTTGGTGGTTGATCTGCCTGCTCCGGTTTATGTTCATTTTTCTGTGCGGAGAGGGGAGATCTGAGGGTTGATGGTCATGTTGCTGTTCTTTTCTTTCTTGGTTTTGTCACTATCTGGAAAAGAATTTCAGAGTTTTATACTTTGATAATAAATGAACCTTTTGAGCCTTTGAACTTGAGAAGATGTAAAAGAACCTATGGCATAATTTGATGAGAAAAATAAAGTTCCTTATGGTATTTATATTATCCAACATTTCTCCCTCATTCAACAGTGCCAACCATATTATCGACCATTATCCTCATTGCTAATAGCTGGAGCTTCTTATCTGGAAAATTGCTGCCATGTCTTAAGGAAGAGATATCAGCTGTGGCTCAGCAGTAAATCTCTCACTCAAAAACTTGAGCATGCAATTTAATCTATAACTCTCCACTGCAGCACTGTGCGTGCTGCACCAGCCTCCAAAGGTGCAATCTTTGGCATGACGTGTTAACTTGCCAAACTTCTCAGGGCTTATAAACGAATCTATTACATCATTTTGTAAAAGAGTAAGGGAGTTTTCCAACTGTCCTTACTAGGGTTTATCCTTCAGCAAATGTTACCTGATCATTTACCTGAAATTTAGTTACATTTCAAAATGTGTGACTATTTGGTTACCAAGGTTCGTCCATGACAGCAGAGGCTACGGATTAAAAGTGTCAATAAAAAAGTTCAAAGTTCAATGTAAATTTATTATCAAATTACATATATATCACTATATACTACCCTGAGATTAATTTTCTTGCACGTATGCACAGCAGAACAAAGAAATACAATAAAATGAATGAAAATGTACTTGACAAAGACTGGCAAAGGAAACAATGAGTCAAAGAAACAATGTGTCAATGTGACAAAGGAAACAATGTGCAAAAGAGAACAAATAATGCAAATACAAAAAAGGCAAAACAAAATAATAATAATAAATAAGTAAATAATAAATATTGGGAACATAAGTTGTAGAGTCCTTGAAAGTGAGTCTGTAGGTTGTGGAATCAGTTCAGAGTTGAGGTGAATGATGTTACACATGCCGGTTCAGGAGCCTGATGGTTGATGTGTGATAACCATTCCTGAACCTGGCACCTAAGACTCCTGTAGCTCTTTCCTGATGGCCTGACTGGTGGGGGTGCTTGATGATGGATGCGCTCCCTGTAGACAAGCTCTGTGGGGAAGGTTTCTCCTCTGATGGACCGGAAGGCATCCGCCACTTTTTTAGGCTTTCCCATTCTTGGGTGCTGGTGCTTCATACCAGGAGGTGTTTCTATTGCTGGTAAAGCATCAGCAGCTCAGTCCCATTAAACGAAAAAGAAATGCAAGCTCTTTGTTTTCCATAACAAGGATTGCATTATTTGGAGCTGCTATATCATAGAGTCTATGCAGCAAATCTGGGCATTGCTACAATAAATCAATAGGCCTGCCTGAAAAGCTGTACAGTGCTTAACGGGATCAGGTAATTCGATTCCACCCCCGAGACCAATCTTCTCTGAGCATTTGGAAATGATCTGCTTTTCTTTAACCCCAGTACAGAGAGGCAGTGATCAATTGGTTCATTTTTAAAGTATTAATTATTAAGGTGGAATTCATTTCCAAAGCACAATGGGAATTTATCATGGCAAATTTCTTGACTGATAGAGTGTTGTTGGATACTTCTGCCTCTTGCAATTATTTACCCTCTGGACTTGTGGAAAGTTGTGAGCAATGGTGTTGTTAAGGTATGAGTCTCCTTTATATTTTAATCGCCATTTAAATTGGGTAAATTGTTGACTGATGATGGCAAAGAAATCTGATCAATGTTTTGCTCACTCCCATTTTATTGCTTTTATTAAGGTACAGACAGGCCCCAATAAGTAGTGCAGCCCTTCTCTAGAGTTTCTGTTGCGTCCACATCACAGACGCTTGTTTTTGTTTATTTTATTAGTCATAACGCCCATGTTCACCATCATTTCTAAGTCAACAGATGCAGTCCTTGTGAACCTGACACTCGTGTAAATGTAATTGATTCATTCTTATCCTCAACGTGCTCACCTAATTGTTATATTCCCTCCTGCTCCTCGTCTCTTTCTCCATTCTAACACAACACAATCATTTCATGCTTTGTGTCAATGGAAGCGAATGCTCTGCTGATAAGATTCTTCGGTTCTAGAATCAGACTGGTAAGCCATAATTTGCTCCTGTTACCTCCAACGCCATCTTTTAAGATATGCAAGGACCCGTCTCCTTAAAGGGCACCACTCTTTCCAATGGCACTAAATCCCAAGATCACCCTGGAATCGACACAGTGGCCACTTCTTTAAGTGCCCTTGTACACCTGCACGTTAATGCAAATATATAATCCGTCAATCGTGTGTGCATGAAAGCCTGCAGACATGGTCAAGGCGTTCAGTTGTTAGCTCAGACCAGACATCAGAATGGGGATGAAATGTGATCTATGGTAAGTGACTTTGACCGTGGAATGATTGTTGGGGCCTAACAGGATGGGTTGAGTATCTCAGAAACTGCTGATCTGTCATTTTCATCCATAACATCCTCTAGAGTTTACAGAACCTTGAAGTGGGTGGGTTACAGCAGCAGAAAACCATGAACATAGGCTAAATGACACTTTATTATGTGCAGAAGGCACCTAATAACATGGCTACTAAATATGTTTCCTTCTTTTCTTGCAGCCTCCATTCTACACCTACATGCAATTCCCATATTGACCTTTGGTTTCTCCATTTAATAACACAACTAGGCATTCTTGAACCATTTCTCCAGTGAAGTAAAACACTATTCCAAGGCCCTATTCAAGTTCGTAGAAGGTTCTGCCAAATATTTTATCAGGAATTTCCTACAATGGGAATATTTTGCTCTTCATATTGTTAAGTGTCTGGGGCAGCAGAGGATTTAAAAAAAAAGCTAAATGATTTCAGAGACAGGTGGTTACATTTAGAAATTATGATTAAGTTAACGCTTTCACAAGAAGAGCATCTTGATTGACTATTTTACTATGTTGGCTCTGGAATGTTTGGCAACTCTTGTGGGCTGCCCCCGGCTCTACCCTTGGGTGCATTGGTTGTAAATACAAATGATGCTTTTCACTTGAATCTTAAATCTAGAATCTGGTCTTATAACAACAAAGGTAGTCATTTGGCCTATCTGATCAGTACTGGCTCCAAAAATCAATCCTATCAGTCCTCTCCTTATTCTCCTGTATGACGGCATCTTAATCACTCTTCTTCAATTTCCATTTGATTCTTTTTCTCATTAGCATAATGAAGGGGGTAAATTATAGTTGTAATCAACCTATCAGCACATCCTTGCAATGTGCAAAGACATTGGAGAATACGGAGGGAACCTGTACTGTCACAGCGAGACCACACGAGCCTTACATAAGAGAATGCTGAGGTCAGGATTCAACCTGGGTCCCTGGAATTGGGAGGCAGCAGCACTAACTCCAGGCTGGCATGTCATTATTCACAAAATATGCAATGCTATAAAGGTTTTTGTTTGCAGTAACTGTAGAAAGGATGCTGCTTCCATATTAATAAATATTTTAACATACTTGGAACTACATTGTTACCATGAAACTTGTCCCCAGCAGTTCCAGCTGGTGTAGAAAAGACAGCATGCATTCCAGTATCACTGTGTACACACAAAGTTCAGCTACAGTTCAAAGGACTAGCACAGTTATCTCTGAGGCAGAATGTTGTGCATCTGCCTAGTGACCTGAGCTTTGGTACAAATGTTGAACCAAACCATCTTTTATTCAGTCAGATGCATATCAAAGAATTCAGGACACTCTCTCGAAGTGACATTGGGGAGTTTTGTTGTGGCCAACACTTACCTCTTATAACTTAAGTGCCATCACAAAGAAGACATGTCAGTGCCTCTATTTTCTTAGAAATTTGCACAGGTCGTGCAAGATATCTAAAACTTCAAAGTTCCAGGGTTCCTCCCCATCACTGAGCACTTCTACAAGGAGCGCCACCACCAGAAAGCAGTCTCTATCACTCAGGGCTCCCGCCATCCAGGCCATTTTCTCTTCTCACTGCTGTCATGAGGAAGGAGGTACAGGAGCTTGAGATCCCACGCTGCCAAGTTCAGGAACAGTCAGTACCCTACAACCATCAGGCTTCTGAACCAGTGTGGATAACTTCACTCACCTCAGTACTGAACTGATTCCACTACCTATGGATTCACTTTCACTCTGACTCAGAATTATTTATTTACTCTTTTTTTATTATTTGCACAATTTTTCTTCTTTTGCACATTGTTTTTTTCAGTCTTTGTTATTTATAATTTTTTCATAAATTCTATTAAATTTCTTTGCTGTATTGCAAATGCTTGCAGGAAACTGAATCCCAGGATTGGATATGGTGGCATGTACATAATTTGGTAATAAATTTACTTTGAATTTTGAACATATCAAAATTGCTCAAAGCAAATGATCAACTCATTAACACCCTGTGTGTCGAGGGATTTTGCTGTGTGCAACTTGTCATGCATGCCTCTTAGAATATAACAGTGATCATTCCAAACTGAGATGTGTCCTGTGAGCATGGGAGGTCCTACAGCAAAAGCAAGTTCCCTCTAAGCACAATTCTCAAGAGTGTTGCCCCTCAGTTCGATTACATGTCAATCCTACCTTCGACCTAACAGTGAGTTCAGTAATGGTAATTCAGTCAAAGGTGAAAATGAGAAACTGTCATTACTCGACTCTCAGGCCGGAGGTGCTCCATTACTCAGTTGTGCAGATTTAGTTAATGGCTGTCCAAAGTGAGACAACAGATGATTGGACTGGGTGTGCCAGCTGGAATCATTCATCTGTTCCTCAATATAATCGACTAAAGAAAGGAATCACCAAACAGATTGTCTCGGATCTCCCACGAGATCATAACAACAGCAACAGGAGCAAGTCAGTTATTCCCTCCAGACTGCTCCGCCATTTCATCACATCATAGCTAATCAGGCATTTTTCTTCCACTTTCCTACCCTTTCAAGTTCAGAAGCAAACACAAGGAAAACCACCAGCACTTTGTGTGTGTTGCTTTCAAGTTCAAGTTTAGTTTATTGTCATTGCACACATATAACTGCCAAACAAAACAATGTTCCTCCGGACCAAGGTGCACCCACTGTACATACAACTCACACACACAACACATAAAGTGTTATTACCACAAATCAATTGACAAATAATAAGGTGCATTTAAGAAGCAAGTTAAAAAGTAAACAGTATAAAGCTGCTGGTGCTTCATTTCTGACGAGACCTGGGAGGTGGCAGGGAGTTCAGTAATCCCACAGCCTGTGGGAAGAAGCTGCTTCCCATCCTAACAGTTCTCATCCTTATCTTGGAGATCTTAGAGACTGAGGTCCTGCTTCAGCTGAAAAGACTTAAAGCTGATAAACCTCCAGGGTCAGATAACATATATCCGAGGGTACTTAAAGAGGTCTCTGATTATATATACGTACTCATAACGTGTATTTTTCAAAAGTCAGCGAAGACTGGTGAAATCCCTAAGGACTAGAAATGGGCTAATGCTTTCCCAGTTTATAAGAAAGGTAACCGCACTGACCCTGGTAACTATAGATCGTTAAGTTTAATGTGCATCATAAGTAAGATAATGGAAACATTAATAAAGAGTGAGCTGGAGAAGCAGCTAATAAGAACAGACATGTTAGCAGAAAACCAGCATTGGTTCAGAAAGGGGAAATCATATTTTACTAATATGCTGGAGTTGTGTGAAGCGGCAACTAAAATTTATAATAACAATAGAGCAGTTGATATCATTTACCTGGACTTCCAGAAAGCTTTTGACAGGGTGCCCCACAAGAAGTTAATAATCAAATTACAGGACATCGGGATTCAGGGTAAGGTGTGCAAATCTGTGCAGAATTGACTCAAAAACAGAAAACAACGAGTTATGGTGAGAGGATCATTTTCACACCTAAAAGTGGGGTTCCTCAGGGATCAATTTTGGGGCCGCTGCTGTTTCTAACTTACATTGATTATTTGGATAAGCACATAACAAATAAACGAGTAAAGTTTGCAGCTGACACAAGATTAGGGAGAAGGGCTGATAACATTCTGGCAGCAGAATCAATACAGCTAGATCTAAACAAAATCCAGATGTGAGCAGATAAATGACAGATGAAATTTAATGTAAGTAAATGTAAAATATTGCATATAGGAAGTAGAAACATTAGATGTAAGTATACAACAGGGATCTTGAGTTAGAAATTGCACTATATGAGAAGGATTTGGGTGTCCTGGTAGACACATCACTATCACCATCTAGACAGTACACAGAAGTAATTAGGAAGGTTAATAGAATGCTGGGCTATATAGTACACTCAGTGGAGTTGAAGTCTAGAGATGTTCTCCTTAAGCTGTAGAGTGCACTTGTGAGGCATCACCTTGAATATCATGCCCAAATTTGGTCTCCATATTTTGTGAGGGATGTGAAGGCACTGGAGAGAGTTCAGGGAAGGGCCACTAGACTCATTCCAGGTCTGAAGAGTATGAGCTATGAAAAAAGATTGAAATAATTAAATCTTTTCAGCCTAAATAGACGTAGAATGAGAGGAAACATGGTAGAAGTATTCAGAATCATTAAGGGTATAAGTTGGATGTCAGCTGCTGTTTCAGAGTTAATCCATCAACAAGGACATGGAGCCATAGGTAGAGACTGGTTAAAGGGAGATTTCGGACGAACATCAGGATGAATTTCTTTACACAGTGAGTTGTAGACACATGGAACAAACTATCTAGTTGTTTAGTTGGGAGTAGTACCTTACTGACTTTCAAATCTAAACTCGATGGTTATTTCAACGCACTATGTGGACAGGAATTTGGCAAGCTTTGTTGGGCTGAATGGCCTGTTCTTGCCAAAAACTTTCTAATGTTCGAATGCTATGGTACCTCCTGCCTAATGGCGGGGGGGGGGGGGGGGTCAAAGAGATTGTGGGATGGATGGGAGGGATCACCTACAATGTTAATGGCCCTGCATATGCAATCCTGATAGATATCTCTAATGGGTAGAAGAGAGTCTCCAATGATCCTCAGCAGTCCTTGCAATCCTTTGTAGGGACGTGTGATTGGATGTCTTGCAATTCCTGTACCAGACGGTGATGCAGCTGGTCAGGATGCTCTCAATGGTGCTCCTGTAAAAGTTGGCTAGAATGGGTAGGGGTGGGGTGTTGGAAGGGGCCTCGCTTACCTCAATCTCCTCAGGAGGTGGAAATGCTGCTGTGCTTTCTGGATCAAAGAGGTGGTGTTGAGGGACCACATGAAATTGTCCGTTATGTGCACTGCCAAACACTTGATGCTCCAAGATCTTTTCACAGAGGAGCCATGTATGTGCAATGAGGAGGGCTCAGCCAACACTTCCCTAAACTCCACAATTATCTCTTTGGTCACGTCCATGTTGAGACTCCAGTTGCTGTGCTTGCACCATTCTACCAGCTGCCCTACCTCCACTCTGTAGGCTGTCTTGTCATTGGTTTTGTCATCAGTGGACTTGAGGATTCAGTTTGAACTGGACCTAGCAGTGCAGTCAGCAGCGCGAACAGCACTGGGTTGACCAAGCAGCCCCAGGAACACCAGTGTTCAGCGAAATGGAGCTAGAGGTGCCTCTGCCAACTCCGACTGACTGTGGCCTTTCTGTCAAAAAGTCCAGGTTCCAGTTAAATAGACAAGTGTTGAGACCCAACGAGGACAATCTACCCACCAGATTCTGAGGGATGATCATATGAAATGCTGAGCTGAAGTCAATAAACAGCATCCTGGCCTATGAGGTGCCACTTTCCAGATGGGACGGGACTAAGTCGAGTGCAGCGGCTGCCGTATCACCTGTGGACTGATTTGAACAACAGGCAAACTGGAAAGGGTCCAGTGTACCAGGAAGATGGGATGTAACGAAACCTACAACTAGCCAGAAAAAGCACTCCAGTGCCACCGGACAGAAGTCCAGGCCTGATGAAGGGTCTCAGCCTGAAACATCGCCTGTTGATTCCTCTCAATAGATGCTGCCCAACCTCTAATTCCTCCAGCATTTTGTGTGTGTTATTCTGGATTTCCAGCATCTGCAGAATCTCCTGTGTTTCTGCATTAACTTAGTCTTAAATGGATGCCCCTTATTTGAGACCATGACTTATATTCTCACATGAGAGGGAACATCCTCTCACCACTTACCCTGTCGGGAATCTTATATGTTTCAATAAATGTGTCTCTTTGTCCTCTAAGAGAAATAGGGTCCTTTCATCTTTAATCTTTCTAACCTAGGGTTCCACAATAATAGTTTGGCATGGACTAGATAGGCCAAAAGCTCTGATTCTGTACTGTAATACTCAAAAACACTGTGACTGTTGAACCTTTGAATCCAATAAAGTAATTCATTTTCTTAAAAAGAGGAATCAAGACTGTTTCCATTACTCCAGGTATGGTCACACTAGTGCCACGTGCAGTTGCAGTGAAATTTCCCTGTTCCCACCCTGTAACATACCTAAACCTTATAATGTTTGTTCAGACTGAACTGGGTTAGCAAGCGAAGATCTTCTGCAGCTTCCTGACTTTGCTACTCCTCGTTATCTCTCTGCTTCTCCAAGTCATGAAAGAACCCATCACACTCTCACCACCTCCCCATACCTTTCCCCCTTGGCAAAATAATGTTAGACCTTCGGCTGCAATGTCTCTCTCCGTATCTAGTGAACTGCGTGAGTAAGTAAAATAATGAACTGCTGAAACATCAAGCAGATCTATGGAGGCAAATGGATAGTCCACAATTTGGGCCTCATATCACTCAGGTTCCTGTAAAGGAATCCATGAAACTATTTCAAAGGGACAGTGGGCGTTTGTTGTTGCCAGGTCAAAATTTTTCAAATGAACATTTCACATCATCGAAAACACTGGACATCCCTTTACCTCCTCCTCAAATGCTGCCTGACCCATTCAGTTCCTCGAACAGATTGTTATTTTACTCCAGATTGCAGCATCTGCACTGGTTTGTGCCTCTGAATGAAGGATTAGCTAAGAAGTCTTTAACAAAATAAAGATAATGGTTGGCTTTATTTGTCACGTGTACGTTGAAACGGCGAAGCATGTGTTGCTTGCATCAATGACCAGCAGTTGGAAATGTGCTGGAGGCAGCCCACAAGCGTCACCATGCTTCCAGCACCAACGTAACAATTTACTAACTCTAACCCATAATGTTTTTGGAATGTGGGCGGGAACTGGAGCACGCCGAGGAAATCCATGGAGTCACAAGGAGAAAGTACAAACTCCGATCAGATAGCAGCAGGAATTTTACAAGGTGCAACACATGAGGCTGCTTACAAAGTTAAGAGCCCACGGTATTACGGTAAAGTACTAACATGGTTAGTGCATTGGCGGATTGGTTGGAGGAAGCGAGTGAGAATAAAAGGGTCCTTTTCTGGTTGACTGCCAGTCTAGTGGTGTTCCGCAGGGGTCAGTGTTGGACCATTTCTTTTATGCTGTATATAAATGATTTAGATGATGGAATAGATGGCTTTGTTGCCAAGTTTACAGATGATACGAAGATAAGGGGAGGGGCAGATAGTGTTAAGGAAACAGGTAGAATGCAGAAGTACTTAAACAAATTAGGAGAATGGGCAAGAAAGTAGCAAATGAAATACAATGTTGGAAATGCCTGGTCATGCACTTTGGTAGTAGAAATAAACGTGCGGACTGTTTTCTAAACGGGGAGAAAATCCAGAAGTCTGAGATGCAAAGAGACTTGGGAGTTCTTGTACAGAACGCTCTGAAGTTTAACTTGCAGGTTGAGTTGGTGCTGAGGAAGGCAAATGCCATGTTAGCATTTATTTCAAGAGGTCTGGAATACAAGAGCAAGGATGTGATGCTTGTGGTGAACTACATATACCTGTCTGGACACCCCCCCCACCTCCCGCTGACTGCTCCTGTGGCTCCTCCCACAGACCCCTGTATAAAGGCGATTGGAGGCACTGCTCCCCCCTCAGTCTCCAGGATGTTGTGTGATGGTCTCTTGCTGCTGACTTTCTTCCAGCTAATAAAATTGATGCACTATCAATAACTCTCGGAGACTTGAGGCGAGATATAGGCTTTTATTAGCTGGAAGAAAGCACTGTCAGCAGCAAGAGACCATCAGTGCTGAAGGTATATAAGGCACTTTTGGGCCCCTCATCTTAGAAAAGACGTGCTGGCATTGGAGAGGTTCCAGAGAAGGTTCACAAGGATGATTCCAGGAATGAAAGGGTTATCATACGAGGAACATTTGATGGCTCTGGGTCTGTACTCGCTGAAATTCAGAAGGATGAGAGGGGATCTCATTGAAACCTTTCAAATGTTGAAAGGCCTAGACAGAGTAGATGTGGAAAGGATGTTTCCCATGGTGGGAGAGTCTAGAACAAGAGGGCATAGCCTCAGGATAGAAGGGCACCCTTTCATAACAGAGCTGCGGAAAAATTTCTTCAGCCAAGGTGTGGTGAAATTGTGGAATGTGGAATTTGTTGCCACATGCACCTGTGGAGGCCAGGTCTTTGAGTCTATTTAAGGCAGAGATTGATATGTTCTTGTTTGGACATGGCATCAAAGATTACGGGCAGAAGGCCAGGAACTGTGGTTGAGGAGAAGAAAAAAAGGATCAGCTATGATTGAATGGTGGAGCAGACTCAATGAGCCAGATGGCCTAATTCTGCTCCTACGTCTTGTGGTCTTATGGTCATATGGAATTGCAACCTGATCTTACAGCTGATACTGTAAAGCATTGCACTAACTGCTCTGTATGCACAAGAAGTCCAGAGCAACACACACAACACACTGGAAGAACTCAACAGGTCTGGCAGCATCTGTGGAGAGGAATAAACAGCTGACATTTCAGGCTGAGACACTTCCCCAGAACTTTCTGCTGATGGGTCTCAGCCTGAAACTTTGGCCGCAGAGGACTGTAAACTCAGCCAGCTCCATCATGAGCACTATCCTCTCACTCATTGAGGTCATCTTGAAAAGCCAATGCCTCAGAAAGGAGGCATCCATCACGAAGGAGCCCACTTCCCAGGGTGTGCCCTCTTCTCATTATTACCATCAACGAGAGGGTACAGAGCCTGAAGACACAAGCTCACAGTTTTAGGAAGTTTCTTTCCCTCTGCTATCAGATTTCTGAATGGACGATGAACCCATGAACACCTCCTCACTATTTTTTCTCTCTTTATGCACTGCATACTTATCATTTTTTCCACACATTTTTCTTATTGAGATTTATAGTGTATGTATCATATTGTACTGCTGTTGCAAAGCAACACATTTCATGACATATGTTAGTGATGACAAGCCCGATTCTGGTTCTCTCTTCATGGGGTGGCATGCTCGCACAGATTATTATTTGCTCCAGTCATTTCTATCATGATACAGCACCAGCTCGGCAAGATACTGAAAGAAGACAATGAATTGCAGTTAATCTGAAGGGCCTGAAGAACATCCTCTGTAAATTCAGCCCACCCTCAGTGACAATGGATAGCTGTCAAGATTGGACTGGCACAGAAACATCTATAATCTTTGCCGGCTGCATCTGACAAGAGTAGGAATGAGTATTTCTGTGTCAGTCTGAAAGCAGCTGTTCGTCTAGTTCCAAGGATGGGTTAAGAGCCAATGAGATTGTTGAAGCAGATTAAAGATGGCGCTTCCCTGTCCTGGATGATTTCAGCCAACTGAAATCTGAGGCATCGAAACACAGGAAAGTCTGAGCTGGAGCAGCCACCTGCACAATGTGGCCATCGGGAGCTGGTTAGAGGCTGGGAGTCATGCGGCGAGTATCACATTTCCTCATTCCTCAAAGCTTGCCCACCTCCAGGCAGTTCAAGCCGGGGGTGTACCTGCCAGAACTAGTGCAGCTTCAACAGAGCCTCAACACCATACAGGACATACCAACCCACTTGATAGGCGCCCCACCCACAACCCTCCACTCCCACCACTCTCGCACACAGCCGTGGCAGTTTGTACCAGTTTGTACAGGATGCACTGAAGCTGCTCACCAGGACTCATAAATAGCACCTTCCAGACCCATGACCTCTACCAACTTGAAGGACTATAACATCAAAAGCATGGGAGTACCACCACTTGGAAGCTGTTCCCCAAACCCACACAACCTGACTTGAAAAAGGTACCACAGCTCCGCCGGGTCAAAGTACTGGAGCTCCCTCCCTAAATATTCCCACACTTCTAGGGCTACAACAGTTCACCAAGGCCGCTCTCCACCTCCTTCTCAAAGGCAGTTAGGGATGGGCAATGAACTACTGGCTCAGACTGTGAAGCCCACACGTCTTGAGTGAATAACAAAATAGAAAATATACAGACTAAGGGTCTTGACCTCATCTGTTCGTTTCCTGCGTGATGCTGTGTGACCTGCTGAGCTTCCCCAGCAGATTGCTTTTGCTTCTTGTGGCAACCACCTCAGCCCTGGGAAAATGCCTCTGAGTATCCTCACGATCAATGCCCCTCATCATCTTATACACCTCTATCAGGGCACCTCTCATCCTCCGTCGCTCTAAGGAGAAAAGGCTGAGTTCACTCAACCTATTCTCATAAGGCATGCTCCCCAATCCAGGCAACACCCTTGTAAATCTCTGATGCCCTATCAATAACTCTCGGAAACTGGAAGAGGACAATAGGCTTTTATTAACGGCAAAAAGGGAGCACGACATCTCGGAGACTGAGGGAGGAGCAGTGCCCCAATTGCCTTTATACAGGGGTCTGTGGGAGGTGCCACAGGAGCAGTCAGCAGAGGGGCATGTCCAGACAGGTATACCTAGTTCACCACATTCACCCCCCCCCCCCACCTTGTTTTAAAAGAGAGTCCCCATGGGGTGAAGTTTCTTAAAAGTATATTTACAGGTTAAGTCTATCAGGTGGTCGAATCTGTCGCTGCGATCTACGTAGCAACAGCTGTGATTGCACAGGTGCCGGTGATGATTGCACCGGAGATGGTGGTTGTGCTGGTTCCAGCCTGACTTGAGGTGTCAGCCCACTAGGTGTCAGTAATCCCTCATGCGTGTGCCTGGCGCCCAGTATGGCAGTGTCGTGAGGAGTCTGTGTAGGGCTTGGTGTGCGCGGTGTCTCCTGGGTATATATATCGGTGGGTATGGGGTTCATAGTCACCGTGGAGTGTTCGGGGTAGGGGTCTGGTGCTCCTGCGGGCGCCAGGTCGCGGATGGAGACCGTGTCCATCAGGTAAGACCACATAGGCGTACTGGGTGTTTGCATTAAGTAGGTGAACCCTCTCGACCAGCGGGGAGTATTTATTGCTCCTCGCATGTTTCTGGAGCAGTACTGGCCCTGGGGACATCAGCCAAGCTGGTAGGGTGGTCCCAGTGGCAGACTTCCTGGGAAAAGAAGAGTCGCTCATGTGGGGTGGCATTGGTGGACGTGCATAACAGGGAGCAGATAGAGTGGAGTGCCTCGGGGAGGACCTCCTGGCAATGAGAGACCGGCAATCCCTTTGACCTAAGGGCTAAGAGTGTTGCCTTCCACACTGTGGCATTCTCCCTCTCCACCTGACCACTCCCCCGGGGATTATAGCTCGTGGTCCTACTAGTAGCAATGCCCCTAGCCAGCAGGTACTGGCGCAGCTCGTCACTCATAAACGAGGACTCTCTGTCACTGTGGACATAGCAGGGATATCTGAACAGAGTGAAGAGCTGGCGCAGGGCTTTTACGACGGACGTGGCAGTGGTGTCGGGGCAGGGGATGGCAAAGGGGAACTGCGAGTACTCGTCGATTATGTTAAGAAAGTAGACATTGCAGTCGGTGGAGGGAGGAGGCCCCTTAAAATCGACACTCAGTTGCTCAAAGGGGTGGGTGGCCTTGATAAGTTTGGCCTTTTCAGGACGGTAGAAATGCGGTTTGCACTCAGCGCAGACTTGGCAGTCCCTGGTCATCGTCCTGATTTCCTCAAGGGAGTACGGCAGGTTCCGGGCTTTCACAAAATGGAAAAGCCGGGTGACCCCCGGGTGGCAAAGATCTGCATGGAGGGCGTATAGCCAGTCGAGCTGCGCGCTGGCACACGGTCCCCCGGATAGGGCATCAGGGGCTCGTTGAGCCTTCCAGGCCGGTACAGGATGTCATAGTTGTAGGTGGAGAGTTCGATTCTAAACATGTTGGTTGCTGAACATGAACGCAACTGAGCGCTGGTCGGTCAGCAAGGTGAACCTTTTGCCGGCGAGATAGTGCCTCCTGTGCTTAATAGCTTCCACTATGGCCTGGGCTTCTTTCTCCACTGCGGAGTGTCGAATTTCAGGGCCTTGAAGGGTACGAGAAAAGAATGCTACTGGCCTGCCTACCTGATTGAGGGTAGCAGCCAGCGCAAAGTCGGAGGCGTCACTCTCTACTTGGAAGGGAATGGTCTCGTCCACCGCATGCATCGTTGCTTTGGCATTGTTCCCTTTAATGTGGCTGAAGGCCGCGCAGGCCTCGGCAGAGAGGGGAAATGTGGTAGACTTGACCAGGGGGCGGGCCTTGTCTGCGTAGAGAGAGACCCATTGGGCGTAATAGGAAAAGAAGCCCAGGCACCGTTTGAGGGCTCTAAGGGTGGTGGGAAGAGGGAGCTCTAACAGGGGCCGCATACGGTCAGGATCAGGGCCAATGACTCCGTTCTCCACAATATACCCAAGGATAGCGAGTCGGGTGGTTCCAAACACACACTTGTCCCTGGTGTAGGTAAGGTTAAGAGCTTTGGCCACTTGGAAAAAATTGTTGGAGGTTAGTGTTGTGATCCTGCCAGTCGTGACCGCAGATGGTGATGTTATCCAGATACGGGAACATGGCCTTCAGTTGGCACTGGTCCACCATCCGGTCCATTTCCCTCTGAAAGACAGAGACACCATTCATGACACCGAAGGGGACGCACAAGAAGTGATGGAGCCTACCTCCCGCCTCGAAGGCGGTGTAGGGGCAGTCCTCCGGGAGGATGGGGAGCTGATGGTAAGCGGATTTTAGGTCTATTGTCGAGTACACATTGTACTGAGCTATCTGATTGACCATATCCACGATGCAGGGCAGGGGGTACGCGTCAAGCTGCGTGAACCTATTGATGGTTTGACTATAGTCCACGACCATCCTATTTTTCTGCCCGGTCCGAACAACAACCACCTGGGCCCTCCAAGGACTTGTACTTGGCTCAATGATCCCCTCCCCGAGCAGCCGCTGAACCTCTGACTGAATGAAGGCCCTGTCCCCCGCGCTGTACCTCCTGCTTTTAGTTGCCACAGGTTTACAGTCGGGGGTCAGGTTGGTGAACAGCGGTGGGGGAGGGATCTTGAGGGTGGAGAGGCTGCAACTGATGTCCGTAGCGTGGCTGTTGGCATGGTGTTGTGTGGGATGTGCAGGTCGGTGTGTGCGTGGAGGCAGTAGCGGGGTATGTGATGAATTCCCACAGAACTGAGGATTTCTGACAGTGATTGGTGGAAGGGGCCCATCAGGCTCCATTGTCACACTTTTCAAGTGGCTCTGGAAGTCGAGCCCCAATAGCACAGGGGCACACAGTTGAGGCATGACCAGTAACGCAAAGTCCCGATATTCTGTGCCCGGCACCACCAGTGTCACTACACAACACCCCCCGGATGTCTGTTGTATGAGACCCAGAAGTTCTGGCTTACCAGCTGTGTCACAAGTCCACAGCATTGCACCGTGTCTGGGTGAATAAAACACTCAGTGCTGCCCGTGTCAAACAGGCAGCTAGTCCTGTGCCCCTCCACCAGGATGTCCATCATTGACCTTACGAGTTGGTGTGGGGCGCTTTGGTCAAGGGTTACGGAGGCCAGGATTGAACTGCCGTCTTGGTGCCCGGTAAGCACGCATGGGTCGGAGGCGGGGCGAGGTGGCGCCGACAAAGATGGCCACCCCCATACCTCGCACACGGTGGGCAGGCAAGATGGCGGCGACCAAGATGGCAGCACCCATGCCTCACAAGTGGCGTTGCTCGACCCCGCTCACAGCTTGGACTTACAGGCCTTGGTGAAGTGGCCCTTCTTTCCGCAGCTGGAGCAGGTAGCTTCTTGGGCTGGGCAGCGTTGTCAGGGGTGCTTCTCGAGTCCGCAGAAGTAACACATCGCGGACTTGCAACTGGCAGCAGCCATGGTCCATTCGCCGGTGGGCTGCGGGGACTTCATGGACTCGCAACTGGCAGCAGCCGAGCAACCAGCGGGTTGTGGGATCTGCGGTGTCCATGAGGCTGGCGGGAGATCACATGCCTGGAGAGTGTCAGCATTGTGCAGAGCAGCCTCCAGCATGTCGGCCAGCTCGATCACCGAATGCAAGGTAAGATCGGCATGTTTCAGCAGCCCCTGGCGCACGTACACTGACCTGATCCCCGTAACAAAGGCGGCTCTTACTAGGAGCTCCGCATGCTGTCTGCTGTCAGCCCCCTGCAATCGCAGGCCCACACGAGTGTCTGTAGGGCCCGGACAAACTCAGCGCTCGACTTTCCGGCCCGGTGCTGCCGTGTCACTAACCGATATCTTGTGTAGACGGTGTTCACCAGCCACAGGTATTGTCTTTTGAGGGCATCCATCCTGGTAGTCAGTTTGGTCCCTGATCATGGAGTAGACCCTCGGATTGACCCTGGAGAGGAGAACTCTGTGCATCGTGGCAGGCTCAGTCATGTGAATATCCTCCAGGTACAATTTGAAGCGTGCTAGCCAGAGTTCGAAAGCATTGCCGGCTTCCTGGGATTGAGGGTCGAGATCCAATCTGTCGGGTCATAAAATGCTCTCCATGTTTTAAAATTGCTGTTAATAAAATTGATGCACCATCAATGACTCTCGGAGACTGGAAGAGAACGATAAGCTTTTATTAACAGCAAAAAGGGAGCACGACATCTCGAAGACTGAGGGAGGAGCAGTGCCCCAATTGCCTTTATACAGGGGTCTGTGGGAGGAGTCACAGGAGCAGTCAGCAGGGGGGGTGTGTCCAGACAGGTGTACATAGTTTACCACAATCTCCTCTGCACCATTTCTATGGCTTCCACATCCTTCCTGTAATGAGGTGACCAGAACTGAGCATAATACTCCAAGTGGGGACTGACCAGGGTCCTATATAGGTGCAACATTACCTCTTGGCTCCTAAATTCAATTCCACGATTGAAGGCCAATACAGCATACGCCTTCTTAATCACAGAGTCAATCTGCACAGCTGCTTTGAGCATCCTATGGAGTACGACCGCAAGATCCCTCTGATCATCCACACTGCCAAGAGTCTTACCATTGATACTATATTCTGCAAGTTTAAGGTGCTGGGGAGTAGGTACTGAGGGGATATCAGGGGTAAGTTTTTTACTCAGAGGGTGGTGAGCTCTTGGAATGGGCTGCCGGCAACAGTGATGGAGGTGGATATGATAGGGTCTTTTAAGAGACTTTTGGATAGGTACATGGAGCTTAGAAAAATAGAGGGCGATAGGTAAGCCTAGTAATTTCTGAGGTAGGGATATGCTTGACACAACTTTGTGCGCCAAAGGGCCTGTATTGTGCTGTAGGTTTTCTATGTTTCTATGTTTCTGCAGGCCCTCACATCTCCAATTTTTTTAAAAATGACAATGTGGCGTGCAGTGCTTATCACAGCAAACCCTGCAGTCCATTGGAGTTCTAAATCGGTGGAGAAAGAGATGAGATGTTCAGTATTATGAATCCATGAAGCAGGTTTAGCAATCAGTTGACCAAGAAACCATCCAGTTTTCACTTCTTAGTTACACATTGTAAGCTACCCCTCAATGGAAATGTATATATTACTGTGATTCAGCAGAATGCAATTGAGAAAAGGACTTATATCACATGTAAGTTTGACACATTCTCTTGAAGTCAGAAGATGGAAGGGTGATGTGATATGGTGTGGTTATAATGTTAAGGCTTTAGTAGGTACTGAGAAACCATTACAAATATAAACAGTAATTTCTCTGTTAGAGAGCAAAAGAAAGCAGATGCTGTAAATCTGAGATAAAACTTGAGATAGAAGTACTCTACACATCTGGCAGTATCTGTAGACAGAGAAACCGTCAAATGGTCGTCACCTGAAAGATTTACTGTTTTTAGTTTCTCCATGGATGCTGTCTTGCCTGCTGAATAATTCCATGATTTATTGCAGTGTCAGCAGAATTTGTTTCTCCTTGCAGCTTAGGAACATACATATAAAACAAGATGGCATGAACCACAAATTTTATTCAGCAATGAAACCAGGAAGCTTTTACTTGCAAACAAAAAAAAAAAATTCACCCAAAATGGTGTAAATGCTTTTAAAATTGAAGTTATCAAGACTAATCTTGATTGTCAGCTAACAGAATCAAAGAGGATATGGAACAATTGTGAGTAAATGGAGCTGAGGTGAAGGTCTATCTGACTAACAAAACAAGCACAGGCTTCCTCCTGTTGTCTGTATTTCTGAGCTAGTGTGGCATTTAACAGCTGTCTTTCTCTGGAGACGCCAATTCTCCTCTGACTAGTTCCTTTACCGAGTTTGATGGTTTTGAATTTAAACAGTAGGAAATGGAACAAGAATTATGTGAAACACCAATCACCAAACCATCACTCAAGACCATTTTTGTATCAAAAAATTAATTATTTTGGCACTGTCCATTCTTCCCCTTCTAAAGACACCAATTTCAAGTATTTCTTTTTGTTCATAAGTAATTGAAACTTTCTCTATCTTGTAATTGTGACCTCAATAGCTAACTTCCCCTTGGATACCAGAAATGTCTGTCCTATAGTTTTGTCCATTTGCTTTTCTCCCCCAAGCTCACTCATTACCAAGTGCAGTCTTCCCAATACTCCTCTGGTTACCCAAGGAACTGAATGTAGATCATTCCGATGCATGTAACTTTACATGGGGAAGTGGTACAACAGGGATTTTTAAGAAACTGGCAGACACATGGATTGTCAAGAATTGAAAAGATATGTACAGGCAGAAGAGAATTTTAATCTGGTATCATGCTCGACTCAGGTATCATGGGCCTGAACCTGTGCTGTACTGTCCTATGTTCTGTGTGCCAGTCAGGTGAAGGAATGGGGAATGGTATGTGCCACCATGGCAGGAGCTGCTGTCTTCAGGAGAGGACAGAAACAGAGCTGGGGGCCAGAGATGTGGAACTGAATGTAGCTTCAGTGCTGCCAGGCAGCAGCACAGTGCCAGCGAAATACTGGAAATGATCGTGAGTCCAGGCACTCATCCAGACCACCCCATCTTTCCCACCAAACAAAAACATTCTCAAGTCCCGATTACATGTGCTGGTAAAGAGAGTGTTGTTGTGTTGGTGCAGGAGATGACTAAAGCTGGCTCCTGTATGATTCCCTCACTGACCAACTTAGACACGAATCATCATCTCTGGTGGTTTTGAACTTGTGGGTGCCAAGCCACAGCTGGGCTACCTGCTTAAAGCTGACCAAAGGAAGCGCAATAAAAGCAACAACATTTTTTAATGTGGGATTGGATTACGGGCAACCCTCTGCTGTTTTCCAAGGCTGTGCCGATAAACAAGCTAGGTGAGTTTTGCTTTCTTTTTGTCATCCAGGATATGAATGAGCTACTGTAACTGGATTCCCAATGCCATTCACAGCTCACAGAGCAACACGTGGTTTACAATAAACAGGCCCATCAATCCAACTGGTTTACAGCAGACTTCCAGTTTCTCCAAACCCCATCACTCCTTCTTACCCAACACTATCAGCACTTTTCTTTTCCCTTCCCAAGTTCATTCACCTTTCCCTAAATGTACCTGAAGCATTGACATGAAATATTCCCAAGTGATGGCAAGCTCTCCTTTCTATTTTTGGATTAAAGAACCTTCTCCCTAATTCCTGAGCAGACTTCTTAGTGACCATCTTACAACTTTGGTCTTTCTCACTGTGAAGGCACCTTCTCCATGTCTAACTTTTGGAAACCCTTTGGAACTTTAATGCCCTTAAAGAACCTTAAAAATCAAAATACTGTTTTGAAGATAACAGCCCGAGGACTTGAACAAATGTAATTCTATATTCACAAGTAATGATGTCTACAGAGTGCTTTTTGGGCTCCTTTTCTGGTGATTTATTGCAAAGATTCAGCAGCAGGTTTTTTTTTTGTGCGGAAGAAACAGACATCTGGTTGCAAAAGCACTTAAGGCTGTTCACAGTAATGTATCACAGTGGGGCTTGCTTCATCTTCCAGCGCAGATTGCTCATTTGGATAAAGGGAAGAAGTACTACGCAGTTCGCCAAGAGTAGGGTCGGGAGGCAGCAATGTAGAAGGTCACCTGTTGCACAATGCAAACTGCCACAAGCAATTTTATCTGCCTCGTCAGCCATCGAGCAGCCTACAGAAAGAGCCAGGGACTGTGGTTGCTGGGGACAATGCTCCCACACATCCACACTCTGCTTTCCCAAGATTCCGCACACTGCGGAGGTGGGGGTGGGGGTGGGGGTGGTTGGGGTTGGGGTGATCGCTTGGCAGGAAATATATATAGGCCCAGCGGTCAGAGCCAAACAAAGAGAATGCTGTCTGGCTCAAGAGGCGTCAAGAAACTGATCGTTTCATTGAGATGCAAGGCGAGCCCCAACTGCTGCTTGCGTACTAAATCAAATCAACTACCAGCTGAACAAACCAGCTGCCGAAGCTGCAAATGGGATAACGGCTTTGCTTTTAAGCTTCCAAAGCAGTTTTCCTTCCCTCTTGTTTTTCAGCTGTTAGCTTCAGGTATAACAAGCTCTCTGAACTATTTTAGAGGAGCAAAATTTTGGGCGAGGGGATAAACACTTGAAGCTCAAAATTCTGTCTCCTTTGCACCACATTCTTGACTGCCATAATATTTATGGCGGAGGTTCAGGCCCTGCGTGAGGCTTCCACTATAAGCAGACAGGTATAAAATAAAATCACAGCCCAGTGAATTCACTAGGTGGCAGGCAGGCAAAAGACCATAGTCAGGATGGCCATTGGAAAATTTGATCAGGGATTTTTCTCATTGATACAGAAGTGGACCTTAGTGCTGTCTCCATGTTTACCGTTTGGCACCCCTTCAGAATTTTAACAGCCTTTAAAGGTCTTAAAAATCAAAATAATAGTTTGAAAATAACACCCCAGAGATTGAACAAATGAAATTCAGTCTTCACATGTGGTAACATCTACAAAATGCTTTTTACAATAGGAATGAAAGAGGCTGGTATGGTTAGATAAAA
Organism: Hypanus sabinus; assembly: GCF_030144855.1. Lineage (NCBI taxonomy): Eukaryota > Metazoa > Chordata > Chondrichthyes > Myliobatiformes > Dasyatidae > Hypanus > Hypanus sabinus. The sequence goes on from NC_082713.1 coordinate 126,704,734, forward strand.
AGGGGATTGCTCCTAATCTAATGCTTTTTCTCAGTAAGTTAAAATAGCTTTACTTCGCAGCTGTCTTGACAGACAGATTGCCTTCAGCATCAGGGTTGTGGATGCTACTGGTGAGAAGTATTTATTAAACTAGAGAGAGATAACTCTTTGAAAAATAGATTGCATATTTGAGAGTCATGGGGGTCGGACACCAGAAAGAAACCAAGGCCTATGACAGATCAGCCAATATCATATCAAAAGGCCAGTCAGGCTTCATGGGCAGATGGTCTACTCTTGCTCCTATTTTTTTGTGTTCTTGTGGACAGCCCGTGCAAGGTTTGGCTTGGATTATGTGTCTTGAATATCAGGTCAGCTTTATCTTGCGATTTGTTCTGAGGGGCAGGTTCTGCACCGTGACTTTGAAAAATGCTGGCAGGATGTTGGAAGGTGTTCTGGGCCTTGAAGGGTTGTGGGATAGAGACGATGGTATCACTCCTCACTGCAAAACCAACACAGTCGGAAGAGGAGGAACGATGGACGACAGTGCAGGTGTTCGACCTTCCCGGGCGGCCTGACATCCAAAGTTATCAACCTTACGGATGTGTGTGAACCTCAACAAGCACAAGAGGCAAAAGTCGAAATCCAGAGCAGGCACTGAAACACTCTCCATCTATCTATTTTTGGACTTAGAGATACAGCATGGTAAAAGGCTCTTCCAGCTCAACAAGTCGGCACCACCAATTTACACCCATGTGACCAATTAACATGTAGGTCTCTGGAATGTGGAACGCCTGGAGGAAATCCATACGACCACGTGGATAATGTACTGTACAGACAGTGGCGGATTCAAACCCGGGTCCCTGGCAGTATAATAGTGCGACACTACCGCCATCCCAGTGTGTCAACAAGCTTCTCCATCAGTGGGAAATATAGGTCCGTTTGCCAATTCTGGGCAAATCCAGGCACTAAGTAGCTTCCTGTACAATGGGTTGTGATTTTATTTTACCCCTGCCTGCTTGTTTGCTGATGCATGAAAATGTATATGGCAAATAAAGTTGATCTGTAGGAGCCACACACCTGTTTTCTGTCTGTGTTGTATATGTGTTGCACATTTTAGGTAATTTTAACTTTTTATAAAGATGCCACGTGGAGTAGGCCCTTCCAGCCCTTTGGGCCGAGCCTCCCAGCGATCCCCTGATTTAAGATCAGACTAATCATGAGACAATTCACAATGACGAGTTAACCCAGCAACTGGTACGTCTTTGGACCATGGGAGGAGCCCACAGCACCCAAGGGGTTTGGGCATGGTAGAAGAAAGTGAGTATGGTTGCCTATTCACCCTTTGTGATGTTTGTTTAGTTACAGTTAGACAGAGCAGAAGATGAATATTTTCTGTTGCCCACTATCTTTGCTGATTAGATTTCTATTACAAATTCCATAAACTTCGTTAATTTTGCTATCACAATTTTTGATCATGAGGCTTTGCTGGTTCGATAGCAAAGGATCTGACATACTTTTCTCCACTTGGAAGTCAGTTATTTGGAAGCACGTCACACGATGTTAATTCCCTCGCTCATTTTCTCAGTATTTGGTTTGTTTTCACAAGTAGCCTCTACATAATCCTCGATCCTGATAGTGGAAGCCTCACACAGGGCCTGAATCCCCACCACAAGTATGTATGGCGGCCAAGAACTTTGCGTATTTAAGACCCCGTCCTGGTTTTTGCTGTGCCTCAAGAGGTGCAGGGGCACTGGTTAAAACTGAACTAATGTCTGTAAAGTAAGAGGGAAAGAGAACTGCTTTTGCAAGTTAAAAGCAAGCCTATTATCCCACCTACAGCCTCAGTTGCTGGTCTGTTTGGCTCCCTGTACCTGAGAGGATGCAGTCAAGTACAGAACTATCAAGGCTGTGTGAGGAGGCTTGTAACCGGAGGCAAACAACGAGTGTCATGAGTGGTGACAGCAACACATTATGAGCTGAAGGGAAAAAGAGCAGCAATCATGGTGACCTTAGAGAGGACCAGACGTGACACTTCCACTCACAGGCGCTGTTCCACATGACGGGCAACAAGCAGCGGGACAGGATTGGAAAGTCTGTAGAAGAAATATTGGAATGGAGGGCTGTCCTGATCAGGAGAGATCGGACTGGCCGGGTTTAGTCTCAGCAGAATTACGAGGCTGAAGGTGACAGAGTGAGGGGAATAGACAGGATAGGTGGTCTCCATCCCAAAGCAGGGGAGTCAGAACTAGAGGGCGCAGCTTTATGGTGGGAGGAATTTAAAATAGATTTTACTTTATTTTTTATTTAATTTAAAGATACAGGACTGTAACAGGGTCTTCCAATCCAACAAACCTGCACCACCCAATTGCACCGATATAACCAATCAACCTCTGAACTTGGAATGTGGGAGGAAACCAGAGCACCCAGAGGAAATGCACACAGTCACAGGGAGAACGTATGCCCTCTTTACAGACAGCGGAAAGAATGGAACCCGCCCACTGGGCAATAATCGCGCTCTACTAACCACTATGCCACCGTCTCTGCATCGGAGCGGGTAGGTCTTTTTCTCCCCGCCACAAAGGATGGTGGTTAGCTGCCAGAAAAGGTAGTAGAAGCAGAAGCAATTTCATGGTTTGGAGGCTCTTGGACACATACTTATTCAGGAGAGACATAGAGGAATACACGCCTAATACCGACAAATAGGATATTAACACAGATAAGCATCACAGTCGTGCGGCCGAGGTGAGTGAAAGGGCCCATTTGTGTGTTATGCAATAACATGATACAATCAGCAGTGTCTGTGCTTATTGAGATTGAATGGAGGAACAGACTCGATGGACTGAATGGCCTTCTTCTGCTCCTATGTCTTATGGTCTTATTATATAGAATTCTGCATTTTGCTTCTTAACCTGAATGGTAATTAGAATGTGATTTTTTTTCTTCAATCAACAGTATATGATCCTACTTCCACAAAAAGTCATCTGTGACACTGCACAATACTGGCATCAGGCCAGGGGGGAGCCCAGCGTGACTCTGCTGCACGTGTCTTCACACCGAGCACTTGGCACTGGGAATCAAAGAGCAGGAGTATCTATTGGCTTTGGAAGGACTGCAATACTGATTCACCAGAGTGAGCCCAGGGCTACAAGGTTTAAATTACAAGTTCAGTTTGCACAGAAAAGGGCTTGAATTCTCTGGGAGAGGGAAGATTAAAGGTTGATATAATTGAGGTGTTTAAGATGATTAAAGGATTAAATAGGATAGATGGGGAGGAACCATTTCTTCTGATGGGAGAGTCAAGAACCCAGGAGCATAGTGTGAATATCAGAGTCTTACCACTCAGGGAACTATCTTAAACATAAAGGGACCATCAGTCAGCATCCTTCGTCTGCAAAAAGACTACCACAGCCTATTTCAAACAAATTGAAGTTATGGCTTTGGAGGCTGTGCAGAGGATGTTCATCGTGTTGATTCCATCGACGAGAGGCAGTTAGCCTATGAGGAGAGATTGAGTCGCCGGGGACTGTACTCACTGAAATGAGAGGGGATCTTATAAAAACATGAATTATGAAAGGGATAGATACGACAGAGGCAAGAAAGATGTTAGTACTGGGAGGTGAGGCTAGAACTAGGGGGCATTGCCTCAAGATTCAGGGGAGTAGATTTAGGATGAAGATGAGGAGGAACTGCTTTTCCCAGAGGGTAGTAAATCTGTGGAATTTTCTACCCAGAAAAGGCTGCCTTATGAAATATATTTATGACACAGTTAGACAGATTTTTGCATAGCATGGAATTAAGGGTTATGGGGAAAAGACAGGTAGGTGGAGATGAGTCCATGGTCAGATCCTCCTTGATCTTAATGAATGGCGGACAAGGCTCAATGGGCCAGATAGCCAAAAACCTTCTGTTTTTTCTAATATTCTTATGAAGTATCTTTAATCAGCAATAAGAGGGCAATAAGAGAAGGAGGGCAAAGGCTGAGATACAGAGTTTACTGAATGGTCACAAAATAAGTGAATGGTTTGAAGAGCCTAAATGGGACTGAATGGCCTTTTGTTCTTCAGCAATATCAAAGGAAGAAAAACAAACTCCACCCTTCAATACACTTCAGCGATGCCCCCCAACTCTGGGTCACTCTAAAACATAGTCTTCTGAACACATAGGACAGAAACAAGGAAACAGCAATACGTTGTGAAAGTTATCCATGGGCAAGCAGAATATTGGAAATCAAATTATTTGAGGAAATTATATTCTGATGACAAAACAAAGTCCATAGCATCATACCAAAATGTAACAATGCAACTGTTTTATAATGTTCTGTTTCAATTTTTGTAGTTTGACCTTTTCTCCGCTGAATTACCCTGCTAGTACCTTTACATGATTTCTTCAGATCCAGAATGCTTCAGGCATGGAATTATAAACGGTATAAACAGAAGCAGACCCATCCAACCCTTTTGCTTGTTCTGTGACGAATAATAATTTTTTAACTTCATTTATTCATTCATTCATTTATCACCTCAGATTATTTTATCACATTTAGATCGAAACACACTGACATAAAATGCATCATTTGGCTCTACAGCCGACAGTACTGAAGGATGTGTTGGAGGCAGCCCACAAGTGTTACCATCTTTCCAGCACTCATCGAGACATAGAAAACCTACAGCACAATACAGGCCCTTCGGCCCACAAAGTTGTGCCGAACATGTCCCTACCTTAGAAATTACTAGGCTTACCTATAGCCCTCTATTCTTCTAAGCTCCATGTACCTATCTAAAAGTCTCTTAAAAGACCCTATCGTATCCGCCTCCACCACCCATTCCATGCACTCACCACTCTCTGAGTAAAAAACTTACCCATGACATCTCCTCTATACCTACTCCCCAGCACCTTAAACCTGTGTCTCTTGTGGCAACCATTTCAGCCCTGGGAAAGAGCCTCTAACTCTCCACATGATCAATGCCTCTCATCATCTTATACACCTCTATCAGGTCACTCCCTCCATATCCTTTATTATCTAAAAATCTTCCTACTCTCCTTTCAAAGGATGAGCTCTCAGCAACCAAAGATTTAATTTAGTGAATCTTCACAGACCCCCCCCCCCCATCACGATACTTTTACTTTGAACTTTGGGCACATAATTTTCTTTTGGCAGGGGAACCAGCCCTGTGGATATTCCAAATATCATCCCTCCAGGGCCGTGGATAATTGCATATGAGCATCTTTACTTTTCTGTTCAGATCTTCTTGTAATAAATCAGAATCAGGTTTATTATCACCAACATATGTTCTGAAATGTGTTGTTTTATAGAAGCAGTACAGTGCAAAACATAAAAAGTACTATAAGTTATAATAAGAAATAAAATAAATAAATAGTACGAAAGAAGACTAGTGAGGTTGTGACTGTGGGTCTATGAACCGTTCAGAAATCAGATAGCCAGTGTACTGTTTGCCTTCTAACTTCATGCAATATCTGTACATCAACTTTTAGAAATTAGTTTAACAGATACCAGATCTTTCAACCTTACTCTACATTTCTACCAAAATAGATTAACTCAATTATTTTTCCATATTCTATTCTATCTACCACATACTCACCCACTCACTGACAGTACAACACTGGACAGGTCATTCAACCCACAGTGTTGTGTTGCTCTTGACCTATTCTGGCTCTGTGTGCTGAAGCCTCTCTGAATCCTCTTCTCAATGTGAAAGGTGCCCAAGTTGTATTTTCAAACTTGGATATATTACACTTGGTACTACCATCTAAATTGTTGATAAAGATTGTAAATCGATAGGGTCCCAACACCAATTCCTGGTATCACTCCTTTTGTCACAGCCTCCTCATTTTATATGTTAACCTGTACACAATGCAGTCCTTTATAAAGATTAGTTTTATTTGTCACATGTACATCAAAGCATTGAAGCTTTCAGTGAAATGTGTCATTTGCTTCAGATCAAATTTGCGAGGGTTGTGCCTGGCAGTCCCACATAGCATGGCCACAGCTTACTAATGGTACATCTGTCAAGGAAATGTGAGAGGGGACTAGAGTGCCCAGAGTTAACCCATGCAGTAATGGGAGAAAGTACAAAATCCTCACAGGCACTGAAACCCAGTTGGTAATCATTGGTGCTGTAAAGCATTACACTGACTGCTATGTTACCACAGTATAATAGGATGTTAGCTCCAATCCTATATACTCTAAATTTGTTTAATAACTTTTTCATGACACTTTATTAAATGCCTTTAGAAGACACAAGTACATTACATCCAAAGATCCATTTAACTGACTTGTTATTTACAACCTTAAAAATACTTAACACTTTTCTTTGTATAATTTCCCTTTCATTAGCAATATTCATGTTAACTCCAAAGACTAAACTTTCTAATTCCCCTGTTATCAGTTTGTCATCAAGAACTCTACAATTTTGCCTCGTACTTATATCAAGCTAATTGCTTTATCATTTTGGGAGTATCTTGGCTTCACAAATCCATGGGATTTTGGAAAATGCAAACAGAAGATTGAGGGGGGATCTTATTGAAATGTATAAAATTTTAAAGGGATTGGACAGGCTAGATGTAGGAAGATTGTTTCCGATGTTGGGGAAGTCCGGAACAAGGGGTCACAGTTTAAGGGTAAAGGGGAAGCCTTTTAGGACCGAGATGAGGAAAAACTTCTTCACAGAGAGAGTGGTGAATCTGTGGAATTCTCTGCCACAGGAAACAGTTGAGGCCGGTTCATTGGCTATATTTAAGAGGAAGTTAGATATGGCCCTTGTGGCTAAAGGGATCAGGGGTATGGAGAGAAAGCAGGTACAGGGTTCTGAGTTGGATGATCAGCCATGATCATACTGAATGGTGGTGCAGGTTTGTAGGGCCGAATGGCCTACTCCTGCACCTATTTTCTATGTTTCTATGTTAACTCATCTGGTATCTCTATGGCTACCTTTTTCAAAACCTAGGCTGCATGTCATTGTGATAATCTCCTTCCATGCCCATTAATTCCTCCAAATGGTCTTTACTAATACTAATTTCTTCTGGTTCCTCACTAAATGCACCGGCTGTTCTCCACTGTTTTGGAGAGGTGGTGGTGGGGTGGGAGGAAAGAAGTAGTCTCCATCCACTGACATGAAGACAAGCACAAGCTATTAACTTTCTGCCCTTCCCTTACTCATGTAATTTCTCCTGCCTCACTAGACCAGCATTAAATTTTACCTACATAAACTTGCCCTTTATCAATACTTACAGAAGCATTTATAGTCTATTGTTATGTTTCCCCCTAGATTGCTCCCGTACGCTAATCTCCCTCTTAGTTTCAATGTCTTGGTCCTTCTTTGCTAAATTCTGACATTACTTAAAGCTCATTTTCTATTTGTTTTGTCACTATAACATGCCTTTTGTTTTGATAGAATATTTTAATTACTCTTGTTAACGGCAATGGGGCATATTTCCTCTTAAGTTTTTGTACCTTCGAGAGGTACATGAGCATCCCCCCCAACCATCATATAAATGTTTGATTTATGAACAGCTTGTACTTATGAATGAGTGTTTGTGAGGCCGGAATGATGGGTTACAAACAGTTCACAGGAACAGAATCCTGACATAACTTACGGAGAACCAGTATGTATTACATATAAACTACAATAAATTCTTTGAAAGTTAGCTTATGCTAGTTTACTGCCATCCCTTGCAACGTAGTCATAGAATCATAGAGTAATACAGCATAACTCCAGGACTCTGACCCAACCAGTCCATGCTGACCATGGCTAGTCCCAATTCTCTGTAATCGGTCCACATTCCTCCAAGTATCTATCCAAGAGCTTATTGAATGATGCTATTAAACCACTCCCTCTGGCAGCTCAAACCATATACTCACCACTCTCTGTGTGAAGAAGTTGCCTCTCGGGTCCTTTTAAATCTTTCCCCCTCTCCTCCTGAATCTCTGACCATGAGTTTTGGACATGCCCACCCTGGGAAAAAGACTGTTACCAGCCACCTTCATTTGCAACATTTCTAATGAATTTGCCCCTTGATTTTGAACATTTTGAGGATTCAAGATCTTGCTTTGCCAACCTCTACCCATAACTCAGCACCTCTAGTTTTGCCAACATCCTTCTAAATCTTACTTGCATTTTTTCCAATTCAACCACATTTTCCCTGTGATGGGGTTATTAAACCTGTACACAGTACTCCAGTACAGCCTTCACCTGTAATGCCACCTTCACTGAACTCTGCACTTATACACCGAGATCCCTCTGTTCCTTTACACTCCCACATGCCCTACCGTTAAATGTATATTTTCCAGAATTCCTCACCTTGCACTTATCTGTATTGAAATATGTATGCCACTCCTTATCTCATTTCCATAACCGATCGAGATCCCCTGTAATCGATGATCTTCTTTGCTCAATAGAACCTCCTAGTTCCATGTATTCTGCAAATTTATTGATCAAATCTCGTGTATTTGTATCCAAATCATTTATAGAAGTGATGAATGACAAGGGTCCCCATACTGACCACCAGAGCAACCCATGAGCTGACCAGCCACCATTCTGAGAAACAACCTCCAACCATCATCCTCTGCTTCCTACCTCCGAGCTAATTTTAAATCAACCAAGTGAGCTCTCCCTGGATTCCATGGGATCTAACCTTCCAGACCAGCATACCATGCAGGACTTTGTCAAAGGTATTGCAAAAGTCCAAATAGACAACATCCACTGCCCTACCCTCACCAACCTTTTCAATTACTTCTTCAAAAACCTTTTACACACAAAGCCATCTAATCAAACTCTGTCTATCTAAATGTTGGTAGATCCTGTTCCACAGAATTCCCTCAGGTAACTTCTGCGGTACTGATGCCTGGCTGATCATACTGTAGTTCCATGGCATGCTCTTGCTATTCTTCTTCCACAACAGAATACCTTCCAGTCTTCAAGAACTTCATCAATGCCTAACAATGAGTTAATCTTCTGATCTGCCACAGCCAAATCACACCTGGATTGATTTGAGTAGATTTAGGACCCTAGTTTCAGATTGAACTAGATCATTTTCAACCTTGATTTGAAGTAGCTTCATGCTAAAATCACTATTACCCAAAGGGCACTTAGCTACAGCAGGTCATCAATTAACACTTCTTCATTACACTGCTAATTCAGAAGAGCTATTTGCTGGTTCCTCCACATATTGATCCAGAACATTTGGCTTGCCCAGTTATATCTATATTAGAATCCAGCATGATTATGACAGGATGTGCAGTGAAGACCCAAGTGCAGAGGGAGAGACTCTGAAGTATATTAAACAGTTCACTGAATTTTAATAAGAACGGCACAAAACAAAAGGAAAATTACAAACACTATGCCAACAGGGCTGTTAATTAAAATCGAAAGCACTGTTGCTTGGAAGCAATAATGCAATAGTAAATAAATTCTGCTCCCTTAAAATGTCAGTCTAAACTGCTGTCTTCTATCCCGGAACAAGGACAGAGATAAGCAGTCAGCATTGTGTGCTTTGGTCAAGGTTTGACAAGACTGAAATGAGCGGAAGGCCTTTAAATATAACCACAATGAAACACTAATTGGTTGGAATGTGCATACCACAAGTGTGATTGCCTGCTTGCAAGTGCATCCACATTCTGAGGCAGATTCCATGGCTGTGACAGATTCCAGTATTTTCATTGGCCCATGCCTTCAAATTTGCAGAAATACAGTACATTTTCATTCAAACTTAGATGCTACAATACTGCGCAAAAGTCTGAGGCACCCTACATTTTTATATAAATTTTGTTCTAGAAGTTTATTTTTGTCTTATGCATTAATTTATCATTAGCAAGGAGCAAATTTTAGATTTCCAATAATTTATTTACTGAAAAATTAAATGCTAAAGACAAATGTTAGTATTTTATTAAAGAAAGAAACATATTAAGTAATAGAGTACTTTTTAAATATAAACTTGATGACTTAGTAGGTATATAACCCAGTGCATGATTAAGCAAAGATAACAAACAGGATGCTAATGATCAATAACATAATGAGTTGAAGGAACTGATCTGATTAACTGAAACAGAAGTGGGTGCAGAAGGAATCAAACTGGGTGATGGACAACCAAACTAAAAGGTGAGGGTGTGGCAAATTTGACAGTTTAACCTTCAAATCATCAACTTTTACACCCTGGCAAGAGTGAGCATAGCAACAAGTGACAAGGTGGTCATCTTGTATCAGCAAGGCCTCTACCAAGCAGAAATTTCACAGCAGACAGGAGTTTCCAGGTGTGCAGTCCAAGCTCTTCTGAAGAAACACAAAAAACGGGCAAGGTTGAGGACCAGAAATGCAGTGGTCAACCAGAGAAACTGAGTGCAGCACACGAGAGACACATCAAACTGAAATCCCTTCTAAATCGGAAGAAGTCCAGCACTGTTATCAGCTTGGAACACACAGAAACCATTGGAACGCTACACCCCTCTACAGTCCAGAGAAGTCTTGTCAGAATTGGTTTTCATGGAAGAACTGCTACCAAAAGGTCATTCCTCTGAAGAGGAAACAAAGCTACACACAAAAACATAAGGACTAGGTGGTAAGTGCTATGGACTAACAAACCTTGAGTATTTTAGCTCAAGCAGGAGACAGTTTATCCTTAGAAAAGCTGGAGAGCGCTACATGGATGAACAGCCAACAGTGAAGCACGGCAGAGGTTCCCTGCAGATCTGGGGCTGCATTTCTGCAAATGGAGATGGTGTTCTGGCCAGAATCAATGAAGTCCTCCATGTTGAGAAATACAAGCAGATTCTCATCCATCATGCAAAGCCATCTAGAAGCTGTCTGATTGGCCCCAACTTCATTCTGCAGCAGAACAATGACCCCAGCTTTTTTTTCCCTGCTTACTGCTCTTTATGGTAATTTTTTGGTATTTAGAAACTTTTCATTTCAGTAGTTTTAGAAGAATCTTTGCTTTACAGAATTTTTTAATATATGACTAAAACAGTGCTTGCCAGCTCAGTACTTGTATGCAGAATTCCCATCAATGTTGCTTCTTGACCCCAATTTTCTGAGTTAAAATTCTCCCCCTTACTGCCTTTATACAGTTCTTTATTACCATGGCTACTCTGTCATTTGGCTTTTGGCCTACTTCTTTAAAAATTCTGGATTCTGAAATATTTAACTCCCTCCCTTGGTCACCCATAAAGATCTTCTCTGTAATGGTTACTAGGTCATACCTGTTTATTTCTATATGTACAATTAATTCACCTCTGTTTAGAGTGGTGTGCCTTTACATAAAGTCTTGTCCTTTCACTATTTTACGCACTCTCACTGTAACTGAAGGCACACTCTATCCTTTCCAGTTATCGTTTCCCTGCACTGCTGTGTTACCCTAACAAGGAGTCTTTTCCCCATTCCCTTCATTCCACAACGCCATCCTCATCATGGTCAAACTGACCAACCATTTTAAATACCTATCTCAGGACAAATAAACTTGAGTGCCTGTGGTGGGGCAAAGGGTACCCCTCCTGCTCCCAAACAAACAGAAAGGGACGTCAATTTTGGATTTCCCTCTAGCTGCATTATTCAAAGCCTAATGGAACCTGTACTGTATGTGACCTTGCCTGACCTAATCAAAAAGATCAATTGCTTTCAATTCCGGGACAAAGTATTAGAGATAGTCCAGGATGCATTACAACTCATCAGTTTGAGAACTCTATTGGTATGGACAAGTATCTCAGAACATTATGGCACAAAGACTATAAATTCCTCTAGGCAGCTTTGCATGACTTCAGTTCCTTATGTATCCTCAAGTGGCTTTAATGCAAAGGATGAAATTCCTCACTGGAACTATCCAAGAGCATGCAACATCATAACATCTGACAGGCATTCAGAAGACTCAGCAGTCATCATAGCCAACACTCAGTCTAGTTTAAAGTTATCCTTAAAAAATAACAGTGCCAGAGAACGTATTTAAATCCTGACTTTGAGTTTTGCCTTTGTGAAGTTTGCACATTCTATCTGTGACTGTTTGGGTTTCCCACAGCTGTTCCAGTTTCCTCAAGCGTCCAATGGTAGGTCAACTAATTGACAACTGCAAGTTGACCTCAGTGAAGGTGGCTGGAGAATCAGGTGGGGAGACAGAGTTAGGAAGTTGATGCAATAGAAAATATGGGATTCACACAGGATTTTGTGTTGACGATCAACGTTGACACAGTGGTCTGAAGGCCTATTTTGCACTATGAAGAACTGGGACAATAGACACCACTGACTTCACAAAGCGACCAAGCAGGAGAGAAGCCCAACATTGCTGAAGGCCAGAAAGTTTTCCAAACATTGAAACAAATATACTTAGCATGTATCTCCAACAAGAAGTATTTCTTTGCATAATGCGCTCCCCAGCTCTTAACATAATGATTGATACTAAAAGGCCTTGGACACGTCAACTGACTCTAAGAGAGAGAAAAAACAACAGATATGAAATGCTCCAGGAGAACGGAACTGACAACAGCACACTGAAATCAGAGATATTCCTCTTCCAATTTGGAGAAATGTAAATAGTTTCACATAGCTAATACAAACAACTACTCCTTGGTTTGTAAATATGCAGCTTAACAGTGTAAACTGCCTTAGAATTTATACAAAATAATTGATTAGGATCCTTTTGAGAACAATTACCTGTTACCTGAGCAACAAATTGCTCAGGCTCTTGAACCAGAGGGAATAACTTCACTCAACTTTATTCTCTCCTTTGCTGAATTGTTCCCACAACCTATGGACTCACTATCAAGGATTCTTCTTCTCAAGGTCTTGAAATTTTTTGCTCATTTATTTATTAATATTACTACTTCTGTTTTTCTTCTTTTTGGAGTTGCACAGTTTGTTGTCTTTTGCACATTGGTTGTTTGTCCATCCTATTGGGTGTGGTCTTTCACTGACTTTATTATGTTTCTTGGATTTAGAAACATAGAAAACCTACAGCACAATACAAGCCCTTCGGCCCACAAAGTTGTGCTAAACATATCCCTACCTTAGAGATTACTAGGCTTACCCATAGCCCTCGATTTTTTTAAGCTCCATGTACCTATCCAAAGGTCTCCTAAAAGACTCTATTGTATTCACCTCTACCAACATTGCCGGCAGCCCATTCCATGCACTTACCACTGTCTGAGTAAAAAACTTACCCATGACATCTCCTCTGTACCTACTCCCCAGCACCTTAAACCTGTGTCCTCTTGTGGCAACCATTTCAGCCCTGGGAAAAAGCCTCTGACTATCCACACGATCAATGCCTCTCATTATCTTATACACCTCTATCAGGTCACCTCTCATTCTCCGTCACTCTAAGGAGAAAGGGCCGAGTTCACTCAACCTATTCTCATAAGGCATGCTCCCCAATCCAGGCAACATCTTTCTAAATCTTCTCTGCACCCTTTCTATGGTTTCCAGATCCTTCCTGAAGTGAGGCAACCAAAATTGAGCACAGTACTGCAAGTGGGGTCTGACCAAGGTCCTAATTAGCTGCAACATTCCTCTCGGCTACTAAACTCAGTTCCACGATTGACGAAGGCCAATACACCATACGTCTTCTTAATCACAGAATCAACCTGCGCAGCTGCTTTGAGGGTCCTGTGGACTCAGACCCCAAGATCCCTCTGATCCTCCACACTACCAAGAGTCTTACCATTAATACTATATTCTGCCATCATATTTGACCTACCAAAATGAACCACCTGACATTTATCTGGGTTGATCTCCATCAGCCCAGTTTTGCATCCTATCAATGTCCCGCTGTAACCTAACAGTCCTCCACACTATCCACAACACCTCCAAACTTAGTGTCATCAGCAAACTTACTAACCCATCCCTCCACTTCCTCATCCAAGTCCTTTATAAAAATCATGAAGAGTAAGGGTCCCAGAACAGATCACTGAGGCACACCGCTGGTCACCGACCTCCATGCAGAATATGACCAGTCTACAACCACTCTTTGCCTTCTGTGGGCAAGCCAGTTCTGGATCCACAAAGCAATGTCCCCTTGTATCCCATGCCTCCTTACTTTCTCAATAAGCCTTGCATGGGGTACCTTATCAAATGCCTTGCTGAAATCCATATACACTACATCTACTGCTCTTCCTTCATCAATGTGTTTAGTCACATCCTCAAAAAATTCAATCAGGCTTGTAAGGCACGACCTGCCCTTGACAAAGCCATGCTGACCACTCCTAATCATACTATACCCCTCCAAATGTTCATAAATCCTGCCTCTCAGGATCTTCTCCATCAACTTACCAACCACTGAGGTAAGGCTCACTGGTCTATAATTTCCTGGGCTATCTCTACTCCCTTTCTTGAATAACGGAACAACATCCACAACCCTCCAATCCTCCGGAACCTCTTCCATCCCCATTGATGATGCAAAGATTATCGTCAGAGGCTCAGCAATTGCCTCCCTCACCTCCCACAGTAGCCTGGGGTACATTTTGTCCAGTCCTGGCGACTTATCTAACTTGATGTTTTCCAAAAGCTCCAGCACATACTCTTTCTTAATATCTACATGCTCAAGCTTTTCAGTCTGCTGCAAGTCATCACTACAATCACTAAGATCCCTTTCTATGGTGAATACTGAAGTAAAGTATTCATTAAGTATAGTATAGTATTCATGCTATTTCCTCCAGTTCCATACACACTTTCCCACTGTCACACTTGATAGGTCCTATTCTTTCACGTCTTACCCTCTTGCTCTTCACATACTTGTAGAATGCCTTGGGGTTTTCTTTAATCCTGCCCACCAAGGCCTTCTCATGGCCCCCTCTGGCTCTCCTAATTTCCTTCTTAAGCTCCTTCCTGTTAGCCTTGTAATCTTCTAGATCTCTAACATTACCAAGCTCTCTGACCTTTTGTAAGCTTTTCTTTCCTTCTTGACTAGTTTTATTACAGCCTTTGTACATCACAGTTCCTGTACCCTACCATAACTTCCTTGTCTCATTGGAACGTACCTATGCAGAACTCCAAACAAATATCCCCTGAACATTTGCCATATTTCTTTTGTACTTTTCTCTGAGAACATCTGTTTCCAATTTAATCTTCCAATTTCCTGCCTGATAGTTTCATAATTCCCTTACTCCAATTAAATGTTTTTCTAATTTGTCTGCTCCTATCTCTCTCCAATGCTATTGTAAAAGAGATAGAATTATGATCGCTGCATTCAAAATGCTCTCCCACTGAGAGATCTGACAACTGACCAGGTTCATTTCCCAGTACCAAATCAAGTACAGCCTCTCCTCTTGTAGGCTTATCTACATATTGTGTCAAAAAACCCTCCTGAACACACCTAACACCCCATCTAAACCCTTTGCTCTAGGGAGATGCCAATCGATATTTGGGAAATTAAAACCTCCCATCACAACAACTCTGTTATTATTACACTTTTCCAGGAACTGTTTCCCTATCTGCTCCTCGATATCCCTGTTACTATTGGGCGACCTATAAAAAACACCCAGTGAATTTATTGACCTCTTCCTATTCCTAACCTCCACCCACAGAGACTCCTTAGACAAACCATCCATGTCGTCCACCTTTTCTGCAGCTGTGACACTATCTCTGATTAACAGTACCACAGCCCCACCTCTTTTGCCTCCCTCCCTGTCCTTTCTGAAACATCTAAAACCCGGCACTTGAAGTAACCAATCCTGTTCCTGAGCCATCCAAGTCTCTGTAATGGCCACCACATCATATCTCCAAGTCCTGATTCCTGCTCTAAGCTCATCCACTTTGTTCACAACACTCCTTGCATTAAAATAGACACATCTCTAACCTTCAGTTTGACTGTGTCCCTTCTCTATCACCTGCCTAGCCTCCCTCTCGCACTGTCTACAAGCTTTCTCTATTTGTGAGCTAACCTCCTCTTCCCCAGTCTCTTCAGTTCGGTTCCCACCCCTCAACAATTCTAGTTTAAACTCTCCCCAGTAGCCTTAACGAACCTCCCTGCCAGGATATTGGTCACCCTGGGATTCAAGTGCAACCCATCCATTTTGTACAGGTCACACTTGCCCCAAAAGAGGCCCCAATGATCCAGAAATCTGAATCCTTGCCCCCGCTCCAATCCCTGAACCACGCATTTATCCTCCACCTCATTCTATTCCTATACTCAGTGTCGCATGGCACAGGCAGTAATCCTGAGATTACTACGTTTGCAGTCTGTTTATTTGCTCAAGGAAATGAATCTCAGGGTTGTATCTGGTGGCATATACGTACTTTTAATAATAAATTTACTTTGAACTTTGAAATACCTGGGACTAATTGAAATCACTCTTATTTGTTAGTTTCTGAGGAAGTGTGCAGAGAAATTAATGTTTGTATGGAATTTTACATCTGAAAACCTCAGATTCTAGTAAGATGGAGTGAGTGAACTTGGAACAGGGAATTTTGTGCAATAAGTGGTGCATGACAGTAAGACGTTGGAGAGGTCAGAATTTTAACACAACAGCCAGGAATTTGCAAATGTAATTGTAGCAAAACTGTCTACCCTTGCTATTAATACTCCATTAAACAGACAACTTATGGTGTCTGTAGATGTGCAGTAAAAATCAGAAATCAGGAAGTTGCTATCAGTGAATCTCTGCACTTCCGCAGAGTGCTGATGTAGATTGTAATCCATGCTCACCCATTGATCTAAGATAATGTTCAACATCTTATGCACCATATTGTTATCATGAAAATCTACTGAAAATGTTAAGCCTAATGCACTTCCCCTCGGAATGGAAGATGAGAAAGAGTTTTGATTCCCACAGAGTTATGAATCTTTGGAATTCTTTGACTTAGAGACCAAGTCTTTCAAGTATATATGAGGCTGTGAAGATAGGATTTTGGACTACAGTGGAATTATGGGGTTTGCCAGCAAATAGACAAAACAGACAGGCTGTTTCTTTTTGTATTTACACAATTTGTCACTCCTTGTTTGTGTGTAGTTTTCCATTGATTCCATTGTACTTCTTTGTTCTGTTGAGAATGCCTGCAAGAAAATGAATCTCTGGGTATTAGTTGATGACATACATATACTTCGATAATAAAGTTTACTTTGAAGTTGTATTCTTCAAATAAACAAAAGCAAACAACATAAATGCCAGTAAGATTCTGTTCCCAGATGAGCTCAAAGGCTTTCATGCTTGCTTGGGCTGAAAAAACATGGAGGCACGTTCATGAATTCCCACAGCCCCCGACAATCCTGTGATTTCAGTTTCTGAAGCTGATGTGAGAAGCATCCTTCAGGAGGGTGAACCTGTGGACAGCAGCTGGCCCACATGATGTACCCAGCTGGGTACTGAAGACCTGGGATAATCAACTCACCGGAGTGTTTCCTGGCACCTTTAAACTCTCACTTTGGCAGTCTGATGGGCCTGCTTCACGCAGGCTTCATTCATACAGATGCTCAGGAAGAATGTGGTAACCGACCTTGATGAGTACCGTCCAAAGAAGCGCTTCGAGAGCATATCCACCCCTGCCTGAGGAACAACTTGGATCCGCTCCAATTTGCCTACCATCTCAACAGGCTGTCAGCAGATGCCACTTCATTTGCTCTCCCCTCAGCTCTAGACCACCTGGAGAGTGAAGGTGCATAAATCAGGGTGCTCTTCAATGAAAACACAAGGAAATCCGCAGATGCTGGAAATTCAAGCAACACACGCAAAATGCTGGTGGAACACAGCAGGGCAGGCAGCATTTTTTAGGAAGAAGCACAGTTGACGTTTCAGGCCGAGTCCTTTACATCGACTGCTTCTTCCTATAGATGCTGCCTGGCCTTCTGCATTCTACCAGCATTTTGTGTGCGGAGCTCTTCAATAAATACAGCATCGCTGTGCTCCCCTCAAACCTAATCAATAAGCTCCAAAGTCCTAGGCCTCGATACCTGTTTGTGTAACTGGATGCTCAATCTCCACACTTGTAGACCCAGTCAGTTCTGATTGACACCAACGTGTCCTCTGTTATCTCTATCAGCACAAGTACACCAGAAGGCTGTGTGCTTAGCTCCCTGCTCAACTCAATTTTATATGCCATATTTAAGTTTGCTAATGACACCACTGTCATTGGCCGAATCAAAGGTGGTGATGATTTGGCATATAAGAAAGAGATTGATAATCTAGTTGAGTGGTGCCAGAACAACATCTTCTCACTCAACATCAGCAAAACCAATGAGTTGATTACTGACTACAGGAGGAAGGCATTGGGGGTCCATGAGCCAGTCCTCATTAGGGGATTGGAGATGGAGAGGGTCAGTAACGTTGTTTCTGGGATCTCTTCTAGGACCAGCACGTAAGGGCCATTTCAACGAAAGAATGACAACACTTCTAATTTCTGAGAAGTTTGCACAGATTCAGCATGTCATCTAAAACACTGATGAACTTCTATCGATGAACAGTGGGTAATACCCTTACTGAATGCATCATGGCCCAGTATGGAAACAACAATGCCCAAGTACAGAAAAGCCTACAAAAGTCGTGGACACAGCCCCGTCTGTCACAGCTAAAGCCCTCCCCACCTCTGAGTACATCCACAAAGAGCAAGACAGCAGCATCCATCACCAAGGACTCCCACCATCCAGGTCATTCTCTCTTCTCATTGTACCACCAGGATGGAGATATGGGAGCCTTAGGTCCCACACCAGCAGGTTCAGGATCAGTTATTACCCTTCATCCACCAGGCTCCTAAATCAGTCTTCTCCGTGGATTGTCACCTTGTCGTGATGGAGAAGGTTGTGTGGTCCTGAGATCCCGAGGGCGATGCCATCTGGAGCTATGCTCCTGGTAGGGTCACCCATGGTGGTAAGGTCGAGGGTGAGGTCCCTGACAAAGAACAAACCAACCAAGACTTCAACTGTGGAACAGGCGGACAAAGTTACTTAGAACCCAATGGCTGTGAAGGTGGATGAAGGCTGCAGCAAATCCGTCAGTTCCAATCGTCGTGGTTTCCATGCCATTGGAATCAGTTGGTTGAGTTGTGAAGTATCGTGTGCTTCTTGGAGTGCAACATCAAGTACACGTTAAACAAATACATGCACAGGCATCTTTTCTCTGTGGAAGTGGAAAGAAGACCATCATCCTCGACCTCAAGGGATAGCTACGATGACAAAATCAGTGTGGATAACTTCACTTGGTGACACGTATGTACCTTGATAATAAATTTATTTTGAAGTTTGAATATTCAACTTCAAAGTTGTACTCTTATCATCATACGTTTAAGATGCCACATGACCAACTCCTAATTCTAATGTCCTTTTTCATAATGAGCTGCAACTCATATTTCTACTTTCAGTAATTACTGATAAAGAACCCATTAGTTTGAACTGGTATTTGTAACCACCAGTGTACATACAATGGTTCATGGGATACAGAAACTAAACATACAGGAGCAACAAGGGAGACAAAACAGTTTTTATAGTGTAAAAAGAATTGGTCCCAACACAGACCCCTGTGGGACACCACTAGTCACTGGCAGTCAGTCAGAAAAGGCTCCCTTTATTTCCAGTCTTTGCCTCCCGCCAATCAGCCACTGCTTTATCCAAACTAGAATCTTTTCTGTTATCTCAAGGGCTCGTAGCTTGTTAAGTAGCATCATGTGTGGCATCTTGTCAAAGGTCTTCTGAAAATCCATGTACATAACATCAAACAATTCTCCTTTGTCTATCCTGCTTGAAATTTCTTCAAAGAATTCCAGTAGATTTGTCAGGCAAGATACCGTCTATAGCCTATTTTATCATGTGCCTCCAAGTACCCTGAGACCTCATCCATTAATAATCGACTCCAACATCTTCCCATCCACTGAGGTCAGACTAATTGGCCTATGTTTTCATTTCTTTTGCCTCTCTCCCTTCTTGAAGAGTGGAGTGACATTTGCAATTTTCCAGTCTTCTCAAACCATTCTAGAAACTAGTGATTCTTGAAAGATCATTACTAATGCTTCCACGATTTCTTCAGCCACCTCTTTCAGAACTCTGGGAATACACCATCTGGTCCAGGTGACTTATCTAACTTCAGATCTTTCAGTTTCCCAAGAACCTTCTCTCTAATTATGGTAACTTCACACACTTCATGTCCACTGACACTTGGAACTTACATAATACTGCTCGTGTCTTGCACAGTGAAGGCGGATGCAAAATACATTCATTTCATCACCATTTCATTGCCCCCCATTTCTACCTTTCCAGCAGTCTGATATCAATATCACCTCTCTTTTACACTTTATGTATCTGAAGAAACTTCTGGTGTCCTCTTTAATATGATTGGCTAGCTTACTTTCATATCTCATCTTTATCTTCTTAATGAATTTTTGAGTTGCCTTCTGTTGGTATTTGAAAGCATCCCAATCTTCTAACTCCCCACTATTTTCTTTCTGCTTTATGACCTCTCTTTGGCTTCTATGTTGGCTTTGACTTCTCTTGTTGGTCATGGCTATGTCATCTTTCCTTTAGAATACTTCTTCCTTTTGGGGATGTATATATCCTGTGCCTTCCAAGTTGCTTATAGCCATTGCTGCTCTGCCATCATCCCTGCCAGTGTTCTTTTCCAATCAATTTTGGCCAACTCCTCTCTCATGCCTCTGTAATCCCCTTTACGGCACTGTGATTCTGATACATCTGACTTTAGCTTCTCCTTCTCAAATTTCAGGGTGAATTCAATCATATTATGATCATGTTCCCCTAAGGATTCTTTTACCTTAAGCTCTCTAATCAATTCTGGTTCATTGCACAACACACAGTTCAAAATAGCTGATCAACCAATGGGCTTAACCACGAGCTGCTCTAAAAAGCCTTCTCGTAGACAAACTAAAAACTCCCCCTCCTGCAATCCAGCACCAAACTGATTTTCCCAATCTACCTGTATATTAAAATCTCCTATCGCTATTCTAACATTGCCCTATTGACATGCATTTTCTTTCTCCCATTGTAATTTGTAGCCACATCCTTACTAGTGTTTGGGTGTCTGTATACAACTCCCATCAGGATCTTTTTAGCCTTGACCTTCCTTAGCTCTATCCACAATGATTCAACACCTTCCAACCCTATGTCACCTCTTTCTAATTATTTGATTTCATTTGTTACCAACAGAGAAATTCAGCTCCCTCTGCCTTCTTGCCTGTCCTTTCGATACAATGTTTATCCTTGGACATTAAGTTCCCAGCTATAATCCTTCAACCATGATTCAGTAATGCCTACAACATCATACCTGCCAATCTGCAACTATGCTGCAAGTTCATCTACCTTGTTCCGTATACTGTGCGTTCAGATACAGCACATTAACTGTGGGTTAATGGTGCCTCACAGTTCACCTGCTGTGGAGTTCTGAGGGTAGACAGCTTCAGTTGAAGTCCTGAGGGCTCAAACACAATCTCTGTCCAGAAATGCCACTGTACAGCTGCTGAAAACTGGCACATCATTTCAGGTCACATCATAAGGTAAACGAACTCGTACACAGTATGATGTTGCGGGCATCACTGAATCATGGCCGAAAGAAGATTATAGCTGGGATCATGATGTCCATTGTGTCGAAAGGACTGGCAGGAAAGCAGAGGGGGTGGCATTGCTCTGATGGTAAAAAAATAAAATCAAATCATTAGAAAGAGGTTTCGGGGGATAACTTCACTCAGCTTCTCCCCTCCTTTGCTGAACTGTTCCCTGGAAGAGAGTCCAATGATCCAAAAATATTGTGCCCTCACTCCTACACCAACTCCTTAGCCACATATTAAACTGTATAATCTTCCTAGTTCTAGCCTCACTAGCACATGGAATGGTAAAAATCCTGAGATCACAATCCTGGAGGTCCTGCCCTTTAACTTAGCACTTAACTCCCTGAACCCCCTGTGCAGAACCTCATCACCCACTCTATCCATGTCATGGGTACTTACATGAACCACGCCTTCTGGGGATGGCCACAGGGGTACTCTGCACTGGCTGTTTAACCCCTTTTCCCTTCCTGACTGTCACCCAGTTTCCTGTGTCCTGCACCTTGGGTGTAACTACTTCTCTATATGCCCTAACTATCACCCCTTCGGCCTCCAGAATGATCCAGAGTTTATCCAGTTCCAACTCCAGCTCCTTAATGTGGTTTGTTAGAAGTTCCAGCTGGATGAACTTCACGCAGTTGTACTCGTCGGGGCACTGGAGGTCTCCCTGCCTTCCCACATCCTGCAAGTGGAGTATTCAGCTACCTGTCTGGTATCTCCACTGTCCTAACAGAACAGATATGAAGAAGAGAAGGAAAACATCTTGAGCTTTTCTTTCCCTTGCTTTCTCTGTCTGAAGCCTCGAAGAGCTAAAGCCTCAAGATCAGCACTCTGACTCTGCCCACACAGACGATGGCTGCTGTGCTTGCCCCACCTTCCTTTAATTTGCTCTTACTAATCAATCCCAGATGCCAATTGGTCATTGGTCAAAGCATGATGCAGATAGTTTAATCCAAGGGTCTGTAAAATGGATGGGCAGTGTCATAGTCCTAATATAGTAAGGAGGCAACAAAAGAATCGACAGTGGTGGGACTCATCAGCAGCTGTGATGAGACAGCCTACAGAGAGGAAGCAAAAGAACCCAAAGCCTGATTCCTCCATGTTAACAAGACAAAGGAGATCGTCGTCGACTTCAGGAGAACCCATACCACTCACACTCTGCTTTATATCTGTGGCACAGCAGTGGAAACTGTGAGCACTTTCCAGCCTCTGGGAGTGCTCGTCTCTCACAACTTCTCATGGTCCCAGAACACATCCTATGTAGTCAGGAAAGCCCAGTAGCCCCTTCACTGAGGGGAGCTGGACTACACACACCAATACTCACAACCTTCTACAGATACGTGTTATGCAGCATCCTAACATGCTGCGTCACTGCATGGGCTCAAGTGTCTCATTCTTCTTCTCTAGGTCATGTGATCTGCACAAAGAAACCCCTGTGCAAGAGTTTTCAAAGTGAATAAGCCTGTGCACTGGGGCAGTTCCACCCTCTCAACCTTGGAAGTCCAGGTCCAATCGTACAAGTGATCGACAACTGGGGTCTTCCTTGATTGCCGAGGATGGCCATGACTTCTTCTGTGCTTTCTCATGTCCTTTACTGTCCACAAAGAGTTGCAGAACAACTTTCCTGACCACTGGATCTCACAGTTGATCTCACCTGCCCAGCCTGCCAGACCTGGTTTCACATGCTAGGTCCATTTTTCACTGGTTATGAGGCCTGACAGCTACCCTGACTTGTTTTAGCCCACCTGTCAAAGCGGTGTACCAGGGTATGGCCACTGTCACGCGCAAACAGCTACTTGGAGCCACGTCAGAACTGCATGTCCGGTACGGGCCAAAGGCGAGTAAACTATCCCAGCCTGGACACGACAAACTTCTTCACAAAAGGTTAAAAAACTTCCTTGGATACCCTATGTACCCTTTTGTACTTGTAGCAATAATAAGTAAATTACTATTTCTTGAACTCTCCTTGAAAGTTGAAGCCCAATGTCTGTGGTGCTTGTGTTTTGTGTTGTCCTGCTGTGCAGTGTGGGTACGCTAAGGTAGCGCCAGAATGTGTGGTGACACTTGTGGCTTCGGCTGTGTTGGTTATTAACAGAAACAACACATTTCCCTGTATGTTTCGATGTACACATGACAAATAAACTTGAATCTTGAATTTAGAATTGTCAATAATTAAGAAAATCTGGCTTTTAGCTGACTGCTATCTGTGGAAACATGTCTGTGAATGGACTATTGCCGTCTCTTGCTGCAGTACTGGCTATGAAATGCCCAACCAGCTGTTAATTAATTACAATATCCTGAGGTTAGAAAAAAGTTCCAAAAATGCATGCCTCAGACGAAAGGGAAACACCTTTTGGCTTTGCATCAATAACGTGTGATTACCAGTAATTGTCCGAGGTAGAGGGCAACATCAGGTATTTTAGAAAGAAGACCGTATGCAAATGCACCAAATTCCGAAAGCACTCTTCATGTGATGACAGCGTGAATAAGAAACAGTTTTTAATCAGGAAAAGACGGTGGAAAGTCATGCAGGATACAGGGCCACCTCTGGTTCAAGTTCACAGTAATGTTAGTAACAGATGGCATGAGGAACAGAATATTCGATCACTGATTAAAGCTAGTTGTAATTCCAGATGTCGTTGTTTTTCCAAAGTTAACCTAATATATATTCAAAGCTGATTGCAGAGCTTTCCGCCCCTTCCCCCACTTGTTCGAGCTTATCATTTGAACTCCGAATTCGAGCTCAGTCTTCCCACAAGCCGTAATTGAGGACATCTGGTAACTTGTCAGGATTCAGTAGTCAATTGGGGACGTGATGAAATATTGATTCCAAATCCTTTTCAACATGTGCTCTTCATAAACAATACTGAAATGTTAAGTCTTGCATTTTTATTTGTGGCTGTAATTTTTCCTGCTGTTTGCCCCTTGGGAATTGACATTAGTTCATGTGGGATCGGCTGGGTTCCCAATCTCACTCTACCCCTCCCGCAGTATGAGTATTAGGCAGAAGTCCATTAAGTGTTAAAGGTGTTTTCAAGACAGTTGACAATTAGCAGCCTTTTTTGTTTTGCCAAAATGAATGGATCTTTCCTTAGTTATGCAATTTATTTATTAAAACAAAAGCTGCAAAATTACTTATACTGTCCAATTTCCTTTGCCTTCCGTCGTATACAAATCTGGGAAAATAATCTGAAATCTGACTCATTATTCTAGTTTGAGATGGAAAGGGCTACAGAGGCTGGAATCTGGAGCAAAAAAGCAAGCTGCCAGAA
This sequence comes from Hypanus sabinus, assembly GCF_030144855.1. Taxonomy (NCBI): domain Eukaryota; kingdom Metazoa; phylum Chordata; class Chondrichthyes; order Myliobatiformes; family Dasyatidae; genus Hypanus; species Hypanus sabinus. The sequence goes on from NC_082713.1 coordinate 126,729,455, forward strand.
GAACTCAGTGGAGCAGGCAGCTTCTGTGGCGAAAAATAGAGAGTCCATTACCCTTCATTTGCACCTCCTGTCTCGATTTAAAATGTCATAGGTTCACTTCCCTCCACAGATGCTACATCACCTGTCAAGATCCTCACGTAGCTCCCTTTTACTCTAGGTGCTCGGCAGGCAAATAGAGAAAATTGCCCCATGTAGTGTTTAAGACTCGGGTTGAACATGAAGACTGGATGAGTTAGCTGGAGCAAAAGACAAGACAAGACCAACCTCTGTCCATTAGCCCTATACTAAAAGTGGACATATTTTCAATCATACCAGGGTGCGTTTCATAGACTGATACTCTTCAAGTAGTATTTCGACAAGCATTTGGAAAGTAGTTGGCCGTTCAGCCCTTCTGTTCGACTTTGCTATTCAATTACAACATACCACTCAACAATTTGTTCAAACTCTTTGATGTTATTACCTCATTACATCATCCCCAAAAGCTCCAAACCCCTGCTCGGAGAGATTGTTCACGAATTATAGTGAGAAGAGGGGTCATTTTTGAACAGTGTCACACTCATGTGAAGATTGCGCCCCCTTCCAATTTGCCCATCAGGGAAAATAGCTCATGACAATCCCTATTATTTAAAATATTTCAATCTGATCACCAAACAATCTACTATTCATTATTTGTCCATTTAAAGTTGTGCTGTCCTCTCGCCGTGGTCAAATGGAGCACCACATGGATGACGGTCTCTCCCAGCTTGTATGACGTGAGCAATTACATTAATATGATTCATAGTGATTTGAACCCAAGGTACAGAACTGATTCCTGAATGACTGCCCTTGCTAAGGATTAGAATCAGAATCACAATAAGAATCAGATTTAATATCACGGGAATATGTCATAAAATTTGTTGTTTTGCAGCAGCAGTACAGTGCAAAATATAAAAATGCTATATATATTACAATAAGAAATATATATATGAGAAGAAGGTGATAGGAGTCTTTCATGATGGATGCCACCTTTCTGAGGCATCCCCATTTGAAGATGTCCTTTGCTGGGGATCTAGTGGCCATGATGAAGCTGGCTGAGTTTGCAACCCTCTGCAGCTTTTTTCAATCCTGTGCAGTGGACCCTCCATCCCAGACTATATTTGTTCCCCTGACAATCGACACTATTTTTCGTTACGTACTCTGCAATCATTTTTGATGCTAAGGCCACCAACTTTAACTGAATTAAACGCAGCCCAGAGCATCCACTTTGCCGATGATTCATTTCAAAGAGCAATATCCATCAGGTTGATGCTTCTGTCGCAGCAGATGTTCTCTTTCATTTAATCACACAGCAATCGCAAAATATATCATTACCCATTTGTTGCATGAAGTACTCGCAGGTCTATTTGCTACAACCAACCTCTCCAAAGCTAGATAACCAAGATCTTTAATAAATTGTCATCTACAGGGTAATTGCAATGAAGGTGGCTGTTTCTTTCCAGAGAGAGTTCAGAACTAGGGCAGGACTATCGCAACCTGACAGAAGGCGACTAGTGTGAACCTGAGAGATGGAAGTCGTCACATTATTTTAAGCATGGGACATCTTATTTTCTTGGTTTATCTGAATCAGTTTATACGTTGGTATCCCTTTCGACAGTAGAGTTACGTGATGCACCTGTTTCCCAAATAGTAGAGCAGTTACGCAAACACCAACACTTACAGAAAGTTTTCATGTCTCTATATATAAATAGTTAATGCTCTGTTTTAGAGATTAACTTCACCTCTCTTTCAAATCCGGAGATACTTATGCTTGAAATGTTTGAATGCGTTCTGAAGACTTTGCAGAAATTGTACCATTAAGGGAACAGAAGGGAAAGGTTTCATTTTCCTTGTTTTCACTTCTTTCTCTGTTCCCCCAACAGGAAATTTTACTTTCTTTGGTTTTCACCTCGTATTCAGTTGATCACATACTTGAATCGGAACTTCGGTGAGGAGCTTGTAAATATTTTTGGCTGGACTATCAGTGCTCACGTTGTCTCCCCCGTGGACTTCCATCACGTGGAAACCCATCGAGGTACTGGTGGATTTCCAAAGTTAGTTTTCTTTTTCAGTTTTAGATTGATAACTTAGACCTGATTCTTTGATCTAGGATGTCCTCATCACATTTTCTTCCATGAATCTGGGACACCAGATCCCAGAGAATCAGGGAATTTAGAGCGCAGTGATGACTGATTCATTTACCTCTCGACCCCATTATCCTGCTTCCTGCCCATAACCTTTGACACCATTACCAATCAACTACCCATCAAACTCTGCTTCAAATATAGATCCACTGCCGCCTGTGGCAATTCCACAGATTCACCACCTTCTGGATAAAGAAACTCCTCCTCTGTTCTAAAAAGACATATTCTGAGGCTGTAGCTTCTGGTCCCAGGCTCCCCCACTTTTGGATAATATCCTCATTTGTCCACCCTATCTAGGCCTTTCAATATTTGATAATTTCAATGAATCTCTCATTCTTCTGTATTCCAGTGAGCGCAGGCCCGGAGCCACCAAATGCTCCTGATACGTTAACCCTTTCATTCCCAGAATAATTTTTATCACTCCTCCCCACCCCGCCCCATGATTCAGCAAATGTGTCAAGTTCCCCTCAAGATTCAGCAAACCATTATATGTTTTATGTGAATAGAATTCAACAACATGGCTCCATGCTTTCGGAACAGTCTAATTTTTCAGCATCTAAGTGTTGTAAGGGAGTGAGAAGGGTTGGGGGGGGGGAGTGGGTGTAAGTACAATAGACAAAAAGATGGACTGCGATATAACAATGTATAATAAACCCACTACTATGGCTTCAATACAAGCAGAAAGCACATTTCATGCTTCTTCCGGATTAGCAAAATGCAGCATTAAACCCTTCGAGACTTCTTAATGAAAAGGGAAGACTTAAACAGGCCCTCTTAAAAAAGGGACTCCCATTTTATACCTCAAAGTGACCTGGAAAACACTGTAAAGTTGCACAGTGTGAGGGGTAAGGTTGTAGAGGAGGGGAGATGGGATCTCTATGGACCATGTGGCCTTGTAAAGCCTGAGGAAGAGACATCCCAGAACCCAAGATACAGCAATGTGTCCTGCAGCATTCCACACATGGGGAAACGCTGCAAAATATTCAATGACTTAACATGTATACTCAGAGTTAGTAACGGAATCATCAAATGCCATTTCTTAATGTTGAACTAGCCTGATATCTCCATTACTTATTAGCATCCTCTGTCAGTCAGAATTAATATCTAACATTCATTCAGTCAACTGACCTTTGCACGTTTGGTACTGATTTCATATCCACATCTCGCACGCTGCCTAAGCACAAGAGATTCTGCAACCGCTGGAAGTCCAGAGCGACACACTTAAGATGCTGGAGGAACTCAGAAGGAATCTCAGTCCAAATCATCGTCTCTTTATTCCTCTTCATAGATGCTGTCTGACCTGCTGAATTCTGCCAGCATCTTGTGTGTGTTTTTTTCTTGAATATACTGCCTGTTGTTCAGCCATGATAGGCCTGCAACATACTTCCCCAGCTACAGATTGATTCATTATAGACCCTATTGGCTGAGGGTAAGAATAGCCTCATAGACCTCTTTGGAGCAGCTCAGTTGTCTTAGTCTATCACTAAAAGTGCCCTCTTTTCATGCACAGGGTGAGAAACATTGCCCAGAAATGCCAGGATTTTCCATCGGGTCCTTTATTTCACCACAGCCTCCAGTGCGTCCAGTTTGACTCTTATAACAGAGCCTGCTTTTCTAATCAGTTTACTGAGACTGTTGGCATCACCTGTGTTGATGCCACTGCCCCAGCACACGGCAACATAGAAAGTTGTACTGGCAACAACAGACTGGTGGAACATGTGAAGGAGAGGCCCACGTACTCCAAAGGACCTCAGTCTCCACAGGAGGCAGAGGCAACTCCAGCCCTTCTAGTACACAGCCTCTGTGTTGGTGCTCCACTCAAGCCTGTCATCCAGGTGCACCCCCAGGTACTAATGCTGTAGATCAATGATCTTTCATCAGAGTAGTTACCAACCTAAGCATTTTATCTGTTTCTAGCATCTTCGGGTTTAATTAGCCCATTTTAACACTTGATTCATTTCTCATTGCCTTCCATTATTTGTTGAAAAAAATTGCTCCATTTAACAGATCAAGTTAGATATACAGTGATTTCTATTCTCTGTTTTGAAGATTGAACTAGAATTTTACTGAAACAATGGCAGCCCACTGCTGAAGTACAATGGGTGTGCGACGGTAGCCCAGTGGTTAGTGCAATGCTATTACAACTCGGGGCATCCCTGAGTTTGGAGTACAATTCCAGAGTACAATGGGGGTGCTACGGTAGCCCAGCGGTTAGTGCAATGCTACTACAATTCGAGGCATCCTTGAGATTGGAGTACAATTCCGGAGTACAATGGGTGTGCTACGGTAGCCCAGCAGTTAGTGCAATGCTACTATAACTCGAGGCATCCTTGAGATTGGAGTACAATTCCGGTGCCATTCTGTAAGGAGTCTCTGTATGTCCTCCCCATGGAATGCTTGGGTTTTCCCGTCCTGCTCTGGTTTCCTCCCACAGTCCAAAGAAATGAATTGTAGGTGAATTGTCCCTTGATTAGGTTAGGGTTAATCATGGTTGTGGAGTTGCTGGAGCAGTGTGGCTGGCAGAGCCTATTCCACAAATCGCTAAATAATGAATTAACTATACTACTGAATAGTAACGATCACAAGGCTAATTTTAACTGCCAACCTGGCTTCGCTCTCTAAACTGGGCATCTTGCTGAACACATATTGTAGATGATCTTTAAGGCATGGGGAGCAGGGGACAACCATGAGGATGATTTAAGATACCCAATCATTTCCAATCAACTGGCTAGGTGTACAGGATGAGGAGAGGAGCAAACTTGATTTTGACCCTCTTTTTCTACCTCCAAGTGCACAATTGAATAGCCTGGTGGAACACATGTGTCGTGCAATAACAAAAGCTACTGGAAGAGTCAGAGAAGTCTGCCTGTCGCATGGAATTTCAATGGAGCAGGATTTAATACAGGTCTCCAAAGCAATGATAAAGCTTTCACTGGCTGGCGGGTTTAAGCCAGTGTAGTCATTTTTTAGGTAACTTAAACACTAGGATAATTTGCACAGGAACTAGAGGGAACCACACATTGCTGTAATCTGAGTATATACTGTAATTTCAAAGAGTGCTGACAGCAAATCTAGCAGGATTTTTCAAGAGGAAGTTGGATAAAATGTGGTACAGAAAGAATCGGGGTGTGAAATTTCCAAGAGCCACAAAGGTGGAACTGTTCAAGAATGCCTCTTTTCATGTGGTGAACAATGCCTCGAGGAGGAACAAAATGTAACGTGAAAGGAAACCGTCACGTCCTTCTTCTAAGGAACCTCAATAATCAGCAATCAGACAAATTGGCAGAACGGTTACACAAGTAGAATTATTTTTCAATACTTACTCAAATGAACATAGTAAATTTAGTGGAAGAACTTATTATCAGTTCTCAGGGTGTTTTTAGCCAAATAGAAACTTTGGGCTGATGATGATATATTTTACATGAATTAAAAACAGTCATATATCAATTCAATTCATGTTTAATTGTCACTTAACCGTATATGAATACTCATGAGTACAGCCAAATGAGACAGCGTTACTAAGGGGTCAAAGTGCAAAGTAAGCATCCACAAGATCACAATCACTACTTAATAAGAATCCCGAGGCCCACCTCCACCCTTCTATCCCATCCCCCCCCAATCCCCACAATGTCACAGCTTGATGTATGCAAATGAACAAACCCACATAGAATATCAGTAATATATACATAGATAGATAGTCCAGACCCCAGCTCTCTGATCTCAACTGTCGACTGGCCCCCGACGCCCCTAGGTGACACCACGAATATCACAATTCAAACTTAAATTCCATTAACTTTATAGTAATGTAAACGCAGCCAAACAAAATTATCAAGTGTTGATTTACATTCCCAAATATGTATAGTTAGTGATTGAATCGTGATTTCCTTGCTTTCCTGCTCAGAAGTACTCAGGAAATCTTTAGGGAGTGGTGTCTCAGGAAGACAGTGTCCATTACTAAGGACCCCCAGCACCCAGGGCATGCCCTTTTCTCACTGTTACCACCAGGTAGGAGGTACAGAAGTCCAAAGGCACACACTCAGTGATTCAGGAACAGCTTCTTTCCTCTGCCATCCGATTCCTAAATGAACATTGAACGCTTGAACACTACCTCACTTTTTTAATATATATTATTTCTGTTATTTCTGCTTTTTACACAATTTTTAATCTATTCAATATACATATAATATAATTGATTTCCTTATTTTTTCTTCTTAAGTATTACATTGGACTGCTGCTGCTAAGTTAACAAATTTCACGACACATGCCAGGTCAGGTGTCAGATCTCTCAGTGGGAGAGCATTTTGGAGATAGTGATCACAATTCTTCCTTTACCATAGCATTGGAGAGCGATAGGAACAGACAAGTTAGGAAAGTGCTTAATTGGAGTAAGGGAAAACTTGAGGCTATCAAGCAGGAAGCATAAATTGGGAACAGATGTTCTCAGGAAAATGTACAGAAGAAATCTGGCAAATGTTCAGGGCATTTTTGCATGGAGTTCTGCATAGGTAAATTTCAATGAGACAGGGAAAGGATGGTAGGGTACAGGAACTGTGGTGTACAAAGGCTGTTGTAAATCTAGTCAAGAAGAAAAGAAGAGCTTACGAAAGGTTCAAAAAACTAGGTAATGATAGAGATCTAGAAGATTATAAGGCTAGCAGGAAGGAGCTTAAGAAAGAAATTAGGAGAGTCAGAAGGGACGATGAGAAGGCCTTGGTGGAAACCCTCAAGACATTCTACAAGTATGTGAAGAGCAAGAGGATAAGACCTGAAAGAATAGGACCAATCAAGTGTGACACTGGAAAAGTGTGTATGGAACCAGAGAGATAGCAGAGGTATTTAATGAGTACTTTGCTTCAGTATTCACTACGGAAGAGGATCTTGGCAATTGTAGGGATGACTTACAGTGGACTGAAAAGCTTGAGCATCTAGATATTAAGAAAGTGGATGTGCTGGAGGTTTTGGAAAGCATCAGGTTGGATAAGTCACTGGGACTGGCCAAGATGTACCCTAGACTACTGTGGGAGGAGAGGGAGGAGATTGCTGAGCCTCTGGCAATGATCTTTGCATCATCAATGGGGACGGGAGAGGTTCTGGAGGATTGGAGGGTTGCGGATGTTGTTCCATTATTCAAGAAAGGGAGTAGAGATAGCCCAGCAAATTATAGACAATAGACAGTAGGTGCAGGAGTAGGCCATTTGGTCCTTCTAGCCAGCACCGCCATTCACTGTGATCATGGCTGATCATACACAATCAGTACCCCGTTCCTGCCCTCTCCCCATATCCCTTGACCCCGCTATCTATAAGAGCTCTATCTAAATCTCTCTTGAATGCATCCAGAGACTTGGCCTCCACTGCCTTCTGGGGCAGAGCATTCCACATATCCACCACTCTCTGGGTGAAAAAGTTTTTCCGCATCTCTGTTCGAAATGGCCTACCCCTTATTCTTAAACTGTGGCCTCTAGTTCTGGACTCACCCATCAGTGGGAACATGCTTCCTGCCTCCAGTGTGTCCAATCCCTTAATAATCTTATATGTTTCAATCAGATCCCCTCTCATCCTTCTAAATTCCAGTGTATACAAGCCCAGTCACTCTAATCTTTCAACATATGACAGTCCCGCCATTCCGGGAATTAACCTTGTGAACCTGTGCTTTACTTCCTCAATAGCAAGAATGTCCTTCCTCAAATTTGGAGACCAAAACTGCACACAATACTCCAGGTAGGGTCTCACCAGGGCCCTGTACTGCTGCAGAAGGACCTCTTTACTCCTATACTCAATTCCTCTTGTTATAAAGGCCAGCATGCCATTAGCTTTCTTCACTGCCTGCTGTACCTGCATGCTTGCTTTCATTGACTGATGTACAAGAACACCTAGAGCTCGTTGTGCTTCCCCTTTTCCTAACTTGACTCCATTTAGATAGTAATCTGCCTTCCTGTTCTTGCCACCAAAGTGGATAACCTTACATTTATCCACATTAAGCTGCATCTGCCATACATTTGCCCACTCACCCAACCTGTCCAAGTCACCCTGCATTCTCATAACATCCTCCTGACATTTCACACTACCACCCAGCTTTGTGTCATCAGCAAATTTGCTAATGTTACTTTTAATCCCTTCATCTAAATCATTAATGTATATTGTAAACAGCTGCGGTCCCAGTACCGAACCTTGTGGTACCCCACTGGTCACAGCCTGCCATTCCGGAAGGGACCCGTTAATCACTACTCTTTCATTTCCTGTCAGCCAGCCAATTTTCAATCCTCGTCAGTACTCTGCCCCCAATACCATGTGCCCTAATTTTACCCACTAATCTCCTATGTGGGACTTTATCAAAAGCTGGCTCTCCCTTGTCCATTTCCATGGTTACCAGTGAGTCTTACTTCAGGGGTTAGTAAGTTGATGGAGAAAATCCTGAGACACAGGATTTATGAACATTTCGAGAGGCAGAATATGATTAGGAATAGTCAGCATGGCTTCATTAAAGGCACGTCGTGCCTTACAAACCTGATTGAATTTTTTGAGGATGTGTCTAAACACATTGATGAAGGCAGAGCAATTGATGTAGTGTATATGGATTTCAGCAAGGCATTTGACAAGGTACCCCATGCAAGGCTTATTGAGAAAGTAAGGAGGCATGGGATCCAAGGGGACATTGCTTTGTGGATCCAGAACTGGCTTGCCCACAGAAGGCAGAGAGTGGATGTAGATGGGTCATATTCTGCATGGAGGTCGGTGAACAGTGGTATGCCTCAGGGATCTGTACTGGGACCCCTACTCTTTGTGATTTTTATAAATGACTTGGATGAAGAAGTGGAGGAATGGGTTAGTAAATTTGCTGATGACACAAAGGTTGGAGGTGTTGTGAATAGTGTGGTGGGCTGTCAGAGGTTACAGTGGGACATTGATAAGAAGCAAAGCTAGGCTGAGAAGTGGCAGATGGAGTTCAACCCAGATAAGTGTGAGGTGGTTCATTTTGGTAGGTCAAATATGATGACAGAATATAGTATTAATGTTAAGACTCTTGGCAGTGTAGAGGAGCAGAGGGATCTTGGGGTCCGAGTCCATAGGACACTCAAAGCAGCTGCACAGGTTGACTCTGTGGTTAAGAAAGCATATGATGCATTGGCCTTCATCAATCATGGGATTGAGTTTAGTAGCCGAGATGTAATGTTGCAGCTAAATTTGGACCCTGGTCAGAACCCAGTTGGAGTACTGTGCTCAGTTCTGGTCACCTCACTACAGGAAGGATGTGGAAACCATAGAAAGGATGCAGAGGAGATTTACAAGGATGTTGCCTGGATTGGGGAGCATGCCTTATGAGAATAGATTGAGTGAACTCGGCCTTTTTTCCTTGGAGCGACGGAGGATGAGAGGTGACCTGATAGAGGTGTATAAGATGATGAGAAGCATTGATCGTGTGGATAGTCAGAGGCTTTTTCCCAGGGCTGAAAGGGCCAACACAAAAGGGCACAGTTTTAAGGTGCTTTGAAGTAGGTACAGAGGAGGTGTCAGGGGTAAGTTTTTTACGCAGAGTGGTGAGTGTGTGGAATGGGCTGCGGGCAACGGTGGTGGAGGTGGATACGGTTGGGTCTTTTAAGAGACTCCTGGACAGCTACATGGAGCTCAGAAAAATAGAGGGCTATTGGAACTCCTGGGTAATTTTTTAAGATAAGGACATGTTCGGCACAGCTTTGTGGGCCGAGCTGTAGGTTTTCTATGTTTTCTATAATAAACCTGATTCTGATTCTGAGAATACGCAGTAGCATAGTGGTTAGCATGGTACTATTACAGCTTGAGGCATCAGAGTACAGAGTGCAATTCCAGTGTCCTCTGTATACAAGTCTGTACATTCCTTCCCATGAGTGTACATGTGTGTGTGTGTATTTCCTCCAGGTGTTCTGGTTTCCTCCCACAGTCCAAAGACATACTGGTTAGTAGGTTAATTGGCCATTGTAAATTGTCCTGAGCTTAGGCCAGGGCTAAATCGGTGGGTTGCTTAAAGTTCTGGTCGAGCCTGTTGGTGCCAGATCTATAAATAGAAATAAATAATTAAGTCATATGTTTTCCTCTCAGTGACCTCTCTACCAGCTCTTGAACATCAGCAGAGGATAGTAAATTTTTGCTCTCTTAATCTAACAGTTTCTAATGTCATACCGAAACTAAGGAGTTGGAAACACAGTGCAAGGCATCACAATCCTTGTGGAATAGTGAGTACCTCATGGATTGGAGATTTTGTGCTTTACTGAGTTCAAGAAAGGAACTCCTGGAGACAACAGCAGTCCACGCCAGAGAATTCTAATACAGATCCGCTTCTTGGATGTATATGAGAGAACTTTTCATTAACCATCACAGAGTTCCAACTCAATTTGCTAGAGCCCACAATGAATTTGAGGAAACGATCGACAATAGCAGAAAATATCTGAGAAGCAAGTGGAAGGATTATGATGCATACTCCACACACAAACGTTGTGTTTCAACCTCACAGACATGATTTTAGTGAACAGTCTTCATCTACAGTGCATTGCCTCGAAAGGGAGAAGCTGGAAGGTTAACACCAAAGAGCTGGGGTATGAGCCAATACGCTCAGTGTCCACCTTATTAGGTACCTCATGTATCCAATAAAGTGGCAACAGACTGTATGTTTATGGTTTTCTGCTACAGTAGCCCATCCACTTCAATGTTCAACGTATTGGGCATTCAGAGTGGGCTCTTCTGCACACCACTGTTGTAAAACATGATTATTTAAGTTACTGCACCTCCCTGTCAACTCGAACTTGTCTGGCCATTCTCCTCTGACTTCTTTCACTAACAAGGTGTCTTCACCCTCGAAACTGCCACTCACTGGAGGCTTTTTCTGCACCATACTCTGGAGACTGTAGAGTAGTGGTCGCCGACCCGTCGATCATGATTGACTGGTCAACCTTTGAGATTTTCCCAGCAGATCCCGAAAAAAAAAGAAAAATATATTTGCAAATACTGTTGAGAGATTGTTTTCGGGTTGTGGGGTTTTAGTTCCGTTCTTTCTGCCCAGTGCGCATGCGTGTAGTGCTCCCCGAACTGTACAATGTACTTCAGTGGTCCTCAACCACTGGGCCGCAAGGAAACGATATGAGTCAGCTGCATCTTTCCTCATTCCCTGTCACGCCCGCTGTGGAACTTGATCCTACGCGTGGTCATCAGTTGCCTAAACGCAGTGATACCCTTGCGCCAGTGTTCGCCTCACACGGCCAGCAAGAACCACCGAAGCTACTGGCCCGGAGCGCGGCCGGTGGGAAGTGCCGATGCTACTGGCCCGGAGCGCGGCCGGCGGGAAGTGCAGAAGGTACTGACCTGGAGCGCGGCCGGTGGGAAGTGCCGATGCTACTGGCCCGGAGCGCGGCCGGCGGGAAGTGCAGAAGGTACTGACCTGGAGCGCGGCCGGTGGGAAGTACAGTTGGCACTGACCTGGAGCACGGCCGGTGGGAAGTGCCGATGCTACTGGCCCGGAGCGCGGCCGGCGGGAAGTGCAGAAGGTACTGACCTGGAGCGCAGCCGGTGGGAAGTGCCGATGCTACTGGCCCGGAGCGCGGCCGGCGGGAAGTGCAGAAGGTACTGACCTGGAACACGGACAGGTGGGCACCGCCTCTGAACCTGTTTAGCACACCGAATGTTCGTGGGGAACCCGGTGCTAAAATATTCACAGACGACCTAATTCGGGCTCAGGGTTTCATAAGTAGCAGAGCAGCTACCTCGCTGCGATCTACTGAAACAAACTTTTGTCGGCTGATAGATCCTACAAAGGGGGCGACGCAGGCCTGTCACTCTTCTCCCTTGGTCGGTCACTCTCTCCGGACTGCACTGCCACGGCCCTGGTACCGGGACCTCCGGCCCTGACCTTGTCCTCTCACCCCACCCATGACCAGCTGCACCTGGCCAGGGTGTCTGGCAGTGGGCGGGCAGAGGATGGAGTTCGGGCCGGGAGGCTGTCTAATGAGGCAATGAAGCCTTCAAAACTGTTTCGGTATCTTAAGTCCAAGCACCCTGTACTTAAAGACAAACCCGCTGAGTTTCTTCAGCGGAAAAAACGTGAGCAGCACGGGGCAGCAGCAAAGTGCCGAGAGTCGCGAAAACTAAAACTAAATCGCAGTATAGACTGTACATAAGGAACCTGCTTTGAGTATCGCTGTATTCCCGTCGTGTTTAACATCCCCCCCCCCCCCCCCCCCCGTCGGCTGTACCCCTGGTGTTTGTGCATTACTGCTACTTCCGGGTTGCAGGGTTTTACTTCCGGTATTTTCTGCCCCACTGCACATGCGTGTAACTAATCAATCTGGGGTCAATCTCGCCTTTCACTAAAGCCAAGGTAGGGGATCTTAAGCTTAAAAAGGTTGGTGACCACTACTGTAGAGACCGTTTTGTGGGAAAATCCCAGAAGATCAGCAGTTTCAGAGATACTCAAACCACCCCCTCTGGCACCAACAATCATTCCATGGTCAAAGTCACTTAGATCACATTTCTCACCAGTCTGATATTTGGTCTGAGATCAGCTGAACCTCTTGGCCATGTCTGCATGCTTTTATGCTTTGAGGTGCTGCCACATGTTTGGCCAATTAGATATTTACATTAATGAGCAGGTGTACAAGAGTATCTAATAAAGCAGCCACTGAGTGTAAATCACTTTGTTAAAGGTGAGGCTCTGACATAATGTGCCAAATCACCCTTTTCTGTAACAACAAACGGAGTTGAAAACCTGCATCAGAATTTGATTTAATGTTCTGAGACTGAAATTTGCTGACTACACAAAGTTGGGGGTGTTGTGGATAGTGTGAACGGATGTCAGTGGTTGCAGTGGGGCATTGATAGGATGAAAAACTGGGCTGAGAAGTGGCAGATGGAGTTCAACCCAGATAAGTGTGAAGTGGTTCATTTTGGCAGGCCAAATTTGAAGACAGAATATAATAATAATGGTCAGACTCTTACCAGTGTGGAGGATCAATGAGATCTTGGGGTCCATGTCCATGGGACACTCAAAGCTGCTGCGCAGGTTGACAGTGTTGTTAAGAAGGTGTATGGTGTGATGGCTTTCATCAACTGTGGGATTGAGTTCAAGAGCCAAGAGGTAATGTTACAGCTGTATAAGACCTTAGTCAGACCCCCCTTGGAGTACTGTGCTCATTTCTGGTCACCTCACGACAGGAAGGATGTGGATACTATAGGGAGAGTGCAGAGGAGATTTACAAAGATGTTGCTGGATTGGGAGCATGCCTTATGAGAATAGATTGAGTGAACTTGGCCTTTTCTACTTGGAGCGCTGATGAGAGGTGACCTGGGAGAGGAATGTAAGATGATGAGGGGCATTGATTGTGTGGATAGCCAAAGGCTTTTTCCCGGGGCTGAAATGGCTAACACGAGGAGACGTAGTTTTAGGGTGCTAGGAAGTGGTTACAAGGGGGATGTCAGAGGTAAGTTTTTCTCACAGAGAGTGGTGGGTGTATGGAATGCACTGCCAGTGACTGTGGAAGAGGTGGATACAATAGAGTCTTTTAAGAGACTCTTAGATAGGTATGTGGAGCTTAGAAAAGTAGAGAGCTATGCAGTAGGGTAATTCTAGGCAGTTTCTAGAGTAGGTTACATGGTCGGCACAATACTGTGGGCCGAAGGGCCTGTAATGTGCTGTAGAATTCTATGTTCTATGTTCTATTCATTCCACATCTGCCCCCTTCCCTTCAGATGTAGCTTGACCTGCTAAGTTCCTCTAGTGAATTTTTGCTCAAGATTCCAGCGCCTGAAGCCTCTTGTCTTTCCACCGATCTCCTTCTGTACTCTCCAATTTAAACAACAGCATCCTTCTCAAGTGCCCAATGCAGTCCCAGACACTGTTATAAACTGCTAGTGTTGCTTAACAGGGGTCTGGCTAATGTTTCTGCCTGTGTCGGGATAAACTCTTGGGTGGCAATGAAAATTTGTGAATGCAGACAATTTCACCCATTTTACCATATCCATCCTGCAACAAATATCAGGTGTTTGCAATACTGAAAGGAATTTAGCATCTCAACAAAAAAAGGAGCCTTCATAAAACAGATGTCCCAAAACACTAGGTTAATATGAAACATGATATCTGTTGTCTTGCAAATAAAACAGAGAAGCTGAACAGAACAAACTCCCACAAACAAATGTTATAAGACAAATAGCAACGGATTTAATTATTGACCAGGCTATTGAGACAACTCACTTGTCCATTTGAATAGCTCAGAATCAGAGTCAAGATTATTCATAATTACAATATAATCAGGTTTATTCAAAATTAGGGTTATTGACATCGGAGGAAAAAACCGAAGGTCCATGAGCCATTTCTCACTGGGGGATCAGAGGTGGAGAGTGTCAGCAACTTCAAATTCCTCAGTGTTATCATTTCAGAGGACCTTTCCTGGACACAGCACTTAAGAGCAATAATGGAAAAAGCATGGCCTCTACTTCCTTAGAAGTTTGTGAAGATTCAGCATGATATCTGAAATTTAGTCAAACTTCTGTAGATGTGTGATGAAGAGTATATTGACTGGCTGCATCACAGCCTGGTATGGAAACACCAATACCCTTGAACAGAAAGCCTGACAAAAAGTAGTGGATATGGCCCAGTCCATCACAGGAAAGCCCCCCTCACCATTGAGGACGTCAACGTGAAGTGCTGTTGCAGGAAAGTAACATCCATCAACATGGACCTCCCGCTACCCAGGTCATGCTGACTTCCAGCTGCTACCATCAAGAAGAAGGTACAGGAGCTTCAAAACTCAAACCAACAGGTTCAGGAACAGTTGTTACACCTTAACCATCAGGCTCTTGAACCAGTGAGGATAACTTCACTCAACTTCACTTGCTCCATCACTGAACAATTCCCACAAGCTATGGGCCTTCGTCCTGACGAAGGGTCTCAGCCCAAAACATCGACAGTGCTTCTCCTTATAGATGCTGCCTGGCCTGCTGTGTTCAGCCAGCATTTAGTGTGCATTGTTTGAATTTCCAGCATCTCCAGATTTCCTCATGTTTGCCCACAAGCTATGGATTCACTTTTATCTCAAGTTCTCACCATTTATTGCTCAGTTATTTATTATTATTGTTTTTTTTCTTTTGCATTTGTAGTTTGTTGTCTTTTGCACATTGGTTGTCCATCCTGTTGGGTACAGTCTTCCATTGGTTCTATTAGGGTCCTTGGATTTATTGTGTATGCCCACAAGAAAGCAAATCTCAGGGTTGTATATGGTGACATATACAGCATGTACTTTGATAATAAATTTACTTTGAACTTTGAACTATCACAGTCTTACATGACACAAAATTTTGCTGGTTTGTGATAGCAGTACCACTCAAATACCAAAAAATACTGTAAATTACAAAACAAGTAAATAGCAAAAAAGGAATAATGTGGTGGTGTTTGGTGTGGTAGTTAACAGTGTTGTTCCTTTACCACTCAGTTAGCCATTTCCACAAGAGCAAGTTCACATATGGTACAAGCATTGTTATCATTAAAGCTCAGTTGAATATCCTGCAAGGCTGGTGTGTGATCTACATTATCTCTCAATATCAAACACAACACGGTTGAAGTGGTTGATTGTCAAAGAATTGGTACTACAGAGTACGTGAGATCCCCAGCAAGAAAGCATTTACTGTAAGACTGTTATTGTTTGCATGTATCTATGAAAAATACACACCTAAACTGCCTTTGCTGGTTGCTAATTGCATGCACTTCATGAGCTGAGAGCTGGCCAGGGTTGCTGGGCAATACCTTCAAGACTACACCCAACAGTGGATACATTGCAATAATCTGTGGCTCACTAGCCTGGGAAAGTGAACAGAGACACAGGTACAGCAGAGAAGTCAGTCAAGCTCTCAAGGAGAGAAAAGAAGTATTTTGTAGTCCAAATAAATAAAATAAACAAACAAACAAACAAACAGGAAAGTGGAGCAGTGCCTATATCTACTTAACTAATAAAGTCTGAGAGACATGTGATTTCTCTACACCAGGGTACTTCGAGAGATGGCGCACAGAGATTTAGGACTAAAGCAATCTCACTCAGGCTTCAGAAAAGCATCAAGTAAGTACACCGATATACTGCATGGGTGACAAAGCAGATGACATGTATGGGTGGATTAGGACTGACAGGTGCCCAGAGAGAGGAGTAGAAACAGCGCAGGACAAATTCAAAGAATATTTCACAGGAAAGCAAAATGAGATATATGAGAGGGCAAAGTTCAATTCCAGAAAACAGGAGCCAAATGAAAGTGTAAATGATTTCATCACAGCATTGTATGCCCTGACAGACAACTGTGCATATAGAAATCTGAGAGATGAGCTCAGTAGAGACTGGATTGTTGTTGGGCTACTGGATACCAGGTTGTCAGAGAGACTTCAGCTGCAGACGGATCTCAGATCAGAGAAAACTATTACTATGGTCAGGCTGAGTGAGAATGTTCGTCAGCAACAGGCAGAGCTCAGGCATGAAACGAAGCTGAGTTAAAGCTAGAAGCTGTATAGAAAGAAGGGTATAAACGAGGTGCAGTCAGAAAGACTACAGAAAGAGGGGACAGTAGAGCTTAGCTCAAACTAAACAGGCAAGTGAAACAAAGAACAGGTAAAAATGCCCAAGTGGATGAGATGAGGCACGTCTCTGTTCCATGTCAAAGTTCTGTCCTGCAAAAGAAGTGAAATGCCACCAATGCAATAGAGTTGGGCATTATAAAAGCCAGTGTCACTCAAAAACAGTTCTTCGGGAGGTCAAAGAAGACCATGATTCAGACGAAGAGAGGGCTTTCCTTGGGGCTCTAGATTCAAATAGACTAGGCTGGTGTACTGCGGTTCAGTTGCAAAATGAGTCAGCGACGTTCAAAATGGACACTGGGACAGATATCACAATCATCCCCGAATGTCTATTCACAAAGCTGGTGAAGAAAACAGGCATTACACTAAACCTAACAAAGAAACTGCTCACAGGACCAAGGAGACAAGCTCAGTGTGAAAGGAATGTTTACTACTTCCATCTGTAAAAATGAGAAGCATTTAAAAGAGGATGTCTATGTTGTTCAGAATCTCTTCTCACCACTTCTGGGATGACAGACCATTGAGAAGATGAACCTCATAGCAAAGTTGGATTCACTAAACAATGTTCAATGGCAGGAGAAGCACCCGGAGTTCTTCACAGGCCTGGGGGTACCAAAAGAAGAGTACAGTACCTTGTGCAACTGAGGCCAGGAGTGATGCCCTACCCTTTGACCACAACAAGCAGTATACCAGTCCCATTGATGAACAAGATCAAAGCTAAAATTGAGAGAATGGAGATGCCTGACATCATAACTAGCATGAATGGACTGGTGTATCGGCGTTGTTCCTGTTCCCAAGCTAGATGGCACAGTGAGGATCTGTGTTGATCTAATATAATTGAATAATGCAGTGAGGCCGGAGAAGTTTATTCTGCCCTCTGTTGAGCACACATTGGGTGCCGGGTGGAGCAAAATACTTCACCAAACTAGATGTAAATGCAGGGTTCTGACAGATCCGTTTAGCTCCTGAGTCACAGAAGCCCACAACTGTTATCGCCCCATATGGATGCAATGCCTTCAAGAGATTCCCTTCTGGCATGTCATCAGCCCCTGAACTCTTTCAGATGAGAATGAACCAAATTTTGGCGGGACTGGAAGGTATAGTCTGCCACATGGACAACATACTCATCTTCCAAGGCTCAAGTGAGGAACATGACAAAAGAGTGGAAGCTGCCTTGGAGAAACTGAAGCAGTCTGGAATCAACCGAACAAAAAGAAATGCAAATTTGCAGAGTTGGAGATGAAGTTCGTAGGCCACCAACTATCCTCAGAGAGAGTGCAACCAGATTCAAACAAACTGGCAGGAGCTCGGAACACAGAACAACCTAGGAATGCATCAGGGATTTGCAGTTTCTTTGGCATGGAAAACCAGCTGGGAAAGATCATTCCAGACCTGGAAGAAAAAACAAAGCCACTATGCGACTTCCTCTCTCAGAGAAATGTTTGGAGCTGGGGTGCACCACAGAATTCATTCTGATCACTTAAAGCAGAGTTTATTTCACTGCCGACATTGGCGTTCTTACATCTGAACAAAGCAAACAAGGTCTCAGCAGATGCCTCTTCCTTCGGCCAAGGGGAAGTTCTCATGCAACACTGCAGTGATGTATGGAAACCAGTAGCATATGCATCGTGAGCACTGACTCCTACTGAGCAAGTGTTACATCCAAATCAAAAAGGGGATGCTGGCTCTCATGCGGGTTTATGAAAGCTTCAGCTGCTGCCTGATAGGCACTAAATTCCTATTTGAAACAGACCACAAGCCACTTGTCAGCCTCCTGGGGTCAAAACACTTGGATGACTTACCTCTACATCTGCCAAGATCCAGGATGAGGCTTATGCAATACTGTTATGACATTGAACATGTCCCAGGCAAATCTTCCACAACACCAGACACTCTGTCGAGGATGTCCTGCAAAAGTGAGTGGATGGAAGCTGACTCTGCTTTGATGGAAGATACCAACATCTATTTAGCTCAGGTACGTGAAAGCGTTCCTGTATCACAAAGTAAACTGGATGAAATTCACGCTGAGTTGAAAAAGGACCAAATCTGCAGCAAAGTCATGGATGGCCAGCTCTTCCAAAAGGAGATCACAAACTCCGACCTTACTGGCTTGAAAGAGACACACTCACCATTCTTGATGGTTTGCTGCAAAAGGCCTCCAGACTTATCATCCCCGACTCTATGCACATCACCATCATCAGTCAAATCCACTAAGAACATTAAGGCATCAAAACCTGTTGTTGAGCAGCAAGGCAGTCCATGTGGTGGCCTGGTCTGAGCGCACAGCTGGGAGATTATGTAAAGCCATGTGAAACATGCAGAAAACTGCACAAAAACCATGCTGAACCTCCCTGTCCCACCAAATTCACAGACTTTCCACGGCAAATAGCAGGCACAGATATTTTTGAGCTGAAAAGAGAGAAATGTACTCTCACAGAAAGTTGAGGGGTCTAAGCTGTCCTTTACACCCTCAGCAACAGTTATTTAGCACCTCAACAGTTATTTAGCACTCAACGTGGAATACCGGAGACACTTCTGTCAGACAATAGTCCACAATTCAGCTGCAGAGAATTCAAAGCCTTTGCTAGGAACTATGAATTCAAACACCAGACAAGCAGTCCACAGTACCCAAGCAGTGCAAACTGTTAAAAGTCTTCTACTGAAGGCAATTGATCACTGCAAGGCACTGCTAGTTTATAGTGAAGTGTCGCCTCACGTGGAAGGAATGCTCGGGGCCTTGAATGCGTAGGATTTATCCTTGCAAGCAAAGCAAGTGCCATACTTGTCCCTACACCTGCTCCCTCACTACCTTTCAGGGTCCTAACAAAGTCTGTTGGGGGTATCTACTGTATCCAATGCTCTCGGCGTGGCCTCCTGTACATCAGTGTGACCTGACATAGATGGGGGATCACTTCACCAAGCCTCTACGCTCTGTCTGCCAGAAAAAGCAGGATCTCCCATTGGCCACCCACTTTAATTCCACTTCCCATTCCGACATGTCAGTCCACGGCCTCCACTACTGCCGCAATGAGGCCACACTCAGGTTGGAGGAGCAACACCTTGTATTTCGTCTGGGTAGCCTCCAACCTGATGATATGAACATCAATTTCTCGAGCTTCTGGTAAATGCTCCCCCACATCTCCTTCACCATTCCCATTCCCGTTTCTCTATCTCACCTCATCTTACCTGCCTATCACCTCCCCCTGGTGCTCTTGCCCCTTCCCTTTCTTCCATGGTCTTCTACCCTCTCCTATCAGATTCTCCCTTCCTCCAGCCCTTTGTCTGTTTCACCTATCAACTTCCCTACTCTTTACTTCATCCCCCCCTCCCAGTTTCACCCATCTCCTACCACCTTGTACTTCTTCCTCCCCTCCCTCCACCTTCTTGCTCTGACTTCTCTTTCTTTTTCCAGTCCTGATGAAGGGCCTTGGCCTGAAACATCGACCGTTTACTCTTTTCCATAGATGCTGCCTGACCTGCTGAGTTCCTCCTGCATTTTGTGCATAATGTTGGCAATTCTATTTAAGTTTATGTACGGAGCATATGTTACGAGCTATGGGTAAAGTGAACAGAATCACTTAATTTCAATGACTATAATTTCTATATAGACAAGTTATACCTAGTTATTATTTCTTTCCAAGAAGCGGGGCTATACTGGTAGCTAATAACGGTAATCCTATGCTATTCAGTTAGCCATTCCTGCCTGGGAGGAGTTAAAAATTTGTACCAACAGTATTATTAATAAAGTTCAGTTCCTGCAAGGTTGGCACCCTGTTGTCCCTCAATATCAAACACAGCAATGTTCATGGGCCATTAAAGAATACGATGTTGGAGTGGAAAAGGCTGTTTCTAAATCATTGAATGTAGGTTATCAGACTCCTTAACCTCATCCCTGACAGTAATAATGGGAAGAGGGCATTCCCCACGGGTGAGGTCCCTAATGATGGACACTACCTTCTTGTCTCTTTAAGATATCTTTGATGAAAGAGAGGGTTTATTATATTTTTATTTATTTAGAGACACAGCCCGGAAAAGGCCCTTCCAGCCCAATGAGCCGCATTACCCAACAACCCACCAATTTAATGCCAGCCTAATCAATTTACAATGCCCAGTGAACCTACTAACCGGTAGTATCAGGTTGTTTCGATGATGGAGTGGCATGAATCTGCAACTCTCTGCACCCTTTTGCAAATTTACCAACCCATCCCTCCATTTCCTCATCCAGGTCATTTATAAAAATCATGAAGAGTAAGGGTCCCAGAACAGATCCCTGAGGCACACCACTGGTCACCAACCTCCATTCAGAATACAACCCCTTAACAACCACTCTTTGCCTTCTGTGGGAAAGCCAGTTCTGGATCCACAAAGCAATGTCCCCTTGGGTCCCATGCCTCCTTACTTTCTCAATAAGCCTTGGGGTACCTTGTCAAATGCCTTGCTGAAATACACATATAGTACACTACATCTACTGATCTACCTCCATCAATGTGTTTAGTCACATTCTCATAAATTCAATCAGGCTTGTAAGACATGACCTGCCTTTGACAAAGCCATACTGACTATTCCTAACCATATTCTGATCTTGGCTAAGTTTTGTCATCAGAGCCACTTATGATCTCCTACCAACACCTCAAAACCTGAACCAGTGGTGGGGAGAAGACCCCACTCACTCTCTTTGTCAAGCACCTGGATCACTAAGGCACATTTTAACAGGATGCACTATGAGCCTCAGCCAGGAGCGGTACACTTGGCGGCATAACCAAGTTCTCAGACAGCTGGCATCAAGCTTGGAACAGAGCCAAACCACCATAAATGGTCTCCCACAAACATTGGCAGGAAATATCCACATTATACGATTTGTACCGGCAGGCCAACCTCCGGAGCACCAAGTCACATCAAAGGATATAAGCATTCTGCATATGTTGCTTGTGATTGGAAAATGGACGTGGACTTGGAGAAGAAGCTTGTGTTTCCCCCAGACATTGCGGCTACACCACTCCGGCCAGACATAGTCCTGTGGTCCACAACAGCCAAGCTGGCAAATGTTGTGGAATTGACAGTACCATGGGAAGATGGCATTGAAGAAGCTTATGAGGGGAAAAAGACCAAGTACTCTGAACTGGCAACTGAAGCTGCTCAGAATGGCTGGAATACCAAGATTTTCCCTGTAGAAGTGGGATGCAGGGGATTCATTGTTACATTGTGGTGAACTACACATACCTGTCTGGACTCGCCCCCTGCTGACTGCTCCTGTGGCTGCTCCCACAGACCCCTGTATAAAGGCGATTGGAGGTACTGCTCCTCCCTCAGTCTCCAGGATGTTGTATGGTGGTCTCTTGCTGCTGACTGCTCTCTTCCAGTGAATAAACGCCTATATCTCACCTCACGTCTTCGAGAGTTATTGATGGTGCATCATACATCTATGACCAGTCTATTGAAGAAGATGGGGGTGAGGGGTGTCTCCCTCCAACAAGCAATCAAGTCCTTGTCAAACGCAGCAGAGGAAAGCAGGAATTGGATTTGGATTAAAAGGAAAGACAACAACTTGCCTGCAAGATGAAGATAGGAGGGTACAGAACTGAGGGGCGTGTATCTGGGACGCCAGGTAGCACCGTTGAGCCCTCTGGAGACATTGTGGGCTTATCAACAAAACGTCAAAGAAGGAGGGTGCCCACCTGATGACCTTGATGACATAGCTACCCTCCTTGTTACCACTCCAAGCCACTGCCAACATCAAGAGTGCCCACTTAATCATTGGGATTGAAACATCAAGTCCTAGTAACTCTACATAGCTGTACTGACTCTCCAAATATTCATAAATTCTGCCTCTCAGAATCTTCTCCTTTAACTTACCAACCACTGAAGTAAGACTCACTGGTCTATAATTTGCTGGGCTATCTCTACTTCCTTTCTTGAATAAGGGAACAATATCTGCAACCCTCCAGCCCTCCGGAACCTCTCCCATCCCCACTGATGATAAAAAGATCATCATCAGAGGCTCAGCAGTCTCCTCCCTCGCCTCCCACAGTAGCCTGGGGTACATCCCATCCAGTCCCAGTGACTTATCCAACTTGATGCTTTCCAAGAGCTCCTGCACATCCTCTTTCTTAATATCTACATGCTCAAACTTTTCAGTCCACTGCAAGTTATCCCTAAAATCACCAAGATGCTTTTCTGTAGTGAATACTGAAGCAAAGTACTCATTAAGTACTTCCGCTACCTCGTCCATTTCCATACTCATTTTTCCACTGTCACACTTGATTGGTCCTATTCTGTCATGTCATATCCTCTTGCTCTTAACATACTTGTAGAATGTCTTGGGGGTTCCCTTAATCCTGCTTGCCAAAGCCTTCTCATGGCCCTTTCTGGCTCTCCTAATTTCATTCTTAAGCTCCTTCATGCTAGCCTTATAATTTTGAAGATTGCTATCATTACCTGGTTTTTTGAATCTTTCATAAGCTTTTCTTTTCTTCTTGACTAGATTTTCAACTGCCTTTGTACACCACAGTTCCTGTACCCCACCATCCTTTCCCTGTCTTATTGGAACGTACCTTTGCAGAATGCCATGCAAATATCCCCTGGACATTTGCCACATTTCTTCCGTACATTTCCCTGAGAACATCTGTTCCTAATTTATGCTTCAAGTTCCTGTCTGATAGCTTTATAGTTCCATTTACTCCAATTAAATGCTTTCCTAACTTGCCTGTTCCTATCTCTTTCCAATGCTATGGTAAAGGAGATAGAAGCAACAGACACAAAATGCTGGTGGAATGCAGCAGGCCAGGCAGCATCTATAGGAAGAAGTACAGTCGACGTTTCAGACCAAGACCCTTCATCAGGACTAACTGAAAGAAGAGATAGTAAGAGATTTGAAAGTGGGAGGGGGAGGGGGAGATCCGAAATGATAGGAGAGGACAGGAGGAGGAGGGATGAAACTAAGAGCTGATTAGCAAAAGGGATACAGAGCTGGAGAAGAGGGAGGATCATTGGATGGGAGGCCTGGGGAGAAAGAAAGGGGTAGGGGAGCACCAATGGGAGATGGAGAGCAGGCAAGGAGTGATTGTGAGAGGGGCAGAGAGAGAGAAAAAAGAAGAGGGAAAATAATTAATTAATAGATAGATAGATAAATAAGGAATAGGGTAAGAAGGGGCGGGGACATTAACGGAAGTTAGAGAAATCAATGTTCATGCCATCAGGTTGGAGGCTACCCAGACAGTATATAAGATGTTGTTCCTCCAACCTGAGTGTGGCTTCAACTTGACAGTAGAGGAGGCCATGGATTGGCATATCAGAATGGGAATGGGATGTGGAATTAAAATGTGTGGCCACTGGGAGATCCTGCTTTCTCTGGCGGACAGAGCGTAGGTGTTCAGCGAAACGGTCTCCCAGTCTGCGCTGGGTCTCACCAATATATAAAAGGCCACACCGGGAGCACCAGATGCAATATATCATACCAGCCGACTCACAGGTGAAGTGTCGCCTCACCTGGAAGGACTGTCTGGGGCCCTGAATGGTGGTGAGGGAGGAAGTATAAAGGCGCGTGTAGCACTTGTTCTGCTTATAAGGATAAGTACCAGGAAGGGGGGGGGGGAACAAATGGACAAGGGAATCATGTAAGGAGCAATCCCTGTGGAAAGCAAAAAGAGGGGGTGAGGGAAAGATGTGCTTGGTGGTGGGATCCTGTTGGAGGTGGCGTAAGTTACGGAGAATTGTACGTTGGACCCGGAAGCTGGTAGAGTGATAGGTGAGGACAAGGGGAACTCTATCCCAAGTGGGATGGCAGATGTGCGTGAAATGGGAGAGATACGTTTGAGAGCAGAGTTGATGGTGGAGGAAGGGAAGCCCCTTCCTTTAAAAAAGAAGACATCTCCTTCGTCCTGGAATGAAAAGCCTCACCCTGAGAGCAGATGAGGTGGAGACGGAGGAATTGCAAGAAGGAGATGGCATTTTTGCAAGAGACAGGTTGGGAAGAGGAATAGTCCAGGTAGCTATGAGAGTCCGTAGGCTTATAGTAGACATCAAGAGATTGTGATCAATATCTCTAAAATGTACTCCCACTGAGAGACCTGACACCTGACCAGGTTCATTTCCCAATACCAGATCAAGTACTGCCTCTCTTCTTGTAGGTTTATCTACATATTGTGTCAAGAAACCTTCTTTTACACAGATAACAAACTCCACCCCATCTAAACCCTTCGCTCTAGGAAGATACCGATCAATTTTGGGGAAATTAAAATCCCCCATCACTACAACCCTGTTATTACTGCACAGCTCCAGAAGCTGTCTCCCTATCAGCTCCTCTTTGTGATTCTTTATGAATGACCTGGATGAGGAAAAGGAGGGATGTGTTAGTAAATTTTCCGATGACATTAAATTTGGAGGTGTTGTGGATAGTGTGGAGGGCTTTCAGAGGTTACAGCGGGACATTGATAGGATGCAAAACTGGGCTGAGAGGTGGCAGATGTAATTCAACCCAGACAAGTGTGAGGTGGTTTATTTTGGTAGGTCAAATATGATGGCAGAATATAGTATTAATGGTAAGACTCTTGGCAGTGTGGAGGATCAGAGTGATCTTGGGGTCTGAGTCCATAGGACACTCAAAGCTACTGTGCAGGTTGACTATGTGGTTAAGAAAACATGTGGTGCATTGGCCTTCATCAACCATGGGATTGAGTTCAAGAGCCAGGAGGTAATGTTACAGCTATACCGGACCCTGGTCAGACCTCACTTGGAGTACTGTGCTCAGTTCTGGACACCTCACTACAGGAAGGATGTGGAATCCATAGAAAGGGTACAGAGGAGATTTACAAGGATGTTGCCTGGATTGGGGAGCTTGCCTTATGAGAATAGGTTGAGTGAACTTGGCCTTTTCTCCTTGGAGCGACGGAGGATGAGAGGTGACCTGATGGAGGTGTACAAGATGATGAAGGTTTGATTGTGTGGATTGCCAAAGGCTTTCTCCCAGGGCCGAAATGGCTAACACTAGGAGACATAGTTTTAAGGTGCTAGGAAGTAGGTACAAGGGGGATGTCAGAGGTGAATTTTTCATACAGAGAGTAGTGGGTGCATGGAATACACTGCCAGTGACGGTGGTAGAGGTGGATACAATAGGGTCTTTTAAGAGACTCTTAGATATGTACATGGAGCTTAGAAAAATAGAGAGATATGCAGTTTGGAAACTCTAGGCAGTTTCTAGAGTAGATTACATGGTCAGCACAATATTGTGGGCCGAAGGGCCTGTAGTGTGCTGTAGATTTCTATGTGGAGTTTTTACAGGCACAAAACATGTAAAAGGGATCACAATATCATGTGACTTTCAAAAGTGTTTAATTTATTGCATTGAGGAATTGGGTTGTAATCATGTTTGAAAGGACCTGTGTGTTCACGTACACAAAGCAAAGATAAAATGGATGCAAGACTATTAGCGAATGATTGAAATGCAAGACTAAGAATATCTGGTGATTGCATTAGGAGTCTGCCAAACCATACCGGCAGTATACAGTTTTGATCTCCTAGGAAAGGATATGCTTGCCCTAGTGGGAGTGCAGTGACATTTTGTTATATTATTTGCATGAATGACTGGTAATCTGAATGAGAAGACTGAGGAGAGTAGGTCTGAATTCTCCAGAGTTTAAAAGATTCAAATTTGACCCTATTGAAACTTTAAAATTTCTCACAAAGCTCCACAAGCTGAATGCAGGGAAGGTTTTTTCCCTTCATGAGGAATCTACAATCATGGGCCAGAGTCTCAGAATAAGGGGTAGGCTGTTTAGGAGTGAGATAAAGAGAAATTCTTTCACTCAAGGGTAGTGAGTATCTGGAATTCTCAGCTAGGCTGTGGAGGCTCAGATGATGTCCATTTGAAACAGAGATAATTTTTTTTTCATTAAGGAACTCAAGGGAGATGATCTTGGAACAGATGATCTTCCTGAGGAATGGAGTAGCAAGCTTGAAGAGTTGGATAAATTACACCTATTCCTATTTCTTATATTCTGCAGAACTTTCCGGCTCAGAGACAGAATTACCACAATGCGTTTAACTACTACATAATATTTTAATTTTCATTCTTATATTTTTCAGTCTCCCAGCTTCTTTATCGCTCTTCCTTTGCTTAAAAAGCTTCAGATATATCTGCGTCTGTCCTCCTTCTCCCCAATCCTTGTTGTCTCATTAAATCAGTGATCTATACTGCAAGGCCCATGAGACGGAGGCAGCTTCTGCTGATCCAGTGTGTCACTCCTACAGGAGCCAAAGGCTGGAGCATAGCAAACAGGGCCAAATGTGCTAGCAGAGTGTAAGAACAACGAAAAGTGTACCATTGGAGTGTGGTAGTATCAGGGTAGGGCTTGCAGGTGTGGCGCTATGATATGGGGTCAGCAGGCAGGCGGACTGCAGGGGACAGATGTGTGGACAGTCCCTGCTGGAGGTGAGGCCGCAAGTGCAGTGAGAGGCCTGTGCAATAGCACTAAATGACGCTTGAAGGAGAAACAGATTGGGACTGTTCATGAGTGGAAAACCATAGTAAAGAGGTTGATGAGGATCCAAAAGATGGAGGTAAGGAGTTTAGCTTCCTTATAAGTTACCCAGGTCAGTGCTGAGGTTTAAGACCATGATGCAACAGACAATATGATCTAAATTCTCTCTCATGACCCTAAGGTTCAAGATCAAGGTCAATTGTCATTCAACTATAAATATGCCTGAATGAAACATCATTATTCCAGGGCCAAGGTGCAATACACAGTACCAACAGTCACACAGAGCTCAAGGCACATGTAGCACCTATACAATAGCAAGCATGTATAAGGTATCATTAAATACAGGCATACAAAAAAATATACAGTTCAAGACCCTGAGTTCATGCATGGTGCAGGAGTCTGCAGTTGAACACAATACAGCTTGTCTTCTGCCAAGCAAACACTGGAGGGCAGCACTGATTCCAGCTTGGTCACCATTCCACTCTGCCTCCAGTGGAGTACCACGACCCTGACACCTCTCTCCTGGGCGACTGTCAACAGGCGGCACCAGTCTAGTCCTCACTGCGACTGAGGCCGTGCAATTACCCCATCGTCCACCCCTGCTGTCCGCCAGTAGATAATGGATCAGACTTGCAGAATTCCACAATAACAAGGTCCACAGTCTTGTGATCGCAAAAAAAGTGACCAAGATGATTGCTCACTTGTTAGTCTTCACACTGTCTTCATGCACTGATTCCTCCAACGCCTGTCTAACATATGCACTTTCACCAGCAATGAGCAGCTCACTGATGGGGTAGACCTGCAGTTATTTAAGTTCTTATTGCTCAGCAGGGTCTTGTGATCATGAAAAAAATACATTTGAAAAGGACAAATGTTCTTTGGTTCTTTGGTTGACCCCATAGAAGCTGCTGCAAACAAACACTCCGCCACTTTACCGGAAGACTAGAACTAGATATGCACGGTATTATCCAGTTCCTCTGACAGTGGTGTTGCTTGGTTACAAGAGTAATTTGAATATTTGGTATGGAGGGACCACAGCACTGGATCAGAAAAAAGCTACAGAGGCTTGTAGACTCATCCAGCTCCATCATGGGCACTAGCCACCCCATCATTGAGGGCATTTTCAAAAAGCAATGCCTCAAAAATGTCACAGGCAACAGAAAATCTGCAAATGCTGGAAATCCAAGCAACACACACAAAGTGCTGGAGGAACTCAGCAGGCCAGGTAGCATCAATGGAAAAGAGTACAGATGACGTTTTGGGCCAAGACCCTTTATCAGGACTCAAAAATGTGGCATCCATCATGAAGGACTCCTACCACATTGGGTATGCCCTCTTCTCATTATTATCATCAGAGCAGAGATACAGGAGCCTGAAAACACACACTGAACAGTTCAGTAATAGTTTCTGAATGGACAATAAATCCATGAACAGTACCTCATGACTTTTTGCTCTTTTTGAACTATATATATATATATATATAATCACAATGTACATATATATTTCATTGCATCCTGCCCATTAGTCACCTGCTGCCCATGCCCATGTGTTACCTCCAACACTGCGGCTTCCTTCCTTACAGCTTAACCTTTGCTGAAACATTTGGTGAAGACCTTTTGGAAGCCCAAATTCAGCTATTGGCTCCTCAACCCATTTTGTTCCACTTCCCCTAAAAGTAAAATAAAGCCATGCTCTTTCTATTTGATTAGATTATGCTTTTCCAAATATAATGCTATTACTTTCTTACTTATTATGTACTTTCTTATCAATCAATACTAACATTTTTCTAACAACAGCTATGGGCTAGTTGACTGGCTGTTACCTGTTTTTTGTCTCCCTCCATTTTGATGGGTGTGTCACACTGGCATTTTTCCCATCCTCCGGCACTGATCCAGAATCTAAAGAATTTTGAAATATTAAACTAATGAATCCATTATGCGTTAACTTATCCAATCTGATCCTCATACATGTCTTTTATTTCTCTCAGCATGTTTCCTTTAATTTCACACTGCCATTTGTCAGTTAATCATTTCCTGAATTAATTTGATCTCTCGACAGTTCACATTTTTTCCTATTTCTTTTAATTTCCTCAGTGAAATTACTCATATGCAATATCTTCAGATGCCAATGAAGGTCAAAGGATGATTTTCCATTTAGCTGATGGTCAAAGCCCATTGGCTGGGTGACTTCCAAGGAATGTTATATATAGGCTAAGAGAAGGTCTGACAGGAAGAATATGGAAAGATGCCAACCACTTTAGCAAAGCAGGTAGAAAAGTGGAATTTCTGGTGAGAAATTGTAGTGTTGACTTTCAGAAGGATCTTCATACTTTTGCACACAAATCATTGAAAGCTAAGATACAAGTGTCACAACCAATTTGGAAGAATGCGCATTGTCTATTTCTGCACGAGGATTTCAGTACAAAAGTAAAATCATTGAACCATGGGATCCTACTGAGATCTCACCTGGGCTAAATCACTACTCAAGGGAAGATATACATCTAAAAAATCAATTCATTGTTTGATTCCTAGCATTAGAATAGTGGGGGCAGTGGGGGGGGGGGAGGTGGAAGAAGAGGTCAGTGTCCCCTGTAGAAAATTAAGCAGACTGAATCTATTAAAGTTTGGAAGACTGAAAAGCAAAACAATGTTTTCAATTATACATTCAAGGGTTGGTGGCCAGCAATTATTTTTTTGTCCATCCTTAACTGCCGGCTGAGCTGCTGAGCTGCCTTCCTGAACCACTGCAGTCCCTGAGGTGTGCATATGCCAACAATGCTGTTAGACTGCAAGTTTCAGGACATTTATCCAGTGATGGTGAAAGACCGATGGTTTATTCCCAAGTCAGGATGGAGTGTGGCTTTGAGAGCATCTTCCAGGTAGTGGTGTTCCCATGGCTTTGCTACCCTTGTCCTTCCAGTTGGCAGAAGCACTGGCTTGGATGCTGTTGTTTCGTTGAGTTGCCAAAGTGCATCTTGTAGATGCTACAGATTGCTGCTACCATGCATTGGTAGTGGAGTGAATGAATGCTGGTGGGTGGGTTACTGTGCAAAAGTTTTAGGCACATATATACATAGCTAGGGTGGCTCAGACTTTTGCACAGCACTGTAGTAATTTTATGTATTGCACTGTACTACCAAAAATAAGCG
Organism: Hypanus sabinus; assembly: GCF_030144855.1. NCBI lineage: Eukaryota > Metazoa > Chordata > Chondrichthyes > Myliobatiformes > Dasyatidae > Hypanus > Hypanus sabinus. The sequence goes on from NC_082713.1 coordinate 126,759,809, forward strand.
AATTATGACATGTGTGAGTGATGATAAACCTGATTCTGTTATGGCTCTCTAATGTGGACTGCAGGTGGGAAAGGGGCAAGGGAGGAGAATCATGGTTGGGAAAAGAGGAAGGGAGGGGGAGGGAGTTGGAAGCACCAGAGGAGACATTCTGTAACGATCAATAAAACAATTATTTAGAATCAAAGTACCTTACCTGGTGTCTCAGGGCTGGGTGTGTCTGCACCCGCACCACCCCCAGCCTCTGGCACCTGTCCAATGACCCTACCCCATGCACTCCACCCTCACCATTCCCTGCAATCTTTGCTCCTGCCTGTTTTACAAACTCGCTTTCTGTCCTCCATCAGCAAATGTGCAAAAGTCTTATGCACCCTAGGTGTATACATGCAGAAGATGTTTACACAGTTCTGTGTGTGCTGCACAGTTTTGCGATCTTTGAGTGCTGTCAAAGCTGCACTCACCCAGGCCAGTGGGGAGTGCTTCATCAAACTCCAGACTTGCAAATAGTAAACAGAATTGGAGAATTCAGAGGCAAGTTACTCATCACAGGATTCCCAGACTCTTATCTGCTCTTGTAACTACACGTATATGTGGCTATTCCAGTCCAGTTGTCCAGCAACAGTAATCCCCCACAAGGGATTTCTAACGAGGCATGCAACAATTGTAATCATGTCAGGAGTTTATCTAGTGGTTGATTATTTCATACATACTGAGATACAGTGAAAAGCGTTTTTAGTGTGAGTGCTATTGGATTGATTGAGTTGTATACACCCAGATAGTAAACCAAAACAGAATATAGAACATAATGTTGTCATTACAGATTAAGTGCAGTGCAGATAACAAATAAAGTGCAAGGTTCAGGACAACGCACTGTAGATCAAGAGTATTTTTTGAAAGAAGTGTGTGACAGGTCTATTCAAGAGTCTGATCACAGTAGTATAGAATCTGATCTCAAATCTGGTGGTCATGTTCTCTAGCTTTTGCACCCTGAGAGGAAGAGAGAGAATGCATGGGGTGAGGTAGACCTTGATCATGTTTGCTACTTTCCCAAGTTGCAGGAATTGCAGACGGTGCCAATGGAGAGTGTGATACTGGATTTTCACTTGTGGAACTTTGAAACTGCCCACCATTAATGTAGCAAATGATACACTAGACAACAAATTTTTACGTAAGTGTTACTTCCTCAGAATTTTTGTTTGGTTATGATAGACCGTTTGAAGCTGAACACAAATATAATTTCAGATTACTTGTATCACGTAGGAATTTAGACAAGCAAGAAGTTAACTTTTATTGAATATAATGTGTTTAATTGTATAATGGTGCTGATGCTTTGTAATAGCTCAACTAAGCTAAGAATGTTTTGTTGATGATTTTCATTTGTCTCAGTGTCTGAGGCTTCGCTCTTAAGTGTCCAACAATAATCAGCCACATTGATGGATTCCTGTTCCCTGATATCGTTGCAACATGACCACAAAGTCCTGGTGAAACCTTTCACCATGCTTGTCACCATCAATGCTAAGATTGGAAGGAAGAAATCTAGCTGGGAATGCAGAAAATGAATCTTTAGTGACATGTTGAACTTCATGGTTTTTCATGCTTGAAACAGGCTGTCAACCAGCTGCACCCAGTTTGCTGCTCCACAGTTGCCAAGAAAATTTTCAGCAGCATCCTTGAATGCCTTCCATGTAAGTTTTCTCAGGTCCCACTAGAAATTCTTTGAATTCCCTGTCATGATGACCTGTTTAATTTGTGGGCCAACAGAAATGCCTTCCTTTATCTTGGCATCAGCAATTTTGGCTTGATTTATGAACTAAAATAACAAATATAGGTGTCTGCAAAAAATGGTGTGTGATAGGGAAATTCCATGGTGACTTTTGTGATCAGCAACCCAAAGTTAATCAGATACACCCAAAGGTATCCAGGAAGCAAAATCTTTGTTGTCGATTGTTATTTGCCACTTACCAGCTGGATCTGATCATAGTGCAAGTCTTGGTGCGTTTTGATGTGGACTGCCTCATTATGAGTGGTGAATGGTGTCCAACATGGTGAAAACATCTCACCTTGCTGAACGCCTGTCATTAATGAACCATCTGAAGATGTTTAGTCCGTAAAAAAAGAAAATGCCTGCAAGGTTTTAAAGAGTAGATGTCAGGTTAACAGTTCCCCTGATTTTATCCAGAGTGTAGGATCACAGCCTCACAGGCTTGGAAATTCAACACTGAAATGAGGAGAAATCTCCTCAATCACATGTTCAACCTAAGAGGGATATGGAGATCAGTAGAAGTATTTTCAAGGCAGAGACTGATACAGATACACTTTTGAACATTGATCGAATCAGGAGGTAGTACAGGAAGTGCCAAAGCCAAAGAAGTAAAAGATCACTGTATAATGGAGTAGGGCCAATTCTGAATATACTGCACGTACACTCAGTTGCCACTCTTTTGGGTACATCTGTACATCTGCCCGTTAACGCAAATATTAAATCAGCCAATCACGTGGCAGCAATTCAATGCATAAAAGCATGCAGACATGATCAAGAGGTTCGGCTGTTGTTCAGACCAAACACCAGAATAGTGTGATCAAAGTGACTTTGACCATGGAATGATTGCTGGTGCCAGACGGGGTGGTTTGATTATCTCAGAAACTGCTGATCCCTTGAGATTTGTATGCAAAACAGTCTCTATGGTTTATAGAGAATGTTGTGAAAAAGAAAAAAGAAGGATACGAACGGCAGTTCTGTGGATGAAAATGCCTCGTTAACGAGGAGGTCAAATGAGATTGGCCTGACTGGTTCAAGCTGACAGGAAGGCAACAGTATCTCAAAAAACCACATGTTACAACAGTGGTACGCAGAAGAGCATCTCTGAACGGACAGTACATCAAGCTTTGAGTGGATGGTCTGGAGCTACAGAAGACCACAAACATCCACTCAAGGGCCACTTTAGTAGGTGCAGGAGGTTTCTAATAAAGACGCCATTGAGTGTAGTCTGTGGGTTTTATTTTTCCAGATTTCCTACCCTGATTAATTTTTAAAATATACATCAGAAGATTTCCATTGGATTATAAATATCAGTCATAAACTTAATTAATTGAAGTGATAGTTTGGACTATTACACCTGTGCATGACCCTGGGAGTGAAATGAATATCCACCAGGATTCAACCAGTCTCCCACTTGAAAATGGCTGTCAGTGATGAACAGAGTGATGCTCCTCCATGATGCCCTTTTATAATCAGGTAAGAATTATGGAAGGCCACGTACTGTGGTCACTTGCAGAAATGAACCCTAATATCAGAGAACATAAGAGTGAGCGGAATGAAATGAGGAAATGAACTGGAGAGAAAATAAAAAATAATGATTGCTTATCTCTGAATATTTCAGCTTGGCAATTGAGTTAAAAACAAAGAGCAGAATCTGAGGAATTAACAATCTGGTGTGAAAGGTCCCTATTTTCCTTGTAATAAATGGATTTGGTTAGATCACGTGCGGCTTTGTTTGGAATCTGCGTTGCATTCATGCAGATATTTCTGATTAGGCCGTATTCTGTCCTCACATCACATCTGCAGCACACTATGAGCGCTCCACGGACACAGCAATTTGTAATAAATAATGTGCTCGCAGCCTCCCAGCATTTGGCCAGATTGAATTATTTCAGAATGCATCACACGATGTACCGCAGTAAGCAAATGAGGCAGAAATTCTGTGTCAGTTGTGTCCCGGAAAGTGCGGTGATGAATAATCAGATCTGTTTCTCATTGTGGTGGATATTAATTGAAAGAATGGTGACCTAGACCAGCAGTTTCTTTTCTGAGCAGTTCAGTGTACCATTAACCAGAACTAACTTATTCCACATTGAAGATACATCACCTCCAACAGAGCCACTCAGTAAAGCCCAAGAGCAACATTGTAGTACAGAGCTTGAACCTGAAATCTCTAACATAGAAGCATTGCATCCTCATTGATAGTTTGGGGGTGGAGTGCCCTCTGCTGTAATAAAGAGAACAGATAAATAACAATTCCAACATCTCCAAGCAATAATGATTAGGCACCTTGTGCACTGTAAAATGAAATGGTAACTGAGCGAAGCAGAAAATAATAGACCTGTTTTTGTGGGCTGGAAGCATACATACCTTGCCATGTGTAGGCTTCAATGTGAATCTCATCCGGAATGCTTGATTCTTGATACCCTCTGATGTGGCCTAGAAAATCGCTTTTGTTGTGCAAATCTTTTCAACTTTTACCAACTTCTAGGGGATCAGAGTTAAGTGATGAATGTGTGTACAATGGAACAGATTTTGAGAGGACCATACTCCTTGCTGTTTCTTGTGGATGCTGGTTTGATTTCATATATTAGACAATTTGATTGTTTTTGCACAACCTTTGTGAAAGAAGATCCTTCATTTGTCACAGCCCTCATCTTCTCCCCACTTTACTGCCCCTGAGCACCCTAATGCTCACCTCTCCTCTGGCTCCTCCAACTCCCTACGCTCCCTGGCCCAGCTCTAATCCCTGCCATGTCTTCAGGATCCCCTCCGACCTTCCCCTATTTATTGCTCTGCTTAGATGCTGCCTATCCTGCTGAGTTCCTCCAGAATTTTGCCTGTTCTCAGCAAGGACCTTATCTTTGTCCCCATGCACTCACACCTCAGTGAGTTTCACACCTGTCGTGATGCCCGACTCTTCTTCTGTCAACTCTGCCTCAGAGCCTACTTCTTTGGCAAGGATTCCTCACCCCACAATGCTAACCTCCAGTCCTGATGAAGGGCCTCAGCCTGAAAAAACACCAGCTGTTTATTCCACTCCATAGATGCCGCCTGACCTGCTGAGTTCTTCCAACATTTTGTGAGTGTTGCTCTGTGATAGTGGGAACTGCCAAAAGTCAACAAAGCAGACAATTCACTCAGAACTTCTGGCTGGAATTAACTATGAACACTTCATCCTTACTTCTTTCCTTTTTACTTTGGGCTCCAACATTGTGAATGCAGATGAGGAAATACAGTCAAACTCCTCCTGTTAATTAATTGCTCAAGAATATTCAAAGCTGGGTGTGGAAGGTCTTCAGTGATAGACCTGGCCAGAAATGGTCAAATAAAGGCAATACCAACCCTAGTGCGTGTGGTGGAATGTAATTCTGCACTGTGCTGGCCCACCCTACCTCATGTACATTCACCTTCAAACCTACATGTTCAGAACAGCAGATTCATTCTATAACTACCCACCCCAACACAGCCACCAATAGTGCCACAGAACAGAATGGGATTATACTGCATCCCATCAAGTAGTGCAAGCTGCTCATTCCCCATAATAGAAACATGCGAGGGAAAAGCTAAGCAGGATGTTCATCATGTTGACGAAGGAGACTGCAAGTGCTGGAGCCTGGAACAAAAGAGAGAACGCTGGAAGAATGACGGCGCTGAAGCCGCATCTGTGGAGGAAGAAGTTCTAAGTTGACATTTTCAGTTGAGAGCAGAAACGTCGACCAGCACCCTTTGCTTCTACAGATGCAGCTTGACCTGTTGAGTTCTTCCACCATTACTTTTTTCCATCATGATGGTTTGGACACCACCTGTTGTAAAGCCTGGCATATAGGACAGCAAGCCCAGACATCGTGATACTATAAAGCCACTCTTTCCGATGGACATCGAAGACCGCTGCATGAAGTACATTCTTTAGTGATTCTTTAGCGTGCTGAGGAAGGATCTTAGCCTGATATGCTGACTGTTCATTCCCCTCCATTGATGCTGCCTGACCTGCTGAGTTCCTCTAGCATTTTGTGTGTGTTACTCTGGATTTCCAGCATCTACAGAATTTCTTGTGTTCATACGTTTGTTACTATTGCTTCCAAACTAATCCCTGGACTGACCTGACCCTAGACTTTTAATGACTTCTTTCTAAGGCCACAAAAAAAGGGCTAATATTTTTGAGGCACTTGTTTCAATTTTCCAGAATTCCCAAGTTTAAAGCCATGTTCTATTAGATTGGAAAATGGCAAATGAAACTCATTTATTCAAAAAGTGAAATAAAATATGAAGCTATCAGACAGCTAATTTAATGTCTGTCATAAAAATGTTTAGACAGAGTGCTTCAAAACATTCAAAGTAATTAGGCAAAGCTAATATGGATTTATGGGAGGCAAATCATATTTAACCAACTTACCAGAGTTCTTTAAAAATGTAATTTGTAGTTAAGGATCTGCTGAATGCACTACACTTAGATTTCCAGAAGGCATTTGATAAGGTTCACAAAAGTTATTGCGAAGAGTAAAATTTCATGTTGTAGATGACTGTACAATAAGAAGATTGGCTGGCTAACAGGAAACAGAAAGCTACTAGGTCCTTTTCTGATTGAAAAATTAGTTCAAACTATGTCAAATAAATCAATGCCTGTGCTTTAACTGAATATAAATGACAGATGAATTAAGGTTGATAAATGCGCTGATAGTATACAGATAGGTAGAAAAATAAGGGTCAGGCCTGCATAGGTAGGTACTTCCCAATCCCCACCCAGCCAACAGGAGTCACTGCCACTCTTTTCCAACATGTCTCCTGCAGCCTATTTAAACCCAGCTCTCATCCACAGTCCTTGTTGAATCAGCTAGCCTCAAGTTACTCCTCACCTTGTTACCTTGTTGCCCATGGTGTTTAGTGCCTGTTCTCTCTTATTTCATAATCCCTTGTGGCATTATTTTGAAGTTTTTTCTTTAATGTTATCATTCGTCATTGAATTCTTTCCACTATCCCACTTTTCAGTCAAGCCTCCTCTACATTTCCTGACAGGATGAGTGACCCAATGATTGGCTCAGCAGAGAATGCTCACCTAAAGGAAGACATCCATTGACAGAGGCAAATGACCCAGAAGCAGCAGGAAACCATTGACCATCTGCTCGCCATTCTCAACCAACTCTTGGGCTCAATACATCAACCCTGCGCCTTCAACCTCCTCACTCACAGCACCGGATTCCAGTGGCCAAATGCTTCGATGCATCCGCAACCTGATTTTGCACCTTCCTGTCTCAGTGCATTTTTTACTTTAAGCTCCGGCCATCTCTGTTATCAATGGACCAAGCCAAGAATGTCTTTGTCATCTCTCTGGTGACTGGACGAGCTCTGACCTGGGCTGGCACTAAATGGGACAATAAAACCAACACTTGCAATAATTATGAGGAATTCGGTGCTGAGATGTGCTGGGTTTTTGACCATCTGGGAAGAGGAAGTGGGGTAGTGGATTGGATACTTCACTTGTGTCAAGGATCACGCTCAGTGCTGGATTACAACATGAAATTCAGCACTGTTGTGGCAGAATCTGGCTGCAATCTGAAGCACTGCTGGCCCATTACCATCACGGCCTCTTGGAGAACTTGGAAGACAAGCTGTCTACCCGGGAGATGCTCACTGACCTCAAAAGCCTTATCACTCTGGCTGTCGAAATTGACAAGTGTCCATGGAACAACCCTCCCGGTCATTAACCAGAATCCCAGTTCCATTCCTTGAACCATTTCAGGCTGCAGAACCTTGATTATGAATACCTCCAGAACTCATGGAGGCAGGGAGAGCTCCCTTTAACCTCTCCCAAGAGTGTGAGCATCAGTGAAGAAACAACTTGTGAGCTTACAGTGGAGCCTTCAATCACCCACACATCAAATATCCTCTGTATCCGGGGAAAACAGGACCACCAGCTAGAGAGAAGGGGCAATCTATCTGGCAAGCTCTCCCCTGTTACTTATCCCAGCAGCTTAGGCTGACTCAATCTCTGTGCTCCTCCACACCTCGATGGCTCTAGGTGCACAAGAGGCTCTGGTGGTTTCTGATGCAGCAGGCAACTTTCTGGACTGTGTGTGCAGCTTGGGCTACTGAACCTATCTCTCACTTCTTCTGCTTCCATTGACAGATGTCCCTTGGGGTCTGGGATGGTCAGAGCATGCACATGGCCTGTGCACATGAATATCAGAGAGCACCGTGAGTCCATCCAATTCCTCCTGACTGACTCACCCAACACTCCTCTGATCTTGGGTTACACCTGTCTCTCCACTCATCAGCCTCTCTCGGCCCACCTGCCTCCAACCTCAGCTGACATCACCCCACAAATCCGCAAAGACAGGGGAAGCTCTTGACCACACCAAACTCCCGCAGGAATGCCACAACTTAGCCATGGCTTTCAGTGAAAGGGAAGCCAGCACCCTGCCAGCTCACAGAGCACACGGCGGCACAATCAACCTCCTCCCAGGCGTTCCTCAATGAACGATGGATCCCAGATGAAACTAATTCTGCTCTCATGTCTTATGGTCTTTGTAAAGTTTTGTAACTCCGTAAACAAATCAAAAGAAAAACACAGGAGCTCTAGAGAACTGGTATGCTTAGTTCTACTTTAGTGAGGCAGGCACATATGACATGGTAGGCTAATGACGTATGCCATTCACGTACTTTGTACATATACCTGTAATGAATTATGCAGACAACAAAGAATGCTCACTCAAACAATATATTTACAAGCAACACACACAAAATGCTGGTGGAACACAGCAAATCAGGCAGCATCTATAGGGAGAAGCGCTGTTGACGTTTCAGGCCAAGACCCTTCATCAGGACTCAATATATTGTAATTTATTTACAATATTACTCTACTCTTCCTGAAATATTAAATATACAACACTCCTCCCTGCTTAGCTATAAACTCCAAATCAATATAGTTTGCATCTCAACTCAACTAGGTAATATATTGTGCTCTAGCCATCTATATGTACACACAGTAATACAATAACATAACAATAGTACAATGCAACTATTATATAGACAAACACAGCATAGTCAATTCTAAATTGTCCCATTCAGGCTGCAAGATTTTATTGCTGTGGAGAATTTCTTACTCTTGTGGGATAATGTGTTTCCTGGTGAGGGGGTTGGGGGGTCTTGTGGGTGGAGGTCACTCTGTTTAGCAGGAGGGGCTTGTGGCTGTGAAACACTCTCGGGTTCCAGGTTCTCCTTCGCGGTGGTTGTAGGATTGATTCTGAGACTGTAGGAACTGGTTCTGACAGCTCTGGTCATCTTTCTTCTCTAACAATTGACTCTGCTCTTCTCAACTGATCAATGTATCATCTACAGATGACATCAGATGCAATCTCCACCGTGTCTCCACAAGAGAGTCGTCTACCTTTCCAAGTAACACACAAAATGCTGGTGGAATGCAGCAGGCCAGGTAGTATCTATAGGAAGAAGAAACGTCGACAGTGCTTCTTCCTATAGCTGCTGCATGGCCTGCTGCATTCCACCAGCATTTTCTATGTGTTGCTGGAATTTCCAGCATCTGCAGATTTCTTCGTGTTTACCTTTCCAAGTATCCACTTTTGATCACCTCTGTAGATCCTCACTAGGACTGCTCATCCAGTGGTGAAACATCAAACCTCCTTGTTTGAGGAATGTTCAATCTGTCTCAGCTGTTCATCCTGCATCTGAGATGGGATTTGAGCAGATTCAAGCAAGAGAGCAAGGGACATCCCAGGAACAGCATGGCTGGTGAGTTGTTGATTGTGGAGTGTGCCGCATTGCAATATTGATGAGCTTCTGATTCACTGACAGTGTAGAGTATTCTGCTGATATTGTTTGCAGGGCATTCTTTAGTCTCTGAACAAACCTTTCTGCCACTCACTTTTCTGCCAAGTAACACACAAGTAACACATTTGTAGCTAGGTGCAGATGTAATATGCCCTATTCCATCCATTTTCAGAAAACTGAAGCTGTTCTGCAACAAACTGTGGTCTATTGTCACTGACCAAGTGTTCTGGAACATCAATCCTTGAGAAGAGGCTTCTCAACACATCGGCAGTTTGTGAGGCTGAAGTGGAGGCTATTGGGAACACTTCTGCCCACCTTGTGGCTGCATCTACTAATATCAAGAAACTTGTGTCCATGAACAGTCTGACAAAATCCACATGAATTCTCTGCTAGGGCAATGCAGGCCACTCTCAGGGATGGAAAGGTGCTGCTCTTAGTGTCTTCTGGAAGTGTTGTCATCCTGAACAGTGTGTGGCAAGCTCCTCAAACTATTGATCTATTCCAGGCCACCAAACAAAGTTTCAAGCCAGCACATTCCTTTTGACCACTCCTAAATCACTGACATATAGCTCCTCCAACACTTTGGCTTACAGCTTGGATGGTACAACAACTCTCAATCCCCACATGGACTCCCTTCAACCTTGGAAAGAATTCCTTCAGCCTCCATCTGATCTCACTCACTGGCTACTTTATCATGGGTGGTATACAGAACCAAACGGACCTTGTAAACCTTGGGTGGAGTTTTTTCATTTAACATTATTTTACCATTGATATCTTTTGAGTTTTCTAAAGCCATCCTTAAACATGATCATCTTTCTTTAAAAAAAATTATCTTTCTTAACTCGCTTTCAGTTGTATCCATTGCAGGGTATGTGGCAAAGAAATCGTGGATGGATCTGCAATCAAGTTGTAGTTGTCTCAGCCAATCACATCCCCACAAAGCTGGCCCTCTGGTTTTACCACATACAAGCCCAATGTAGTTTGTTGGTTGTTGTATTTCACTGTTACAAATGTTACTTCTATAGGAGTTATCTGTTCTTCAGTATAAGTTCTTTGTCAGATATCTGTAGGTTTCAGTTCAGTATCTTTGAAATTCAGACTCATTTTGTGGAATAGTGGAAACAGCTGAGGCAGTTTTCAGTTCCATCTTAACTATTTTGCTGTTCACTTCTGGTGTAAACCATGTTGCTTGTCTCCAGTCACTTTTCACATTTTAAATCTAAAGGCAACTCAGTCCTGCGTCACTCTTATCATCATTAGATTTTTCATCAACAGTGTACAGATTAGTGCTCTTTATGAAAATTCAACTCCACTTTTTATCTCTTTCTGTTCCCTTTGCTGTTCATTTATTTTTATCTGCCCGACAAGCCCTTTGTAGTGCCTTAGCTTGTTGCATTTTCTATAACTTTCACATTTAAATCCGCATTGTTCTGGTATACATGAACCCCTGCCACAATGGTAACACAATTTGTTCAGCAAGGCAGTTTTCTGTTTAGATTTTGCAATTTTGTTCTTGCTCACTTTTATTCCTGACTGCAACTCAATTGCGTCTCTGGCCATAGTTTCCATTGATACAGTGCCTTCAACTGCTCTTTCAAAATGTGAGTTGTTCTTCAGTTAGGAGTCATTTTTGAATGCTTTCTTGTAAGATCTGACAAATTAAACAATCTCCCAGTGTATCATTAAGTCCATCAGGGAATGCTCAGACAATCACTTCAATTCAGCTTCATGTGCTGAAATGAACTCTCCTCCTTTTAATTCTGCTCATGAAACCTAAAACATTCTGAAATCAACCATGGTTTTGGTTCTAAATATTTCTGTATTAATTTCATGATATCAACAAAGCTCATTTCAGCTGGTTTGGTTTGAGCAGTTAAACTTCTAAGCAACCTGTATGCCTTTTCACCTATTATTCTCAGCAAAACTGGCACTCACTTTTCATTGGCTATTTCTTTTGCTTCAAAATACTGCTCAATTCATTCAGTATGCATCATTCAATTATCTGTTGTGGAATCAAACATGTCTAGCTTTCTGACATAGCCAGCCATTTCTGCTCTTTTTTGTCATTTATTATTATTATCTCCTGGTGATTTCTGTCTATGACCCTTTGAATTTCATCCATCTTCTGCCTTTTTTTTAAATTAACTGTCTCGGTCACCTTTTAAAAAAAAAAGATGCACTTTTTTAACTTGAATCTCTCTCTCTCTTTCTCTCTCTCTCTCTCTCTCTCTCCCCCCCCCCCACCCCCCTCCCATTACAAAGAAAGAACATGCTGTGCTTCAACAGGCAGGTAGTCATTTCGGGTTTGTTTTAAAACTATTATGTTTTGTAACTCCAAAAACTAATCAAAAGAAAAACACAGGAGCCCAGAACAAGATACACTTAGCTTTACTTTAGTGAGGCATACACCTATGATATGGTGGTGTAATGACGTATTTCATTCATGTACTTCATACATATAATCTGGAATGAATTATGTAAACCATGAAGAATGCTTAATCAAGCATATATTCACAATATTACTGAAGTATTACTGAAATAACAAATATCACGACAGATGCCACTGATAATAAACCTGATTCTGATTGTGATTCTGAATTTAAATGTACAACAGTCTTTTGTTGTTACTGGGCATATACTTCCATTACCTTTAAGAGAGAATTTGGATTTGGAACTTGACAGAAAAAGTTAAGGCAGGGAAAACTGTAATACATCACAGTAACCATGGTGAGGAAGTCAAATGTTACAGTGGCAGGCGATGTGCTGTACAGTGCTTGTGCTTTGACATTGCTGACAGACCTATATTTTGCCAGAGCTATACGGAACTTGGTTGCACTCTCAGTCTAAAGTGGAAGAAACAACAGGGTGTTGCAATAATGGATGGATTTAACTCCACTTCTTTCTGGGAGGTTTCATCCACACTGATATTTGTTTCAACAGTACGGAGAGCTTGAAGCGAACCAACTTCACTAGGAAGTAGATTTAAACATCAAAGATAAATCAGCATGATTCTTATTGGGTCTTCCTTAACCAATTGTGAATGCTACACAGTAAGCCTGAACATAAGCCCATTGCCACATAGACTGTTGTCTTGTAGAAGTTTTCAGACTGAAAAATTTAAAAAAAAATCATTTTCTTTTACATAACAGTGTATACATTTGCATGGTCACTTCACCACTCTCGTGCATCTGATCAGTGACTACCACAGCCGTTTAGTCTGAAGATTGTGGGCATTTTAAGAGCTATTTGCAGAGTTTGAAAGCTCAATGTAAATTCGTAGAACATAGAACAGTACAGCATAGTGTCACCATTTGGCCCACATTATTGTGCCGACCTTTTAACCTATCAATCTAATCCTTCTCTCCTACGTAGCCCATAACCCTCCATTTTTTTCATCCATGCCTAAGAGTCTCGTAAAAGTCCCTAATGCATCAGCCTCTACCACCACACGCAGCAGTGCATTCCAGGCCCTTACTGTGAAAAACTATCTTTGACATTTCCCCCTAAACATTCCTCCACTCACAGGAGCCCTCTGGTATTAGCCTTTGCAATCCCTGGGAAAAAAGGTACTGACTGTTTACTTTTACTTTTATAATCTTATACATCTCTATCAAGTCACCTCTCAACCTCCATCATTCCAAATAGAAAAGCCCTAGCTCACTTAACCTTTCCTCACCTCATGTTCTCTAATCCAAAGCACATCCTGTTAAATCTTTGGCGGCAACTTTGAAGGATTTATGAATGTGAAACCCAGGGTTCCTCTGTTCCTCTGCTAAGAAACCTGCCATTAATCCTCACTCTACCTGGAAGTTCAACCTGCCAAAGTGAATCACCTCACTCTTTTTCCAGACTGAACTCCATCTGCCACAACTCAGCCCAGCTCTGCGTTCTGTCTGCATTCCATTGCAACCTAAAACAACCTTCAATACCAGCAATTTTCATGTCATGTGCAAACTTATTAACACAGCCTTCCACTCCCTCATCCAAGTCATTTATAAAAATCACAAATCCTGAGGAACACCACTAGCCACTGTCTCCACCTGCAAACACCCTCTGCCTTCTTTGAGCTGGCTAATTCTGAATCCACCCCTGCCAAGTTTCCATACATCCCATGTCTCCTGGCATTCTGGATGAGCATTCCATGGAGAACCTTGTCAAATCCTTCACTGAAATACATATGTGTATATACCGCGTGCACCTTCAATTTATTCTGTGCACCCTCAAAAATCTCTGTCAGCTTCGGGAAGCACAACCTGCCCTTACAACAGCCATGCTGACAATCTGTATTCATACTATGCCTCTCCAAATGCTTATTAAGCCTGTTCCGAAGAATCCTCCCTTTTAGTTTACCCACCACTAATGTAAGATTCACTAAACTATAATTCCCAGGATTATCCCTATTACCTTTCTTGAACAAGGGAAAAACATCTTCCATTCTCCAATCCTCTGGTTCTACTCGTGCAGCTAGTAAGGACACAAGGATCTTTGTCAATGTCCCAGTAATCTCTTCCCTTGCTTCCCATAGTGACCTGGGGTATGTCCCATCTGGTTCCGGGGACCTATTTATCCTAATGTTCTTCAGAAGTTCCAATGCTACCTCTTTCATAGTCTCAACATGCCCCAGCACATTAGCCTGCTTTAAGCTGACCACATCTTCATCAAGGTCTCTCTCCATGGTGAACAATGAAACGTTCATTACGAATCTCCTTCAGAAGGACCATCATGCCAGGGTTTTAATTGGGTTTTTTGTAAGTCCAATTACATCAGGAGTGTACTATACACATGATGTTGTTCCCTAAGCAATGATGAAACAATGTATCTTTACAAAATTCTGACCACATTATGGTCACTGTTACTCATGGTTTTGACTTTGAATTCAGACTTAACTCAGCTGGGTTACAGGTTGGGCCAGTGACAGGTCATGAGGTCTAATGGTTCGGCCACTTTTGTGCCAATGCATGGCGTTGTCGTCAATACCACCCCAAAAAATTATACTGCACTTGAAGTGGCCATAGGTCAGGGATACCTAAGTGTCAGGTACATTGCATTTCTTCAAGGTGGCATTCAGCATATCCTTGAATTTCCCCCACTGCACCCTGGCAGAGGACAAATGGTGTCTGTTTCAGAAATCTAATGAGCGGACATGCATTCAACATGGCCTGTCCAACGTGGCCATCTGAATGCAATTTTGCCCTCAAGTGCAGAGGATGTTGTCTTGGGAGAGGCTACTGACAATGGTTTACTTACCCCTCAGGTGAGTTTGAAGGGTTTTGTCTGGTATTTTTCTCCGAGATCTCTGTATTCCAAGGGTTCCTCTGTTCCTCCTCACTGCTAAGAAACCTGCCATTAATCCTCACTCAGCCTAGAAGTTTGACCTTCCAAAGTAAATGACTTCACTCTGTTCCAGACTGAACGCCATCTGCCACAACTCAGCCCAGCTCTGAGTTCTGTTTGTATCCCATTGTAATCTAAACCAACCTTCAATACCACCAATTTTCATGTCAGGCTAGGAATCACTGCTACCCTGTAGACATAAGGTGTGTGTCAGATCTGAGGTCTTGAACTTCAATAACTTTCTCTCTACTTGATCAAAGGCTCTTTTGATGTATTGAAGGCAGTGATGAATGTCATTACTTGATTTCTACCTGTACCGAGAGGTAGCTCCTGCTGTATGGGAAATGGTCCTCATTTTTCAGAATCTCATTGTACACTTTTATAGTCAAAAAGAAATGTGATTATAGGAGGTCCAGGCTGGTAGGGAAAAGCAGAACAAATGTACATCCCCAATCTGAATAAAATGAAAAGCAATAGACAACAATTAAATGCACACATTCACTTTATTTCAAACAGTTTGCCTTTATTCATCATCTTTACTGTAATCTCTCAATCGGCCAGACAAAGTGAAAATCAACTGAAAGAATGGATTTCAAGGACTATTGGAAGAATGCAAGACAATTTTTACAATAATTAGCTTTTACAGTTAAAAAGAGTACCCACTCCTTGCTCTTGTAATTCTGATTAGAGACACTTCTGTTTACGATAGCGCTATCGAACACGTGCAACAGTTCAATGGTTGTTCAAGATGCAAGAAATTTGACTAAAAACATCACTAAAAACACGTTTTCCAGGGTAAATTATCACTGCAAACAGTGGGGGGGGGGGAGCAATGGCAAGGCAAGTTCCAGGGATAAACCGATATGCTGAGTTGCAGATTTGATATAGATGGACTGAGCCATGCGGAGAGGAGAGGTCGGGGCAGTGGAGTTCTGATGTCTGCACAACTGGCCCGAGTGCGAGGTGGATCGCTCGAGGTGCCGAGTAAATTAGAAGATATTGATAGCGGCTTCGGGCTGAGCAATGAAATCTGGGCCCGGAGTGAGTCTCTGGGCAGTATGGTCTAGGCCCCAAGCTCTTGGCAGCAGCCGGGTTCCACTACACGGTACAATCCTCTGTTTAGACAACTTAAACACCGGCCCAGATCAGAGGCAAGAACAGATTTCACTCGCTATCCGCGATGTTCATTCCTGTCTCCAGGGTGCCGGAGCCCTTCACTGATCCATTGTCCGGTCAATTTAAGCACTGGCCCAGATTGACCAAAAAGACAGGCGGGGTGAGAGCTGATTTCACTCATCCTCTGCGATGAAGACTGCCGCAGCTGCTGGGCTTCATGGCCGCTGATATCGTGAACTGACAAGCGAGGCTTTGGTCGTACTTTGGGCTGCTCTGGGGCTCAGCTCAGAGAACTCAATTTGTTTCAGAACCTTGGTGCTCATTTCAAATTGTTTTCAAAATTGCGAATTTTCCCCTTTCTCTTCAGCATCAGGTGTTAGTCTTTTCTTTTCATTAATTGAGTTCTTTTAGGTTTCTTGCTTTGTGGCTACCTGTAAGCAGAACAAATCTCAAGCTAGTATAACTGACACATTCTTTGATAAAAAATGCACTTTGAATGTTTGAGTCCACTCCAACACCATACAAAGGGATCTTGGCACTTTCTTCAGATTTATTTCTCCAGCTAAGAAGTCAGCATTGACCAATAATCACAACGTTTTAGAAACATCGACTCGATGTACCATCAGGCAAGACTGTGAAAGGGCATTTCTGCCAATTAATTTTTGGATCTCATTTTACAATGCACCACCTATATCGTACTGACTCTGCACTTAATTCTGTAATTCAAGTTTTTTCTTAGTTACTTTGTTAATTAATCACATTGTTAAAGACAGGAATAGACTATTTGCCCCACTGTGCCCGCAGTGACATTTTGAAAGAGCAATTCAATGTGTGCTCTTCCCTGCCCTTTTCCCCAAGATTATAAATGTTTTCTCTTGAGAATACAGGAATTTCTCTTTTGAAAGTTAGTTTTAAGATGCCTTCCCCTAGGATTTCAGACAGTGCATTCCATTGCATAATAAACAATTTTTCTTTGCTGTCTGTGGATTTACATTACATTCCATTTTTTCACGTTCAAGATATTCAGATTCATTCACATTAAAAATTCAATACATTGATACTTCTAATGGGACCCTGGCGGATGCTCACAACCCGCCTCTTCTACACACAGTGCTTATTAAACTCATTACTTCATGTGTGTCAGGTTTTCCATTAACAGCCTGACCAACCTTGAGATGCTCATACAGCAGTGATTCAAAGCTGTATCATGTGCCTTAGGAAGGAGGCACATTTAGAACAAAGAACATGGAACAATGCTGCACAGGAACAAGCCATTCAGCCACAATGTTGTGCCAAACCAGCAAACCCCCCCTCCACCCCAAATTAATCCCTCCTACCTACACAATGTCCATAATGTCATGTTTGTTCTTTAACAGACAAACTTGGATGGGTCGGAACGCTAGAACTATTTTATTTACAGATTTATAGAATGGCTTCAGCTTGGGACCTGCAGCCCACCAGGAATATTATGTGTGCGTCCCATTCACCAGTGTCGCTTCCAATTCCAGCTGAACTGCTGCACTGCACACTGGGAACTGATGCTCTTTATTATATGCACACATAATAACAGACCATCCCCCTTTAAAGACAAACAAACACAATACTATGTCCCTATAAACCTGCAAGAAACAATTATGAATTCCAACACAGATATTTTAATTAATTTCAACTGTAATGAGAAAATGAAGTCCCTTATTTACTCTACAACTCTCAATCAATCTCTGAGGTGGTTTAATGATTCTTTTTGGTTTGCATTATGTTTACACAGGTGTATTACTTGTATTTGCTGCATTAATACAAGTGTCCTTTTGAGAACTCTGATCTATGTGCTTTTTTCTTTCATGTCCTTCTGCCCAGATCCTATCTGTTTGTCTCCATTCTTTTTCATGCTGTGTGACCATAATTGGCTCCAGATGCTTCATAATGGAGCCCTGAACTATATCCATGTGATCAGTGAGCCCTGCACATTTCAACTGACTCTGTCTCAATTCACAGAGCTCCTTCTGTTGGCTGTGTATCATAGATAATGTCTCCTCCTGTTGGTTTGTGTTGAACTGGTGCAGTTGTTCTGACTTGGCTGCCATGTAGTCTCCCCATCCTCCTTTTTATTTTTCCATTTCAACAACAGAGAGGATTGTGGAGTTACTTTTGATTTCCAGTCTTTAACTGGAAATTGATGAGAGGCAGATTTTGAACCAAAACTAAATGAAGTGGAAGCAAGACTGGCAACTTCTTCATCATGATCACTCTTTTCAGCACTGGCTTGCTGGTGTAGCTGGCACAGATGTCTATGGAAGATGGAGGTCTTGAGCTTCTCAGGTGAGTAGGCATGCCCCTCAAAGACATCTGCATACTCTTTATTGAGTGAAGTGTAACCACTTCTTTGGTCTATGAAGCCACAACAAAAACTATTTCCACCAGTTTCTTCACATGCAGTCAGACCTAATATTGGCTGTACTCGCTTTTCTACAATCAGTAGCCGTGCCTTTAGGTGCTGCCCCTTGTGATTGAAGGTCACTATGCAGCCCCTTTTACTGGAACAGTCTCTCCAGTATAGCTTGCCACCTCTAACTTCACTGGGTAAATCTTGATTTTTATTTTGAGAGTCTTCATCGGGGCTCCAGTTTCAAGCTTGAATGGAATTACTGTCTCATTCACAGTCACTGGAACAATCCATTCTGTCTTACCAGCACCAGCAGTCTGAGAGAATCTACAAATTTTCCCTCCATTTCCTCAGCAACTGTGTGCACCTTTCTCTTGGTAGCTTTGCAGCACTTCACAAAATGATTCCTTTTCCCACAATTATTGCAGGATTTTCCATAAGCAGGATTCATCTTTGGAATGTGGTGACCTCCACATTTGCTGTTTGAGCCTTCCTCTTTGCTGTGCTGTTGCTTTGTAAAATGCCTTGTGCTCTGCCCCCTCTGTTTTCACTGCATGCACTGCTGTTTCTTCCCTGTGCAGCTCTTCAGTTTGTGTTCATGTGGTCTCCACTGCCCTACACATATTCACAGCCTTTTCTAACATTAAAACTTTTTAATGTTTTAACCTTTAACCTAATGTTTTAACCAGTGCAGCCTTTCTCTGAGGACATTATCGGGGATTCCACGAACTATTTTGTCTCTGACTAGTGAGTCTCCCAAATCTCCAAACTCACAGGACTTACTCAGTGTGTGAAGATCAGCTAAGTATTGGTCAAAGCTGACACTTTGTTTCTGGTCACAGGATAAGAACTTATTCCTTTCAAATGTGATGTCTTTACTTGTGACAAAATACTCCTCAAATTTTGTCATCAGCATGTCCAATTCAAAGTCAGTCTCATCAGTTTGCAAGCTGTTTTAGATGCCCAATGCATCTTTGCTAATTACGTGCAGAAAGATAGACGCTTTCAATTTTTGCTCTGCGCCTCTGGCTCTGCTTGCCACAAAATTTAATATATTGAATTGCTGTTTGAAGTGTTTCAAGTTATCAGGTTACCAATAAACTGCACAGGTGTAGGAGGACTTAGGTATCCATTACAGAATTTCAGCGTCTCTCACCTGGTATTCTCTTGTTGAATCCGGCGAACTTCGGCAGCTTCAATACACAACATGGTCTCTGGGCAGCAGCTTCTCTCAGTTACAACCAGCGTTTCTTTCTCAGTCACTCGCTGTATTCAATTACACTTGTATTCAGACCTCATGCCATCTTTTGACACTGTGTTATGTTTGATCTTTAACAAAGACAAGCTTGTGTGGGTATGAGCGCTGCAAATATTTTATTTACAGATTTACAGAATGGCTTTAGCTCGGGGGACTGTATTTGCTCGTTGCAATTGAAGCTAATGTAAACACCTTTGTTAGAAAGCATTATAGTTCCTTGCAGGTTTATGGGGACATAGTATTGTGTTTGTTTTCCTTTAAAGGGGGAAAATGTGTTATTATGTGTGTACATAATAAGGAATTTCAGTTCCAAGTGTGCAGTGCGGTGGTTCAGCTGAAACTGTGGATGATGTTGGCAAATGGAACGTGCACATATGTGCTCTTGGTGGGCTGAAGGTCCAGAGTAAAATGCAGTCAAGCTGAAGCCATTCTGTAAATCTGGCAATAAAATATGTTTTTACTCATGCAAGTTGGTCTTTGTTAAAGAACAAACATGACACATATCCCTCCATCTTCTTCATATCCATGTGCTTATCTAAATACCTCTTAAAAGCCTCCAATGTATTTCAAGTCAAGTCAAATCACTTTTTAATGTAATTTCAACCATAACTGCTGGTACAGTACAAACGAGACAACGTTTTTCAGGGCCATGGTGCTACATGAGACAGTACAAAAACTACACTGAACGACATAAAAACAACACCGACGAAAATCTACCGCCATGCCAGGAAGCCCATTCCAGGCATCTCTGAGAAAAAAAACTTATCCCTCACATCCCCTTTGAACCTGCCCGCTCCCACACTCTGGTATTAGATGTTTCTACTCTGGGAAAAAAATTCTCCATATCCACTCTATCTATGCCTTCAATACTCTTATAAATCCCTATCAGATCTCACCTCAACCTCCCACCACTCCAAAGAAAACAACACCCTGGGAGACCTCTAGCACCCTCTCCAGAGCCTTAACATCTTTCTTATAGTGGGGTGACCAGAACTGTATGCAATACCTCAGATAATGCTTAAAAAGGGTTTTATAAAATTGCAACATAACCTCTTGACTTTTAAATTCAATGCTTCAGCAAGCATTCTGTAAACCTTCTTAACCACCCTATCGACCTGTGTAGGCACACTCAAGGAGCTATGAACTTGGACCCGAAGATCTCTCTGCTCAGCAAAACTGTTAAGGATCTTGCCCTTAAAGGTGTACAGTCTCCTTGCATTTGCCCTACTAAGGTGCAACACCTCACATTTATCTGGGTTAAACTCCATCCACCATTTCTGTGCCCATACCTGTGACTGATCTATATCGTACTTTATTTTTGCCAGTCTTCTACACTATCCACAACTCCACCATTTTTTTCTGACTTCTTTATTCTCCTCATGTACTCCGATTGATTCTAACTCCTAATGAAGGGCCTCAGCTCGAAACGCTGACAGTACTTCTTCATATAGATGCTGCCTGGCCTGCTGCGTTCCACCAGCACTTTGTATGTGTTCTGAAGCTTTACACACTTTTCCTTTTTCTTCTTGACTAAATTCATCACCTCTCTAGACACCCAAGGTCCTCTTATCTTTCCATCCTTTTCCTTCCTTCTAACAAGAATATACCTTTCCTGTACTCCTGCAATTAATCTTTAAACACCCTCCACATGTCTGATGTGGACTTGCCAGAGACAAAGCATTCCTAATTAACTGTTCTTAGTTCCTGCCCAATGCCCTCATAATTTGCCCTACTCCAATTTATGATTCTCCCGCAAGAATCATACCTATCCTTATGAATAGCTATCCTGAAAGTGAAGTCCATCTTCCATGCTGCTCTTGAAGCTTAAAAATATTTGAACAACTGTAATGCAACCATTGATTTCTTCCCTTGCTCTGGGAAAAATGTATAGTGAACATTCAAACTCCCAGTAAAAACACTTAAATTAGAGTTTCATTGGATGGGGAATTCACGGTCACAGACCGACATCCCATCACTGCCAGATAGGTTATTGCCGTGAATGAAGAGTAAATTATCAAGATTGATCAAAGTGGTGCAAAAATGCTTCTTTGTATTACTATAGTGTTTTTTTCTAATAATTACATGTGATAAATTGGTCAAAATTTTGATAGAATAGGTTCCCTTGAGCTCTAGGTACAAATTTCTGATCTGCCCTGCTCTTCCGAGCAGTCAATCTCTATGAACTCCGACTGAGCTCCGCTACACATACCTTAATTTGTCCCAAGTTTCATACTCTCATTTGTGATCATTTTGAAGTTTCTTACTGAATACAAGGTGTGGTGAACTACGTGTGCCTGTCTGGACACACCCCCTGCTGACTGCTCCTGTGGCTCCTCCCACAGGCCCCTGTATAAAGGCGATCAAGGCCTGATGCTCGGCCTCAGTCTCTAGTCACTCGCTGCTGGTTCCTTCTTCCAGTCAATAAAAGCCGATATCTCGCCTTTACGTCTCAGAGTGAGTTATTGATGGTGCATCAATTTTATTGAGTTTCTTACTGAATACAAGGTACAGGACAATTTACACAATGATAACAAAAAGCACTGTTAAATTCTTTATAATTCTATAAGAAAATTCTGAGCCACTGGATTACTTTTATTTGGAATAATCAAGAAAAGCTTAAATGAAATACTTGCTAAATTAAAGTTTTGCTCAGCAATAAGACTCAGATCAAGTTAGGTCTAGGGCACAGCATCAGAACACAAGGACACCCCCATTAGAACAGAGATACGAAGGAATTTCTTGTTCACACAAATCTGTAGAGGCCAAGTCATTGAATATATTTAAAGCGGAGATCAATAGGCTGTTGATTAGTAAGTGTGTCAAAGGTTTCAGGGAGAAGGCAGGAGAGACGGGTAGAGAGAAAAAATAATCAGCAATGATGGAATGACACAGCAGACTAGATTGGTCAAGTAGACTAATCCTGCTCCTATTCTTATGGTCCAAGTTCAATTCCCAAGCATATAATTTAGGTTGATGTTTCTGAGCAGTACTGAGGTGTGTGATGCACTGCCAGATATATTACCTCTCAAACTAAAATAAACCAAATATCCATTTTAATGCTATTCAGGAGGATGTAAAATATCCCTTACAATTTTCTAAGGAAAGCTATTCTCTCCCCAGCATTTTAATACAAATTCAACTCAATAAATAGATAACTTCTTCACAAGTCTTTGACATTTGTGGGACATTGCTCAGTTCAAATTGCCTTACACATATATCTGTGAGGCAGGAGTTATTTTTAGGATGTGACAAGGAAAGACAGGCACAACACAAATGCGCCCTTTTTAAAAAAAGTATCTATAACAAGAGATACTGCAAACGCTAGAAATCTCAAGCAACACACACATAGTGCTGGAGGAACTCAACAAGTCAGATAACATCTATGGAGAGGAATAAACAGTTGATCTTTTGGGCTAAGACTCTTCATCAGCCTGGGAGGTAAGACAGCAGAACCCAGAATAAGAAGATGGGGAGAGTGTTTTATCTTTGCCTACAAATCCACAAATCTCTGGAAAGATATAAGTACAAATTATTGTTATGGTCTTTTGATAGCTTTATGAAGATTAGTGTTATATGACTGAACAGTGATATCCCAAAATCCTATTTCAATTCACAGTTCACAGTCAATTACATAAGATATAGGGCATTAGTCAGACCGCATTTGGAGTACCATGAGCCGTTCTCAACCCCATATCTAAAAAAAGTTTGTGCTGGCATTGGAGAGAGTCCACAGGAGGTTTATGAGGATTATCCCAGGAATGAAAGGGTTAACCTATGGGGAGCATTTGATGGCCCTGTGCCTGTACTCACTGGAGTTTAGAAAAATGAGGGCAGAGCTCATTGAAACCTACCAAATATTGAAAAGGCCAGAGTGGACGTGGAGAGGACGAGTCTGGGATCAAAGGGCACAGCCTCAGAATAGCAGGACTTCCCTTTGGAACAGAAATTAGGAGGAATATCTTTAGCCAGAGGGTAGTGAATCTGTGGAATTCAATGCTACAGATGGCTGTGGAGACTAAGTCACTGAGTGTATTAGAGTGACTGTGTATAGGTTCTTGGGCATCTAAGGTTACAGGGAGAAGGCAGGGCAAAGGTCTTAAGAGGGAAAATAAATCAGCCAAGATCAAATGACGGAGCAGACTCAATGGGATGAACGGCTTAATCTGCTCCAATATCTTATGGTCTAATACCACTAAGCATTTCTTACTTTTTCCGAGTGAACTTTTGTGAGAGTATGGTCATAAAATATACAACAGAAAGAGGTCACTTAACCCAAACTCATCTGTGCATCTACTGATACTCCACATCACTCTCACCTACCCTTCAGCACTCTATTCTCTTTCCATTTACTTTTGAAAAGTATGTCAGGAATTTGCCTCAACTACTTCCTGTGGTATGAAGCTCCATATTCCAGCCACTAAATAAATTTCCTCCTACTTCTCTGAGACTTATTGATAAACATTTTGTATATATGCCCTCTAGTTTTCAATTTTCCAACATGAAATTTTTTACTTCAGATATAACCTGTTCAATTTCTCCATAATTTAAGACCTCACTCTAAATTTCTCTAATCCAAGGCGACAGTAACAATCCATTTGAGCTTTCAGATGGCTGCACTCTTCATATTCCTGTACTGACTCAGTCTCTTCTGCCTCAATTTCCTATTTTCTATTTGTAGCTGAAGTCTTATTTTCATACACACTACTGGTTGGAGATGTTGTGGATAGTGTGGGGGGCTGTCAGAGGTTACAGCAGGACATTGATAGGATGTAAAGCTGGGCTGAGAAGTGGCAGATAGAGTTCAACCCAGATAAGCGTGAAGTGGTTCATTTTGGTAGGTCAAATATGTTTACAGAATATAGCATTAATGGTAAGACTCTTGGCAGTGTGGAGGATCAGAGGGATCTTGGGGTCTGAGTCCATAGGACACTCAAAGCAGCTGTGCAGGTTGACTGTGTGGTTAAGAAATCATTCAGTGCATTGGCCTTCATCAATCGTGGGGTTGAGTTTAGGAGCTGCGAGGTATTGTTGCAGCTCTATAGGACCCTGGTCAGACCCCACTTGGAGTACTGTGCTCAGTTCTGGTTGCCTCACTATCGGAAGGATGTGGATACCATAGAAAGGGTGAAGAGGAGATTTACAAGGATGTCTCCCAGATTGGGGAGCTTGCCTTATGAGAATAGATTGAGAACTTGGCCTTTTCTCCTTGGAGTGACAGAGGATGAAAGGTGTCCTGATAGAGGTGTATAAGATTATGAGAAGCATTGATCGTGTGGATAGCCAGAGGCTTATCCCAGGGCTGAAAGGGCTAGCATGACAGGGCACAGGTTTAATGTGCTTGGAAGCGGGTACAGAGGAGATGTCAGGGGTAAGTTTTTTTTACGCAGAGTGGTGAGTGTGTGGAATAGGCTGCTGGTGACAATGGTGGAGACAGATACAATAGGATCTTTTAAGAGACTTCTGGACAAGTACTTGGAGCTTAGAAAAATAGTAGGCTATGGGTAACTCTAGGTAATTTCTAAAGTAAATACATGTTCGATGCAGCTTTGTGGGCTGAAGGGCCTATATTGTGTTGTAGGTTTTCTATGTTTCTATATGAAAAAAATCATTTGACATTGCCAGAACTGTGTTGCGTTGGCATATTCTCACTCAGTATAAATGACAGATTGTATCATCTGAAAGTTCAGATGGCAACTTGACTTGTCCCTAAATTCAAATCAATGGAAATTAATAAATTGTTCCTCTCGTCTGAAATGTTTCTCACAACACCTGTTTGCAGGTTTGGTTAATATGCCATCTATTCAGTGTACTTGTCTGTTGTGTGAAATTAGGTTCGTGGGTTTGGTAACTGGGGAACAAAAGAGACTCACTACCAGTAAGTAGGTTGACTACTTATTTATAGAACAAGAAGACACTAAACATTCAGTAAACCTTTCAAGCTACTCTCAGCTACAAATACTATTGAGCACCCAAAGTGAAAACATTAAGCTTACACGCAATGGCAAATAATAAAAGTGTGCACCCAGCCCCTCTTTACTGTAGCACACCTCCACTGTTTACCGTTTTTGGGGCACCATTGACTCTTTAGTCCACGGTGACCCAGAGAGTGAAAAAATATACTGCGTGGCTACTGCCATGACATCATCGGCTAAACAGCGAGTAGTGGGAGAAGGGGGGAGGTGCTGTACTGTTCCTTAGGAGGGCCAATCCCTGCCTCCCATGGGGAGTGGCTTTTGATAAGCTGGCAAGTTAGACACTTGTTGCAACTTTCCATCCCTCAAAAGACACACAGCCCTGTGAAACTAGTATACCCCCTGCAGACGCCCATGATAATATGCACAAAGCATAATACTATACTACCCAGAATCATCAGCCCGCCAGTTACTACCCAATGTATTGCAGTAGTCCACCAGCCTCCTGATGCCCCAAAAGACTACTAATGTATCAAATTACTGCCAGCTCTAAATTGTTCCTTCTCAAACAATGCTAACTGCATGTTCCTCCATGCACTCCAATATTATTTTGCCTAATGGAACTATACTCAAGTGACTGTCGAATCATTACCATAAATACATATATGGTTACACAGATGTACATTAAACCCACATTGCTCACCTTTCCTGAACAGAAATTTCATCAGAAACTGAAGCCATTATCTGCACTGCAATCACCCATTTCCCAGCTTACAGCTTTAATTCCCCCAGTAACTGTTTAACAGTGAAGACAACCACTTGGTCGCACCTGACTCAAGATCGGATTCCAGCCACAGCCACTCTGCTGAGTCCACGCACCAAACATGGTCCAACCAAACATACTTCATCATCTGATCTGAAGCACATCCAAAAATCCAGGGCATCCTAAATTTTGCAACCCATACCAAACATTTAGATCGGACTTTGGATTTGGCAATGGCTTGCTATTATTTTGTTTTTGGCAGGCACACTTCTAGCTGATTTGGCCACATATTTATTTTTCAGTTTAGTCCTGACAAATGTATTTTAGGAAATGGAAGAGGTAGACATAAACAGTAAATGGGAGAGCACTAAGGAATGTTAATGAACATAGAGATCTAGGGGGCGGGCAGTCCATTATTCCCTGAAGGTAACAGCTTGACAATAGGTGGTAAAAAAGGTACATGGAATGCTTGTCTTCATAGTGCTTAGGCGACACTAGGAATACTGTATGCAGTTCTGGTCACCACGTGATAGGAAAGGTATGTTTGAACCGGACAGAGTGCAGAGATTCTGAAGAATGGTGCCTGGATTAGAGGACTTTAGCAACGGAGAGAGATGGGAAGACTGAGACAAAGACAGCCAACAGATGACCTGATATGATATGGAGAACAACAAGAGGCATAAGTAAGGCAGATGGTCAAAGTCTCCCTCTCCTCCCCACAGTAGAAGTAACCAAAACTAGAGGGTCTAGATTTAAGGTGAAAGGAAGGGATTTTAAACAGGACCTGAATGGCAAGTCGATGCGGTATTTTTGTTTCACACTTGCAAATTGGTTGATCCCTGGAATTTACTGCAAGGGTTGTCATTAGAAACGGAGAAACGGGGATTTCGGCACGGACTAGGAGGGCCGAGATGGCCTGTTTCCGTGCTATGATTGTTATATGGTTATATGGTTATGTGGTTGGTGAAATCAAGTACATTGCTCTGAAAGAGGCATTTACAGTGATACTTGTATGGACAATGTAAGGAAAAATACAATCCAAATTCATGCAAATTGGATTAGTGCAGCTGGACAAATGAGGTCAGTATGAATATTGTTGGCCAAAAGGCCCATTTCCATTACAGGCAAAAGGCTGTACAAAGACTGATGAGGATAAACGTTAAAAGATTTCCAACACAGAAGTTAAAAGTACCATCCTTACCTCCCATCCCCTCCACTCCCTCTGCCCCACTCTCCACCTATCCCCTGAACACCTTACACTCTCCTTCCCTCAATTGCCATCCACCTCCCCTTTTCTTCCCCCTCCCATTCTCACTCTCCTTCACTTCCCCTCCACTTTCCTCAGATTCAGATTCATTTTACACACAGAAAATACTGGAGGAATTCAATAAACCTGGCATCATTTGTGGAAAAGAGTAACCTGTATGTTCCTGTCACAACATTCAGGGTATGGAACATTCCTCACTGTCGGCGTTTTGGTCGGAGACCTTTCATCAAGACTGGAAGAAAAGATGAAGTCAGAGCAAGAAGGTTTGGGGAGGGGAGGGAGAAGCAAAGGTGGTAGGTGATTGGTGAATCCAGGGGAAGGATTGAAGTAAAGAACTGGGAAGCTGATTGGTGAAAGAGATAAAGGGCTGGAGGAGGGGTAAGCAGATAGGAGAGATTAGAAGATAATGGATGAAAGGGAAGGACGAGCACCAGAGGGAGGTGATGGGCAGGTAAGGAGATGAGGTGAGAGAGGGAAACAGGAATGAGAATGGTGGAAGGAAGGCAATTACCAGAAGTTCAAATAAGTGATGTTCATGCAATCAGGTTGGAAGCTATGCAGATGGAATATAAGGTGTTTCTCCTCCAACCTGAGCGTGGCTTGATCGCAGCAGTAGAGGATGCCACGGACTGACATGTTGAAATGGAAATGGTAAGTAGAATTCAGATTCATTTAATTATCATTCATACATCAAAACATACAGTAAAATGTGTTGCTTGCAATAACAAACAGCACAACCTAAGGAGGTATTGCAGGGCAGCCCGCAAGTATTGCCACACATCCCAGTGCAAACATAGCGTGCCCACGACGCTCGTCAGAACAGCTCACAACACAACAAAACAGAACCGAACCCAGCAAAATAACAATAGCACAGCAAGTTCCATTTCTCCCTTGGGATGGTATTGGGTTTACTGACCACTAAGTTCTAAACTAAACGACTACCATAAGCCTTATCGGTTATAAATGACCACGGGTTCTCTCACTAAAGAGAGATTATACTGTAACTGCCCAATCTTCAAAGACTAGATCTCTTCACTGTTTATACTCCACGACAAGTTTAGCTGCCAATGCCCACTATTTGAGTGGTGCATCCCCTCTGCCAAGGAGAAGTTATTTCCAGCAAACAAAACATTTTAAAACAGTTCATTTATTTTCAGTGATGTATGTTTAACATCAAACAACATTCTTAAAGCACATTTAAAACTCTATCTTAAACATTCCCAAATTACGCACCATTTCTGAAACACAAACTATTTTTCAATCACAAATGATTTCCAAAACATGAGTACAATTCCTACAAACTAAAAAGACATGCCATGATGCAGACAAACAAGTCATCCGTCACAGAAACTGAAGCTGGAGGGATGGATTCTAGTTCACCACATGATTCTTCCACGTTTCTTATTAATGTCCATTACCTCATTCCTGATAAGCTTGAACCCCACTCTACATTTATCCTGTTTCTCTATCACTTGGGTGACTTCACGCGCACGTGATATTTCCTCAGATTCCTGCTAACACAAATGGTCTAAAACAACATTCCTTCTAACTTTATTTTACAGCTGCATGGACCAACCATTTCTCTGAGCGGGAAATTTTTACATGACTTGAAAACTGCATGGTACTTTTCTTTTTACTTTATTTTTATTGTTTTGCCAATAACAGAACAAACAGGGTAAAAACAAACAGACAGACAGTGTCATCATAGGTGAAGTAAAGTCCATATCTTATAACAGAAGAAAATGAATAGAGGAATGGGTTACATTGCTGTATCAAGGTTAACCAAACTCTTATGTGCATAATTGTCCTTCAAAGTCTCAGGGGACCTTAAGATCCATGACTTTAAAGTCCATTCTGCAGGTTCCGTCATAGGAAGAAATAAAACAAAGTTCTTCAAACCAAATCAACATACAGTGAAGAAGTCACTTCAGGCTCAAATAAAATGTCCAATTTTCCCAGTATCTTTCAAATTTTTTAGTGGCATGTCTCAGAGAGAAAGTCAATCGTTCTGTAACATAAATTTCTTGAACTATTTCTATCCATTCCAGAATTGTAGGACACTCTTTGCTTAGCCATTTCCTGGTAATCGCTTCCTTACTGACTGCTAGTAGTATTTGTAATAAATATCTTTCATGCTTTTTGAGCCCATTTGGTACATTACCCAAATAAATAACGTTAAAATCAAAATTAATCTCTGGGCTGATTATTGATCTTATCTCTGTTACCACTTTCTAACTAATAAGACAAAATCTTTGGACACTCCCAGAAAATATGAAAATGATCAGCCAACATATTATCACACATTCTCCAACATTGATCTTGTTCAGGTCTGTTACTTTGTAACTTCTTTATTTTTGGCATTGTGAAAAATCTTAAGGTATTCTTCCAGGTGAATTCCCTCCACAGACCTGAGCTTGCAGTAGTTGAATGTGTTCTGCATATGTTTAACTTTCATCTTCTGTCAATTTTACATTAGCTTCTTCCTCCCATTTTGATTTAACATACATTGTGGAGAGACCCCTATTAGATTGTAAAATTGAGTAAATCCTGGTTATCAGTTTCTTTTTAATATTACTTTTATACACATCAGTGAATATATTAATCAGACTTAACCCTTTCTCTCCAATAGTTTTAATATTTTTATTTAAATATTGTCTTAGTTCAAGATATCTAAAGAAATCTTGTTTCTCTAAGTAATACATTTCTGTGAGTTGTTGAAAGGACTCTAAACCCTTAATGGAGGACATTGTACAGTGTGAGGTGATTCCCTTACTTGTCCAATGTGTAAAGCTACCATCCAATTGTACTGGAAGGAATTCTGTGTCATGTGCCACCCAACGTAGAATTCTTACATTTCTTTCAAATTTTGGGTCTTTAAATTCTTTATTCCAGACTGTTGTCCACTTAGTCAGTTTATTTAAATGCTTCTTTTGGAATGTTTTTATCCCCCAGTGAAGGTTGGAGAGGGATATTTATTAGACTTTGTTCTAAATCCTTCCACTTTGCCTCACAATTAGGGTCACACCAACAGACCAGACTGTGCAAAAACTGCATGGTACTTTAAGTGTTTTTTTTGTAGTATGCATACTATGAATATTTCAAATGAAAATTGAAAAATCACATACTTCTGATTTTATTAATTGAAGGGTATATAATAACTTTAGTACAACAAAAAAATTTTTACACATTTTGTAAACTTTTTTGCATCTGCCTTTATTACAAATCAGTTGTCTATAATCACTATCCGGATTAATTTTACATCCAGGTGAAAGACAGATCTTAATCCTCATTAGATCATCCAAATGATCCACTTCTACTTTGCTGCTGGATTTACATTTGATTGAATTTATACGACTGAATCCATGTTCGCAGTCAGCACTAGAAGTTTGAAATGTTCCAACAATGTCAACAAGAATTGGCAGCTCATCAAATTCTTCACAGTTCAACATATCAGTGAAACGTCTTAATTGAACCAGTCTTAGCTCTCTCAGAAACGACAAATTTAAAACCACAGATTTGCTGTGATATACTTGAGGCAATGATTTTGTCATAGTTCGTAATAGTAGCTAAGTATTATTTTGACAGTTGCACAACACTCTTTTTCAAATTCAATAGCAACAGGGTCAAAAGCTGTTGTCAACATCATCAGGAAATCTATTATCCAAGTGATTACATACACATTGAATGAATTGAATAATAGGCACAGTATTGATGACAGAACTTACAGATATGAGCAGATCTTTCACTTCGTCACTCCAGTAAGCAGCTACTGTGACTGTAGCTTGTTATTTTTCGCTTTTGCATACTGCAGTGCTTCAATTGTAATCAAACAGCTTTCCTGAAGGAATTTACAAAGAGATGCCAGATCTTCTAAAACATCGTTAAGGACAGTTAATGCAACTTGATATTGTGATTTGGTCAAAATCTTCAGGTAATAGTTGTTTATTGGATCATTACTTGCTCTTTGTAACACTAAATCAAAGCTTCATAATTCCTCATTAAAGTCGTAAAGGAAAAATGTCTTGACAGCCTTCTTACTTTGTTTAGTAGCCAATTGACACAACATCACATTCTGTGGCTTTAGCTAATTATTCTAGCTCTCCGTTGTTAACCAACATCCTGCTGAACATTGTGTACACTGTTCATAGCAATGTTTCTATATCCTGCATTATTTATACTGTTTTCCATGCATGCTCTAATTCCAGATCTTCTCTGTGTACAATGCAATGTTGTTCAGGCTGATGCTTTATTTCTTGTGGAAGAACTGCTGCCACACTATTGTTCTTTCCAACATAACATATGCCCTGTCTGTCTTAAACATCAGCTTTTGAATACCAAAATTGTTGTTGATATAACTTTGTTTTAGTGCTTCAGCAACAGTGATACGGTCACTTGCAGTTTATTTCAAAATACCCACAATTACAGTCTTACAGGAATTTTCTTTTTCCCATCAAAACTTATACAAAATTAACATTTTCTCAACAGACAAGTATGTACTTTCATCAGCAATTAACGTGTGGAAAACAGATAACTGCAATTCTTCTATTATCTAAAGCACGTGCTTAAATATGTGCTTATTCTAAAGTACAAGTTGATGCACTCAACAAATTCAAAGACATCGTATGTGCTGCACCAACTCTGGTATTTTTACATACTTGACCATGTGCAGGAATTTCTTGCACAGAATGCATAGGAGCATTAATTTTACTTGCTAGGATAATGCTATCAATAGCCGCTTTGACCATATCTGAGTTAGACTTTATTTAGTGCATCGTGTTTCCCTCTCACTCACGCTCTTTCAGAGTTCCAGTTAACATGCACAAAACTCCACATTTCTTCCGATTGCAAAATTTGGTAACTGCATCTTTATGAATTCTCTGGTTAAGATGTCATTTAAGTATTCTAACTTCCATTCTTCCAATTTTTTCCAATATTTTTCATTCTTGATGTGAAGACAGTAGTTCAGTATCTGTGAGTTGCAAAAACCATTCTGCCTAAACTTTTGTATAAGCTTTGTTCTTCAAAGCACTTGATCCTCCTTCTGCTTTTCTTTCTTCCTCCAAGCCATCAGACTCCTCATATACCCAGGGTCTGGGCAGACACCAATCTACTGCCCTCTACTGTGCCTGTTGTCTTGTTTATTATTTAGTGTAATGCCTGCACTGTTTTGTGCACTTTATGCAGTCCTGGGTAGGTCTGTTGTCTAGTGTAGTTTTTTTGTGTTGTTTTACTTAGTTCAGTCTAGTTTTTACTTTGTTTCATGTAGCACCATGGTCCTGAAAAAGTGTCTTCTTTTTACTGTGTACTGTACCAGCAGTTATGGTTGAAATGACAATAAAAAGTGACTTGACTTCTTTAAAGTAATAATTATTTTAATTTGAGAATACTGAAAATAATAATTACTAGAAAAATTAACAAGGTAAGTTGAAAATTTATAATTTTAATAAAATAACCAGTCATGTAATTTTATAGAAATTCATTTGACCTTCTATCAGTTTTTTTAATTTAAAAATTGTTATTTGAGTATGATTACTTCAAAAAAGACAGAATATAAAATTTTTTACATCAAACAAACACAAACCACAACACAAGTAAAACAACTGGCAGGCACAATGGCAAAATTAAAATGTTTTGACAAGACAGCATGGCATTCAGCCAGCTGGCAGTTTATTAATGATGAGCTACCGACTTCCATTCTGTGTTTATTGTTACAATCTGTAACAGTGTTGTAACTTGAAACACTGACAATGTAACTGCATTGAAACTCTAAAATGTTTCAAAGTAAAGGTTGTGGTACTTGTATTATTTAGAAAATTTATAAATTATATTCATTAAAACATAATTAATTACAAGGTATTTCACAATTGTGTTAACATAGATTTCAAAATTATATTAGCGTAATTTCAAAACCATATTAACATTATATAGAAGAAAATTCCAGCTGTGCAGCAACAAAGGCTCTGTGCGTGGGAGCATTTTGTTTACTGCATTGTTGTGCACCAACTCAGCTTTACGGGAACAATGGTCTAAAAGCATATTGGTGACATAGTCCCACAATTAAGGCTGTAAATGTTGTGAAGCTAACTTCTTTGAGTACAGAAAACATTCCAATTATAAATATATTACTTATTGATTTACTAAATGAAATTATCCATCTGTTCTGCTAGTTTCCTTGAACTAAGCAACTTAGAAGCAGCTTGTCTGCTTGAAACAAGCCAAATTAAACAACACACATAAACCACGCATACTCTCGTGTTGAGCAGTATGGTAGCATCTGCTTTTCACGGCGGCTTTGGAGCAATAAACAGAGCTTCTTTGCAAAGCTGTGTTTTAACTTCAAGCTGATTACTGCTTTCATTTACATTTTAAGAAATGAAGACTGACTTCCTTTTCTGACCAGAAACGAAACAACTTGCTAGTTGGAAGTTTATTTACATCTGTTTGTGATCTTATAAGTGGTAGATCCTGTTGCAAGGACGAGGCTGAGGATGAACCCAAGTGCAGGACACAGGCACAGAAGCAGAGTCAGGAGGCATTCTTGATGTAGCAAGCGTGGAATCGCTATCCAGGAGCAAAGCTAGACTTAGAACTGGCAGTCCTAAGAACCATGAAACAA
The DNA here is from genome assembly GCF_030144855.1 of Hypanus sabinus. Classification (NCBI taxonomy): domain Eukaryota; kingdom Metazoa; phylum Chordata; class Chondrichthyes; order Myliobatiformes; family Dasyatidae; genus Hypanus; species Hypanus sabinus. Next base: position 126,794,002 of record NC_082713.1, read on the forward strand.
GGCTACTCACATCAGAGTTAACCAATGAACTGGCAGCTCCTTGTTGTGATCACAGGGTCTTTATCCTGCATTTGCTGATGGAAAGCAGGTGTGTGTAGTTAGCAGAACCTGGGAATGATTGAAAACTAACCAAGGGGATTGAGGCCCAATTCCTGAAGTAAATAGCCAGGTGGGAGATTGCCAGAAGGGACCATGACAGATCCTGTGTTTAGAAAGCCAAGATAAGCCAACATCACACCCTCCGCCCCATTGACACAACAATCCACTAATCACAGGACAGGCCTCCAGGCCTCCAACCTCCCCAGTGGATTTCAAACTTGCAGGTACAGGGCTACAGCTATTGGGTTTCGAATTCCACAATTCAGACTTCAATCTTTGGTATCAACCCTAGGACTAGCCAATGATGGGACCCCAAAATCCAGGCCTCAAACTCTGAACTTGCCATTGATGGGACCCCAAACAGCAGACCTTGCACTCCAGACTGTCCAGTTTGTGTACACAGAGGGTTACCAGCCTCCTGTTCACACAGACATCTGATCCCAGGATCCTCCATCCTAGGTGGACTTCCTGACCAATAGCCATTGTCCTTGCTGGTCCTCATTCACAGCACTTGCCAGCTCAACACCCAGTCCAATGTGTCCATCTCCTACTAAGCTTCCACTCCCACTGTTCCCTTCCCCAACTCTAACCGTTCCCCAACCACCCTACACTCTACTCTCATTCTCCTCCTTCCACATCCCTCCCACCTTTACCCACTTCCTCCAATTCCCCCCATTCTTCTCTCCCTCCCCCAATTTTCCTCTACCAGTCACCACATCCCTCCCACCAATTCCCTCTCTTGGTCCTCTGCAGTCCTCCGACCCCAGGACAGGTCTCCAGGCCTCCAGTGGACTTATGGACAACAGACTTCCCACTTCAGATTCATAAACCAGGGGCTTTGACTGCTGGAATCTCTCATTCCTCCTTCCCTGCCGCATTCCCCCTTCCATGCTCTTCCCTTTCCCCCTCCCCACTACACCCATACCCAACACCCCTTGTCTCCCCAAACCCTCAACCCACCTTCCACTCCCTTTCCTCATTTCCCCTCCCCCTCCCCTTGTCCCCCTGACTACCCTTCCAACCTGTCTCCCCACCCCTCCACCATGCACCTCCCCTACACCAAATGAAAAAATGGTCCCCTGGACCACAGTGTACCCACAATACATATGTTACATGCAGTGCGTAAAATATATTATTACAAGTAAGTTAATAAAAAATATAATTCAAAATGCATGTGAAGGGCTGATGCATTGGCGGCTGAGGTAATGACCTGATAGATATATATAAAGTAATAGAGATGTCGGGTGGGTATATAGTCAGTTTTCTCTCCAGAGGGCAAGGGTTTAAAAGAGATGCAATGGACACAGATATAATATTAACAGTTAACATTTAGATTAATGCATGAACACATCGAGGGTAGGGGGACAAGGACTTTGCGCAGGCAAAGATTGGATTAGATTGATATTAGTTCAAAGATCAGAGTTTAAAGTAAATTAATTCTCAAAGTGCATATATGTCAACATATTCTACCTAGAGATTTGTTTTGTTGCAGGCATTTACAGGGATATGACAAAATACAATAAAATTTATGAAAAGCCATATATAAACAAAATCTGGCAAACAACCAGTGTGGTGTAACCCTCAGGCTCGGCCAGCTCGTGTTCGTCCAGGGGAAGACAACTTCTGGCCCCGCCAAACTGAGAAATCTCGTTTGTGTGGATGCTGCGTGATGTGCTGCCCCAGTTACATATCGGCACCGCAAAATATCAGACAGCACACCATATGCAATGAAGTGACTGAACTTTATAAATGTTAGATAGAGGGCTCGTAAAGAAAATAAAAAGAAGAAGGGCCCATGTTAAGGAAAAAGTCAAAGTGCATGTTGGAGCTCACTGATATGGCCATTCGTCAACCATCGACCTCCTCCAAGCATAGCCGACCTTTGGACCTTCATTCCCAGTCCACTCCATCCAGTGGTCTACCAGCTCTCTCCATATGCGTCTTCCTTCTCCCTCCTCTTACCAACCAAAGACAGTGAAAATCCCTCTTCCAGGCCCCAAGAAAGAACAACATTCCTCTTGTTGGATAGTCCCCACATTCCTAAGCCCTGTTATCTCCAGTCATAACCCAAACATTGCGGCTACAGAGAAACCATTACGTTAGCAGTGAAACATTGCAGAGCGTTACAGTGGAAAAGAAGACAAATAATAAAAAGGAAGTAAATAAGTAATACAGAAAACGGGAGCTGTAAACTCTTTGAAAGTGAGTCATTAGGTTGTGGAATCAGTTCAGATTTGAGGTGAGTGAAGTTACCCAAGCCGGCTCAGGAGCCTGATGGTTGGAGGGTACCTGAACCTGGTGGTGAGGAACCTAAGGCTCTTATAGCTCCTGCCCTATGGAAGTAGTGAGAAGAGAGTGTGCCCTGGACGGTGGGGTTCCAACACCTATAGTCAGACATTACGGGTCACGGAACCTGTTCCCATTCTGTACGGTTCCATGTTGTAAAAGAGGTCACACATGACAGAATCTGATAATTAAGAAAGGTGATGAGTGGAACCAGATGATGGAGGGATGGTGGGCAGATGGAACATAGGGTAAGGGAATAGGAGACCCAGTGGGTAAAATGTCTGGGCAATACACTGAAAGAACTAGGCAGGGGAACAAAACTGGCAATGGTGGCTTGGGGATAGGAGAGGGATGCAGTGTTGTGTTGGGAGAATGCAGATGGGCCAAAGACTGGGACCTCACAGCATCTCAGAAAAGTTTCAGTATGGCTGAGCCTGTACCTCTTTAGTATGAGACAAGTCTTGCCCCTCTCATTACAGCTCTGTAGATCCTTTCCTTTTAAGTAGCCCTGCTATGGCTGAGTCTGCCTCCACTTCTCCACCAGCAACAAAGTCCAGACCATTACCTTTCTGCTACTGAGAACATTTCTACTTCGAGATCTTCATGACGTAAGTGCCTCTCTTAGATTCCGCTTTCCATCAACTCCCAATATTCCAAGAAGATCAACTCCTCTACCCAGTCCTCACAACTGAAGCCCGATAAAGGCAATGGGAACATACTTGCCAGCCGGATCTGAGGAAAGTTTGTAAGGTAAGGAGGAGCCACAGCAAGTGAGCTTCCAGCCAGAAACACATTAACCAATCCACTACAGCCTGCCCCAAAATCGGATTAGCTTTATTTGTCACACATACATCAAAAGATGCAAACACACGGTGAAATACATCGTTTGTGTCAACAGCTAGCACAGTCTGAGGGTTGTGCTGGATCCCACATTGGGGATCCTGGCCTTATAAATACAGGCATACAGTCCTAAGGTTAGGCAGATAGTTTGGCAAGGATTAGCTTGTCACAATGTACATTGAAGCATACTGTTCAGTAAAACAACAAACAATGCAGGTCCGCGAATTTTGCTGGGGACAGCCCACAAGTGTCACCGTGCCTCCAGCGCTAACATAACATGTCCACAACTTAGTAATTCCAACCCCTGTGTCTTTCAAGACTGGACCACCAGGAGGAAATCCATGCGGTCACATTGAGAACATACAGACAGTGGCAGGATGGAACCCGGGTCGCTGGTGCTGAAAAGCTTTATGCCAACCACTACGTAATCATACCACCACCAGCACAGTATCTGCTGGCTTTACCAATAATGCCCGTTTTAAAAATGCAAATCACCAGAAGTAAAGGAGCAAGAGGAGAGCAATGGTTAGCGAACACTCATAAAAACAATTATGGTGACATGGTAGTAACCAAGCATCAAGCATTGGTAAGATTATGTTTTGGTCTTGTTATGTTATATTTTAGAAACAGCTTCCCTCTGCCATCAGATTTCTAAATGGTCTATGAACACTACCTCACTATTCCTCTTTAGCATTGTTTGTTTATTTACTAGTGTAGCTTATAGTAATTTTTATGTCTCACAAGGAACTGCTGCTACAAAACAACAAATTTCATGGCGTACAGTACGTCAGTGATAAGAAACCTGGTTCTGGTTCTGAGGATGCTGATGTGTCGGCAGCAGGTCAGTGAAGATTTACCAGACTAGCTCCTGGAATGGATAGGTCGGCTTATGAGAAGAAGTTGGGCTGATCTTTCAGTTTCTGCTGACAGGCACTTTCTGATCTGCAGGAGTATGTGCTGAGGGATACACTGAAGCTTGGTACAGACCATGCAAAGTCTCTGTGGGGAAGGACCACAATATGGGCTCCTACTGCTACTGCACACGGCAACAAAGATTCAGTTGAGGAAGACCCTTAAACATTGAAAGAGTCTGTCACCCTTGGGGGGAGGGGGGGTCACTGAAGGGCAATAATACAGTGGTTAAAAAAAGCTGTTAACACAATTGAATGCTCCTAATGCTCCATTATAGGCACTAGACTTCCCAGCATTGAGGACATCTTCAAAAGGCAATGCCTTTATAAGAAGGCATCCGTCATTAAGGAGCCCCATCATCCAACACATACTCTCTTCTCATTACTATCATCAGAGAGGAAGTACAGGAGGCTGAAGACACACACTCAGTGTTTTAGGAACAGCTCTTCTCCTTCACCATCAGATTTCTGAATGAACAATGAACACTACTTCACTACTTTTGCTCTCTTTTTGCAATAGTTATTTAATTAAATTTATAAAATACCATAAACTACAAAAAGATGTATTACAATTTATAGTCTTTCAATGTTTTGCAATGTACTGCTGCTGCAAAACAACAAATTCCACAACATAGTCAGTGATATTAAACCTGATTCTTATTCTGTGTTAACCAAATGATCCTGATTGTTCTGCACCGGTATATTAACAAAAAACTGTACTGGCCAGGCTTGTATCAGGTGGAGTTTAGAAGAGTGAGGAAGTACTTGACTGAAATGTATGAGATCACGGGGAGTCTTGACAGATGGGTATGTTCCCTCCACAGGGAGGCAGAATCTGAGGTGATCACTGAGGAAAAATACGGACTTACTGGTTCAATACAGAGGTGAGGAAAATGGTTTCTCTCAGGCTGTTGTGAGTCTTTAGAACTCTGTTCCTCAAAGAGCTGCCCAAGTAGAGTCCTTAGATATTTTATGGCAGAGCTGGACGGATTTTTGCCAGTAGATGAAAGGTGACAGTGGGTAGCTGTGGTTAGTATGATGGGGAGAGGGGCGGGAGTCACCTATCATGCTTTTAATCAACTATGTTTATATAGCCAAATATTGACATTGAAACAATATTTACTGAAAAATCAGCATGAAAGATGTGCTAAATGTTTTACAGTCAATGAAGACACTGTTTTAATATATTTAAATTTATTTAAAGATACAGCTTTGTAACAGGCCCATCTGGCCCAGTGAGTCTACACCACCCAGTTACATACATGAGATCAATTAACCTATTAACCAGTACATCTTTGAAAGGTGGAAGGAAACCACCCAGAGGTTGGTCATTGGGTGATTGTACATACAAACTCCTTACAAGACATTGGCAAACAAGAGAAAATCTGCAAATGCTGGAAATCCGAGCAACACACACAAAATGCTGGAGGAACTCAGCAGGCCAGGCAGCATCAATGGAAAAGAGTACAGTCGGCGTTTCTGGCTGAGACCCTTCAGCAGGACTGGAGAAAAAATGCTGAGGAGTAGATTCAAAATGTGGGGAGAAGGGAGAGACAAACACCTGGTGATAGGTGAAACCTGAAGGGGGAGGGATGAAATAAAGAGCTGGGAAGTTGATTGGTGAAAGAGATACAGAGCTGGAGAAATGTGAGTCTGATAGAAGAGGACAGGAGGTTATGGAAGAAAGAAAAGGGGCAGGAGCACCAGAGGGAGGCAATGGGCAGGCAAGGAGATAAGATGGAGAAGAGGATGGAGAATGGAGAAGTGGTGGTGGGGGCATTACCTGTTTATACCATCAGGTTGGAGGCTACCCAGGTGGAATATAAGGTGTTGTTCCTCCAACCTAGGTGTGCCCTCATCATGACAGTGGAGGAGACCATGGATGGACATATCGGAATGGGAATGGGAAGTGGAATTAAAATGGGTGGCCACCAGGAGATCCCGCTTCTTCTGGCGAAGCGGTCCTTACAGACAGTGGCGGGAATTGAACCTGCTTCAGTGGTGTGGTAATAGCATTGCACTAACTGCTACGCTGCCTTATTGGTAATAACTTCCATAATGTTCTTGGCAACTTGTACAATGAGCTCATCCAAACAGCATGCAAAAAATTATCATTTCATCATAATCAAGAACTTTAATTGATATACAGTGGAGTGAGAGGGCAGAAGAGTGAAAGGGCTTTGGCTCAAACGGGGCTTCGGTGAAGAAGGGTCAAGGAAAAAACTAATTCGCAGAGACTCAGATCACAGCCTTCGACTTCCCCAGTGGGTTCGTCCCTTTCTCCCGTGGTCCTCTTCAGCTAACATCGGTTGCTCTGTCAGGGCAGATGAGCTCAGATCCGTGTTGTGCTTCTCCTGTGATGTGTGGGAACTCAGGAAGGCTTTCCCTGAAGACTACGTGTGCAGGAACTGTGTCCGGCTGCAGCTTCTGGTAGACCGCATGGCGGCACTGGAGTTGTGCATGGACTCACTTTGGAGCATCCGAGACGCTGAGAATGTTGTGGATAGCACATTTAGTGAGTTGGTCACACCACAGTTTAAAGAACTAAGGAAAGATAGGGAATGGGTAACCAACAGGAAGAGTAGTAGCAGGAAGGTAGTAGAGGAGTCTCCTGCGGTCATCTCCCTCCAAAACAGATATACCGCTTTGGAGTCTGTTGGGGAAAATGGCTCATCAGGTGAAGGCAGCAGTAGCCAGGATCATGGCACCATGGGTGGCTCTGCTGCGCAGGAGGGCAAGAAAAGGTGTGGTGGAGCTGTTGTGGCAGGGGATTCCATGGTAAGGGGAACAGAGAGGAGCTTCTGTAGCATAAACAGGACTCCCGTATGGTGTGTTGACTCCTGGGTGCAAGGATCAGAGATGTCTCAGAGAGGCTGCAGGGCATTCTGAAAGGGGAGGGTGAGCAGCCAGCTGTCGTGGTGCATATAGGTACTAGCAATATAGGAAGAAAGCGGGATGAGGTCCTACTAACTGAGTTTAGGGAGCTAGGAGATCAATTAAAGAGTAGAACCTCTAAGGTAATCATCCCAGGATTATTTCCGGTGCCACGTGCTAGCCATAGTTGGAATAGCAGGATAGCTAGAATGAATGTGTGGCTTGAGCAGTGGTGCAGGAGGGAGGGTTTCAGATTCCTGGGGCATTGGAACCGCTTCTGGGGGAGGTGGGACCAGTACCGTCCAGACGGTCTACACCTGGGCAGGGCCGGGATCAATGTCCTAGGGAGATTGTTTGCTGGTGCTGTTGAGGAGGCTTTAAAGTTTAAACTAATATGGTAGGGGGGTGGGAACCCACACAGAAAAGAAGAGGGAAGTGATGCAGAAACCAAAGCTAGAGTTAGTAAAGAAAAAAGAGTAGAGTGCATAAAAGTAAAAAGCAAAAATCGCAAAAATCACTAGATTCTAAAAGGACAATGAGTATAAGGGCACTTTATCTAAATGCCCGTAGTATTAGAAACAAGGTTAGTGAACTTGTGGCACAGATCAGTACCAAGGCATATGATTTAGTGGCCATTACAGAAACCTGGTTGCAAGGTGGAGATGACTGGGAATTAAATATCCAAGGGTATCAGGTAATACGGAAAAATAGGCAGGAAGGCAGAGGAGGTGGAGTGGTACTCTTAATTAGGGATGAGATCAGGGTGGTTGTGAGAGACGATATGAGATCCACAGAGCAGAATGTTGAGTGCATCTGGGTAGAGATTAAAAATAGTAAAGGGAAAAAAATCACTGGTGGGAGTTGTCCATAGGCCACCTAATAAAAATATTGCAGTGGCAGAGGCGATTAACCAAGAAATTACTGAGGCTTGCAAGAACAGAACGGCAGTTGTCATGGGGGATTTTAACTTCCACATAGATTGGGTGAATCAGGTTGGTCAAGGAAGTCTTGAGGAGGACTTCATAGAATGCATCCATGATGGCTTTCTTGAGCAGCACGTTAGTGAACCTACAAGGGAAAACGCTACCTTAGATCTAGTCCTGTGCAATGAGACAGGTAAGATTAACAATCTTGTAGTCAGGGACCCTCTTGGAAAGAGTGATCATAGTATGATTGAATTTCACATACAGACGGGGGATGAAATAGTCAGAACTAAAACTAGTGTATTATGTTTGAACAAGGGAGACTATAACGGGATGAGGGAGGAGTTGGCTAATGTGAATTTGGAGCATAGGCTATATGGTGGACAGTTGAGGAACAGTGGAATACTTTCAAAGAGATTTTTCACAGTGCTCAACAAAAGTATATTCCAGTCCAAAGTAAGGACAGTAAGTGTGGGGAGAGCCAGCCTTGGATAACTAAGGAAATAAAAGAGAGTATCAAATTAAATATTCATGTGTACAAAGTCACAAAGAGTAGTGGGAGATTGGAGGATTGGGAAAACTTTAAAAAGCAACAAAGAACAACTAAACAAGAAATAAGGAAAGGGAAGATAAAGTATGAAAGTAAATTAGCACAAAATATAAAAACAGATAGCAGAAGTTTTTTAATAAATATATAAAGTGGAAGAGGGTGATTAAAGTCAACGTAGGTCCCTTGGAAGATAAGAAGGGGAAATTGATATTGGGTGATAAGGAAATGGCTCACGCATTGAACAACTATTTTTTCTTGGCCTTCACGGTGGAGGACTCATCTAATATGACAAAGGATGATGTTTTGGACGAAATGGGAAATGAAGACCTCGATAAAATCACTGTCACTACAGAGATAGTGATGAGCAAACTAGAGGGCCTGAAGATAGATAAGTCCCCTGGTCCTTGTGGGATGCATCCCAGGGTGCTGAATGAATTGGCGGAGGTTATAGTAGAAGCGTTGGTAATCATTTATCAAGACTCTTTAGAATCTGGTCAGATCCCGGCAGATTGGAAGACAGCAAATGTCAGCCCACTTTTAAAAAAGGATGTAGGCAAAAGACGGGCAACTATAGGCCAGTTAGCTTAACATCTGTTGTCGGGAAAATGCTTGAAGCCGTCATTAAGGAAGAAATAGCGAAACATTTAGAAAGGAATGGTTCCATTAGACAGATGCAGTATGGATTCAGAAAGGGCAGGTCCTGTTTGACAAACTTACTGTAGTTCTTTGAGGACATAATGAGTGCAGTGGATAGAGGGGAACAGATGGATGTCGTATACGTGGATTTCCAGAAGGCGTTCGATAAGGTGCCACACAAGAGACATAAATAAGATATGGATGCATGGAGTTGGAGGAAGCATATTGGCATGGTTGGTGGATTGGTTAACCAATAGAAGGCAGAGAGTTGGTATAAATGGGTGTTTCTCTGATTGGTAGTCTGTGGTGACTGGGGTGCCGCAGTGGTCAGTGCTGGGCCCGCAAATGCTTACCATTTACGTTGATGATTTGGAAGAGGGGACTGAGTGTAGCATAGTAAAATTTGCTGATGACACTAAAGTGAGTAGAAAAGTAAATTGTACAGAGGATGTGGAGAGTCTGCAAAGGGATATAGATAGGTTAAGTGAGTGGGCTAAGGTCTGGCAGATGGAATACAATGTTGGTAAATGCAAGATCATCCACTTTGGAAGGATTAATAGAAGAGCAGATTATTATTTAGATGGTGAAAGATTGCAGCATGCTGTTGTGCAGAGGGACTTGGGAGTGCTTGTGCATGAATCACAAAAAATTGGCTTGCAGGTACAACAGGTTATTAAGAAGGCAAATGGAATGTTGGCCTTCATTGCTAGAGGGATTGAATTCAAGAACAGGGAGGTCATGCTGCAACTATTCAGGGTAGTGGTGAGGCTGCACCTGAAGTACTGTGTGCAGTTCTGGTCTCCATACTTGAGGAAGGATATACTGGCTTTGGAGAAAGTGCAGAGGAGGTTCACCAGGTTGATTCCAGGGATGAAGGGGTTAACCTATGAGGAGAGATTGAGTCACCTGGGACTATATTGTCTGGAATTCAGAAGAATGAGAGGAGATCTTATAGAAACATACAACATTTTGAAAGGGATAGATAAGGTAGAAGTAGGAAAATTGTTTCCATTGGTAGGTGAGAATTGAATAAGGGGATATTGCCCCAAGATTCAGGGGAGAAGATTTAGGATGGAGATGAGGGGAAACTGTTTTTCCCAGAGAGTGGTAGATCTGTGGAATTCTCTGCCAAGGGAAATAGTTGAGGATTCTTCACTAAATATACTTAAGATACAGTTAATTAGATTTTTACATAGTGAGGGAATTAGGGTTACGGGGAAAAGGCAGGTAGATGGAGCTGAGTTTATGGAGAGATCAGCCATGATCTTATTGAATGGTGGGGCAGGCTTGATGGGCCAGATGGCCTACTTCTGCTCCTATTTCTTATGTTCCTGTGTTCTTATACCTCCTTCCATTCCTTATCGTGTTGCAAAATACTTTGTATCCACAGAATAATGTTCTAAATTTGTCTTACTTTCTACAAAAAAATCAGCCAGTTTGTATCCAATAAGGTCATAAACAGTATAAAGGATCCCATGACAAACACTGGAAAAAACTAGTCAAACTGTGTTGAGTGGTCTTGAGAAATATTTGGTGGCCAAAGTAAGAAGGCACATTCCTGTTCTTTTTCCAATATCATTGGGGATCTGTTATGCACTCCTGAGAGGAAAAGCTGTTTAATGTCTCACACAAATGTTGCAGCATTCTCTCATCTCTCATGTGTTTCAGCCCGGATGCAAACCTGAAGCCATCTTTGCTCTTTCCTCTTGTTTCTTCCAATATTACCGTATGCTTCTGGCCAGAGGTTTTTTCCCATCTCTGCACGATGTAAATAATCACAGCTTCACCTATCATGAGTGGTACTTGATTGTATTACATCTTTACAAATATCAAACTTGCTTGGTTTTCTAATTCCGCAGACTGTAGAGAACATTTCTTTAAATACACTCAGTGGCCAGTTTATCAGGTACACCTGCAGACCTGCTTGCTAATGCAAATATCTAATCAGCCAAACATGTGACACCAACTGAATCATTAAAAGCATGCAGGCATGGTCAAGCGGTCCAGTTGTCATTCAGACCAAATATTAGAACGGGGGGGAAGAAATGTGATCTAAGTGACTTTGTCCGTGGAATGATTGTTGGTGCCAGACGGGTTGGTTTGAGTATCTCAGAAACTGCGGATCCCAAGGGATTTTCACGCAGGGCAGTCTCTAGAGTTTACAGAGAACGGTGAGAAATTAAAAAAAAACATCCAGTGAGCAGCAGTACTGTGGGTGAAAACGCCTGTTAGTGAGGGAGGTTGGAGGAGAATGGCCAGACTGGTTCAAACTGACAGGAAGGCAACAATAGACAAAATAACCAGGTGTAATAACAGTGGTGTATGGAAGAGCAACTCTGAACACACAACCTGTCGAACCTTTAGCATCAAAAGACCACCAACATACATTCAGCACCTTCTTTATTAGGTATGGGAGGTACCCAATAAAGTGGCCACTGAGTGCATGTAAATAACCACAGCTTTAGCTGCCATAAACCATAGAATACTACAGCACACTACAGGCCCTTCAGCCCTCCATGTTGTGCCGACCCATATAATTCTTTAAAAAAAGTACTAAACTCACACTACCCCATTACCCTCTATTTTTCTTTCATCCATGTGCTTGTCCAAGAAGCTCTTAAATACCCCTAATGTTTTAGCTTCCACCACCATCCCTGGCAAGTCATTCCAGGAACACACAACCCTCTGTGTAAAAAAACTTATCCCTGATGTCTCCCCTAAACTTCCCTCCCTTAATTTTGTACATATGCCCTCTGCTGTTTGCTTTTGGTGCCCTGGGAAATCAGGTACTGACTATCCACCCTGTCTATGCCTGTCATAATCTTGTAGACCTCTATCAAGTCCCCTCTTATTCTTCTACGCTCCAAAGAGAAAAGTCCCAGTTCTGCTAACCTTGCTTCATATGACTTGTTCTCCAAACTAGGCAACGTCCTGGTAAATCTCCTCTGTACCCATAGCTTCTGCATCCTTCCTATAATGAGGTGACCAGAATGGGATTTGGTTGTACTCTACCTGTACAAGCCTTAAACTTGATTGGCTGTCTTCTACGTCCACAGACCAGAGGTACTATAAAGAATTTTTGTAAAAATAAGTATCAATAATAAGATCTGGGTTAAGTTTTAGGACTTCATTTGCTGAGGAAGGGAGAGCTATCTGCTTCAAATAATTGCATGTGATCTTCTGAAACATTGGAGAGAGAAGGAGAGATCTTGCTTTAATAAACCCCCAGAAAGACTACCTCCAGCAGTACAGCATTCCCTCAATACAGACCTGAAAGAGCAACTTAGATTTTTGTGTTATCATCCCTGATGCGAGACAGAACTTTTTCATTATCACACAACCAGAAATGACACAGAGAGGAAATGCAAAGTATCATGCTTCATTTTCAATATGTCAGTTGTCAAATTACATATGAGCTCCAAACAGACATACTTGAGGCAAAGCTGAATATCAGTACTCTCCGCTTACCACAAGTCACTGAGTCATAGAGCACTACAGCACAGAAATTGGCCATTCCGGCTGTTTAGTCTGTGCCAACCTGATTTTCTGCCTAGTCCCATCTCCCTGCACCCAGAGCATAGCCCTCCATATCCTCTGATCGGCATACCTACCCGAACTTCTTTTAAATGTTACTTAAATTAATTTCAGCATATTTAACTTATGCTCCAGTTCTGACGTAAGCAACTCAAACACTTTGTCCAAGGTCCCAGAATAGATTTAGAGGATCCTAGCATTTGAAGATTGACCAACTTAAACCAATGTGCCACCTTGAGGGCTGTATTGTTGGGTGGGATGCCCCAGAACAAGAGGTCTGGTTCAATTAAAACACAACTCCTTATGACATAGCAAGAGGCCATTCACCCCATTGAGTGTGTGCTGGATTGACAGATAATCCATTCCCTCACTAATATTCCGGGGAGCTACTTTCATCACCTTATGCCATACATTAGGATGGGAAACAGCCATGACACTACAGAAATCGCTGACACCACCAGGTCTCATCGCAAATGAAGCACCAGTGGCATTCCATTGTTTGTTCTTTAACTTGTGTCATAAATATACCTTATGCTAAATGTCAATTTTCTGGAAAATATTTTATTATCTGTAAACATATTTGTGGTAATATTACTTTATGTGGTATGTGCATGAGTGATATACATATATATATAGTGTTATGCCCCTTGGTCCACAGAAATGTTGAAATGTTGTTTCATTCACCGGTATACATATTGAATGACGATGAACTTGAACATGGATTTGAACTTGATGTTACTAATCTCATACTCAAAAGGGGAAATTCATAATCCCACTTATATACTGACTTTGGGATGTAGGAGGAAACTGGAGCTTCTGCTAGAAGCCATTAGGTCACAGGAAGAGCCCGCAGGCTCCACAAAGACAGCAGCTGAGGTCAGGAGAATATCATGTCACTGCGCTGTGTCAGTGGGTAGTTAGTCCTCAGTTGCATCTGCTACTGCAGAGAATCCATCTTCCCCTGCCTCAGTGAACGAGGATTCATCCCTGATCACTCCCACCAATTGGAAATTTATCTGTGGCTGCCAGGTGGAGACTTTCAAACAGCCTAACCCTCGGTTTCTTCTGAGCATTGATCCATGCCAGGCAACTGCTTTCAGGTCCCTTCAAATTAGTAGCAATCCCCCCCCCCACTAAGCCATAGGGTTTCTGAGTTGGGAAGTGTTGCAAACACCCCAGTCTTAGCTGGGGAAGCCAAGGGTGCTGATTTTACTTGGAAATCTTTCGTTTACATTTAATTTAATTATATCTAATCCAAAAGTGAATAGGTGAGCATCTCTTACCTTAGAAAGTACATTTGCCAGGACAAAAAAAAACAGAGGTAGCTTGATACCCACATAATATTACCTCAGCTGTTTTAGAAAAAGACAGCAATGCTGTTTGATGAAAGAACCAGTTGGGCTAATTAAGCCACTGACTGATCAAGTCCTTTATGTGTGGTCCACCATGTTCCATGGTTACTTCAGTAATAAGCCATCTGGGCTAACATATGCTGAACTGGAAACAGTAAAACAATTTACTTCTAAACTAAACAGAGTACTGTTGACAGGCAGCCATTACTTGGTTTAAGTTGGAATTATACTGTCTCAGATGCAGAAACAAAACGCTTAAAAATAACCACCTCACACCACACAGCAGTGGGATTCTTATTCTGTTCCAAATAAAAACAGAACATTCTGGGAAAGTTCCGCAGGTCAGACGGGACATGTGGAAAGAGAAACAGAGTCAACATTTCACACCTAAGGCCTTTCACCAAAACAGGAAAGGAGGGAAAGCAGATAGGCGCAATTTTTATTTCAAAGTTTTTGACAAACAGCTCCATTTGGCAATCATGCGAAGCAATACTGTCTCAATTGAATCTGAATGAGAATCAAAAACAGGTTTAATGTCGCTGATATACTTTGTGAAATTTGTTGTTCTGTGCCAGGTTTACAGTACAATGCATAAATGGCTATACCCTTCAAAAATCTGATGGCAGAGGTGAAGAAGCTATAAGAAGAGAGGGTGATGGGGTCTTTAATGATGAATGACACCTCTTTGAAGATCCTCACTAGTGTCCTGTGAGTTTGCAACCCTCTGCAGGTTTTCCAGTCCTGTGCAGTGGCCCCTCCATACCCGATGGTGATACAACCAGTTAGCACGCTCTCTAAGGTACATCTGTCGAAATTAGTTGAGCTATTTCCACATCAGACACCGGAGAGTTAAACAGAGGCTGGGCCATGTAAGTAGAACCCCATTGTCTCTCAACATGTTACACTGCACTCTACAGTCAATCACTTTGGAAGGCCGTCTGAGCATAGAACGATTCCGCAGAAACAGACCTGCTACCTTTCATCAGAAATGAGAATGAAAGGAACAAGTTAGCCTAGGCAGCAGAGAAGGGAATCTCCCAGTCAGGCTGAAGTAATGTGGGCAGTTCTCAGACTGGGCTCCTGGGAACATTAATGTGTTGCTAATGTTGTACAGTACCGTTCAAAAGTCTTAGGCACGTGTGTGTGTGTGTGTGTGTGTGTGTGTGTGTGTGTGTGTGTTTGTGTGTGTGCTCACGCGCCTAAGACTTTTTCACTATACTGTGCATAATGTGCAACCATGCACATGTAATGGGACACCAATATAATATTCTCAAGAATGTATTTCAAAATACTAAATGTAGAAACAAGCATCAACCAGTTAACCTTGCAAACCTGTTTCACATTCAGTAGGTTTCAAGACTGAACTTTCTCCTTTATTACTTCATAACCTTGGTTAAGATAATTCATTAACATCAGATCTAAATTTAACAATTGGCCCAGCATTAATTACTGCTTTTGTGAGGGAGTGCCGTATTCCTGCTATCTATTTGCAGAGGTTTTTCTTAATTTCACTCCTGAAATACCTGAAGATAGTTCCTCTCAACCTGGCCTATCACCACCTGCTAACGACCAGAACCTGCATACCAGGAGCCAATGAACCAAATAGCAGTACTTTTAAAGGTAAGAATGTTACCTCAATTCCATGATAACCACCTGATAGACAGCATTACAACTTTATCCCAATCTCAAAGTTCAAAGTAAATTTATTATCAAAGTACGTATACGTCACCATCTACAACCCTGAAATTTATTTTCTTACAGCCATTCAATAGTTTCAATATTTCCATTTAGTATCACAGTAATGTATGCAATATACTTCCTGAAACTTTTGTTCTTTGCAGACATCCATGAAAACAAAAGAGTGGCAGTAAAAATGTTCGAACCCCAAGGCTCGCCTATTCCCCCCTCTCACACACAAGCAGCCCCAAATCAATGACCCTCCCCACCCCCAATTACCTCTGTAGCACAACAAAAACCAATCATTCACATGACAATGCAACATACACAGGTAAATGCCAAGAAACACAATAGAGTCAAGGGAAGACTGTACACAAGATAAACAACCAATGTTCAAAAGGCAACAAGCTACAAATACAAAAATAAAAAGAAATAAACAAACTAATAATATTATACAAATAAGCAATAAGTATTGATAGTATGGGATATAATGTCCATGGAAGTTCAAAGGTTGTGGGTGCAGTTGGAGTGAGTGAAGTTATCCCTTCTGGTTCAAGTTGTTTGAGGGGTAATAACTGTTCCTGAAATTGGAGGTGTGAGTCCTGAGGCTCCTGTACCTCCTTCCAGATAACAGCAGCAAAAAGAGAGTGAAGTATGGTCTGATCAGTGGGGATCCTCGATGATGGATGCTGTTTTCCTGCAACAGTGCTCTTTGTAGATGTGCTCAATAGTGGGAGGGCTTTACCAGTGACAGATGGGGCTGTCTCCACTACTTTTTGTAGGCTTTTCTATTCAAGGACATTGGTGTTTCCACACCAACTGAAGGCCATCTGATGACTGAACCAAATTTTTGCACAGTCTTGATCCCTTCATTTAAGAAAAGATACACAGGAGTCATCGATGGTACAAAACAGATTTGATGGGTTAAATTTCTGGGATGAAAAGACTATCCTGTGCGAAGTAAATTAAATGCATTTTCTTTGAAGCTTAGATGAATGAAGGGTGAACTTATGGAACGTAAGATTTAGAGGGAGCATGACAGATCATATATCATAATTAAAGGTGCTATGGTACAGAATCATGGCCTCATTGGTACATGCTGTCCCACCCAAGATAATCCCATTTGCCAGTGTTCAGTTCATAATCTTCTAAACCTTCCAATTCCAACTACCTATCCTACTGTTTTTATTGTACATGCCTTAACCACTTCCTATGGCAGCTCATTCCGTATTATGTAATAAAGTTGCCCCTCTACTTCCTATTAAATCTCTCCCCTCATGCCTATGCCATCTAGTAACTGATTTCCCCCCTCCCCCCACCCTGGAAAAACTACTAAGTGCATTCAGTCTGTCTATGTCTCTCATCATTTTACACATCTCCATAAGCTGACCCCTCAGTCTCCAAGGAATAAAGTCCTAGCCTGCTCCACTTCTCTTTAAAACTCAGTCCTCTGAGACCTGGCAATATCCTTCTCAATCTTTTCTGCTCTCATTGAGATGTTTCCACTATTTGAAGAAACTTGAATGAGGGACCATAATTACAGGTTTGGGAGTTGGTCATTAAAGACATTGAGATTTCATGATGAGGTGGAGAATCTTTGGAATTCTCTACACTGAAGAGTTGTGGAGTTTTGGAATCTAGATAATGACAAAGTAATTAGATCTTTGAAAGATCAAGGAATTCATGTTAATGAGGATCCCCTGTCCCCAGCGTCATGACTGATCATTTTTCTACTTTATCAGCACATACAGTTTCACTTGATTGACCCTCCTCACAGCTGAGTTTCTTTAACCAATATTATGACCCTCCAAACTTCCCAACTCTATTTTCTCTTTCTTCATTTCATCAGAAAACCTTGTTGACAAGATGGTCGAGTCACCATTAATGCTCTTAAAAGATTCATTGTCATCATCGCTATGTCAACACAGAGGACTGTATTGACTCCCTTCCTGTTTACCCTGTATACCTCAGACTTTAGATATAACACTGAGTCATGTCATCTGCAGAAATTCTCTGATGACTCAGTAATAGTTGGGTGTGTAAAGGGAGGATGGGAGGATGGACACAGGGTCCTTGTGGAGGATTTTGTCAAACAGAGACGCAAAATCATCTTCAGCTCATCAAAAGAGATGGTGATGGACTTTAGAAAGACTAAGCCTGCACTGCTCCCTCTGAGGACATGCATGTGTTGAAGATCTCCGAGTACCTGAGGGTACAGCTGGATGATAGTCTTGAGTGGAACACCAAAACAGAGGCTATGAACAAGAAAACCCAATAAACTGATTAGAAAAGCTGGCTCTGTTATAGGAGTCAAACTGGACACACTGGAGGCTGTGGTAGAACAAAGGACCCTATGGAAAATCCTGGCAATTCTGGACAATGTTTCTCACTCTCTGTATGCCACTTTGACTGAACAGAGGAGCACTTTTAGTAATAGACTAAGACAAGTTCACTGTTCCAAAGAGCACTATATGAGGTCATTTTTACCTTTGGCTATTAGACTCTATAATGAGTCAACCTATAGCCGGGGAAGCGATGACTCTCCCCTGTTTGACTGTTTGAGGTAAGTTATTTTTTATTCTTTCTTACTTTTCTTCTAATATCTGTATACCAGTGCATTTGTAATACTACTGTGACTCTGTAATTCCATTTGGGATCAATATAGTATCTACCTATTGATGTGCCATGTGGTATGACATGGGCAATCGTGGTCTTTCCAACAACATGACTGTTCTTGGTAAATTTTTCTACTGAAGTAGCTTGCATTGCCTTCTTCTGGACAGTGCCTTTGCAAGATGGGTGTCCCCAGCCATTATCAATACCCTTCAGAGATTGTCTGCCTGGCATCAGTGGTCACATAAACAGGCCGTGACGTGCACCAACTACTCATAGGACCATCCACCACCTGCTCCCATGGCTTCAAATGACCCTGATTGGGGTCATACACCTTGCCCAAGGATGACCTGCAGGTTACACCTCTTTTGGTAGTGAAGTGTCTCCACCCCCTTAAAGATTATCACTTGTACATTGAAACTTCGAAGCATACAGTGAAATATGTTGTTTGTGCCCATGACCAACACAGTCCAAGGATTGTGCTGGGGGATGGGAGGGGATCCTGCAAGTGTTGCCATGCCTCCAGTGCCAACATAGTATGCCCACTACTTGTTTTGTCCCAGAAATTAACTTAATGAGTCTCCTCAGACTGCTTCCAATGCCTTTGAGTTGTTTAGAAAAGGCTTCTTGTAGAACCGTAGTGGGATTGTGAGTGCTAGATTACTGGGGATTATTTAAAGAAGGAGTAGATATATCTTCGAGAGATCATGGAATTGAGTGCTATGGTGATCTGGAAAACAGGGGAATTAAAGGCTGGACAGATCAGCCTTGATCACAATGAATGGTGAATCAGGCTGTGGTTTTCCTGCATTCTGTAATCTGGACAGATATGTTGATGGAATTTTGTGGAGTTCATGGGGTTGAAAGGGATAATAAATCAGCCATGATGAAATGGCAAAGCAGACTCGATAGGCCGAATGGCCCAATTCTGCTCCTATGGCTCATGGTCTTATGAGAGACTGCACTTTAAGATTGCGATAAGAGCTTAAACATCAGTATTTTGAAGCAGAGGAGAATTATCTCTGGGTAAAAGTAAAATGCTGGAAGTACTCAGCAGTTCAGACAGCACCTGAGAAGGGAGAAACAGTTTTAATGTGTCCGGGTGGATGGTCCGTTCTGAGGCTTTGCTCTTTCTGCAGGTGCTGGCTGTGGAGTATTTATTATGTGCATGGTTAAGTTGGGA
Organism: Hypanus sabinus; assembly: GCF_030144855.1. Classification (NCBI taxonomy): domain Eukaryota; kingdom Metazoa; phylum Chordata; class Chondrichthyes; order Myliobatiformes; family Dasyatidae; genus Hypanus; species Hypanus sabinus. Next base: position 126,813,480 of record NC_082713.1, read on the forward strand.
AGGTGTTTATCTTGGAACAGAGGCTGCAAGGAGAGTTAATTATCATAATGCTGTAAAATGTTTAGACCGAGAGAAGCTTTTCCCTTTGTAGTAAGAGATAAGGTCAAGACTACATGCAATAAAGCTGATTGGCAAAAGAACCTGATTTTAATTTTCAGTCATCCCCTGTGCTTTAGCCAATAATAATCCTTCAATTGATCTCATAAAATTGCATTATCTGGTCATTATCACATTGCTGTATGGTTGCTTAGTAACAAACTGGGTCTGCATTTCCTGTATCACAGTGACCACACTTCAAAAAGGTTCATTAACTATGAACCATTTTGGAAAACTATGATTAGAAAGGTTCTACTGAAATGCTTGATTTTTTTTTACTTTCTTCGGTTTTGTGGAAAACCTACCAGATGGGAAATATGTTGAGAAAGGGGATTCTACAGAGCTAATTTCAATCCCGATGAAACGCCCAAGGAACACAAGTAGGCAAAACAAGAGCAATGTGTAAAGACAAACCAGAGAGCACAGCTCTAAAAGGGGTGCAAGAAAAGAGATCTGGACGGGCGTGCTTGTGCACAGTTTATTAAAGATCACAGAGCTGGTTGAGATTGTGGTTAAAAATAACATATGGGATCCTGGGCTTTATAAATAGAAGAAGAGTCCAAAAGTTTGGAAGATGGTTTAGTTACGATTGGATTTAAAATATTAGCTTTTTTGTCACATGAGCATTGAAGCATACAGTGAAATTATTTATTTTTGCATCAACGACCAATACAGTCCAAGGATTGTGCTGGGGTAGCCTGCAGGTATCCAGCGCCAACATAGCAAGCCCACAATTTACCAACCCTAACCCCTACATCTTTGGAAAGTGAGAGGAAACCAGCACACGCAGAAGAAACCCACACAGTTACAGGGTGAACGTATAAACGCCTTACAGGCAACTGCCACAAAATAACACATGGCAGTGATAACAAGCCTGATCCTGATGGACCAGTCTTAGATGAGGCCCTCCATTTGTCAGGGTCGACCCCGGATGTTGCGTTTCAGCTGTCTCCATGGCATGTAGGCCTGGCCAGTACAATATGGAGAGCAAGCTGTTGCCTCTGTAGCAGGCTCGACCTCTCCAGGTAGCTGATGAATCCAAAGGCACGGCAGGGACTGATACAGGTTGGCACCAGCGGCATCGCAGGAGTTGCCATTTGGTGTTGAACTCAATGTAGGATTGTCTTAGGGACTGCACCTCCGGATTTTTCCTCAGCGTTTACTCCTGAAGCCTTCCCCATGAGTGGGTGTAGCAAAAAGGCAGTGGAGTTTTGAGATCAGAGTTTTCCTTCTCCCAGTTGAGCTGCCAACCATAGCAGATGAGCTCCACCTGCCCAAAATGTCTGGTTTAAAGACACTAGTAACCTGCCTTTGCCCCAACCCCTGTCGGTAGAAATGATTCCACTGAGCTTAATAGCTAAGCCTCACGTGAATGCCAAGAGTTGGAACTGGTTGACAGAGGCTATTTGAGATGCAGGCCATTGGAACCATTTAATAGGTGGTAGGAGCTTGTTCCTACTAACACCCCTGGCTATAACAACCTTAAGGAACTGAGCAGTCTTAGGTAAATGGCTTAATGTAGATCATAAACTAAGGGCGGAACGCAGTCTACACTGGGTTTAGTGAGTACTGAATCATCAGCAGTTATGTTCCTTGGATAAAACTTTAAACTCAGTCCCTGCATTCATGATACAAAAACACTCGTGGTACCACAGGAAGATGAGCAGCAGAGTTCTCCTCTATGCCCCGGCCAATATTTATCCTTCAAAACACATCATCAAAAAACACTCTGACCTTTATCACATTCCCATTTGTTGGATGAAGTAAACTTGGCTCCCAAGATCAACCACAAGGCAAAATTGCTTTATTGGCTGCAAAAAATTCTCTATCATAAAAGTCAAAATACCAATGCAAGGACTTTTCACCAAAAATAGAGACCTACTTTAAAGGCAGAAAGGATACAGGTGGTTGAGGAGAGTGATAGAGTCATGAATGAAGGGGGTGGTACTTGCTTGGAGGGTGAATAGGTCACATTGAAGAGCTTTAGATATATATAAATATCAAAGATCCCACCCACTCTGGATATTTTCTCTTCTGCACTCTCTATTTTTCCATTGGCAAGAAGACACAAGAGAACATACCACCAGGGTAAAGGACAATCTATCCCACTGTTATCAGACTCTTGAATGGATCTTTTGTACAATGAAGATGGATTCCTGACCTCACATTCTACCTTGATCCTGCATCCTTTTGCTTACCTGCATTGTGCTTTGTTTGTAGCTTTTACACTTATTTCTGCATTATCATTGTTTGAATTTGTTCTTCCCCCAGTGATTTAAACTGTATGAACAAAATGCAAGATAAACATTCCATTGTATCTTGGTACACGTGTCAATAATAAACTAAACCTAACCCTACAGTAAATGTTAAAAACAAAATGTTAGAGAGCCGAAGAAGTAATTGGAAAAAGAAGGGACAAGTTGTAGACCTGGAAGAAGCACCAGTTTATGTGGGGCCACTCCATTAAGCCGAGTATTCACGATTTTGCAGGCTCAGAAATCGTTGATTGCCATAGTTCTCATCCAAGATGGGGCAAGAGCATAGATCAAAAGCAACCCAAAGTGTCGATGGTTAAATTAAAGTCTGATACAGTACAGCTTAAATACATGCTGAGGAAAAGACAAACTCCAAGCATAAATAGATCACCTTATGCAAATATTGGGTTAAAAATAGAGGCAAGTGGTAATTACTGAGAAGATTATACAGAAGAAAACAACAGAGGAGTGTGAAAGGCAAGCAAGAAGAGCAGGATGCAATGGATGAGGATGAAGAAAGGCGGTTGTATCATGGCGTCAAATTGGTAGAGATGTACCATGGAAAGCATTCTAACTAGTAGCATCACCATCTGATATGAGGGTGCACTGCATAGGATTGTAAAAAAGCTGCAGAGGGCAAAAGCACTGCCACCTCCATCATAAACACTAACCTCCCCACCAGCGAGGACACCTTCAAAAGACATTCCCTCAGAAAGGCCACATCTCATCACGAAGGACTCCCACCTCCCAGGGTATGCCATCCTTCTCATCAGAGAGGAGGTACAGGAGCCTGAAGGCACACACTCAATGTTTTAGGAACAGCTAATTTATAGTATATTTTATATATTGCACCGTACTGCTGCCACAGAGCAACAAATTTCAGTAAATATGTTAGTGATTCTGATTCTGAAGCACATAACCAGCAGAGATTCAAAGTACAGGGACAACTACTTGAAAGTGATTGCCTTCAGCTTGAGATTTGGGGAGGCAATGCAACGGTTTCACAGAGCAGCAAAAAGACGGGTCCTTGGGAAATTGTGAACAATTGGAGATAAATGATCAAAGTGTAACTGTGTTAAAAGATCTAGAGCTACAACCGAAAGAGAAAGCCCAGATTCCCAGGAAGATGGAGGCTGGAGCGGACTGCAACAGTGGGAGTAACAGCTCAAACACCAACATAATTATGCAAGGATCCTTGAGGGTGGGAGTATTCTTGTTCAAGAGAGCGTAGAAATGCAATTAAACAAAATGTTGTGTGTAGGCATATTTCTGGAGTCAGAAAGACTGCATATTCAGAACTGCATGAAGAAGTCAGCTTGGTTCATGTAAAGGACGAGGGAAGATCAACCACACCAAGTAAAATTCACAAAGAACTCAATCCACAGATAAAAATGACTTATCAAGTCAAGTCAAGTCAAGTCACTTTTTATTGTCATTTCAACCATAACTGCTGGTACAGTGCATAGTAAAAATGAGACAACGTTTTTTCAGGACCATGGTGTTACATGGCACAGTTCCAAAACTAGACTGAACTATGTAAAAAACAACAGAAAAAATTACACTAGACTACAGACCTACCCAGGACTGCATACAATGCACAAAACAGTGCAGGCATTACAATAAATAATAAACAGGACAATAGGGCATTAAGATGTCAGTTCAGGCTCTGGGTATTGAGGAGTCTGATAGCTTGGGGGAAGAAACTGTTACATAGTCTGGTCGTGAGAGCCCGAATGCTTCAGTGCCTTTTCCCAGATGGCAGGAGGGAGAAGAGTTGGTATGAGGGGTGCGTGGGGTCCTTCGTAACGCTGTTTGTTTTGCGGATGCAGCATGTAGTGTAAATGTCCGTAATGGCAGGAAGAGAGACCCCGATGATCTTCTCAGCTGACCTCACTATCCACTGCAGGGTCTTGCGATCCGAGGTGGTGCAATTTCCAAACCAGGCTGTGATGCAGCTGCTCAGGATGCTCTCAATACAACCAGTACAATGTTGAACACTGTACATATGACGGTTTTAGATAATGTTACACATAAAACCTATTTATGCAGTGTAGCCTTCTCTTCATCGCTGAGACCAGACACAGACTGGGGGACTGCTTCATTGAGAGCCTTCACTCTGGCTACTACAAAAGGCAGGATCTCCTGTTGGCCACCCATTTCAATTCGACTTCCCATTCATATACTGACATGGCCTCCGCTACTGCTATGACAAGGCTAAACTCAGGAAGAGCATCACCTCATATTCCATCTGGGTAGCCTCCAACCTAATGGCATGCTTGGATTTCTCTAACTTCTGCTATTAACTGTCCTCTGTTTTCAGCCCTTTCCCCCTCCTTCTCTCATTTTCCACCCCCCACTCTGGTTACAATCCTACCTCTTCATTTCTCCTCTCCTGCCCTCATGGCCTACCCATTACCTCTCCCTGCTTCTCCTCTTGCTTCCCTTTCTTTGATAGTCAACTGTCCTCTCCTATCAGATACATCTTCATCCCTTCACCTCCTTCTCTTATCTCCTCCCAGTGTCTCACACCATTCCCCCTCCTCCCGCCCAACCACTTTGCCCTTCACTTGGTATCACCTTTCACCTATCAACTTGTACTCTTTCTCCTCCCCCACCCTCTAATTCTGCCTTCTGCCCCTTTCCTTCCGTGCCCTGATGAAGGGTCATGGCCTGAAACATCAACTGTTCATTTCTCTCCATAGATGCTGCCTGACCTGCTGAGTTCCTCCAGCATTTTGTGTGTGCTCCTCTGGACTTTCAGCATCTAAGAATATTTTGTGACATGAATAGTATTGTTTAATTTAGGAACATGATATTAATAGGATTATGATGTTTCTAATAGGGCGAGTCAGCCACAGAATACAAGGACGTCCCTTTAGACGGTGTTTCTTCAGCTGGAGGTGGGGACTGTGTGGAATTCATTGCCACAGATGGCTGTGGAGGCCAAGTCCCTGGGTATATTTAAAACAGTGGTGGATAGATTCTCAATTAATAAGGGCATCAAAGGTTACAAGGAAACAATAGAAGACTGGGGTTCGGAGGGAAATTAAATCAGTGATGATTGAGTTGTGAAGCAGATTTGATGAGTCTAATGGCCTAACTCTTCTCTTATGTCTATACGGTACTATAGTCACACAGAAGAGAGTTGATACTTGTGCAATACAATGTGGAGAGCACATTGAAGAACAGTGATTCTGCTCTAGAGATTTATTCTTTTTCATTCATATAAAAAGTGGATCAGACAAAACTTGGATAGATAATCAATGTTTGCCCATGAAGTTAAAGGAGGAGGAAAACTCCAGAAGAATAGAACTGTTCATCAAAGTGGATGGATGGTAGCAGGTACATTTCAGTGGGAAATACGATATTTATGAAAAAAGACATTAGGATCTGTTGGCAGCCCAATGGAACATGGAGACAATACCGTGTGAGAATATTCAGGATGGTATGCTGAACCTGGAGTCCATGTATTGAGAGCACCTAGAGACCCTGCACATCGGGAAAGGGCAGTTCACCACCTCACAATCTAAGAAAGGATGGGCGGGCATCGGAGACAATCTGGGGGTGGGAGTTCTCAAAAATAATCCCAGCAATGTAAGGGTTAATGTATGAGAAGCATTTCATGGCTCTGGACCTGTAGTCACTAGAGTTCAGAAGAAATGTAGGGGGATCTCATTGAAACCTACCAAATATTGAAAGGCCTGGACAGAGTGGGTATGCAGAGGATGTTTCCAATAGTGGGAGAGTCTCAGAATAGAAGCACGTTCTCTTAGAACAGGGATGAGGAGGAATTTCTTTAGCCAGAGGATATTGAATCTGTGGAATTCATTGGAACAGATGGCTGTGGAAGCCAAGTCATTGGCTGTACTTAAAGTGGAGGGTGTAAGGTTATAGATTAGTAAGAGTGCCAAAGATTATGGGGAGAAGCCAGGAAAATGGAGTTGAGTGGGAAAATAAATTAGCCATGATCAAATGGCGGAGAAGCCCCATGGCCTGGTTCTGCTTTGGATCTTATATTACCCCCATTTGCCTGAAGTCAGACACCTCCTGCCCAGTATGGTGAGGAATCTCCAGTTCCCGCATTGGTCTCATTATTATCACGGCAGCCACCAAACCAGAAGTGGAGGTAAGTCAATCTCCCTCCTGAGGAACCACCTAAGAAGATCTTATTCAGGAGGGTGAAGGGAAGACCATGTATTATACAACAGGGCACATCAAATGATCTTCATTTTGAATGTGATGTAAGTTAGTCTCCAATTGGATTATTATATAGATCATAGCAGGAAAATATTATGAAATCAGCTAAAAGGATCCTCTTGGCCTCACAAGGTAACCTTGTCTGATATAAAAAAGACATCACCTTTCTCAGTCATGAGATCCATTCAAATTCTTCTTCCTGAAACTTACCTTACTTGCTGACCAGCTGTCTGCCAAAGAGTGCCCAAATCCACCCGCAGTTCAGCTGACTAATCTTGACTTTTCAGAACAGGGAGTTGTCCAGAAACATGCTCCTAATCCCTCCAACACCCCCATTTGCACCCCTTTTCTCTCAGATCTTAAGCTGGGGTTCCTCTTGTCAGCACAGCTCATTGAAGCCTTCTCTGAATTTTGACAGTGTGCTCTGTAATACACAGAGGTACTTCTGCATTGCACGATCCATATATTCTCCAACCTTAAATTGAGAAGTGTCGTAATTTTCTTCAATGTACTCATTTTCATTCCTCAACGCAACAATGAATTCTACTTTTCTTTCCTCAGTTCTTACTGCTCCCAAATTTGCTCTTTGCTTTGTTTATTGGGATATATTTGTGAATGATTATATGCTCATTACAACGCCAGCACTTACCACAGGAGAATCCAATGCTTTCTATCTTGGGTTGTCGCTGTATTATAAAACTTCTGATAATAGCCTCTGGGTTTTTACTGTTCATCTCACAGCCCCAGTGACTTGACCTACATCTAACTGGAAGTCAATCCATCACAAATAAAGGTTGTTGACATAAATTGATGTTGTCAAATTAATTTTTCATAAAGCGTGATAGACTCTTGTTCATTTACCTAAGAAGCCACGCATCAATACTGCTGCGTCCTATTGGTCATGAATGTGTCATTGCAAAGAAAATAACAGAGACTTCCAGGCTCATCTCTAGTTCTTGCCTTCAGGACCTCCCTCATTCCCCTTAGTCCCAATTCCTCCACATACCCTCGGAAAACGATAAATGTGTGACTGTAAAGAGAGGGAAGGGAGAATGTCAGATAGTGGCGAGCACCCTGTGGCCGTTCTCCTCAACAATAAGTATTCCATTTTGAGTACTGTTGGGGGGGGGAGTGGACCGCCTGGGGGAAGCAACGGTGGGTGTGCCTCTGGCACTGAGTCTGGCCTTGTGGCTCAGATGGGTAGGGAACTGAAGAGGATGGCAGCAGTAATAGAGGGACAGATACAGTATGTGATTCTGTGGACGTGAAAAGGAAACACAGATGGTAGTTTGCCTCCCAGGTGCTAGGGTCTAAGATATTTCTGGCTGTAACCACAATATCTTGAAAAGGGAGGGGGAGCAGCCAGAAGTCATGGTATGTATTGCTACCAATGACATAGGAAGAAAAAGGGAGGAGGTCCTGAAAACAGACTACAGGGAGTTAGGAAAGAAGCTGAGAAGCAGGACCTCAAGGATAGTAATCTTGCGATTGCTGTCTGTGCAATGCAAAAGTGAGAATAGGAATAGAGTGAGGTGGCAGATAAGTGTGTGGCTGAAAAATTGGAGCAGGGGGCTGGGATTCAGATTTCTGGATATTTGTGACCTCTTCTGGGGCAGGTTGGACCTGTACAAAAGGAAAGGGTTGCACTTGAATCTGAGGAGGACCAATATTCTTGCGGGTGGATTTAGTAGAGCTGTTGGGAGTGGTTTAAACTAATATGGCAGGGGGATGGGAACCAGAATGGTCGAGCTGAGGATGAGCCAGCAGGTTTCCAAGTAGATGATGGGTGTAATGTGAACGTAAGGAAGCCAATGATTGAGTACAAATTCAGACAGAGCAAAGAGTTACAGAGGCAAAATTCAAAAGGGTGAAGAATGCAGGACTGAAGGTGCTGTATTTAAATATGCATAGCATTCAGAACAAGATGGACGTACTCGTGGCACAATTAGAGATTGTTCTGTATGATACTGTGGGCATCACCGAGCTGAGCCTGAAAGAAGGCCATTGTTGTGAGTTTGACATTAAAGGATATAGTTTGTATAGAAAGGACAGGCAGGAAGGCAAAGGCGGTGGTGTGGCTCTGTTGGTAAGAGATGGAATTACATCTTTAGAATGAGGTGACGTAAGGTGAGAAAATGTTGAAAATCTTTGTGGGTGGAGTTAAGAAACTGCAAAGGTAGGAAAACCATTATGGAAATCATATATAGGCCTCCAAATAGTAGCCAAGATATGGGGTTGAGATTGCAAAGGGAGCTGGAAGAGGCATGTAATAAGGATAATGATACAATTGTAATGGGGGACTTTAATACGCAAGGGGATTCGGAAAGTCAGGTTGGTGTCAGATCGCAAGAAAGGGAATTCGTTAAATGCCCATGAGTTGGCTTTTTAGAGCAGCTTGTGTTTGAGCCTATTCAGGGAAAAGCTATTTTAGATTTTAGATAATTCAGATCTTATTAAGGAGCTTAATGTAAAGGAAGTCTTAGGAGACGGTGATCATAATATGATTGAGTTTATACTGCAATTTGAAGGGGAGAAGCATAACTCACATGCATCACAATGGAATTAAGGGAATTACAGAGGCATGAGGGAGGAACTTGCTCAGGTGGATTGGAGGAGGATACTGGTCGGGATGATGGCAGAGTGGAGATGGCTGAAGTTTCTGGGAATAGTTCACAAGGCAGGATTGTTATGTCCCACAGTGGAGAAAGTTCTCAAATGGCGGGGGTAGGCAACCGTAACTGACAAAGTAAGTTAAGGACTGCATAAAAGCCAAGGAAAGGGCACATAACCTAGCAAAAGTGAGTGGGAAGCTTTTAAAATCCAACAAAAGAGAATTAAGACAACTATAAGAAGTGAAAAGATGAAATGTGAAGGCAGTCTAGCCAATAATATAAAGCAGGATACCAAAAGATTTTTCAGTGACGTAAAGAGTAAAAGTGAGTGAAAGTTGATATTGGACCACTGGAAAATGACGCAGGTGATGACACACATAGCAGTGTGTCAGAGGTCCGTGAGTGTCAGGGAGCAGGAGTGAGTGCCATTGCTATTACAAGGGAAAAAGTGCTAGGCAGACTCATTGATCTTAAGGTGGATAAGCCACCTGGGCCAGATGGACTACATCCCAGCGTTCTGAGAGAGGTTGCTGAAGAGATAACGGATGCATTGGTCATGATCTTTCAAGAAATCACTTGATTCTGGCATGGTCTCAGAGGACTGGAAGTTTGCAAATGTCACTCCATTTTTTAAGGGAGGAAGGCTAAAGAAAGGACATTAAAGGACAGTTAGCCTAACCTCAGTGGTTGGGAAAGTGTTGGAGTCTATTATAAAGGATGAAGTTTTGAGGTATTTGGAGACTAATGATAAAGTAACTCAAAGTCAGAATGGTTTCTGCGAAGGGAATCTTCCCTGACAAATCTGTTAGAGTTCTCGAAGAAGTAACAAGCAGGGTGTACAAAGGAGAGGCAGTGGATGTCATTTACTTGGATGTTCAGAAGGCGTTTGAAAAGGTGCTGCACATGAGGCTGCTTAACAAGATAAAATCCTACAGCATTACAGGAAAGATACCAGCATGGATAGCAGAATGGCTGACAGGCAGGAGGCAGCGAGTGGGAATAAAAGGGGCCTTTTCTGGTTGGGTGCCAGTGTCTAGTGGTGATCCTCGGGGGTCAGTATTGATATTGCTACTTTTCATATTGTTTGTCAGTGGGTTTAGGTGATGGAATTGATGGCTTTGTTCCGAAGTTTGTAGATGATATGAAGATAGGTGGAGAGGTAGGTAGTGCTGAGGAATTGAATGCGGACAAGTATGAGATGTTGCACTTAGGGAAGACAATCCATGGTAGGACTTAGAGTGAACAGTAGGCCACTGAGGAGTGTGTTAGAAAGGAGGGATCTGGGAATAAATATCAATAATTCCTCGAAAGTGGCATCACAGGTTGGCAGGGTCATAAAGAGAGCTTTTGGCATTTTGACCTTCTTAAAACAATGTATTCAATACAAGAGTTGGGATGTAATGTTGAAGAGCCAGTGTGGATAACTTCACTCAACTCAACACTGAACTGATTAATCAACCTATGAGTCTACAACTTATCATCAGGACAGCTCACTCCCCTTTGAACCGCACCACTCAGCTCTCATTGTGGCTCCAAGTAGCTGATGGCATGCAGCAGCAGCCACACTCCGATACACTGCTGCGGCAGGAGAGCTAACTCAGGTGATGGTAGCCGACGGCTTCATACCCGGTGAACTAGGGACATGCCTGTCCTAGCATGTGACGTGGGCTCCAGTGAACGAGGCAGATGAGATCTACAGTGAGATCCAACAGCCAGGAAGGCAGTGCAGCAATGCTCCATGGAGAGAAGAGATCGTGGCGAGGCACAGAAGGCATCGTGGGCACCCACTGCCACCAAGGAAGACCTCATTTTGTGATGCTTGTTCGCACCACTGGACCTGCACTTCTGAGATCAAGAGAGTGGATCTGCCCCAGCAAAAGCTCTCCCGCACAGGTTTCCTGTCATCGTCTGACATGATGGACTACCACCATTATTATTACAATTATTGTTGTAGCGTTACCTTTTGTCTGCTTAAGCTGGTACAACCTGAGGTCTAGGGATAGCCAAGCACACTCATTTCTCAAGGGCCAGGAACTTTCAGACTTTGGGATGATACCAGTTGCAGGTATTACTGTGGGGACAATGAATATCCTGTTCATGTTCCACAGTCTTTCAATTTCCTCTTTTAATTCAGCATATTTCTGGTGTTCCCACTTAATGATTTCTGTATGTTATGCATGCTTAGAATGGCTATAACTGTTGAGCAAGTTGTTCTTGCTTGTTTGCCCTCTAATATTATACCTGGATGGTTATTATGGATTGTCCTACCTGTAATAATGGTCAGTTGTAATATCATTCGTAGGACTCTGAAACTGGCTCAGACGGGTTTATTATAAGGTATAGTGTTTTTTATGAGTTTGTAGGATAAAACAAGATCTTAGTGATTGATGTTTGCCACTTGATTGTTCCTATGTAAGTGGTCAGATTGAGTTAAACTGCTGCAGGATCTTATTGTTTCTGGTTGGATTGTTTCTGGTTTCTCTTGACACCTATGCTCTGTCTGCTGGAAGAAGTGGAACTCTCATTGGCTACCTAATTTAATTCCACTTCCCATTTCAATATGTCTATCCATGACCTCCTGTACTGTCCTGATGGCTGGAGGAACAACAGCTTATATTCTATCTGGGCAGCCTCCACCCTAATGGCAAGAACATCTATTTCTTCAACTTCTAGTATTGTGCCCCACCCCTACTTCACCATTCCACATCCCCCTTTCCTTCTCTCACCTTATCTCCTTGCCTGCCCATCATCTCCCTCTGGTGCTCCTCCACCCTTTTCTTTCTTCCATGGCCTTCTGTCCCCCCGGTTAGATTCCCCCTTCTCCAGCCCTGTATCTCTTTCCCAGCTCTTTACTTCACCCATCCCCCTCCATGTTTCACCTATCACCCTGTGTTTCTTCCTCCCCTCCCCTCACCTTTTAACTCTATCCTCATCTTTCTTTGTCCAGTCTTGCTGAAGGATCTCTGCCAGAAACATCAAGTGTACTCTTTCCCATAGATGCTGCCTGGCCTGCTGAGTTCCTCCAGCATTTTGTGTGTGTTGCTTTGGATTTCCAGTATCTGCAGATTTTCTCTCGTCTGCGATCGCCATGGACTAGAGAGGTCGAAGGGCTGTTTCTGTGCTGTAATGCTCTATGACAGAAGTGAAACTTGCAAAGAAGCACCCCATGGGTATGAATCATACTTGACATGTTAGGACCAGAAAAGGAATATATTTGAGAATGGAAACTCAGTGTAGGTGGCCTCACATTACAGCTGTTCGAATAATGGAGATGCACAATTTACAAATCATTGCCCAAAAATTTGAGATATGGAATAAAATTTGCTCTCAGGGAAGCTGTATGAAATGAAGTAAATAAGTAATCACCTTTTTTTCAACCCATGTCTCTTGACGCAAGCACAGATGATACAGCTTTACTTTTTGGAAAGTTGTGATATTGAACATTTCTAAGAATGTAACTCTCCTGTGATACAGGGGTTGCCTGTAATTCTGAAAACCTAGAGGAGTACAGAATTTATAAAGGTGAGAGTCAGAAGTAACTCGGAAAAGAAAATAGAGATCATTGAATATTTTAACAGTAAAATGTGTGTTATAAATGCATAATCACAAGCAAACAACTGAGGCAAGAAATGGACTTTTGAAGATTATGCGGATAACTTGAGTCGACGTGAGTATAGGCCCTTCCCCACAACCGTGAAGCCACACCAGTTCCATCATTTCCAGCTCCAATTCTTACTCCTTTTGTGAGCAGAGATGTTCAAACATAGAATATCGAACACAGATTAGAAACCATAGAACACCAGCTGCAGAGGAACACGCCCTTTGCCCATTATGTCTCTACCGAACTTAATGCCAAATTAAATTAAACTTTTTTTCTGCCTGGACACGATCCAAATTCCTCCCTGTCAATTTGCTTGGCTAGAAACTCCTTAAACACTTCTACCTTCACCACCACCCTTTGCAGCTCATTCCTGCACCTACCACCCTCTGAAAAAAATCTAGCCCTGCTCATCTACTTTAAACATCCCCCCTCTCACCTTTAATGCATGTCCTCTTACATTTGAGATTTCAACCCTGGGAAAAACATATTCTGACTGTCTACCATATGACTCGCAAAATTCTATGAGCTTCTGTCAGGTGGCTCTTCTGTATCCAGCTCCAGAGGAAACAACCCACATTTGCCCAACCTCTTCTTATAGCACATATCCTTAAATGCAGGCACCATATGGTAACTCTCTATTGAATTTTTGTGGAAATGTCTCTATAGTAAGCCAGATAAGTCAACTCCAAGATTAATTCATGCTGGGTTTCCTTGCAGTCACCATTCCTTGGTCCAAAGGGGATAGTTCTTAGCCAGCTGGTTGTTCTTCACACCTGAGCCTCATTGGAACGCTGTTTCATTTGGTTTTATTCCTGTCTATGGTTGAATGACAATTAAACTTGAACTTGGTTGCTTTTGGCACTTTGTGGTGTAGAAGCTCCAGTTAACACAGCCATCTTGGGAGACATTATGCAGCAATTCCCCAAATATTTTGCATACATTCTTCTTAATGCAGTGAGAGTTGACTTGGGAGATATCACGTGGGGGAAGTTTCCTTATTTGTAAATAAACCTTACATTTACACAGAACAACTAATATCGTTGAACATCTTCGAGAGTTGAATAGAGGAATGAGGAGAAATGACTGAAATCAGATTCAGGATTGTTAAGTCAGATTGGTTGAAGGGGCTTGTCTTAAGCAGAATGGAGAGTTGAGCCACGTTGTCTACCCCATGGACTTTGTGGTGGAAGGAATCTCACGGTGTTCGGAAGCTTGTAGGAATTTGAAACTGGAAGTGCAGAGGCTGTAGAATGGCAAAGACTTGGAGAGGGTGAAGTTGGGAGCTTACAACCTTGGCAGAAAGAGGAAGGCCACCAACGTCAAGACAAATGAACTGGATGCACACAAGGGATCAAGTAAGTTGACAGTGCTCAGTGATCTTGTACAGCTGGAGAAAGTTGAAGAAAGCAGGGGTTCGAGCACAGGGATGAACAATTTGTGCCACTGACTTGAATATTTGTTGACAAATAGCAAAGAAAGCTTTCAGCAGTAAAAGAAAACATTAAAAAAAACTTAAAATACCGGAAATCTTAACAAAAAGTAGAAATGTTTGAAACACTTCACGGGTCAGACAGCATTAAGAGTTCAGCACGGACTAGGAGGGCCGAGATGGCCTGTTTCCGTGCTGTGATTGTTATATGGTTATCTATTGAAGGAGAAACAAAGTTAATGTTTTATACTAGGGCGATAAAACAGGTTGGTGTAAATTTTATTATAATGCTTTTTAACAAACAGTTCCATGTGACAATCATGCACGTCAATGCCTATTGTTTCAGCCAGGTTTTATCCACATCAGATAGCACCCGGTTAAACAGTAGTCGGGCCATATGATGAATGTTTATTAGAAGCTTATCATTTCTCAACATATGGCACCATATTGCACATCTAAATATTTTGGAAAGCAGTTTGAGCGCAGAGTGATTCCACAAACACAGGAAGCCAATTGACTGCTTTAATTATTTTCCTTTGCAGGTGTGGGATGAGAAGGGAGTGTTGGCCAGAATGCTGGGAGATCTACCCCTTTCCTGCGACCCTTCCCAGCGTGGGAAATGAAAATCAAAAACAACACAGATGCTGGAAATCAGAAATAAAAACATAAAGTGCTGGGAAACTCAGCAGCATCTGTAGAGAGAGAAACAGAGTTAATATTTCAGATCTGACCTTTCCTGGCACCATCTTGCTCAACTCTTCCACACTGATGATGATAAAAGACCACACACAAATAAAAATGGAAGAAATATACTTCTCAATTTTTACAAGACAGTAAAAAAAAAGTCTATTTAAGACAAGATATTAGTGCAATAAAATACGCACCAGGGTGTGATGCTCTTGTCCTTGTAGATGCAAGCATCACTAACCTATTCCTTTCCAAATTACATATCACCTTTATGGGGACAGATATCATACTATCTTCATCTTTGCTCTGTCAGGATATTTGAACTCATGATCTCATAGCACTATCACTAACCAGAGAGTAGTTTTACCAGCTGCTTCCACGTGCTGTGAATGAGTTCACAAAACTGTACTAGCACGGCACAATAAAATGAAGATCAAAAGAATTTACCCTAATACCACCCCCTGCTTAGTTGCATTTACAGCCAAATATGTGAAGTTGTGTTAAACTAGTATGTCTAGGACTTTGGGGGGGGGGGGGGTTGGCAGAGTGGCTGATTTTCTGAACTATCTGATGACATTTAGTGATAAGATAGCAAGGAAGGCAATGCAATGTTAACATTAATTTCAAGAAGACAAGAATATAGAAACAAGGATGTGGTGCTGAGGGTTTATAAGGCATTGGTCAGACTGCATGTGGAGTATTGTGAACAGTTTTTGACCCTTATCTACAAAAGGAAGTCTGGTATTGGAGTCGGTCCAGTGGAAGTTAATGAGAATGATCCCGGAAATGAAAAGGTTAATGTATGGGGAACTTTTGATGGCTCTGGGCCTGTACTCACTAGAGTCTAGAAAGGTAAGGGAGGAACCTATCGAATATTGAAAGGTCTAGGTAGTGTGGACGTGGAGGGGATATTTCCTATAGATGGTGAATCTAGGTCCCAGAGGGCACAGCCTTAGAATACAAGGACATGGCTTTAGAAAAGAGATAAGGATGAATTTATACTCATGACTGTGTCTGTAAACACAGCTCCAACGCCATATTTAAATTTGCTGATGACCCCATTTTCACTGACTGAATCAAAAGTGGTGACTTATCGGCAAACTAGAGAGAGATTGAAAATCTGGCTGAGTGGTGCCTCAACTTCTCACTCAATATCTTCAAGACCACAGAGCTGATTATTGATTTCAGGAAAAGGAAGCTAAGATCCGTGAGCCATTTCTCACTGGGGGATCAGAGGTTCAGAGCGTCAACAATTTAAATTCCTTAGTGATAATCACTTCAGAGGATCTGTCCTGGATCCAGCTAAAAAGTACCTTTATGAAGAAAGCACCGCAAAATCTCTGCTCTCAGAAGTTTGCAAAACTTTGGCGCGTCATCCCAAACTTTGACAAACTTCTATAGATTAGACTGATTACATCACAACCCAGTGTGGAAACACCAATCAGGAAGAAGGTGCAGGGGACTCAGGATTCACACCACCAAGCTCTTGAACAAAAGGGAATAAATTCACTCAATTTCACTCGTCCTATCACTGAACTGTTCCCACAACCAATGAACTTACTTCACTCTTCATCTCACGTTCTTCATATTTATTGCTTATTTATTATTAATACTGCTATTATTGTTGTATTTGTACAGTTTGTTGTCTTTTGCACATTGTTTGTTTGTCCCTTCTGTTGGGGACAGTCCTTCATTTGATTTTATTGTATTTTTTGTATTCATTGTGAAAGCCCGCCAGAAAATGTATCTCAAGGTTGTATGTTGTGACATATATGTACTTTGATAATAAATTTACTTTGACATTTTCTTTAGCCAGACAGAGGTGAGTCTGTGGAACTCATTGCCAAAATGACTGTGGAGGCCAAGTCACTGGGTATAGTTAAAGTGGAGGTCGATAGATTCTTGCTTAGTAATGATGTCAAAGGTTATGGAGAAAAGGCAGGAGAAAGGGGTTCAGAGGGTTGATAATCAGCCATGATCGAATGCTGGAGCAGACCAGATGGGCTGAATGGCCTATATTTTATAGTCTAATATCACAATTCACTTTTATTGCATGTTCTTTGAGATGTTACAGACAGCGTTCAGCACTTTAGCCTTGTTGCTTTGAAATGGATCATGGGATCCAGGACTCAGTTAAGTGGGAAGGGAGTGTGGGAACCCTGACAGTGGTATGTGGAGGGCAGTCTGGCAATGGGTTGCGTTGAGTTGGAGGGGAGAGCATCTGATAAAGTTCAAAGTAAATTTATTATCAACTTACTTTCAGGCACTTTCTGGAAAAACTCGAAGCACAATCGAATAAACAAAATTTCTCACCTTTTTCCTCTTTCCTGATGTCTCTGTCCCCATCTCGGGAGACATACTATTCACTGATATCTTTTATAAACCTACTGACTCTTACAGCTAACGCAACTATACTTTTTCCCACTCTGTACTTGTAAAAATGCCATTCCCTTTTTTCAGTTCCTCCATGTCTGTTGTGTTTAGTCCCAGGATGAGGTTTCCCTTTCTAGAACATCAGAGATGTCCTCCTTCTTCAAAGAATGATGTTTCCCTTCCTCCTCCATTAATGCTGCCTTCACACACACATATCTTCCACATCTGCCCTCATGATGTATACTATATACATTTCTCTGACCTTTCAAACCTTATTTTTTTGCCCCCTTAACAGGGATAGAGTTCCACTTGTCCTCACCTACCACCCCATGACACTCTGCATTCAACACATCATTCTATGTAACTTCTGTCATCTTCAATGGGATCCTACCACCAAATGCATCTTTACCTTGCTCCACCCCAACTCTTTCCACTTTCCACCAGGATCACTGATTTTGTGATTCCCTTGCCTATACATCCCTCACCACTGATCACCCTCCTGGCACTTATCCTTGCAAGTAGAAGTGCTACCCCTGCCCATTCTCCTCCTCCCTCACCACCATTCAGGTGGGGCAATATTTTGCCTGCAAGCCTGTCAGGGTCATCTACTGTATGCAGTGCTTCCAGTGTGGTCTCCTCTACATTAATGAGACTCGATGTAGATTGGGGGATTGCTTTGTCAAGCATACTCGTACAGTCTGTACAAGTAGGATTTCATGGTGGCCAACCAATCCAATCCAATTCCAATCCCCATTCCCATTCCAATATGTCACTCCTCTCTGCCAAGATTCAAAGATTCAAAAACTTTATTGTCATTCTAACCATACATCAGCTCTGCAGGGCAGAATGAGGCAGCGTTTCGCAGGAGCAGTGCAATCATAACATAACAAACGCAACACTAAATAATAAAGATAACAATAAATAGTAAAACACAACAGCCACATGTCAGTTAAAAACAAGTTATAAGTGTTCAGTGCAAGTTAAAAGTGCCCAAAGCAGAGTCAGGTAGAGCAGCTATTTAGCAGTCTGACTGCCTGTGGGAGGAAGCTGTTTAGTAGCCTTGTGGTTTTAGTTTTGATGCTCCTGTAATGTTTACCTGATGGCAGAAGAACAAAGAGTTCATGGAGAGGGTGTGAGGGGTCTTTAATGATGTACCATGTCTTCTGGACACATCGACTCTGAAAGAGGTCTTGGGCAGAAGGTAGAGAGACCCTAATAACCTTCTCTACTCCCCTAACCACCTTCTGCAAGGCTTTTTTGTTGGCAGCACTATTTTCAGATGAGGCCAATTTCAGCTTGGAGGAGCAACACCTCATATTCCATCAGGGCAGCCTCCAAACTGTTGGTATGAACATCGATTTCTCTCATTTCCAGTAAATTCTCCCCGTCCCCCTTCTCTCTTTCTTCCACTCCCTACTCTGGCTCCCCTTTCTCCTATTCTCTTCTCCTTACCTACCTTTCACTTCCCTCCTCTCCTTTATCCCATGGTCCACTCTCCTCTCTTGTCAGATTCCTTTACCATTTCCACCTATCACCTCACAACTTCTCACTTCATCCCCCCCCCATCCACCTCCTTTCCCCCTCACCTGGCTTCAAGTATCATCTTCTAGTTTGTACTCCTTCCCCCCACACCTTCTTATTCTGCCTTCTTCCCTCTCCCTTTCCAGTCTTGTGAATGGTCTCAACCTAAATGTCGACTTTATATTCCTTTCCATAGATGCTGTCTGAGGTGCTGCATTGCTCCAGCATTTTGTGTGGGGCTACACAGAGTTTAAGAAAAATTATATGAACAGACGTAATCTGACAAACAACCAATGTGCAGAAGTAAACAAATTGTATACATAAAAATAATACCGAGAACACGTGTCATAAAGAGTCCCTAAAGTGAGTCTGTAGGTTGTGGAATCAGTTCAGAGTTGTGGTGAGTGAAGTTGGAAACGCTAGTTCAGGAGCTGACGTTGTAGTGTAATAACCGTGGAGAGCATTCTGACAGGCTGCAACACTGTCTGGTATGGAGGGGCTACTGCACAGGACCGAAAGAAGCAGCAGAGAGTTGTAAGTCTAGTCAGCTCCATCTTGGGTACTAGCCTAACAAAGTACCCGGGACCCTTCAGGAAGCAGTGTCTCAGAAAGGCAGTGTCCATTATTAAGGACCACCAGCACCCAGGGCATGCCCTTTTCTCACTGTTGCCATCAGGTAGGAGATACAGAAGTCCAAAGGCACACACTCAGTGATTCAGGAAAAGCTTCTTCCCCTCTGCCATCTGATTCCTAAATGGACATTGAACCCATGAATGCTACCTCACTTTTAAAATATATATTATTTCTGGTTTTTGCACGATTTTCAATCTATTCAATATACATACACTGTAATTGATTTACTTATTTATAATTATTACTCCCTTTTTCTATATTATGTATTGCATTGAACTGCTGCTGCTAAGTTAACAAATTTCACGACACATGCCAGTAATAATAAACCTGATTCTGATCCTGAACCTTGTTTTGAGGGACCTAAGGCTCCTGTGTCCCCTGTCTGATGGTAATAGTGAGAAGTGAGCATGGCTGGGAAGTTTGGAGTGCTTAATGATAGATGTTGCATTCTTGTGGCAGTTATCCTCCTATAAAGTCCATCGACATGCTGGGCACAGGCAGGTCATCCAAGGTGTTAGTTGTTTGACATTGTTGACATCTCCGATGACCTGTTTTGGTCTTAGCAGAGACAGCATTCCTATTTTCCTGGAAGCTCGAGCAGGTTTGGCACATGACCAAATACTTTACCAAACTTCAGCAGATGGATTGTTGAAAGTGTTCCATACAGCAATTCCAGCTGACAGGAACACAACGGACTGCAGAGAGAAGAGGGCACAGCCGGTTCGATCACAGGCACAGCCCTCCCCGCCACTGACACCATCTATAGGTAATGTTTCCTCAGGAGGGCAGCTTCTATCATCAAGGATTCCACCATCAAGTTCATGCCCTCTTCGGGCAGGAGGGTCTGAAGCCTGAAGTCCCTCACTGCCAAGTTCAGAAACAGCTACTTTCCTACAATCAGCCTGAACAAGTTAACCCTCTCTCAGCAATGGAACATGACCTCTTTCACTACCAAGGGCTTGTCTTCTATTGTGTTATTTTGTTTTGTACTGGTATCTTGTTTTTTTTTCACTATCTTGTACAATTTATATATAGTGCTATCGCCCAAGTTGGTGCAGTCTCTCATTGATTCCGTTTTTTTGTCCACGGATTTATTGAGTATGCCCGCAAGAAAACGAATCTCAAGGTTGGATTTGGTGACATGTGTCTGCTTTGATATTAAATGTACTTTGAACGTTGAACTTTACACCGATCTGCCTATGATACTGTTGTAAGCTCTTCACAGTACTTGTATCTCACTCTATGCAGATAACAGACTCGACTGAACACTTGACATTACAATGCACTTCGTTTTTTTTAAAATGCTGGGTTTGTAGGTTTGTTCTTTCCTGTATAATGTATGTTCTTGTATTTTTTGTCAATATTGTGTATGACGCTATGAGCCTATGATGCTGCTGTAAGTTTTCCATTGCACCAATGCGTAATGTAAAAGGATAATAAACATGAACTTGACTCTGATTTGCGACAAGATTGTGAAGCATCGGGATTTTTAAATCACCGGATAGAGAGCTGTCCCGAGTTACGCAGGTTGCTGAACCAGGAACGCAGCAAACTCTCCTTGATATCAAGGCGCAAGTCGACCGTTTCAATGACATCGATTGTGAGATTAAATACAGAGCAACTAAATGATGGACGGATTACAGGAAACAGAATCAAACTCTGCTCTTTAATGGACCAGCAAACAAGGAGTTAAAGTGCCAATTTGGATGGGCAAGCATCACTCGCTCTCCAACTCATCCCCACTATCATTCGTTGTAGCTCTCTGTGCGTCACTCTAGACTCCAGCCCGGAGCAGTCGAAAGAAGAGAGCGGCGCAGGAGTAATTTCCCTTTTTCATTCTCAGTGCTGGAGACAGCTCTTTGGTCGCCTTCGCCCACCGCAGCTGATCACAGCCCAACACCTCCCGCACCTCCTCCCTCCCTCCCTCCCCCCTCTCCCATCCCACTCGAAGCAAGCGGAGGCCTTCCGAAACTCACTGCAAAGAGAGTTGGCGTCTGCAGAGCAAAGTTGTTCAGCCGCTCTCTCTCTCTCTCTCCTTGCAGGGTTTTATTTTCGGGAGAGATCGACTGCATAGGCAGTTGATGTCTCTCCAGCTCTCTGGTTTCTGCTTGTAACTTTGCAGAAACCTCACAGACATGTTGTCCAGAAGGTAAAAAGAACGTAATTTGACTCAGTAGAAATATAACAAAATATATCTGAAATATTGAGACGTCAGGTATCAGAGCCGCATGTGGGACTCGAACTGGATTCTCCCAGCGTCTCCGTTATCTTGTACTTGGAGGGAGAGAGGGGGAGGGAGAGAGAACCTTGTATGAAAGAACAGCGTTCAATGACCGATTTTGAAAGAGTTTTTCTCCCCCTTCGATGTCTCTCTCTCCTTCTCCCTCTCTCCCTCTCCGGGCGAACCGACGAAGCGATGCAGCCGGGGATTTGCACACCGAATTAATCCAGCACAATATGGCAGATCTACACCGTGTTTAGCAAGGAGAGGAGCAACGGGCTTTGTATTCTGCCATGCATAGCGCACAGCATTGCACCGATGGCCCCAATGTACCAAGGTAAGACAGGAAATTAACGCGCACCTCCTTCGTTATTGTTTCCAGAGGGCAGGTTGATGGTGGTGGGAGGGGGGAGTGGGGGGCTACCGGGCGAGGGGTGGTGGTTCATTGTGAAGGATTTGGGGGAGGGTGGTGTGGAGCTTCCAGATTCTGCGCCGGAGCCTCGGTCAGCCTGTGTGTGGATTCCGAGGGGATCGGGGGCGACTGACAATGGGCATTTCACACGGAGCCTGCTGTTATTGTTGACCGTCCATCACGATTAGTTCCGATCCATAGCCTTTATGGTTTTTTTTCTTTGGCGGGGGTGGTTGGTGGTAGGGATTTACGAATAAAACCAGCAAATGCCAGTTTACGGATATTTTTCTTCCCCCTTTTATGTTTTGTGTGTGGGGGGGGGGAGAGAAAAGACTTTTTATGTTTCCCATGAATCCACCTCTGTCTAAATCAGAAAAGGGAAAACGAGCGGAGATCACTGAAATGATTAATTTCACAGCCAATTCACCAAGCGAATAACAAGTGAGGAAACTTTGCGTGCGTGTGAAAGTCCCATTGATTTACGGGTGAATAGTTGGAAGGATTTCCTGCTGATAGCGGAGCTTGGATTAAACACGGGGAGACAAAGGAATGCCTTAAAGGACGCTATACAAGCAAAGTACTCAGAAATGCTTTTCCCTTTTGTTGCGAAGTCCCGGTCGTGTAGCTGTGTGTGTGTGGGTTTTTTTCCCCCCTCTTGCATAGGTGAATCTGCTCGCGTGCCTTTTAAATCGGGCAGTTTGTTGGAAGCGAATTTCATAGCATTGGGAGAGGGGGAACATTAGCCCAATGCACAGAAACTCTGAGCTCTGAAATAATCACCTCCTCTCTGAAACCACTTCTTGCCCGCCCCCTGCCGACCAAACGTGCCGTGATGTCGAAGCCCGTCTCAGTGTGAGATACCGGGCGGCTGGATGGAGGGGGAGGGGGTCCTTTATTTCACTGATGCTTTGATTTATTACTGCAGTTGTCCCCGCATTTTAACCCAATTCTATCCTCGCGAGCAAATGTGTGTTTCTTAAACATTTGTCCCATTGCAATTGCTGCAACTGTCACCATTTGGAGGAAGCTACAACGTTCTGCCTTGTTAAAGCAACAAATAGACCATTGTAAATTTTTTAAAACCTATTTTTGCTTGTAAATCCTGTTGCAATTTTAATGTAAAAATAGAAAACAAAAATATGTTTAGAAGCACTCAGCAGGTCAAGCAGTGCCTGTGCAAAGAGCAACAGTCAATATTTCAGGTCTGCTAGTTCTAAAGAAGGGTTCCAGGTTAAAAAATTCACTTTCTGCACATGCTGCTGGACCTACTGAGTTTCTCCAGCATTTTCCATTTGTGTGTCAGATTTCCAGCATCTGAATTTATGTGAGTGTGCTACACTGACTCAGTGTATTGAGAAGGAGATGGAGAATCTAGTGTAAAGGAATATTACTGGGGAGTTGAAGAGCTGAAGATGGTGATTGGGGAAGGGAATTTCAATATTATTTTATGTATTTTATTTTGAGATACAGCTCGTGCCACTCTAATTACGCCCATGTGGCCAATTAACCTACTAGCCCGTACGTCTTTGGAATGTGGGAGGAAACTGGGACACCAGGCAGTCACAGAGCGAACGTGCAAACTCCCGTCAGTCAGTGGCGAGAATTAAACCTGGGTCACTCGTGGAGTAATAGCATTAAATCAAGCACTGTGTTACTGGGCAAGGTAAAAGAGGTGGGGGAATGGCATCACAGATGCAGAAAGGGAGGACGGCGTGGCCGAATCGGCTCCTGAGTCAGTGCGGGTGGAAGTCCGAAACAAGAAGGGAGCAGTTACTCCATTGGGAGTATCCTATAGACTTACCATTAACAACAGAAACACTGAGGTGCAGATTGAGGTGGTTTTTGTGTAAGGTGCAAAAATAATTGGGTTGTTGTCATTGGTAACTTCAACTTCCCTAATACTCATTGGCACCTCCTTAGTGTAAAAGGTTTTAGCGGTGTGGAATTTGTTAGATGTGCCCAGGAAGGATCTTGAAGCTAGGCCAATTAGAGGAAAGGTCGTATTGAATCTGATGCTGGGCAATAAACCTCATCAGGTGATAGATGTCTCGGTGGTTGAGTATTTTGGAGACGGTGACAACTTTGACACTTACCATAATCTTGGACTGGAACAGGAGCAGATGAGATGGGGAAGTATTTAAGATCGAGTTATGCTATCGGGGAGGAGCTTGGAAGCATAAATTGGGAAAAGATGTACTCATAGAAATGTACAATGGGAATATGAAGGTTGTGTCGGGAGCACTTGCATGGGGTTCAAGATAGGTTTGTCCCATTGAGGCAGGGAAGGGATAGTAGGGAGAGGGAACCATGGTTGTTATGAGATGTGGAACACCTAGTCAAGAGAAAGAAAGAAGCTTATTTACTGTTTAGGAAACAAGGAGCAGAAAGAACTCCAGAGAGTTACAAGACAAGGAAGGAGTTAAGAATGGACTTGGGATAGCTAGAAGAGGACATGAAAAGGCCTTGGTGATTAGGTTAAGGAACACCACAAGAACAGTAGTGTGAAGAACAGTAGGATGACTAGTTTGAAGGTAGGGCTGAACAGGGTTAAAAAAACAATTGTGCCTGGAGCCATAGAAAGTACGGGAAGTCCTTAATGAATGCACTGCTTCGGCATTCACCAGTGTGAAGGAACTTGATGAATGCGAGGACAGTGTAGGACAGGCTAATGTGCTGCAACATGTCAAGGTTAAGAAAGAGCATGTACTGGAACTGTTTAAAAGACATTAGGATGAATAAGTCCCTGGGGCTGGACAGGATATATTCCAGGTTGCAATGGGAAGTGAGGCAAGAGATTGCTGCACCTTTGGCGATGATTGTTGCATCCTCACTGGCTACAGGAATGGTGCCTGAAGATTGGAGAGTGGCAAATATTATTCTGTTGTTTGAGAAAACTAATACAGTTAACCCTGGGAATTGTAGACCAGTGGGTTTTGCATCAGACTGGGCAAATTATTGGAGAGGGTTCTTGGAGACAGGATTTATAAGCATTTGGAGAGACAGTCTGTTTAGGGAGTTTCAGCATGGCTTTGTAAGGGGCAAGTCTTGCCTTAGGAGCCTGATTCAATTCTTTGAGGGAGTGACAAAGCAAATTGATGAAGTTAGAGCAGTGGATGTAACGCATGTAGATTTTAATAAGGTGTTTGAGTCCATGGTAGGCTCATTTAGACAGTCAGGAGGCACAGAGTCCAGTGAAACTTGGCTGCATGAATTCAGAATTAGTTTGCCCATAAAAAGCAGAGGTGGGGGGGGGGGCAGTTAGTAGATGGAATATACTCTGCCTGGAGATCAGTGACCAGTGGTGTTCTACAGGAATCTTTTCTGGGACCCCTCCTCTTTGTGATTTATATAAATGACCTGCAAGAGAAATTGGAAGGTTGGGTAGGTAAATAGGAAGATGACCAAGTTTGGGTGGTGTTGTGGATGGAGCTGAAGCTTGTTGTACTTTGCAGTGGGACATTGACAGGATGCAGAACTAGGCTGAGAAGTGGCAGATGATGGTCACTCTGACTTACTTTGAAAGGTCGAACTTGAAGGCCGAGTACAAGGTTAATGGCAGGATTATTAGCAGTGTGGAGGAACAGAGGGATCTTGGGGCCCACGTCCATTGACCACTTAATGTAGCCACGCAAGTTGACAGGGTGGTTAAGAAAGTGTATGTGTGGGGGATATTATTAATCAGGATTTGAGTTGAAGCTTCATGAGGTAATGTTGCATCTCTTTTTAAAAATAAACAATGACAACTCTGGTTCAACCACACATGGAATATTGTGTTCAGTTCTGGTTGCCTCTTTATAGGAAGGATGTGGAAGCTTCAGAGAGGGGGCAGAGGAGATTTATCAGGATGATGTCTGGGATTGACAGCATGCCTTGTAAGGATAAGGTGAGCAAGCTCGGGCTATTGCTGTGGAGTGAAGAAGGATGAGGGTATTGACTGAGTTGTTGAAGATCATAAGAAGCAGTGATAGGGTGGATAGCAGAGACATTTTCCCAGCGCAAAAAATGGCTAAGATGAGGGTACATAATTTTAAGATGATTGGAGGAAATTACAGGGGTAATTTAGAGGTATGTTGGAGGTATGTTTTTTTATCCACAGAGTGGTGGGTGTGTGAAATGTCCTGCCAGGGGTGATGGTATAGGCAGATACATTATGGGCGTTTAAAAGACTCTTCAGCACATTGATTAAACAAAATAGGGTAGTCTATGTGAGAGGGAAGGGCTAAGTTGATGTTGGGATTGGTTGAAAGGCCAACTCAAGTACCATGCTGTATTGTTCTATGGCCTATATTCTATATTTTAAGTTCTAAGAACTTTGCTAATCAGTGAGTTTCCAGACCAGTGAGGAAAGGGTCTGGTTCTAAGGTGTGTGGCTGGCTGAAGTATCAGTGGGAGGGCTCCTGGAGAACCATAAGCATTAGGCAAGAGATTCCAGATGCCAGAACCTGAAGCAACACAAAAAGATGGAGTGGCTGAATGGGTCAGGCAGCCTCCATGGAGGAAAGTGAACTTCTGCCATTTTGGGTCAAGGCCCTTCATCTAGACCAGGAGTTCTAGACTGAGAGGAAGAAAGAAGAGGGAGCTAGCACTAAAAGGCCGAGGGAAGTGATGGAGCAGGAATTGTCTGAGTGAACGTGCAATCATTAGATCATCAGTTTAATAGAAAGCGTTGAGCAATTTCATGTAGGGCTTGCGTACAGGAGGTTTTAACCATTAGAAGGGGGTCTGGACAGGATAAATGGAAACCAAAAGCAAAAATCTGCAGAAACAAATGCTGTAAATATTCGGCAGGTTAGGCAGCATCTGTGGAGAGAGAAACAGGATAAAAGTTTCAGTTTGAAGTGTTAACAGTTTCTTCATCTGCAGATACTACATGATCTGTGGAGGCTTTACTAGCATTATAAATTGAGATCAGATAAAAGTGAAACTGTAATGAAACAACGTGTGACATTTTTAGAGCAGGTGTTCTGCATGTAGGCCGGTTTATTCACAGAAGGAGGGGGTGAAATAAGAGAACCTGACATTCACTGAATAAGAAAAGAAATGGATGAGATGACGCTGAAAAATGTAGCTGTGTGATACACATCGTAAGAAGCCAGAGTTGGCCATCTGACTTGTCAAGCCTGGTCCATCATTCAATAAGATCATGGTCGATGGTCTCATCTCTACATACCTGCCTTTTCTCCAAAACCTTCAATCTCCTGCTATTTAAAAATCCATCTGTGTCTTAAATGTATTTAATGAGGAGCCTCTCTCTGCTGCTTCTCTGGGCAGAGAGTTCTACAGATTCCTACTCTCTGTCAAAAGCGGTTTCTCCTCATCTCTGTCCTAAATCTGCTCTCCTGTTTTCTGCTAATTGATGTCTCACCTGCCAGTAGAAATGACCTTCCTGCCTCTATCGTATTCTTTTCAAAATTTGATGTGTTTCTATAAGATACCCCTCTAATTCTTCGGAATTGAACCCTCATTTGTGACTTACCGGAGAGAATTTAGTGAGAGCCAGGATGCCTTTAGGAAGCTGACTGAGGAAGTGGCAAGAACTTTAAAACGAGCAAAGAGAGAGTGTTGTGGAAAATAGTAAACAAAAGGGACCCATTAGTCTTTGAAAAGCGTGCAGAAATGTGAGTGATAAGAGAATGGTGAAGGAGATGATGTTGGGGATTAGAGGAAAAAGAATAACTGGAGCATTGGAGCAGATTTTATTGGTTTTTACCCTGACAAGCAGAATCCTAGTAATGAGGAGGTAGCAGCGATACTGGATAGGGTGAAGCTTGCTGAGGAGGTACTAGGAAAGCTGATTGCTTATGGACTAGTTACCAGGTCCAGATGAGATAACTTCAGGGTCGATGTGGTAGGGGGCTGTGGATGGTTGCTGCTGGAGGTTATAGAAGCTTCCATTCTCCCTCAGAGAAAGGCCATGTGGTTTGATCTAGTTTTGAGGAAGGTTTTGATAATAAATGGCAGAGTTACAAACTTACTGGCATTACAGAAGTTTAAATAGCAGGGAGTCTGCGAAAGGAATTGGACAGATTAGGAGAATGGGCAATAAAGTGGTAGATGGAAACTAACGTACAGAAGTGCAGGTTCATGCGTTTTTGTAGAAGGAGTAAAGGTGTAGATTATTATTTAAATGGGGAGAAAATTCAGAAATCAGAGGTGTAAAGGGGCTTGGGAGTTCTCGTGTAGCATTTCTGAAAAGGTTAACTTGTTATTGAGTTGGTAGTAAGGAAGTCAAATGCAAAGCATTCTTTTTGAGAGGACTAGAATATAAAAGCAAGGATGTTTATAAGGTATGGGTCAGGTTGCAGTTTGGAGTATCATCAGCAGTTTTGGGCCCCTTTTCTAAGAAAGGATGTGCTGGCTTTGAAAAGGGTCCAAAGGAGGCTCACGCGAATAATCCTGGAAATGACAGGGTTAAAGTATGGGGAGTATTTGATGGCTCCCTCATCACCTTATCCTCCTCCATCTTTCCCGCTATCTTACTCGGAAAAAAAAAACAACTCGATAAGATTGGTTAGAGGTGACTTACCACAAAGCTCTGTTGACCATCCCTAATCAGCCCCTGTTTATTCAGGTTCTTGTATATCCAGTCCCTTAGAATACCTTCCAGTAACTTTCCTACTAATAATGTCAGGCTCACCAGCTTATAATTTGCTGGCTTTTTCTTTCTTAAACAACCTTTCTTAACAGAACAACATTAACTATTCTCCAGTCCTCCAGCACCTCACAGATGACTATGGTTATTTTGGATGCCTTCTGTTAGTTTTTAAAATCTTCCCAATACTTTAACTTCCCACTAATTTTTGCTATATTTATGCCTTCTTTTCCTTTTATGCTGTCTTTGACTACCCTTGTCAGCCACAGTTGCCTTATCCTTCCTGTAGGATTCTTTTCTTTGGAATATATCTAGCCCATGCTTTCTAAATTTCCCCCAGAAACATTAGATGTTGCTGCCCTGTTGTCGTCCCTGCTAGTGACCCCTTCCAATCAACTTTGGCCAGCTCCTCTCTCATGCCTCTATAATTCTCTTTACTCCACTGTAATACTAACGCATCTGACTTTAGCTTCTCCCTCTTAAACTGAAGGGTGAATTCTATCATATTATGATCACTGCCTCCTAGGGATTCCTTTACCTTAAGCTCTCTAATTAAATCTGGTTCAGTACTCAACACCCAATCTAGAATTAACTTTCCCCTCGTGGGCTCAACCATAAGCTGCTCTAGAAAGCCATCTTGTAGGCATTACACAAATTCCCTCTCTTGGGATCCGGTTCCAGCATATTTTTCCCCAATGTACCTGCATTTTGAAATCCCCCATGACTATTGTAACGTTGCCCTGTTTTACATACCTTTCCTATCTTCCTTTGTAATTTGTATCCTACTTCCTGGCTACTGTTTGGAGGCCTATATATAACTCCCTCCAGGGTTTTTTTTTACCCTTGCAGTTTCTTAACTCTACCCACAAGGATTCTGCATTTTTCAATCCTGTGTCACCCCTTTCTAAGGATTTGATTTCATATTTTACCAACCGATTCACCCCTTCTGCCTACCTGCCTGTCCCTTCGATACAATGTGTATCTTTGGACGCTAAGCTCCCAAATCTGATGTTTCAGCCAGGGCTCAGTGATGCCCATTATGTCGTACCCGCTAGTCTCTACAAGCTTATCTAAGTTATTCGGTATACTGCATGCATTCAAACATAATCCCTTCAGATTTGTCTTCATCACCCTTCTCAATTTTGCCCCCCTTGTTACACTTCCGTTTATGCCACTGACTGCAAATTTGCCTTGAAATCTTCCTGTTCTTCCTCACAGTCTCACTACACACTGCATCTAGTTGTATGCCAAGTGCCCCATCCTCAGCCTGCTTCCCATCCCCTCTGCCCAATTAGTTTAAACCCTCTTCAACAGCTCCAGAAAACCTGCCCATAGGGATATTGGTCCCTCTTGGGTTCAGGTTAACCTGTCCTTTTGTACAAGTCATACCTTCTACAGACAAGATCCCAATGTTCCAGAAGTCTGCAGACATGCCCCCGGCACCAATTCTTCAGTTAGGTATTCATCTGCCAAATCATTCTATTCTTAACCTCACAAGCACATGGTACAGGCAGCAATCCAGAAATTACTGCCCTGGAGATCCTGCTTTTCAGCTTTCTACCCAATTCCTTACTTCCTCTCAAGGACCTTCTCTCACTTCCCACCCGCGTTGTTGGTACCAATATGTTTTCATGACTTCTGGCTGCTCATTCTCTCCCGTAGAATGCTGTGGACCCAATCCGAGACATCGCTGACCCTGACACCCGGGAGACTAAATATCATCTGAGTGCTTGTTTCACATCCACAGAATCTCCTGTCTGCCCCTGTATAAATGGAATTCCCTGTCTCTACTGCTGTCCTTTCCCTCCCTTCTGGACAATAGTGCTAGACTCGGTGTCAATGTCGGTCCCCCCCTCCTCCAGAAGTATCCAAAGCAGTACATTTATCATTGAGGGGAACGGCACTGTGTACTCTGCATTGGCCACCTATTCCCTTTCCCTCTCCTAACAGTTACCTGGGTACCTGCCTCCTGCGTCTTGGGGGTGGCCACCCCCCAATGTCGTGCCAAACATGTAACCTACTCTAGAAGCTGCCTAGAATGTCCGTACCGTATAGCCCTCTTTTTCTGAGCCCCAAGTACCTACCTAAGAGTCTCTTAAAGGACCCTATTGCATGCACCTCTACCACCTTCGCTAGCAGTGCATTCCCCACACCCACCACTCTCTGTGTGAAAAACCTACCCCTGATATCCCCCTTATACCTACTTCCAAGCACCTTAAAACTATGCCCCCTTGTGTTAGCCATTTCAGCCCTGGGAAAAAGCCTCCGGCTATCCACACGATCAATGCCTCTCATCATCTTATACACCTCTATAACATCACCTCTCATCGTTGCTCCAAGGAGAAAAGGCCGAGTTCACTCATAAGGCATGCTCTCCAATCCAGGCAACATCCTTGTAAATCTCCTCTGCACTCTCTCTATAGTATCTACATCCTTCCTGTAATGAGGTGACCAGAACTGAACACGGTTCTCCGAGTGGGGTCTCACTAAGCTCTTTTGGAAAAGAGATGGAGTCCCATTGAAAATACTGGTTAAAAACTGATCCCTGTGGCAATTAAAGGGCAGTAGTATGTGCAAGAAATTAATGCAGAAAGCAGGGAATAATGCTGGACCTGAGTTTACAAATGCTGCAAATCTTGAGCAGCACAAACAGTGCTGGAGGAACTCAACAGGCCAGGCAGCATCTGTGGAGGGAAATAAGCTCTTGATATTTTGGACCAGATGCTTTATTTGCCTCTATACAATAATGCTAAACATCTTTCAGGCTGAAGAAGGGGTAATAGTGGCGTTCCTTGGGGTCAATGACTATATTTTGGTGTGATGCACAATAATGGGTTGTTGGTGGACTGGGGAGGAAAGTGGCAGATGAAATTGGTGAAGAGTAGAGAGATGGGCTGTCTCAGGAAGAAACAAAAGAGGCCAACTTGGATAAGGTGGTGCAGTTCTAAAGGGTGCTATGAGGCCATCAGGGACAATGGCCAGGCAGGTTGCAAGTGGTTCATAAACCACACAGAATACCAGGTTTCACAAGGCAGAAAGCAAAATACCAGCGTAGTTTTGTTCAGCCCGTATGGAATACTGGTTAGATTACAACCAGGGTCATGCACCCAGATCTAGTCAGATAACCTTGGGAAGGATGTGAAGGCCCTAGAGAAGATATCGAAAGGGAGTTCAGCTGCAAGGTCAGATGGGAGAAGCCAGAATTGTTCTCCATGGATCAACAAAGATTGAAGGCCGTGAAGGCCATGCCTGGGTTCGATGGAGTAAGTAGAGGAAGCTGTTCATTATGGTGGATATCTCAGAATTTAAGATTCTGGGTAAAAGAGTTTAGAGTGATACTACATAGAAGCAGGTCTTTTGACCTACCTCTTCCATGAGATGCCTGTCTGTGCTAATAGCATTTTCCTGCATTTAGCTCCAATCCCTGTAGTCCAGTCCTATCCATGAACCAGTCCAAATGCTTCCTAAGTGCCATGGTTATACCTGCCTCTGCCACCTCTTCCGGCAGCATGTTCCATATATCTGCCACCCTCTGTGTGGAAAAATGTATCCCTTCAGATCTTTAAATATTTGTCCTCTCATGTCCTCCTATTTGGTTTTCCTACTCTGAAGAAGCTCCCCAACTATCCTTTATATGCTACTCTTAAGTTTTTTAAAGTGTGACACCCTGTGTTCTAGTAAGAACAATCTCACGTCTCTCCTTAAATAAATCTCCTAAATCCAATCTCTCCTTGTAACTAAAGTCCTCTATTCCAGGCAAATCTAGGTGAATCTCTTCTGCACTCCCTTCAGTGCTTATACATAGAACAGTTTAGCACGGTACAAGTCCTTCAGCCACAATGTTGTGCCAACTTTTAACCGAGTCCAAGGTCAATCTAACCCTTCCCTCCCACATAGCTCTCTGTTTTAATAGGAGGAAAAAGTCTCATTTAAAGAAACTGTTCACAGGACTAGAACAAACCAGCTTACCCAGACAGTCCTTTCCATCACTACTAAGATACTTCCAATGAACCTCTCAATGTGTCCTTTGAAAGCTTGAGCTTCAATCAGCCTCACCCGCTCCCACCATACGTCCTCACTGCCAAAGCCTGGTCTCGAGTTTTCTTCTATGATTTCCAAACCCCTGACTGTGCATAGACAGATTTCATGTCAATCTTGAAGTGGATGACTGTATTAATGATCCCCCATCCCTGGTGCATATCCCATCACAATTGAAGATGGAGTGCCGTGCAGCAGGTAGTACTGCTGTCCCCTGGCTCCAGCTCAATTCCAAACCTGGTCCCCACATGGAGTTTGCAAGTTCCTCCTGTGACTGTTTGGGTTTCCCGAGGATGCTCCGATTTCCTCCCGTGTCGTGTGGGCTGCGTGGCGGCGTAGAGGTTAGTGTGACACTATTAGAGCCACCCGGTTTCAATTCCACAGCTGACTGTAAGGGGCTTGCATGCTTTCCCTGCGACTGCACGGGTCTCTTTTTCTATAGTGTGGAGACTAGAAATGTGGCTTAACCAATCTTGTAGATCAGTACCATGATGTCCAACCCTTGTACTCGTTATCCTGCCTATGAAGGCAAGCAAGCTAACACACCTACTCTGTCCACCTGTATGGCCATTTTTGGGGAATTATGAACTTGCCCTCAAAGGTCCTGATTGGAAAGTCGCAAATGGGCACTCCACTGTTTACAAAGGGAGGGAGGGAAAAGGCAAGAAACTTATCGGCCAATTTGCCCGACTTCAGTAGCTGATGAGATGTTGGAGTCCATTATTCAGGATGAGGATTTCGGGCTACTTGAAGGTACATGATAAAACTGGCCAAAGTCAGCATGGTTTCATTAAGGGGAAATCTTGTCTGATAGATCTCTTGGAATTCCTTGATGAAATAACAGGCAGGATAGACAAAGGAGAACCAGTTGATTTGTTTACTTTTTTTCAGAAGGCCTGTGATAAGGTGCTGTTTATATGGTTGCTAAATAAGATAAGAATCCATGATATTACTGGATAGATACTAGCATTGGCAGAAGATGGGCTGACTGGCAGGAGGCAGAGTGGGAATAAAGGGGACTTTTCATGGTTGGTTGATGGTGTTCTGCAGGGGTTGGTATTGGATCTGATACTACTTTCATTATGTTAATAATTTGAATGACAGAATTGGTGGCTTTATGGCCAAGTTTGTGGATGATCCAAAAGTAAGTGGAGGGGCAGGTAGTATTGAGGAAGTAGAGAGCCTTCAAAAGGACCTGGATAGATTGGGAGAAATGGCAAAGAGACAGATCAAGTCAAGTCAAGTCAACTTTTATTGTCATTTCGACCATAACTGCTGGTACAGTGCATAGTAAAAATGAGACAACGTTTTTCAGGACCATGGTGTTACATGACACGGTACAAAAAACTAGACTGAACTACGTAATAAAAAAAACAACACAGAGAAAGCTACACTAGACTACAGACCTACCCTGGACTGCATAAAGTGCACAAAAACAGTTCAGGCATTACAATATATAATAAACAGGACAGTAGGGCAAGGTGTCAGTCCAGGCTTCGGGTATTGAGGAGTCTGGGGAATCCCATTAAAGTACATATAAATCACATGGTAAAACACTGGAGGTCTTTTGTCCCATCAAGTCCTTACTGGATCTCAACAGTGTTATCATAAAGTCTCATTCCTGGTATTGTCT
This sequence comes from Hypanus sabinus, assembly GCF_030144855.1. Classification (NCBI taxonomy): domain Eukaryota; kingdom Metazoa; phylum Chordata; class Chondrichthyes; order Myliobatiformes; family Dasyatidae; genus Hypanus; species Hypanus sabinus. Next base: position 126,847,780 of record NC_082713.1, read on the forward strand.
CCAAAACCCAGCAAATCATTCCCTCTCGCATCCCCTCTGATATAGTGTGGGGAAGTGAATGGTCATGCATTTTGGTGGAAGAACTAAACGCATAGACTATTTTCTAAACAGTGAGTGGATTCAGACACCAGGGGTACTAATGGACTTGGGAGTTCTTTTGCAGGATTTCCTAGAGGTTAACTTGCAGGTTGTGTCTGTTGTAAGAAAGACAAATGCAATGCTGACATTCATTTTGAGGGGACTAGATCACGAAAGCAAGGATGTAATGCTGAGACTTTCAATGGCATTAGTCAGACCGCATTTGGAGTGTTGTGAGCAGTTTTGGGCCCCGTATTTAAGAATGTATATTCTGGCATTGGAGCGTGTCCAGAGGAGGTTCACCAAAATGATCCCAGAAATGAAAATACTAATGTACAAGGAGCATTATGGCTCTGGGCCTGTACTCACTTCAATTTAGAAGATTGAAGGACAATCTGATTGAAACCTACCCAATATTTAAAAGCCTAGATAGAGTGAATGCTGAGAGGATGTTTCCTATAGTGGGAGAGTCTAGAACCAGAGGAGACAACCTCAGATGTCCCTTCAGAACAGAGATGAGGAGGAGTTTCTTTAGCCAGAGGGTGGTGAATCTGTGGAATTAATTGCCATAAGTGGTTTGTGGAGGCCAAGTCATTAGATGTGTTTAAAGCAGAGGTTGATAGGCTGTTGATTAGCAAGGGTGTTAAAGGTTGCAGATAAAGCAGGAGAGTAGGGTTGAGAGGGACTCGATGATCCTGATCCCATGTCTTATGGCTCTTCTGTGTTGTCAATGCTTCTGGGGACTGAGAAAAAATAACATCTTGTTTTTTATGATGCAGAGTGCTGTAATAATCCAGAGATCACTGCCTAAAGGGTTTTGGACTCAAACTGAGTCAGTTTTCAGAGGCGATGCGAGAGGGAATGATTTGCTGGGTTTTGGAGACAACACCAGGAATGAGACTTTATGATAATACTTGAGATCCAGTAAGGACCTGATGGGACAAAAGACCTCCAGTGTTTTAACATCTGATTTATATGTACTTTAATGGGATTTACCATTTTGTTCCCAGTTACGGTTGTATTTCAATGTAATATACATTTCTACACTCGCCAAAGCTCACTCGGGGAGAATTACTAAATATTTACTTAGTGGTGTTAAACCATAAAGCATAAGAACAGGATTGATCAGTCAGCTCATTGAGTCTGCTCCGTTATTCAATCATGGCTGATATATTTTCCCCCTCAACTCTGTTCCCCTACCTTCTCCCCATGACCTTTGACACTTTTATTAATCTAGGAACTATCAACCTTTTCCTGAAGCAGGCCAAATGACTTGGCCTCTGCAGCTGCCTGTGACTGTGAATTCCACAGATCTGCCATCCTCTGGCTAAAGAAATCCCTCCTTCTCTCTTTTCCAAAGGGTTGTCCTTGTTGTAAAAAGGGGATGTATTGCTAAAATGCAGTGTGTGCCTAATTGTTACAGAAATAACTTTGGGTTGTTTCAAAGTTCGAAGTAAGTTCACCACATACAACCCTGAGGTTAGTTTTCTTGCAGGCGTTCACAGTCAACAAATAAATACAATCGAATCGGTGTTCAAGCTGACAGATAATAAAATAAACCTTTTACCTGATCAGTAAATGGGTTAATCTCAGCAATGATCAGAATTAGCCACAGCCATCAAGATACTTTGATGGTTGTTTTTCCAAGCTGTTCTCTGAGGGGTCAAAGTCAGACTAGATTTTGTTATCAAAGTATATTACCATATACAACTTTGAGGTTCATTTTTTTGGTAGACTTCACACAAAAAAAAAGATTTTTACCAAAAACTGTCCAGAAAGATCGGCAAACAACTAATGTACAAAAGAAGACAAATTTTGCAAATAAAAAATACTGAGAGCATGTGTCGTAAAGTCCTTGAAGTGAGTCTGCAGGATGTAGAATCAGTTTGGGGTTGAGGTGAGTGAACTTATCTATGCCAGTTTAGGAGCCTGATGGTTGTAGGGCAATAACTGTTCCTGAAACCAGCTGCTGTGGGACCTAAGGTGTGTGTCCCGATTCACAGGTTAGAAAAGTCTTCAAGGCTTCTCTGTCAATAGACAATAGACGATAGGTGCAGGAATAGGCCATTCGGCCCTTCTAGTCAGCACCACCATTCACTGTGATCATGGCTGATCATACACAATCAGTACCCTGTTCCTGCCCTCTCCCCATATCCCTTGACCCTGTTATCTGTCAATATATTATGTTTGCAGGCCCCTCTGTAAATATTAACACACCCACAGATCCTTAGTTATAATTGATGCCTCTGCCTGTGGAAATGAAAGAAATGACCAGTGTTTATTTAACGATTGTTATAAGTGAAAAGGTTGGTAAATTCTAATCAGCCATTGAATTGTTTTGAAAGTGTGGTCACTCTTGCATTGTAGCAGGCAATTTGCGCACAGCTTGGCTTTACTGAATGTAGCAACAAGCAAAGTGACTAATGAACGTTCTTCGGTGTATACTGTGACCTGAGATCTTTCATACTTGCAGTGGGAACCTTTAATTCCACCCCAGGGTTTTAATGATTCATCTGAAAGAGAATTATACCACAGTATTTCTTTAATAATTGCTTGGGTCATGTTGTCAAATCTTGGGCACATACGCGGACCAACAACTTTCAGACTTGGGACTGACAGTACTAATATACAAGCTAAACCTGGCTGGAGATCTGAGAAGATAATTAAATGAGGAATACAGACAGGTATAGGCCAAAATACTCCTGGATTTTTCTCTGTCGTCAGTCATGGCTAATATTCTCAATTCCTTCTTCCTGCACTATGTTTGTATCTATTGATCTAATTTTTCAGCTAACTTATTGACTGATCCTCCGCAAGTCTTCCAGAGCAGGGAATCCCAAAAGATTGCCTCCCTTAGAGTGAAGAATTTCCTGCTCATTTTAGCTGCCCCTTATGGGGAGATTTCTGCCTGCTCAATGTTGTTTGTTCCTCTTTGCATCTGGTTTGTTGAATCCTGTTAATTTCCTGCTAGTTGCCTTTTCCACTGGCAGTGAGGGATCTTCCATGGAGGGCTGTAGATGGAATGCTAATTAAAAACGACACAAGACAAGGTGTGAGGGGAGAGACAGTTGCAGTTATTGTGCCTGAGTGTAGGAAGCCTTTCAGGGCATGCTGCGTTTGGCACCATAAAGGCCGCAGGAGTATGTGCTGAGCAGTGCACTGAAACTTGGTGCAGCCACTTTGAGGGCCGGTGGGGGAGGATCACAGTCTGGGGCTGCTTCCACTATCGGACAGGAAGGGACGGGGCTGTGCGAGAAAGCCCCTCAATTATTGCTGTAATGATACCACCCCAGGGGGCACATGAGTGGCAACTGTTCTGTTGCTTTTATGAAATGTAATAGAACGCTGTTATACATTGACTATGGATTTAAGAATCAAAGAGATTTCAGTTTATTCTTCAAAATGTCTTTTATTTTGAATGAAGTTTACTGTGCATTCTGTTTAATTGGACACATCAGGACCAATTAAGCTGCTGAACCAATTTGTTGAAGTTTCATAGAAATAGTTAAAAAGGTACATTTAAAAAAAAATCAAACTACTGTTTAATCGAGTAGCACATTATAGAAACATAGAAAATCTACAACATACTACAGGCCCTTTGGTCCATAATGCTGTGCTGAATGTGTATTTACTTTAGAAATTACCTTGGGTTACACATAGCCCTCTGTTTTTCTAAGCTACATGTACAGGTCCAGAAGTCTCTTAAAAGACCCTATCGTATCCACCTCCACCACTGTCACCGGCAGCCCATTCCACGCACTCACCACTCTCTGCGTTTATATTAAAAAAAATCTTACCCCTGACATCTCCTCTGTACCTACTTTCAAGCACCTTAAAACTGTCCTCTTGTGCTAGCCATTTCAACACTGGGGAAAAACCTCTGGATATCCATATGACCAATGCCTCTCATCATCTTGTCCACCTCTATCAGGTCACTTCTCATCCTCCGTCGGTCCAACGAAAAAAGGCCAAGTTCACTCAACCTATTATGTATTTAAAAGAAACACAGTATAAATTAGAACACTACAAAAACTACGACAGCAGTATAAGACTGTGTATTAGTTCCTAATAGTTATTCGGAATTCATCCAGTGTAGGCTGCTGCGATCTGTTGACTGTAAATGAACAAAATTAGTGCGGACATCTAGTGCAGGTAATGTATTGTCTTCGTCCAATGCTTTCAACAATTGCATCCTCCAAATCTTCATCTTCATTATAACCTTCAAGATGATTGCTGGTTCCTTCAAATTCGTAGTTCCTAACTTGTTAAAGTTGTGAACTTGTTTTATTTTCACTCCCGGCCATTTCTGGCATCTCTTAGCCTGAATGCTTGAAACCACAATGAATAAAACAGTTCTGAATTGTCTTGCTACTTATTTCTTGCCAAATGTTAGTGTCATAAATCACTGCTTTTTGAACACAAACACACGCAACTAGCAGTATTTAAAAACTGTTTGTCTAAGCAACGCGTCGTTTCTAATGGCCGCACAATTGCACTCGACTGACGCTAGTTGCAAACTGTTCCGTAATGGTCGTCTTTCCAAATTAAGTGGCATTGTGTCCCAAATAGAAGAAGGGGAGGCCTGCTATATTCTTGACCAGTTCTTGTTCTTTAAGAGTTGTCCCATGGTGGGAAGACTTTGGGAAGGTCACTGCCGAGTGCAGATGTATGAAGTGCTGGTATCTGTGTGGTTTGGAGGTTTGGCAAATCATGAAGGAGCTCAGCACCAGAAGTGCTTTGCAGGAGGGCAAAACTCAGCAGCAGTACTGATAATGCTATTGGCTAGAGTTGTCTTCCTGGCTCTTGCCTCAGTACATCAGCTGGAGCAAACTTGATGTAATAGAGCTACCAACCTAACAATAGATGGGAAATACTGCAAGTAATTGCAACCGTCAGAATTGTCCTAAACCTGATCGCAGTCTGGGTTCTCAGTCCTCGGGATGGATGATGTCCACGGTCAGTTCGTTTACCTTTAGTTGTTCATGATTCACCAAGTTATATGAAAGAAAGAAGTTACACTTGTACTCAGGTACTGTACAGCTTACAAGCACCCAACTTGTGCACAGCCCGTAGATACGAGTATTTGATAGGGTGACAGGATGGATTTGCCAGGCGCCGTGCCTCCTGCAAGTTGTTGTTGTAGTAATTTGCCGTTAATTATGCTGCCGTGACCATTGCTGACCGGCGGCTGTGCTGGCGGTCACCTGGACTGGGAGGCTGTGATGTCCTGTGCAGTCAATTTTTAATGTCGGTGTCAGCTGGTCCTGACTGAAACCTTGGTTCCTTAGTTACACTGCAGTAACTTGTTTAAGCCGAGGAGACTGTTTTATTCAGTAATTTAGAGTAATTTGATTTGAAGGACTAGCTGTAGGAGCCTCTTTGTTGAGGAGCGTTGTATCCCAGCAGCAAGTTGCTATTTCTTTTATATAGAACAGACAGATCAACATCATGAGACATTGTGGGGCACCTTCAACTAAACTGATGACAGCATTTCGACTAAACACTTCCGGGCTCCATACAGATGGGCAAAAAATAGCAGTCTTGCTGGAGCTGCCTGGCCTCAATGAGTTTGGGGGTGGGGAGGGGGGGAGCTGAAAGCAGAACCTGCTGGCATTGTATGTGTGTAGACTTCAGCTGAAACAAAGAAGGATTTCATGTTCCCATTTGACCTTGGGCAGTCGGTAGGCGCAGATTGGATACCAACTTTCAGAGAGCAGTAACAGAGGGTACAATGTACCTCATTTCCTTCCAAAAAGGAAGAAAAGGATGGGGGGGGGGGGTAGGGAAAAAAGCATGATAGTTTTGAAGTTGAGAGTACGTCTGTGCATCTGAATGTTCCATGTACGCCAGTCCTGTGAATAGGTATCCACTTTATTTTGAGGAGCAAGGGATTGAGTTGTTTCTTGTAACAGCTGATTATCAGCAGGCCCTTCTGCTGCAGAAGTCTGCCTCGCATTTCTGTTTTGAAATGGCTACCAGTGGGCTCGCGTGTACATAAAGCCTCTTCTGCGGGGGAGGCAAACACTGGCTGCCTGTCCCACAAGACACGGGCCATTTGGCCCATCAAGTCTGCTCCACCGTTCGATTGTTCGGTTTTTTTCTCTTTGCAGTGAGTGGTCAGCCATCCTCTGAGTCGTACGCTGCAAGGTCTTTCTCATTAACAAATGGAGTCTGTAGAAGTTGTACAAGGGGCAAGGTGGTTGAGGCACTTACCCCGCCCTTTCACCTTCCCCTTCATTACAGTTCAGGGCCCCAAACAACCCTTCCAGGTGACGTGACTTCACCTGTGAGGCTGTCGGGGTCATCTACTGTATCTGGTGCTCCTGGTGCGACCTCCTCCATGTTGGTGAGATCCAAGGTAGCTTGGGGGAGCACTTTATCAAACACCTTCACTCCATCTGCCATAACTGGGGGATTTCCTGGCAGCCACCCACTTTAATTCCACTTCCTATTCCCATTTTGACATGTCTGTCCATGGCTGCCTATGCTGCACGATGAGGTCACGCTCAGGTTGGGGGAGCAGCCCCTCATTCCGTCTGGGTAGCCTCCAACCTGATGGCATGAACATTGACCTCTCTAACTTTTGGTAATTTCACCCCCCTCCCTCTTCTGCCTTTTTCATTTCCCCTCTTACTCCTTCCCTTCTACTCACTTGGCCATCACCACCTCCTGGTGCCCCTCCTCATTCCCCTACTCCTATGGTCCACCGTCCTCCTATCAGATGCCTCCTTCTTCAACCCTTTACCTTTTCCACCTATCACCTCCTAGCTTTTCACTCCATCTCCCCTCTCCAACCTACCCACCTAGCTTCTCCCTCATCTGAGCTCAACTATCATCTGCTTGTACGCATTCCACTCCCTCCATGTTCTTATTCTGGCTTCTCCCTTCCTTTCCAGTCCCGATGAAGGATCTTGGTCCAAAATTTCATTTGTTTATTCCTCTCATAGATGCTACCTGATGTGCTGATCTCCAGAATTTTGTATCTGTTGCTCTGGATTTCCTTGTGTTAAAATTTAAATTAGTGTATTGTCATATATATCAGGGTGCAATGAAATCCGGTACTCACGTGAACTCCTAGAGTAAGCAGTGTTCTTTACTTTCTTAGAAGTTTGCAAAGATTGGGGATGTCATCTAAAACTTTGACAAACTTCAATGGATGCGTGATGGAGACAGGTTGCATCACATTCTAGTATTGAAACACCAATGCCCTTGAACAGAAAAGCTTGCAAAAAAGCAGTCCATCATGGGTGGAGCACACCCCACCATTGAGCACATCTACATGGGAGTGCTGTTGCAGGAAAGCAGCATCCATCATCAAAGACCTCCTCCCAACCAGACCATGCTCTCTCCTCGTCACTGACATCAGAAAGAAGGTGCAGGACTCCGAGGACCCACACTACCACTTCTGGGAGCAGTTATTACTACTCAACCATCAGGCACTTGAACCAGAGGAGAGAACTTCACTTACCCCAGCGCTGAATTGTTCCCACAACCTATGGGCTCACTTTCAGCACTCTTCTTCTCATGTTCTTCATATTTATTACTTATTATTATTATTATTATGTTTTAGTTTTTGCACAGTTTGTTGCCTTCTGTGCATTGGCTGTTTGTCCATCTTGTGTGTGGTTTTTCATTGACTCTGTTGTTTTTCCTTCTATTTACTGTGAATGCCTGCAAGAAAATGAATCTCAGGGTAGTATATGGTGACATATATGTACTTTGTTAATAAACTTACTTTGAACTTTGTTGGAACATTGATCTGATGGGTGGCATTAATACTTAGGCGAGGTGTGTGATTTCTACTTGAGAGATCTTCAAAGCCTATCGAAGGAGTGAAAATAGAATTGTCACCTATAAATCCAGCAAGGGGTTTAATTACCCAGAGAGTACGAGCAGGGTACTACAAACAGAATGAAATTTCAAAAGTAGTATACATTTAAAGGTTGCCAGACCAGAAACACAAAGAATAAGTATTTGATTGCGAGATTTAAGTGGAAATGTGAGAAGTCTTGCTCCAGTTATTACCAAGGGCCCTAGTGAGATCACATCTGGAATAACGTGTACATGACTGGTCTGCTTGCCGAGGTTCAGCAAAGGTTGATTGAATTGATTTCTGGGTTGGAGGGTTTGTCTTGTCCAGAGGATTTAAGCAGATTGAGTCTGTACTCTCTAGAGTTTAGAAGGATGAGAGGGGATCGAGTCGAAACTTAAAGGCTCTTGTAGAGATTGACAGGCAGGATGCAGGCATGATATTTCTCCTGGTTGCAATACTCAGAACCAAGCATCACTATTCTAAAATGAGTTGCCACTCAAAACAGATGAGAAGAAAATTTTCAGTTGCAATTCAACATTTGGAATCCTGCATCGAGCGCGGTGGCAGCCTGGTCACCGAGAATATTCATGGCACGCTGGCGGTTTTCTTCATCGATCAGGAGAATGGACGAAAGTGAGGCAAGAAGATTAGGATAGTTGGTGAATAATGGAGTAGGCAGGGTAGTATGCAGCAAGCCTACTAATTGATGAAATAAAGCTGGAGACGGTGCTGGAGCACAAGCAGAGTTAAGTGGAATGGCTTGGTTTTGTAGTGTATAATTCTGTATAATGAGCTAGCTGGTTTTGCAGTGTGTCTGTCAGACTGGCTGGCTGCCAGTCCCACACATCTACCCAGTGGTCTGTGCAAGATGCTGTCCTGCTCTGTTCCCATTCTCCCAGTTTGCCCCGTATGTGTCACTTCTATGACCGAAAAGCTGTAATTCCCTTTTGGTCACTTTCCCATTTGTAAGTTGTGCCAGTTAGACCACACCTGTGGATTGGGATTGGGATCTGCCTCACTTCGGGATTGCCAACCTTCCAGGCCTGACCTGGAACTCTAGGAGTTAAAAGATTAATCTTCTGGGCACTACTCTGAGCAAATTAAGGACAAAAAAATAAATCCATGGATGCAATAAATAAAATTGTATGTTGCTTTCAGTTTGTTTAGGCACTTTCCTGTGGGAAAATTGCCTGTTTTCACAATCTGTAATCATTCATCTGTGGGGCTGGCAGGTGGAAAGAAAGATCTTGTCGACTTCAACTTGCTGTGGGAGGGTAAGGACTTCAGGGTTGGATGAGCTTGAAAGTGGGAGGTAGTCAGATAGCTTCAGCCAAGCAAACAACCTATTTCAGGTATTTTTCATTTGACTCCCACTGCAGGCCTTCATACCCTGCAGCAACATGTATTTTCACTTGTTTAAGTTGATGAAGTAGCACACAACCTTTCTTTCATTTCTCCAGCTCTTTACTCTTTGTTAGCTGCCCCAGCCAATCATGGGCCTACACTGCCAGCATGAGTCTGCTTATTAAAGGGCATTCATTGATCTTCCTGAACTCAGGGCATTGCTGATTTTCTTTCCCCTTGCATTATCACTCTTCTGTGGTTTTGCCCTCTTCAATTTTGTCACCTCCTCCAGTCTTATGTGATCCACGATCTCTGTGCTGCGATTCCGACCGCTTTCGGTTTCTATCAATTAAGTTGCCCCACTACTTGATGGCTCTGCTCTCATACACCAAGATCCAAGATTCTGGAATTCCATAAGACCTAATTAGGTCGTTGGACCCAGCTAGTCTGCTCCGTCATTTGATCGTGACTGATTTACTTTCTTTCTCTACCCCATTCTCCTCCCTTCTCCCTGTAACCTTTGATGACCTAACTAATCAAGATCCTATTAACCCCCACTTTAAATGTACCCAATAATTTGGCCTCCATGGTCATCTGTTGCAAAGGATTCCACAGATTCACTATCCTCTGGCTAAAGAAATTCCTCCTTGTCTCTGCTGTAAAGGAACTTCATTCTATTCTGAGACTGTGCCCTTTTGGACCTGGACTCCCCCATTATAGGAAACATCCTCTCCACATCCACTCTGTCTAGGCCTTTCAGTGCTCAATAGGTTTCAATGAGTTCCCCCTCATCCTCCCAAATTCCAGTGAGTTTAGGCCCAGAGTCATCAAACACTCTTCGTCAGACGTTAACCCTGTATTCGCGGCATCATTCCGCTGAACATCCATTGGATCTTCTGCATTGCCAGCACTCCCTTTCTTAGATTTGGGGCTCAAAACTGCTCATACGTTCCCTCCATAATCGCAAATGGATCTCTGCTTCTCCTTCCTCAGCCCTCATGGAAAGGTGTCGAATAAGAACTATTTCTCAAACCACAGATGCTGATAGACCTCCTGAGCATTTTCTGTTTTGATGCCCATTGTTGTCATTGCAGCAGATTTGGATCTGGTTCAGATCCACTTAATTGGAGGGAAAAATACACATTTGAATGACTTGGAACTGGGCAGTTTTGACTACACATCCATCTCTCAGAAGCAGGTGGGAAGGGAGCAGGCAGCTTTAAAGACAAACGTGTTACAGTGGTCTGAGCTTATATTAGAATAAACAAGGAAAAGTGTTTTTCAAGGGCAAGAGGGAATCAGTAGGCACAGGATTAGGATGGGAAATTCTTTAGTGCAATCGATTGTTATGATCTGGAATGCACTGCTGGCAAGTCTGCTGGAAACCAATGCCGGAGTAACTCTGAAACAGAACAGGGAAAGACATCTGAAGAGGAGGCACTGCGGAGTTCAGGGGAAGAGAAAAGGAAAGTGAAGGTATTTAGGTGATAATACAAAGGAAGCTCAAACAAACAAAGCTTCCCTCCTGAGCTGAGTCATCTTCTGTGGCCAACAGTTGGGCACAGCTCATGGCGATCGTGTAAAGCTGCTTAGAACATGGATAAGTGTCAGCCCCTAAGGATATTTCTTTGAATGTGGATACAAAGATAAGGAACTCATTCGACAAGACTGCAATAGGATGGAGCATTTAGGCTTTACAATTAATCTCCGAGCGCTCCGCTGCCGTCCCGTCGTTGGCTCTATTGAAAGGCCTGCCGGGTCTGAGGCAGATTGTGTATGTGGGTCAGATGTAGCGCAGGTTTAAAAAGCTGAGCAAATAGAAATGCAAATTAAAATTATTGCTGCTGGGCAACAGCACAGGACTGAAGAGCAAACAGTTGTTGTTCAATAAGAAGCTGTTTGCAGGCACCGGCAGTACTGGCATCTGAAGAGCAGCTCAGCTCTGCTTTCCCCTGAGCAGCTTCGCAGTCTTGACCCTTCTGTCTGCAGTTGGACCTCCATCCCTGGGCCTGGCTGGCATCCCCTTTCTTCCTGCACCACGGTGTAAAATGTTCGGGGCAGGCAGGCTCCCCCCAGTTTCTAGAGAATTGCTCCCTCAGCCACTGCCCTGAGAGTTTCAGTGCTGTTTCCTCAGACTTGCTGCCATTTTGGTTGAATTGACTGAGGTCTGAAGGCAGGTTGTGATTTCAACATGGAAGATGACACCGTTCAGCTCACTGTTGTAATGACCTTTCATCCTACTCTTAAGATCAATCTAACTCTTCTCTCTATTTTTCTATTATCCACATGCCTACCAAAGTGTTTCATCAATACCCCTAATGTATCTGCCTCTACCACCACCCCTGGCAGGGCATTCCACACACCCACCACTCTGTGTGGAAAAATAAACGCCCCTGATATCCCACCTGTACTTTACTCCAGTCACCTTAAAATGATGTCCCTTTGTATTAGCCATTTCTGCCCTCTGGCTATCCCTCGGTCTATGCCTTGTATCATCTCTCATCTTCAAAGAGAAAGGCCCAAGTTCACACAACCCAGCATCAGAAGGTATGCTCTCTAATCCAGGAAGCGTGTTAATAAATCTCCTCTGCAGCCTCTCTAAAGTTTCTGCATCCTTCCTATATCGAGGGGACCAGAACCGAATGCAATATTGCAGATACAGTCCAACCAGTTTTTTTGTTAATGGAGCTGCAACGTTACCTTGCGGTTCTCGAGTTCAATCTCGCGACTAATGAGGGCCAGCACACCATTCACCTTGTCCCCGACTCTATCGACCTGTACAGAAACTTTGAGGGATCAGTGGATGTGGTCCCCAGGACCCTTCGCTCCTCCACGAGGCTCCCAGCTTCCACACCGCTCGGTAAGCTGACCTATCCAGGATCTCGCAACCCTTCCTTCCCATGGTGAGCCAGCTCTTTCTTGACCACCGTACGTGTCCTTGCCAATCCACATAACCTTCCAGGCTGGCTGTGCCTTGCACTTAAATTTCTCCCTTCAAGTTTCAAATCCCTCCACGTCCTCCCTCCGTCTTCCAACGTCTATGGAGCTCACTGGTAATTCCAAGCCCCTCTGTTCTGGCCTGCTGTGTGTCCCTGCTGCTCCACAGACCCACCTGAAGTGTTCCCTGCTCTCTCATTCTCACCATCCCCCCCAATAAAAGCCCAGTCCTTGGACTTGATTTCTTCAGCTCTACCCTCCCCTCTGCTGAAGGTTCCCTTGTGTGACTTGGTACTGTGTTTGGGAAATGCTCCTGAGAATTTATTGTTCAAGTTGCGCTTCAAAAACATTTTGTGCACTAGAAACAACAGACCACCTGCTAAAATTGCCCATTTTATGTTTCGACATTAACCTGCTCACCAGCTCTGGGCTGCTTGGTAAATATTTACTGGGAGATTAAAGATTAACTAGTCAAGTTAATACTTTCAACTGCAGCTGCCTTTATGAGATTGCCATGTTGAAAAGATTAAATGCAATGGATTGCCCAGAGGAAGGTGTTAAAGTCCTGTTTATCTCAACAGTCTTGTTCACTTGTCCCCCAGCATTCACCGGCCTTCTCATCCGTGTGTGACACACCATGAATGTGCAAAAGAAGCACGTCCAAGAGGTGATTATGTGCTGACTGTGAAATGAATATTAGTCACGCAGCAGTCAGAGCTGAGCTGTGAGTTTTGGCAAAAGAATGGGAGCTGGAGCTGAGTTGTCCTCAGCCTGGCTTGAGAAGCCGCCTTACACTGAGCCCCTTTCCGTTCATTACGGAGGGGATCCTTCAACGGGTGATCAATACCTGGTCCGTCAGGTAGTCATAAAGTATTGTGGCGCTGCTCAAACAGGGTGGCACTGTACCAAAACGCTTTACAATGCCAGTCATCTGGGTTCAATTCCTGCCATGGTCTGTAAGGAGTTTGTACCGCATACTCCTACATAGATGTACGATGAGGGTTTGTAACTGGTGGCACTAGAAGTGTGGCAACACTTGCAAACTGACCCCACTGCATGTTCAGACTGTGTTGGCTGTTGACTCAGAATGACGCTTTTCACTGGATGCTTCGATGTACGTTTGACAAATAAAGCTAACCTTCAGTGGAACATCATGTTATTCTCATTGGTCTGTGACCACGACCTTTCCAGTAATTCAGCAGAACAGTGAATACTGTTGTCTCACCACTGCATATGGGAGCTTGCTGTGTGTGCACATGCTACACGTCATCCCAACTGTCTGACCCCCCTTTCCTTTCTCTGGATTGGCAAGCGTCTACCCATGGCACTCTGTGATGCCCTCCCCCCCACCCCGCTGGGTGTACAGAGGTCAATTTCACCCTGCCAGTTCTGGCTGCCAATGATCCTTGTGACATGAGGGTGAATTCCTTCAGTGAATCCAGGCTTTTCCCATCCGCTGTCCACCCTGGTCACCTTTGCAGCAAGTCCCATGGTGGCACCAGCACATTCCTTCCTTGGCATCCCTGTTTGATTTCCCTGCCCCTTCTGAGCACATCTTGGACTATGATTGGAGACACTAGCCCCGAGGCACTGTTTTGACCCAAAATACCGTAATCCTGTCCTCCCATGGGTGCTGCTCGACTCCGAGTTCCTCCAGACAGGGTTTGGGTTGTTTCATGTACAAGGAAAGCTTGGGTAGCCAGCTTGTTTTCCTTGGAGCGGTGGAGGCAGAGGGGCAAAATAGTAGAATTATCAAAAATTATGAGAGAGATTGCTAAGATAGATAGTAAGAATCTTTTTTGCATTGTTCGGTGGGGGTGTATCTAAAACAAGAGGACATAGGTATAGATGAGAGAGAAGGTTAAGAGAGAATCTGAAGGGGAATATTTTCACTGACACTGTTGGAGTTAGGATCCGCTATCTGATGAAGGTACTTTCACAGCCATTAAGAAACACAGAGACAATTGCTTAAAACACAGGACGTTAGAGGTGTGAGGATGTAACACGGATAAATGGGATTAGTGTGGTTAAAGTTAGCACTGACGTGATGGGCCAGAAGGCCTGTTTTTGTGACTGGGGAGAATGTTGCCTGGACTCTAGGGCCTGAGTTATAGGGAGAGGTTGGGCAAGCTAGAGTTTTATTCCTTGGCGAGTAAGAGATGGAGGGATGATCTTATTGAGGTGTTTGAAATCGTCAGTGACCTGGGTAGGATGAGTGCACACCCATCTCTTTCCTAGGGCTTGGAAATCAAAAGTTAGAGAGCATAGGTTTGCGGTGAGAGGGAAGAGGATTTAAAATGGACCTGAATGGCAGTGTGTATGTGGAACAGATGTCGGAGAGAGTGGTCAAGGCAGGTGCAATAACAACAGGACTATTGGGCAGGTGCAGCACTCTGCAAAAGTCTTAGGGACATGTACAGTAGATTGCTCGGGTGCCAAAGACTTTTACACAGTGCTGTATTTGTCAATGTGGAGAGGAGAGTGGGTTTGTAAATCTGGCGGGAGAGAAAGATATTGGGAGTGGTGACAGTGGAGCGCCGCGAGTGGGGTGTGGGCTAGGTGGCAGAGAAGGGGGTGGCACAGGTGCAGACTTGCACTGCCCTGAGACACCAGGCAAGGTCATTTGATTTCAAACAACTAGGTTATTGATCCTTAAAGAATGTCTCTCTGGTGCTTCCTGCACCCTCCCCTCTCCCTTCCCTCTCCCTTCCCACTCTGCCCACAATAGAGACCCATATTAGAATCGGGTTTATCATCACTCACATTCGCTATGAAATTTGTTTTTTTGTTTGTGCGGCAGCATTGCAGTGCAATACATAAAATTACAGTACTTTGCAAAAGTCTTGGGTCTCCTAGCTCTTCTGTACTTACAGTAGTGTACATGGCTAGGACAAGCACAGAGGCATGTGGGCCAAGCACAGGTAAGTAGAAGTGTATATTGTCAGTGAGAGAGTGTTTGTGACTTTATGATGGTGGATGTTGTTACCAGTATGCAGAGTCTGACCTTTACAGCTTGTTTGTTTTTTTATAAGCCCCTCTATAATCTGTACCGCAATCACTCGCTGCGATGTGAACAGGTGAAAGACTGAAGGGTGTGAGGTAAATGTTAATGGGAACTGCCCTCGTCACCTGCCTGTTTGGAATTGATGGTAACTCTGAGTTTCAGTATCGAGCAGAGGGGAAAAAAGGCCTGGTGGAGGGTTCGGATCAGTTGTTCTCTGCGTCATCAGCTCATCACTAATTGCCGTTGAAGTAAGTGGTTTGCTGTGCTGGTTTCAAGGGAGAGTCATGTACGTGTGTGGACTGGGCGAGACTGACAGATTGCCTTCCATAAAGTGCATCAGACCAAGTGGGCCTTTGTGGTAGTCTGGTAGTTGTTTAGTTACCAGCGCTGCAGCTAATTCTATTGAGTGCATTGAACTGGACTTCCTCAGCTGCTGTGCTGAGGTTTGAACTCGACTTTCCAGAACATCAGTCTGGGCCTCCAGTTTACTAGTAATGCTGCTGTTCACCAGGTCTGGTTATTAAAAGTCGGAGACAGCACTAGGGTATTAACCCTGTGTACCTATTCCACCGTTCAATACGCTGGTGACATTGACCAGTAGCAAACAATGTCACATGATTCCCTTAACCTTGCAAAATCTGTCAAAGTTCAAAGTATAGTTACTATCAAAGAATGTATACTATAAACAGTCCTGAGATCCATCTTTTTGTAGTCAGCCACAAAACAAAGAGGCACGACAGAATTCACGAAACAAAGGCAGTCACCCATCCAGTGCGCGGAAAAGAAAGGACAAATCTTGCAAAAGATAAAAAAGGCAGACAAGCTATGCACGGAACATGAGCTGTAAAGTCCCCGAAGGCAAGTGCGAGTCCGCGGAGCCAGTTCAGCACTTCGGTCGGTCCAGGGGCTCAGTGTCTGCAGATCATAGCTGCGGGGCTTGGTTTAGCGCTGAGGTGAGTGTCGATGGCTGCCGGCCACACCTGCAGAGTCAGTTTAGCGCTGAGGCGAATAAAGTTTCACGGAGTGGTGAGCTGAACACCCTTGGCCTCGATGCTCAACTCTTTTCAATCTGGCTTGGTACTTAAATAGGCTGAAACGTCAGTTCGTTATCCACTGTTGGGCCCAGACCCACCGCTTCAGACCAGCTCTGAGTCAATTCCAACAGAGGCCACTGCAGTTGTACCTGCACACTCGAGAGTTCAGTTCGCTGAATATTTCAGGATGTGACCAAAACACCAGGTCTTACTGACGGTTTAAAAGTGCGCCTCCCTGCGGGAAATTGTAGGGTGCGGATTGCAGCGATGACTGTCCTGAAAAGGTATGTTTAGCAGATTGTTAGTGGTTGTGTTGGCTGCCTGCAAAGTGTGGCCGTGTCTCACCAGTACCATCTTCAAACAATTTCTCTTAATCTTCCAAAATCAATCTAGCGCTGTCTGAAAGTGTGCAGCCATACTGTAGCAGTTAGTTTGGCGCTATTACAGACCCAGCAGCCTGGGTTCAGTACCCACATCCTTTCCATGACTGCCTAGGTTTCCTCTGTGTGCTTTGGTTTTCTCCCACGTCAAAAAGGCGTACAGGTTAGTAGGGTAATTAGTCACATGGGTGTAATTGGAGTGCAGGCTGGTTGGGCCTGTTACTGTGTTGTCTCTCTAAACAAACAAATGAACTTCACCTTCAAAGCCATCCTGAGTGGAGAATTCCAAAAGATCTTTACTCTCTCTCCCTTAACAGTTGACCCCTTATCTTGAGGTTGTGTCCTCTGGTTCTAGACACCAGCCAGGGAAAACATCACCTGTACTGTTCCAGTCCTTTGAAAAAGTTTGGAGCTTTCAGTGAGATAATCTCTCATTCTATGTTTGAGTGTCTGGACCTATCCAACTTGATCTCTTTTGTCAAGGTTCAGTCAGAGGGCGAGCCAGGGTACCAATGACGAGCTGGTCAAAGTCTACAGGGCCAAAGAGGAAATGAAGTGGGAGCAAGATTGGGTTTTTAAAGTTTGAAGATGGCGGCTGCTAGTTAGATGGAGAACTTTTATGGGAAATTAGCCTGAAGCATCTCGGTTTGTGATGACAGGGGATGATGCATATGGAGTTAATGTTGGTTGGCTGAGAGAAATCAAATGACTGTACTGAAAAAGAAGCCAGCAGGATGAAGACACTGATGAGGTTAGAGAGGCCTTGTGGATTAAACCACAAAATTTTTTTTGTACCTTAACTTGGAGTATAACTGTCAACCATCTTCCCTGGGTAATGGACGCCACACTGTCTTTGCACTCATTTGGACTTTGAGAAGGTCTCACTTGAAGCAAGCTTAACCTAGTCACAATAGGTGAGTTTCTATAGACCATACACCCCACATGTGAATGCAGTCTCAATTGCTTTCCTTTCTGTGTACATAGATTAACTGAGGATTACAACACCGAATCTCCAAAGTACCACGTTTTCTGAATTTAGCACTTCAACAGAAGGAATCTGGATTATATTAGTAGATCTTTGGATAATTGAAACAGCTCCCTGAACTGTTTCAATAGCCAAATGTTCACTCTAACAAAAAACAGAGGTTTATATTTAAATGTTCTAGATTGGTTGCCATAATCTAGTCTCACCTAAGTAACGATGAGATTCATAAATTGGTGTCTGTTTTACAAAGGAAGAGAAAGATGTAAATACATTTTGTGCATTTTCCATTGTTTCAACAAAAGGCCTTAACTTAATGAATAATTTATACTCTCAGTATGTATCATTATGTAGACATTGTAGCACAATAACAGCAATAAGATGAATGATCTTTTGATCTAGGTTTACTGCGGTTGGCCAATGATATTTGAACCCCAGGGAGAAATTACCGGTCCTCAGTATATCGGCTAGACAGGGTAATGTCCACCCTGCTTATCCAGAGTAGATATTGCCACAGATTGCTCTGCTCCTAAAGCTGGCATCTGTCGAAGCGTGCCTCCTATACAAGAGGAGGTTATTGTCACTGACTGTGGAGAATTGAGCAAGTTGCTCAGCTCTGACAACCAAACACACGTGCGCAGGCATTGCTGGAGGAGCTCAGCTGATCAGGCAGCATCTGTGGAAAGGAATGAACAACTGACGTTGATGAAGGGTCTCGAGCCGACACTTTGACTTTCTTCCACTCCGTCGAGGCTGCCTGACCTGCTGAGTTCCTCCAGAGTTTTGTGTGCGTCTCTCTGGATTTCCAGTAGTCTCGTGTGCTTCTGACCTATGTCAGTGCCCTCCCACTGTGCATTCTTGTGCAGCCCTTTGTATGGCAATTGAGCCCACTGTTAAATGGTGAGACAGCGTTTAGTGCTCAGCATCTTGAGATGATGTTGCTGCTCACTCAGGATGAGCAGTGCCTGGTGCCTAGGCTGAGACCAAGTTAGATTGTTCAGCAAGACAGTGGGATGAGGGAAGTGTTTTCTGGGCATCTGAACTTCCCTGCATCGTGACAGGTACTGGAGTTTGTTGGACTGACCACCGTGTCCCAGATGGTATGGCTGCAGGTTTTGATGTCACTTACAGCCAAGTAATCATCAGTGGCCTGTGAAGAGTGTAGGCCGTACCCAAGCACTGGACCCAGAGGAGGATTGAGATCTGTTTCTGCCTTGGTCATGGGTGAATCCAACGTAAACTGATATTCTTTTTCACCCCACTCCCCAGAGAGTGCATCACCTTTTAAACTATCCTTCAAATGTTGTGCATGAAGTCACCAGGTTACCTATTGAGAAGTGAAAGGCCTAGATAGAGTGGATATGGATAGGATGTTTCCTATAGAGTGTGAATATATATATATATATATATAGCCAGAGGGCACAGACTCAAAATTAAAGCTTGCCCCTTTAGAACAGGGATGAGCGGTTTTTGTCCAGAGGGTGGTATGTCAGTGGAATTCATTGTCACAGATGGCTATGGAGGCAAAGTCATTGCATAGGTTGGTAGGTAAAGTTGATTAGTAGGGGTGTTCAAGGTTACGGAGAGAAGGCAGGAGATTGAGATTGAGAAGGATAATAACTCAGCCATGATGAAAAGGCAGAGTACACTCGATGGGCTGAATGGTCTAAGTCTGTTGTTGTGTTTTATGGTTACCAGTCCAACATGTGTTTATCCCAGCCCATCGCAGAACGTGACATGACGTGACATGAACGTGACTTTTCCTGTCTCTACACCTCAAGGCTCAATCTCCGTCTCAGCTTCCCACCTCCACTGCTTGCTTGAGAAGTGTTTATTCAAAGTGCTTGCATCCTGCTGCCCACCATCTTCATGCTGCACTATAAGCATGATTGAATTCCAGTCCAGGCCGTGCACAAAACTGCCATGCCTGCTATGGGGCCCCATGTTAGTACAAAATTAGCTTTAAGTTTAGTTTTGTGTTACGTGTACATCAAAACATAAAGTGAGATGTATCATTTGCACTAATGACCAGCGCAGTCCGAGGATGTGCTGGGTGAGCAGCCCGCAAGTGTTGCCATAACTCCAACGCCAACATAACGTGCGTACAACTCACTAACCCTATCGTGCACGTCTTTGCAATGTGAGAGGGAACCGTGGAGGTCTCGGGGAGAACGTGCACACTCCTTCCAGGCCACGATGGGAATTAAACGTCGATCGCTGGCACTGTAATTGCGCTATGCTAACTGTAATGTTGCAGTGCTGTTGGTGAAATGGGCCACTTCAGGCACTGTACAGTTTCCAGCCCTGGATCAGTGGAACTGAGGAATGCACACTCCAGGAAGTTGAGGTAACTGGGACGATATTAATCTGGGGATCGTCTCCTCTTGAGCACTCCTTGCAGCAGAGCAAAGCAAGTGCTGAAGGGACTCTGTCGGTCAGGAAGGATCAGTGGAGGGAAATGTTTTGGGTTGAGATGAAGGGTGTCAACTCAAAGAGAGTTCAGGAGAAGTGCCAACTGTCTTTGCCCCTCTACCAACACACAGAAAGAGCTGGAGGAACTCGGTAAGTCAGGCAGCATCTGTGGAGGGGAACGGACCATCGATATTTCAGGCTGAGACCCTTCCTCGGGACTTTTGCCTCTACTGTTACTGTCCCAGCATCCCCAACCTCTTGTCTCCTTGGGGTTGAGAGTGGGTCTATGGCCCCTGCTGGTTGAGGGATGCCTTCTTGTCTTAGAAATGTTGTATCAGAACCTTGGATTCTTTCTCACTTACCTTCTTGCAGCAGCTTTTTTTTACTTGGCACCATTGATGGATGCAGTACTGGTTCAGCAACCATCAGCAATATTCACGGCATAGTTGATAATTTTTACTTTGTTTAAAGAAACAGCATGGAATGGTACCTCCATGCCCACCCAGACGAATCACAGGACACTTTACAATGACCTGCTAACCGGTACGTCTTTGGACTGTGAGAGGAAACCAGAGTGTCTGGAGGAAACCCGAAGGCCATACTGTACAAACTTCCTTGGAGGGGACCGGAAATGAACTTCGAATCCCACAGCCCCGAGCTGTGATAGCGTTGCACTAACTGCTGCCACTACCGTGGGTGTCCTGCTGGTCTCTGTACTCCGCCCCCCTCTGAACCCTCTCGCCCTCAGTTTTCCTTGTGCACAAGGCTTGGTCATTTGACAACAGGCTGTAGCAAGGCCTGGATCGCAGTGGTTGCTGCGAGAAGTCATGCTGAAACAGTGCTCATTATGATGAGACAATGTTGCAAGCATCGTCAAGGCAACCACTCTGAAGTTAGCTTTCCCTACTTCCCACACTGAGCCAGAGGTTGCTGGCATTCCTTGAGGGCCCAGAAGGATTAGCTTGTCTCCCTCTGTGACGTGAAAGTTTTTTTCCCTAGGTTGAAGTAGCAGGGCTTCTCATCTATCTATTTCAAAGCTGGGTCTTGTGCTTCTGTTGTGTTGTTTCTATGGTAGGTCGTGAATAGTCACAAGGTACTCGCATACCACAGGCACCCAGACCACTTTGTTCCTCACGAGGAAGTTCAATGCATGAGGACGGTGCTCCTTTCCCGTTTCCACTTCCAGCTGGACGTGTGCGCACTGCCTTGTTCTTTGCACAGTCATCTCCTGCTCATTTTCTGTCACTTCAGGGCCAATTGTCCAAGCTCCCAGGATATTATAGTGGAACAAGGCGGGCGTCTGGCTGCTGGCATTGGTCTTGAGATCCTGAGGTTCTGGGTCTTGGACTTGGCGTGGCAGAGTTGGGAATGTCTGAGATCTTGGGGTATATTAGCCGAACAGTGCTTTGGTCTGTGGCTGCTTGGGTTATCCACGGGACCCTGAAGTTGTGGGTATTGGACTCTGCGTGGTGGAGTGGAATGTATGATAGCTATTGTGCACCAGCTACCAACAGGCTTCACAAACCAGTCCTCAGTCTCAGGTGACCTGAGATGAGACTTTGCTGGACAGATATGACTGCACGTTGGTACCTGCTGGCATACGTGTACTGTCATACTTTTGCAGGTTCAGTCTGGGCACAGTTATTCTTTCCTCTCCCCTCCCTTTCTCCAGCCTCTCACTTTCAGTTTTCACCGTGCAGTGAAGGCTGTCCATTTGTCTGCAGACCACAGTGATACTGATCCCGGTGAAGGCTGGGTTCCTGAGGTGGGCGAGGGACTATCCCACCAGGAGGATCAGCTCTTGGCAGTAAATCCATGGTCTTTGGTTTTACAAACCCTCATGGATGCTTTCTTTGGACCGGTTGGATCCTGGGATATCTACAACCGAGAATATGCACAGAGAACACTAAATCACAATGCAGACCCTTCAGCCCACAATGGTGTGCCAGCCTTTGAGCCTGCTCTAGGGTCAATCAAACCAAACTAGCAAATGCAGGAAACACTCGGCAGGTCGGGCAGCATCTTCAGAAAGAGAAGCGGAGTTCGTGTTTCAGGTCACAAAGGCTCACGAGGGGTCTTCACCTGGAATCATTCACTGTGTTTCTCCTTCTGCAGGTGTGTGCCTGGCCCGCTGGGTATTTCCAGCATGTTTTGTTTCTTTATTTCAGAATGACAACACCCATAGGGTTTTTAACATATATTTTTATTCTTCTATGAAATGAAACTCATTTGTCAAAAAGCAATTTTATCTGGATCTGAAACAGCCATGAAGATAGATATCTTTTTGTTAATTAGTCAACACTTGAGAACTGTGAATGTTTCTGGTTTGAGCTGGTTATACTGTGACAATGATTACATTAAGATTGGGGCCTGACTGCAGCCTTTCATTGACAGCTGAGGGCTTTGTAACTGAGGCTCACTTGCTCTGCTGCTAACTCCCAAGTGCTGGTGAAGCGAGGGCTGTCAGTCTGCTCTTCGTCTCCATGGAAAGGTGCAGGAGGAGGTCCACCATGCTGTCGCTCCCAGCTGGACTGCGGGCAAAGTTCACCAGCGCTTGCATTCTCCAGAATCACACTCGCCATTTTGTGGATTCAAAAACAAAAGATCATGGGCTTAGCCTCTCCTTTGGTCTCCTGTTGTCAGTCTCCGATGCATTTGAAGGGCAACGCCGTGGGGGGCAACTGTCTGTGCTCAACTACTAGACTACATAAGTGCCAGGCAAAAGGAAGAGTGTTGCCTATGGAAACTGTCCAGCGCAGGTTGAATTGTGTTTATCTGGAGCTCAAACACGAGATGTGACTTTTAGGACAGTCAGGCTAGAAATACTAAATTAAACTCTGGTATTTTTGGCATGTATGACAGATCAGATTTAAAATTCCATGTGGGCCTGCAGTGTAACTTGATTTTAGCAGCATGATAATGAACTCATCTCCTCGTACGAGTCCCTGCCCTCTCTGGGTATCAATGGCTTTTCAAGCAGATTGCAGCCGCTTGTTACAGCAACTAAGGCACGTTTGGACACGGTAGATATAATCGAATTGCAGGCTCTTATTCTCTTCACAGCTAGATTCCCGAGCTCGGGGTCCCACACTCTGCATCGGTTAGGTGTTCCTTTTAAAAAAACAAACTCCTCTCTTCAAAGGCTGCTCTCTCGTCGCGATAGATCTTCCTCTTTTACTCAGTGCACTGCTGCTGAGTGCCTTGGGGTGGTTTACAAGCTAGCTATAAAGTTGTGTATGCAAACATTTTAAGGGCATGGTTGCTAACTGAGGTGCAGCAAGTAAAAGTTATAGAGTAGCCTCGTGTCACACTTGTATAATTGTTCCATGGAGATGGAACATTACAGCACAGTGCAGGCCCTTCGGCCCATGAAGTGCAGCGCAGAAGTCATACCTTGGCTATAGTACTGTAGTGGCAACATCTTAACTATCCCAACACCAATCTAACTCTTTGCTCCTTGTGGCCCAGTTATCCAGCAACTTTGCCTTGGCTTCAATTCCTGATGGGTGTGATTCCATGGGACATGGATTCCTGATTCCTTGGGACACTTTCCAAGGGTTTGGATGTTTATTCCAAAGCTGTTGGCCTAGGTGGCTAACATTGACTGTGCCATGGGTTAACCTGACTCAGACCTTGCATGTCCCCAAAGCCTATGGTCAGTTGAGGTCACTGAAGGGTCAAAGCCTAGAAGCCCTGAAAGATCTTCCTTATTACTGATGTAACTGGAATGGCTGTCAGATGAGGTTCAGGGTAGGTTTGGCTTGTTGTCCACCTCCCCACTTGAATAACCTTCCTAGGATGCCTTTTTATTAAGGTAGCATCCTGCTTGGGTGCTCAGGAGAGATTGGTGCACTGGAGAACTAGCCCTTGCCTTCATAACTGCATCACCATTCCAACTACTCGAGTTCAGCCCTGGCTTTGGGTGCTGACTGTGTGGCGTTCATGTTTCTGCCTGTGACCATGTGATTTTCCTTGCAAATTGCAAAGGCGTATGGGTCGTTAGGTGCATTGGCCACTCTTAAGTTGTCCCAGGTGTGCCATGTAGGTGAATGGTAGAATCTTTGGGGGGAAATAAGGACGCAGAGGGGATAGAGAGTGATGGGACAGAGCTGAGGAAGGCAAATACCACATCTGCGATTTAAGAGTAAGTTCTAATCAGACCAACAAATGTGATGTGTGGTTTAATGAATCTGAGTCTTCAATTTAGGTATATTGCAAATTTAATATAAAAAAGTGACCTTCTGTAAGCTTGAGGTTATGATATTTAATAAGAATTAATAGAAGCGTCTCAACAACAGGTTTAAAATGGCTGTACCTAATAATTTTATGTCTGGAAGCTAAATTCCATCTGTTTTCCTTATTTTCTGCTCCTGTCTGCTTTCGATATCATTCCTAGGGGATTGGAGATGAAGGGGTTTGATAAGGTGGATACAGCTTAGCTATTTCCTCCTGGGAAATCTAGGAAAGAAGGGCTAATTAAACTATAGCCAGGCCACTTGCGAGTGAAATCGACCAGGGCACTTTTACACCAAGACTGGTGTCAAACCCGGGCCGTTTGGCCAGAAAGTTGTTGGTGCGCAGAACGAAACGAACCCGTGGTAGGCCAGGCTGCCTGGCAGGGTAAGGACACAAAGTCACAGATAGGCTGTGGTTTTAAAGTTTCTTCCTCCTCTTCACTTTATTGTTTGGTTAGTCTCATGGTGCAGCTGATAGAGCCACTGCCTTATTGCCTCAGCATCCCAGGTTCAGTCCCAGCCTTCGGTGCTGACTGTGGAAGTGGCACATCCTCCTTGTATCTGTGAGTTTCCTCCCGAATCGAAAAGACTTATCGGTTGATAGGTGAATTGGCCGCTGTAAGTTGCCCCTGGCGATTAGGCAAGTTCTGGAATCTTAAAGGTTGATGAGAATATGTCAAGTGTAATGAGGGATTTGCTTCGGGTTAGTTTAAATTTGGAGTTCCCAATGTGAGGTCCACAGATCCCTTGCTCAATGGTATTGGACCATGGCATAAAAAGCGTTGGGAACCCCTGGTCGAAATGATGGTTCACGTGGTCATAAGTGATTAAAGGGTTTGTTTGTTGACTACGGCTCAGTATTCAACACAATCATACATTCAGGCCCAGGTTTTGGAGCTAGCTGGTTAGAACCATGTACCTCCATCTGCGACCAGATCCTTGACTGGCTTTCCGGGAGGCCACAGTCTGTGTGGATTGGAAATAACATCTCTTCCTCGTTGACAGTCAACATTTCAAGGATGCATGCTTAGCCCATTGCTCTACCCTCTCTACACCCATGATTGCGTGGCTCGGCACAGCACAAAAGCCATCTACAAAATCTGCCTGACACAACTATTGTTGGCAGAATTTCACTTGGTGACAAGAAAGCGCAAGAGCAAGGTAGATTAGCTGGTTGAGTGGTGTCACAGCAACAAACTTGCACTTGTAGTCAGTAAGACCAAAGAATTGATCGTGGATTTCAGAAAGGGGAAGTCAAGGGAACACACTTCAGTCCTGATCGAGGGATCAGAAGTGAAAAGGACGAGCAGTTTCAAATTCCTGGGTGTCAGCATCTCTGAGGACGTATCATGGGGCCAACATCTTGGTATAATCACATAGAAGGCACAACAGTGGCAATATTCCATTAGGAGTTTGAGGAGAGTTGGTAAACCACCAAAGACGCTCTCAAATTTCTATAGATGAGCAGTGGAGAGCATTCGAACTAGTTGCATCATCATCTGGTATGAAGGGTCAGAAGAAGCTGCAGAACGTTGTGAACTTAATCAGCGCCACTATGTAGACCGTGAGCCAATAGGGTTGGTCAGCACCATCTGAGGGGAATAATGCTCACAGTGATTTTTGGCAAGGTATACATCTCTAGAGTTAGAAAATATGTGATAGCATTGCACCGGTGGTAACTTTATGTGTGGTCTCATGCATTTTATAATTCTACCCTAAAATAAGCATTTCTGAAAAGTAGCCAATATAAATTACAACATATATATGTTCAACCTAGTGGTATTTTGTCATCAGTGATCCCTCAACATTGAAATTTGTCGCAATGATAGCTGAGTTCAAGCACTTTTCATCAAATGTTGTTATAAAATTCTCAATTGAAAACGGTCATTGGTGGCACTCGTAGTACAGTGCCCAATTTCAGTAGAGTGAATCATTTCATTTTTAGAAAAATAGATGTCTGTTGTTTATTTTGGGAAAGTCAATAAAAACCCTAGGGCACATATAATCGCATGGATTTGTAAAGAATTTATTCAGGAATTCAAAGAAGTAATCACTTTTTGTATATATTCCGTATTAATATCAGTACAGCAGAAAATGTTACCCCACCCCTCAAAAGGTAAAAAACCTCATTTGGAGAGATTTCTGGAGTTTTATCAATGTCATGATATTTTCCACATTGTTGTATCAAATCAAAACAATCTTAAGCTTTTGTCATAGCATATAGAATTACAGTACAATAATTCAAATGTGGAGTTCAACACGACCATAACCTAGACCCTATTTGGTTGTAAAATGAATATATTTAATCAAAGACTGTTTTCCATACTTTCTTAACCTATTAATAATCATAATAATTTTCCAAGTCTTCCACATCTTCATCCGAACTCTCTGAGGTGGATGCCTGGTTCTCACAGTCTGCTAGTCGACACGTGTCAGTACACCTGAGGCCATTTGCAACACACATACATCTTGGGAGTGAACATTTCTTTGGACAGTTACAGGCCAGTAGATCCAAGATGGCATCGGGTGCTGGCTGGCCTTCCATCCAGTGCACCACCATCTGTTCAGCTTTCCCTTCTCTCTCCGTCTTCCATCCTCTGCCAACAGGGATTGGCACTTGTGGGTCCTTCTCCAAACATCTCCATATACCAGCCTGGTAGTTGGCTCACTGTGCACGTTTTGTTAAGCAGTCCTTGCATGGTGGGAGTTGATGACTTTCGATTTCACCTTTTTTGGCACAGGAAAGGTGATACCTGAGCTCATTGACCTTGGTGGTCGATGCTTTTGGGGCATACAGGAGACATGTAAATGCCTCCAGTTGTCCATCAATTCTGGGAATAGGTTCCATTCCTGACCCAACTCTAAGAATGTGTCCTGAGTTTCCCTGTTGCTGGTCAGTAGTTTTAGGGCATTTGTCTTCCCTTTGCCTGCAAAAGCACTTACAGTGTCACATCCTGTATATGCGTGCAACCCAATGAGAGCCCTGCATACCTCCATGCCAACAGTGGCAGCAGCCTTCCTGATGTCTACAAACCTTGTACAGGTTCTAATGCCACACTTCTGGAACAATGGGGCCTCTATCTTGTCACAAATGCTAAAGACATCTGTGTCATCTGAGCAGATCAATACAGACTGGTATCCCTCTCTTGTGGCATGGGCAGCATGGAGAAGTAGGCGGCCATCTGCTTCTTCTTGTTGACACTGAAAAGCTGATACCTCCTCACTGTCTTGAGATGTGATTCTGTAACATTTGTCATTCACAGTTGCATACGGAATCTCCTGTAGCTTTGCTCTGTACTCCGCCTTCCTCCATTCGTGGACTATGAAGCTAATGAGACTATTTTTGTTACTGACTTTGGTCAGGAAGCTCCTCCACTGCCTCACCATCTGTGTGCCTGTGATACCTTGTGATTCATGACCAGTCTTCA
This sequence comes from Hypanus sabinus, assembly GCF_030144855.1. Classification (NCBI taxonomy): domain Eukaryota; kingdom Metazoa; phylum Chordata; class Chondrichthyes; order Myliobatiformes; family Dasyatidae; genus Hypanus; species Hypanus sabinus. Next base: position 126,875,427 of record NC_082713.1, read on the forward strand.
CCCGTAGAGATCTTTAACTATTCTTGATAGAGTTCTCCTTGTATGTGTCGAACACAACATCTATTCTGCTACTCTGACTGCCTTCCCTCCGAGCCATACCCAGAATTGTTGTGGCAACATCTCTGAAAGTAACTTGATCACCCTCACTCTTTGGACCAAGTTCATTCCATCAACCACTGTAGCAGAGTTTCCTGGGAGTTGCTCTTCTACTGCTACATTTTTCTGCAAGGTTGTGACTAAAGTAGCTTCATTTGTCTTTCTCAGCAATCCTTCTGGTGTGGACAGGGCCCAGAGCAATGGTCCAAGGGGATGAGAAAGGATATCCTCCATACATGACAGCGCCATTGTGCCATCACTGATGTGTCCAAACAAAGACCTGTGTGCTTTCAAGATGATTACCCTCCCATTTGATTTCACTTCTCTCTTCTTACACATATCCAACATGTTCCAAGATGGCGGCGTGACGCAGCTTGCAGCAGCCACTCTGGAACTGATTATCTGTTATTTGTGAAGTGGGGTGCTGTGCGCAATCATAATCAATTGAAAACGGATGTGGAAGCACAGAGAAACATCGGGAAATTCCAGGAAGACCTTCTTCGTTGCTGCTGCTGCTGCGAGGTCCGGGACTCTGCTGGGAAGAACAGGCCCCCAGTCCTCGGGGTCGCATTCCGATGGCTGTTGGTGGGGCCGTCTTAATACACTCGGCAGAGGATGGTGCTCGGAGAAGCTGTGCCGGAGGGGTTGGTTGTCGGCTCGGAGGTTTGACGGACTCAGGTTGCTTTTGGTGTGTGCTGTGGCTGGGTTCGACAGAGCTTTCATTATGCGCTGCGTCTGCGAGGCTGAGTCGGGTGGCGCCATGGAAGTCCATAGCGGGGGTATTCCCTTCTGCTGCCGGCGTGGGATGACGAGTCTGTCGGGACCCTGTGGACTTGTGGAAACTGTGTGGTGATTTCCTTTGAACTTACAGTCTTTTAACATCTTGGAATATTTTTACTGTGCCCATGGTCTGTTTTTTTTTTATCAATTCTGCTATTGTTTGCACTGTTGTAACTATATGTTGTAATTATGTGGTTTTGTGCAGGTCTTGTAGCTTTAGTTTTTGGTCTTGTTTTTGTCTGGTGGATTTGGAGCTCCTTTCCGGGGATCACGCTAGACGGTAGTGCGATATTAGTACGCAGCAGCCTCTCCGGACTCTGGATTGGAGATTGCCAAACGTTACGTGGATTTTCTGGTGTAGTCTGTTTTGTCATATGCTTTTGTGGTATCATTCTGGGGGAGCGTTGTCTCATTTTTTAACTGCATTACATTTGTGGTTTCTAAATGACAATAAACTGAATCTGAATCACTGAATGTTTTCAGCTTGTTGGTTTTCATTGGGTCATGGAATTTCTTTGCTGGTGGGTCTTCCTCGAGTCTCTCATCCTTGAAGGTTGCATAGTATTGCTCACCAATCTCATATGCCTTCATCAGGTCAGAGGCAATGTCCTTGGGGGCTGCCTTTGCCGCAGAGATGCTAATGAGGTCCCGCTTCTCGGCAAATGGGTTGACCCATTCATGTATGAGGCTAACCGCTGCTGAAACTGCTTCCTCATCTTTCTGGATTCTTATCTGCAGTAGCTCCGCATGACAAAGCTCTGATTTGTTGCCTTGCACCATCTTCCTTAACTGTCCCAGGGATGCACTGCGGTGCTCAGCTGTTATGTAGTAACGCTTGATAGCTCCAGCATTCAGGCTGAACCATGGTGTGTCTGTGTGTCTTTGTTCACTGTGGCTTCTATAGCCTGGTCCACAGGGATCTGCCCAAAGGGGTTGTTACTTGACAGCTGCACTGAGAATTGGCCTATCTTGAAGGCCTCAAACACAGAAGAATTCTTCTCTGGGAGGTTCATCATCTGAGCAAAGTAAGGGGACAGGTACCTGGTATAATTCATCTTATCATAGGCAAAGTCCCGTGGGATCATGGTTCTTATACATGGAGGTGCAACTCCCAGTCCCCCTCACAAGAAGCATGCAGAAGCCCAAGTACTACGTTCTCTACCATGTCAATGTATGAGATCCAGAATGCGGATAGCTCTCCTAGGATGGCTAAGGCATTACACGTGGTATGGAATGTCCCCAGCCTGAGAAGAATGTTGGAGAAGCGCTCTTTGTGCTTCCAGGCAATTTCAGTGGCTTTTGCAGAGTGCTCGATCCATGACTGCCACAATTGTTTCTACATGAAATTCCTTCCTGATTAGCCCTTATTGGTTCAGGATTTCAAATACTGTGGTCAACTCTGTGGCTGGTGAATTGATGGTTGGCAGGTACCCAACAATATCTTGTGAGATTGGTTCTTGGTCCCTGGAGTTGATATTAAAGCCAGTCCAGCCTGGGATTGTCTGATTCTCTGGATCTGTTTGCCTTGCAAATGTCCACACCAGGTTCTTCTTGCAGGCAAGAAGAGCAGCTTCCTTGGTTTCCTGGACACAGTGTTCCCTGGTTGGGAGAGGCTGTGGGCCCACATGTGCACCTGCTACATATACTTCCAGTTCTTGGTCCTCAATGGTGACTGATTTCTGATCACACAGAAAGCTACCACCATTGCAATGATATCGCATATTTTCTAGGACTAGGGGTGTATACCTTGCCAAAAATGACTATAAGTATTATTCCCCCCCAGATGGTACCGGTGGCCCAAATTTGGGGTCCTGGCTCACGGTCTCCACAGCATCCAGAGCGCCTTCAAAAAGTGGTGCCTTAAAAAGACAGCATCTGTCATTAAGGACCAGCACCCTGGACGTGCCCTCTTCTCATTCATACCATTGAGGAGGAGGAGGCACACACACTCAACGTTTTAGGAACAATTTCTTTCCCTCTGCCATCAGATTTCTGAATGAACAAAGAACCCATGAACATTACCTCAGTATTTTCCCCTCTTTTTGTACTATTTATTTAATTTAATTTTATATGTACAAATGTCTTGGGCACATGTATATTGCTAGGGTGTCTAAGACTCCTGCATAGTTCTGTATGTTGATTGAAATAGGAATCTGGTTGGGAAAAGGAACTAAGAGTATTAGCTCAGTAGTGTTAAATGTTATTTGGTAACTGGAAAGACATAATATATAGTACAGTGCAAAAGTCTTGGGCACGTTAGCTATACATACAGTATGTGCTTATGACTTTGGCACAGGACTGTATATACTTATTGTAATTTATGGGTTTTAAAAATGTGTATTGCAGTGTTCCGCTGCCGCAAAAAAAAAAACAAATTTCACAACGCGTACTAGTGATATTAAACCGGACTCAGATTGTGAATTTGGTGAGTGGATCTGATCTTTGGATGACACCAAGTTTCTATCAGAGGCCTCTCCGAGGGAAATGTATTCAACATTGAGGGGCACTGAACTTATGAAACAAGGGTAAGGAAGCAAGCAGCTTGGTCCTGCGAGCCTGTCTTAATGAACACAAGCGCATCAGCATTGTCACGGACACTGTTTGCACTGAAGAAAGTTGGTTATATCACTGCCTGGTGTGGAGGCTCTAATGCTGCAGAGGATTATAGACTCAACGAGCTCCAGCACAGATATGACTCTGCTCACTATCGAGGACATCTTCATAAAGCAGTACCACAAGAAAGTGGTATTCATCATTAAGGACCTACACTATCTGATACATGCCCTTTTCTCAGTGCTACCATCAGGGTATAGGTACATGAGTCCTAAGATGCATATTCAATGTTGTAGGAACAACTTCCTCCCCTCCACCGTCAGAGTTCTGAACAATGCATGAATGCTACTTCACACTCACACAATATTCATGTATTTCTTATTGTATTTTCATAGTAATTTTAAGGTCTTACACTGCACTGCTGCTACGAAACAAGTTTCAAGTCATATGTCAGTGATAATAAACCTGATCCTGAAACAAGGGCCAGGAAGAGAGCAACTTGGTCCAGTGAGTTTGCTGAATCAGTACGGTTAGGTTGTCAGCATTGTGTCTCTGTTGGAAGCATGTGGGTTTGGGCTGCGTTCTAGAGAGGAGTGTAGTCTCTAGTGCAGTGTTTCCCAACCTATTTTAGCCCAACATCTCTCCCCCCCCAAGCACCTTCATACTTGTCAACGCTCCCTTAGGCTTTCCAGCAACCCCATAGTGTAAAATCATGTCTACCATATACTAATGTGAGAAAAATGATTCTGCTTTAAATTTTTATTTGTTTTTAAACCTAGCTTACACAGTGCCTGTGCACTGTATAGCAGCTTTGATATCAAAGTGATCCTTGAGCTTGATGGTTTTTTTGCGAGTGTTGAAATATCTGGTTCAAGTTGTGATAGCAAAGGCCTCAAGTCTCCACTCATAACAATGTCCAAACGGTTTCTGTTTTTTTTTGTGAGTATGTAGTTCACTTCACTGTTGTCTCTTTCAGTAAGGTAGGAGGATGGAAATGCAGTGAAGAGCAGTTTGGCTGTTCTCCAAAGACCAGAAAACTTCATGACAGCGGAACCGCATAGCACAAAAGCTGACGTTTTTGAAAAGCATTTTTGCTTCTTCATTATTCTGAATTTTACCAATTTCTTCTTGCAACTTTCTTCCTGTTCTTCTACCTTGCAAAGAAATGGGTTAATTACCTAGTCTGGAATTTCTGGATTGTTCAAATCCTTGAATTGATTCTGAAATTCCTTCTTCAGTGGCAGCAAGGGTAAGCAATACTGTTGCAAATCACCATCTGTGAAAGAGAATGTCATACTCTGTATGCAGGGAAACTTTGAGAACATTCTTCTCCCAGTGTTTTGCTGTATCAATCATTAACGGCGCTAAATTAAAATAAAAAATTAACACAGATTGGGAATGCCTATCAGATGTTGTCATGGTCGGTCAGGTCTCGTACCGCAAGTTAGGGTGTGGCTTAACACTCCCCCCACCGCCCCCCCCCAAAGAATCTTGAACAGCTCCCGACAACTTCTATTTCCACTAATGCCTCCTTAGGACACGCAGCCGCCCCCATTGGGAATCGCTGCTGTAGCGCAGTGCTGAGGGAGTGTGCTGTCTCTGTGGAGAAGGAGATCTGTCCTGTGGATAGGTGCACAATGACTGAAGAAGAGCACATCTCTTCCTGTAGAAGGGGGCCATTTGTTCATGATTACCTCAGGATTATGTGGTCCTGATCTGTGGAAATGTGCTGTCATGTTCTTACATCTTTAATATGAAGCATTCTAGGATATGCTGAAGTCATTAGGTCCTATATCTTAATCTTAAACCAGCTGTTAAATGAGATTATATTGAATGGTTTGGGTTACTGTGTTATAAAACTGATTGCATTTAAAGCTAATTTATTAGGTGAAGATGAGTGAAATAACATACACAAAATGCAGTCGACTTTTCGGGCAGAGACCCTTCATCAGGGCTCAACTTAAGTTTATTGAAATATCGTGTTGCCTTGAAAGGTGCCAGATGAATGCAAGACTTTGCAACAAAGCTTAACGCCACAAATTTCCTCTCCCTGGAAATTCCAAGGCGAATGAAAGTGGGGAAGCCTCTTGCAGTGACCAGAAATTGGGAAATTCTCCCTTCCCTTCCCAATGAAGATGAGAATTATTTTCGAGAGACCACAGTGGGCAGGAAGTCAGTAGCGAACTCTGCGCTGTGCGTTGGAAACTCAATACTCCATTGAGGGCCTCCGGTGCTTTCCCTAAACCATCACAGTTTGAATGGGCAATTTGTTCCATGTGTAAAGAAAAGCCTACGCTAAAGCTTCATCTTAACAGTCCTCTCCCACATTTACAAATCTCTCCATGATGTCTATAATCTCCTCCAGCCTATAGTTCTTTAAGATATTCTGCCCTCCTGACCTGATATGATCCTTGAATTTGATGGTTGTTTCATTGCTTACACCTGCTGTCCGTCAATCCCCCTCAACTTCTCCAGCTCTCTCAGATGCTCATTTAAACCTCTTTGAACAAACTTTAGGTCATCAGCTCCAATAGCCTGGCTGGGCACTAAAACTTGTTTGATAATGCTCCCACACAGCAGCTTGGAATGTTATACAAAGTGCTAGACAAGTGGAAATAGTTGTTGTTCCGAAAGAGCTTTAACGTGCTGTCCCGTCACACAGCATTAGCAGTTCATGCCGGCAGCATTCCTCAGCACATTGCTGTCCTAGTAATGTTACTGCAAGCCATTGAATGCCCTGCATTTACAATAAAACACAGTTGGTTAACACAGTTCCCCTTCTGGTGGAGAGAAAGGACCTTTTGAAGGTACAAAACAAAAATACCGTATCCTTCAAGCCAGTGTCTAGATTTTAACTTTTTTTTTCCCTTATGTGTAGTCTTTTGGGAAAGGAAAATCTGTAGGAATTCATTCTGAAACCACTCTGTTAATGCTCAAATAATCTTTCTGGCATGGGTCAATGAATTGCAGAAATCAAGCTGTAGTTATGCAATATCCTCCTAGGACTCAGCACTGCACAATGCCCTGTTTGAGAGGCTGCATCTCAAGGTACCGACCAAGGGCTGGCAATCTCAGCTTTGGGATACTCAGTGACAAATTCAGCCTTGGGGTATTTAGAGTGACAAATGCGTTGAACCTCCATGGTGACATTTTGCTGCTGAATTGTTGAAGAGGTAATACTTTAAATATTTCGCAGCTGGGCATTGATTTTTTTTATTTTTAACAAACACAAAGCCTCTTGTTTAATTCATTTCTCCCACCTTTCATTTAAACCGCTGAGCAGCGTGCATAAGCCATGAGTTCTCTGGAGATTCTATCTTTCAAGTGAAATGTTAAAACTAAGAACCCAACCTGCTTGTTTAAAGTAGAAACAAAATATTTGAGTAACAGTAGGGAAGTTCTCCCGGAGTCTGTAGGGAGATGTCATTGACTAAATGTGACTGCACACATCAGATTCTCTTTGTTCACCACCAACCCCCTCCCAACTCCTGATCATCATTGCTAACTATGAAAATGGACAAGGGAGAGCCAGTGGATGTAGTGTACCTGGACTTCCAGAAAGCTTTTGATAAAGTCCCACATAGGAGACTAGTGGGCAAAATTAGGGCACATGGTATTGGGGGCAGCGTACTGACATGGATTGAAAATTGGCTGGCTGACAGGAAACAAAGAGTAGTGCTTAACGGGTCCCTTTCGGAATGGCAGGCTGTGACCAGTGGGGTACCGCAAGGTTCGGTGCTGGGACCGCAGCTGTTTACAATATGCATTAATGATTTAGATGAAGGGATTAAAAGTAACATTAGCAAATTTGCTGATGACACAAAGCTGGGTGGCAGTGTGAAATGTCAGGAGGATGTTGTGAGAATGCAGGCTGACTTGGACAGATTGGGTGAGTGGGCAAATGTATGGCAGATGCAGTTTAATGTGGATAAATATGAGGTTATCCACTTTGGTGGCAAGAACAGGAAGGCAGATTACTATCTAAATGGAGTCAAGTTAGGAAAAGGGGAAGTACAACGAGATCTAGGTGTTCTTGTACATCAGTCAATGAAAGTAAGCATGCAAGTACAGCAGGCAGTGAAGAAAGCTAATGGCATCTTGGCTTTTATAACAAGAGGAATTGAGTATAGGAGTAAAGAGGTCCTTCTGCAGCTGTACAAGGCCCTGGTGAGACCCCACCTGGAGTATTGTGTGCAGTTTTGGTCTCCAAATTTGAGGAAAGACATTCTTGCTATTGAGGGAGTACAGCGTAGGTTCATAAGGTTAATTCCCGGAATGGCGGGACTGTCATATGTTGAAAGATTGGAGCGACTGGGCTTGTGTACACTGGAATTTAGAAGGATGAGAGGGGATCTGATTGAAACATCAGATTATTAAGGGATTGGACACGCTGGAGGCAGGAAGCATGTTCCCGCTGATGGGTGAGTCCAGAACTAGAGGCCACAGTTTAAGAATAAGGGGTAGGCCATTTAGAACAGAGATGCGGAAAAACTTTTTCACCCAGAGAGTGGTAGATATGTGGAATGCTGTGCCCCAGAAGGCAGTGGAGGCCAAGTCTTTGGATGCATTCAAGAGGGAGTTAGATAGGGCTCTTATAGATAGCGGGGTCAAGGGATACGGGGAGAGGGCAGGAACGGGGTACTGATTGTGTATGATCAGCCATGATCACAGTGAATGGCGGTGCTGGCTAGAAGGGCCGAATGGCCTACTCCTGCACCTACTGTCTGTTGTCTTTCTGTATTCTGATTCTGTTAGTACGAATGTTTGGTGCAGTACTGTGGTAATGATGCTTTCAGTAGACGTGCAGCAAAGATGAATGCATCAGGATGTTCTTCACTGACTACAGCTTGGCATTCAATACCATCATCCCCTCAGAAATAATCTGTAGTCTTCAAGATATTGGCTTCAATACCCCCTTTTGCAATTTGATCCTCGATTTCCTCACAGGCAAACCTCAGGCAGTTTGGATTGGCAGCAACATTTCCTCCACTATCTCCACCGGCACTTGTGCACCACAAGGCTGTGTGCTTAGCCCCCAGCTCTACAAACTTCATACTTATGGCTGTGTGGCTTAAGCCCAGCCCCTGTGCCATATTCAAGTTTTCTGATGACACCGCTATTGCAAATCAAAAGAGGTGACGAATCAGCATGCAGGCGGGAGGTTGAAAATCTGGCTGAATGGTTCTGCATCAGCACTCTTGTACACAATGTCAGCAAGACCAAGGCGGTTCACGAGCCCTTCCTCATCGGGGGATCAGAGGTGGAGAGGGTCAGCTACTTTAAATTCCTCGGTATTATAATTTCCGAGGGCCCAGCACGCAAGTGCAATGATGAAGAAAGAACATGGCGCCTCTACTTAGAAGCTTGTGAAGATTCGGCATGACATCTGAAACTTTGACAAGATTCTTTTGATGAGTGGTGGAGAGTCTATTGACTGGCTGTACCACAGACTGGTATGGAAACGCCAGTACTCTTGAATGTAAAATCCTGCAAGTGGTGGATATGGCCCAGTCCATCACCGGCAAAGCCCTCCCCACCGTTGAGCACATAGACCCTGAGCTTTCTTTCAGGGAAGCAGCCTCCCTCATCAGAGACCCCCACCACTCTGGTCATGTTCTCTTCTTGCTGCTGCCAGCAGGAAGAAGGTACAGGAGACTCAGGGCCCACAGCACCAGGTTCTGGAACGTTTATTACCCACAACCATTGGGCTCTTTGACTGGAGAGGATAACTTCACTTAACCAATCACTGAATTGCTCCCTAAGTACTCTTATTCTCATGTTCTTGATATTCATTTTTTATTATTACTATTATTTTTGTACTTGAACATTTTGCTGTTTTTCACGCACTGTTTTCCAATGTTGGTGCGGTCTTCCATTAATTTTATTATGGTTATTGAATTTATAGAGTATGCCCACAAGAAAATGAATCTCAGAGTTGTATATGGTTACTTATATGTACTTTGATAATAAAATTACTTCCAACTTTTCCAATTTTTGCCATTTTCCAGTTCTGATTGTTACCTTGGAGTTTCTCTGGCAGCATGAGTTTAAGGGCAGAAATAATGGTGGTTTGTGATGCTCTTGACTTCCCACCCCAGTTCCACAGTAGGAAGCCCACATCCCTCACTTGGTTGGGTATTAACAAAGGCAATATAATGAGGTAGTAAGTAATTGGGTCCTTGCAGAATCCCTACTCGAAAGAGGTGTCTCTTGTCTCTGGGATTGGGTCTGATGCAAACTTTCGGTTATTGTTACTGGTTTATTATTGTAAAGGTGCAGAGACACAGTGAAGAGCTCTTGTTTGCATGCCAGCCAGACAAATCATTCCATATTTACTGTAAGTTCATCAAAGCAGTGAAAAAGAATCTAGAATAGTTGTAGAGAAAATGAAGAGCAGGGAGACACATTAAATGCATGGGCCACAGTGTGGTACATTGGGAGAATGAGTTCATCTTTAGCTCACGAGAAGGCTGCTGAGCAGGATAGAAGCTGTCCCTCAGTCTGGTGGTACTTGTTGTCAAACTTCTGTACATTCTGCCCAATAGGAGAAGTGAGAATATCCAAGCTGGTAGGGCTCCTTTATTAAGTTGTCTACTTTCCCGAGGCAGCGGAAAGTGTATGTGGAGTTAGTGGACTGGGCTGCGTTAGTAACTCGCCACAGGTTCTTGTCACCTTGGACTGATCGTTCGCCATACCAGGCTGTGATGCATCTGGATGGAGTGCTTTATGTGGTAAAAATCGATGGGATAGGTCTTGCGTTATGTCACAATGGAAATGCAAGATAGTGGTGACTTTATGTTGTCTGCTGAATTAGGGGACGGTGTTCCACAGTCCCTCCCAGTTAACAGAGCTCAAAGCTTCTGTGAGTTTTGAGGGCAATGTATACTCAGAATTCCCTCACAAGTGGTGCTCCGAACATTTCTGTGAAGTCCCAGAGTGAAGATCACATGCACTGTGCCTCGACACGAATAGAATCTGCACAGGAAGCAGCTCCAGTCATTGGGTGGTATTAGATAAAAGGGTAATGAGTTGCCCTCAACTGGGGACACCTCTTCAGGTGTCCTACAATCACACTCGTCTCCTTCTCTTGACACTTGTTGTGGTTACTGGTGTCACTGATGTAAGAAAAAAATTCATTGAACCTCTTGAGCCTATTTACAGTTGGCTTGTTCATACCTACAAAGTACCAGTTCATCTACCAGCTATTTCTTAATTTTTATTGATGTTTTTCTACGTGAAAAGATTATCGATCTTTCCCTTGGTCTACGGAAGAATCTACAGCCTCTCGGGTACAATTAATTTTTTTTTAAATGCATTGTAACAGTACAGGCACTTGTGAAGTTGAGAAGGGAGTTGTGGTAATTGAAAATGAGGGGCCTTTTAAGGAATTTTAATTCTGGAAAGATGTGAGTTTAGATCATTTGCTCGTGACTTCAGACTGCTTTGTGGGAAGTGTCCTAAATCAAGCAGGGAATTCAGAAGTACTGTTACGCGGGCAATGGTGAGAATGTTGCTTTCAGTGATTGGAAGTGTTTGAGGGAAACGTATAGATGCATTGAAGGTGAAGCACCAGAGTACAGAAGAGGAAAGAGAATACAGTGCAGTGTGGGTAGGCAGATGTCAGGGGATGCTGTGTGGGCATGCATGCTAACTTGTACTGGTTTAGTTGTGCGGGTTGTTAATTCTACAATTCTATGTAAAGAAGGTAATGTGGGAGAGGGAATTTATTTTCATCATTCCAAATGCTCCTGTTACCATAGTGACCTCATGGAAACACACACAGAGTGCCACGGTGCTAAGACCAGGCACCTTGTCATCTGTGATCAATAGCTTCAGTCCAAATCTACAGAAACAGAGGCAAAATTTTTCGCTTGATGCCGGTATCATTTAATTGAAATCTGCTGCTTGATTTTTTTTCCCCTTCTATTCTGTCGCTCATATTGTATGAGGGAAAACATGCATTTTTTAATTGCTTATTACACCAATAATTCCCAGGTAGTAAACTTGGCTTAGAATTTCACTCAGTCTAACATAATTGAATTCCCTCTCCCACATTACCACCTTCAGAAAGTTGAGAGTCCACCTTCAGGACTTTAAGAACCTAGTGCAGGAAAACTGAACTGATGGAGGTACCATCTTTCAGCTGAGATGTTAAGCTGAGATAGACACAGAAAAAAACATCCTGGCAGTATTTCAAAGAAGACCAAGATGTCCTGGCTTATATTATTTTCTTAATCAAAATAACTAGAACAGAGCTGGGCATTTATGCTGCTGTTTGTGGGAGTTTTGTTTATCCAAATCAGTGGCTGCATTTCCTATTTAAAGTGTAATTGCTGCCATAAGTTACTTATTTAGTGGACACTTTTAGATATTCTGAGATTGTGAAAGGCGCTTTATAAAAGGGAATGTTTATTTGACTTTGAAAGCAGTGAATGAAAAGAACTAAAAGTATTTTTCAGCACTTTTATAAATCATTCATCTGTCTTCATCTCATTGTGTGAGTCCCCACGATCTCGGTGTAGGGGCTGGCTGTGTGTTGCTTTGTATAAGAGGGGTACAGATTGCCCAGGATGTAAAGCATTGAGTTTCATTCCATTCACCGGGAGCACACAGAAGCCTTTGTAAAATGGCAGAACACCAGCTTCCAGGCTACCAGCCCACTCATTCATCTCGCCCCACGCAGGCCTCATTGGTCACTTTAGGCTCCTAGAGTACTGGGGAGAACGCAATGTCTTCGATAGCAAGGGACTGCCTCTGCCTCACATTAAAAATTGGCATTCCACAAAGCCTACAAACAGGATTTTGCAGGGATGCTTCCTAATGAAATTTTCTTAATGGACCAAAGTATTTCAGTTATGTGAAGAATTTAGATAATCTGACACTGTTCTAACAGCTGAGATGATTAAGGGAAGATTTAACAGAAGTGTTCACAGAGTTTGGGCAGTTGAGATTTGGGAGAGTTGCTGTGCAAACGACACAGGTTGAGGAGAGGGCCCAGAGGGAAGAGGAGTTTTAATGTTGCTTGCCATGATTCGGAATGCACTTTAGCCAAGGAGATCTGAGGCGGATTCAGTAGTAAATTTCAAAAAAATTGAATAAAAACTTAAATTTAAAAACTACTTGCAGATAGCAGTCACTGGAGAGAATGTGAATGAACTTTTGAAAGGATTGGTATAGTGGGGATGAGCCAGAGACTCTCTGCCCCTCTCTCTGTCTCTGTGCCCTGATTTTTGGAGAAGCTTTTGAATTATTGAAGCTAGGAATTTGTCCATAAATGAAAGCTGAGACTTCGGAGGTGTTTAAACAAGTTGGCCGGTCCCTGGGGAGTGAGGCCTGCTTGTTGCCACCTCTTATGAGGACTAGAAGATACTTGTGTTAAAGTTCCTTCAGCTGGGGGAGACCATCATACACCTGCCACCACATTGGCTTCACTGAGCAAGGTCTTCTTCCAATAGCAGACTGGTCTGAGACCACTGGGCACCATACCTTTGCGCTCTCCATCCCTCCAAGTCAAGTCATGTGCACTCTGACAGCATGGGACCGCCAGGGGCACATACATGTGATCTTGTGCACGCCTCCTCCCCCTGTTTCCCTCCCTGACTTCCTACCCCCAGCTTTGTATTCCCACCACAGCCAGTCTCTCACGCCCAAAGACCAGTTTCCTCTCACTTCCTTTGGTCCTTCTCCCTCCAGCCCACCCTTTCCCATGTAAAATTTTTTTATACCCTGTCAGAGGTGTTCAGATCATGGAGCCCATGCCATTTCTCAGGGTAATTTCTCCACTTATTGACCTTTAACATTATCTGTTGGGTTCCCATTTACCTCCCCACCCCCCCCCCCCCGACCCACCTACCCTCCGGTTAATCCTTCGTTTCCAATTAGCCAGCCGAACGATGACAGAGAAGAGAGGAATGTGAAAACTCCACACAGGCAGCTCCAGAGGTGGGGTTTGTACCCTCATCGCTGGAGCTAAGAGACACAGCCAAGGAATTGCAGTTCCCTCCCCATCTCTCGCCCTGCTCCAGCCTCAGTCTCTGAGCCATCATGCTATTACACTTGCGTCAGGCTCACGGGGTGGGGGGGGGCAGTCCTGTGGGACATTCCCAGCTAGGTAATGATGCCGGGACACACCCAGCCCCCACTAGGAGGCCCATGGCCTTTTGAAAGCATCTGCTCGCCCTGATCCAGGAGACAGAGAGATCAGCTGGCAGTGAAGGGTTAGCGGAAGTGTCTTGGTTAGAAGGATGTTAAGCTGCTGTGGTTAATTATGCTTATTTTGTCCCTGCCCATACCTAATTTGTGTGACAGTAATCCCTTTAATTGGAATGTGGGTCGTGCGGTTGTGTAGTGAGAATAGTCAGGGTGGATGGTTTGCACGTATGTATTGAAGACTGAGTGGTGCACAAAATGCTGGAGGAACCCAGCAGATCAGGCAACATCTGCATTCAGGAATAATGAGTTGATGTTTCAGTCCTGGACCCTTCAACAGCTCCTTGGTCAGAAGTATCAATTGTTTATCCTTCTCATTAGATGCTGCCTGACCGGCTGAGTTCCTCCAGCTTTTTCTGCGTGTTACTCTGGATTTCCAGCATTTGCAGTATCTCTCGTGTGTGTGTGTGTGTATATATATATATAGAAGCCAGGAGCTGTTTGCTTTGTTTTTGACCGTTTACTTTCCCAATTCTAAAACTTCCAACTAGCTTGAGTGTCAGTGCACCAAGGCAGGTGCAGTCTGCCTCCTGGGAGAATGTGACACCCCTTTATGCAGCTCTCAGTCCAACCCCATGCTGTAATAGTATTGCTGAATTGATACCCTCCACAGTTGAACAAAATCCAATGATAAAGGGTGCCTTGATTAATTTTTTTAAGAAGCTTTGCATCCCTGTTTTCTAATCCCCTTTTTTGATTTTGTTCCTGGGGATCTCTCATCTACCCAGTCCCACAAACCTGCAATTTTTTGTTCGATGCTCCCTCCTCACTCACCTGCTATCATCTGTGTTTATTGCTTCACCATTGAGAGTCATACAGCACTACGCTGAGAAATAGGTCCTTCAGCCCGTCTAGTTTGTGCTGAACTGTTATTCTGCCTAGTCCCTCCTGGAGTATAGCCCTCAATAACTGGAAGATAACCCTCAATACCCCTCTCATCCACATATTTAAACAAATTTCTCTTAAACCCATGTCCATCATTTCTACTGCCAGCTTGTTTCACACTGGCACTACCCTTTGAGTGAAGAAGTTCTCCCACAGGTTTCCTTTAAACATTTCACCTTTCACCCTTAACCCATGACCTCTAGTCTCATCAACCTCAGTGGAAAAACCTGATTGCATTTACCTTATCTATACCCCTCGTAATTTTTCATATCTCTGTCAAATCTCACTTCATTTCCCTGAGCTCCATGAAGTGATGGTGTGCCTTTTCCCTTAGCTCCACAATTTCCTCTAAACATCTCCCTCTCTGCTTTTTTGAGTTGTTCTTTTAAAAAGCCGATGCTTCTGGCCATATTTTAGGCCCCCATCTACATGGCTTGGATTGAAATTTTGTCTAATGGACAACTGGGAGCAGGAGCAGGCATGCTCAACAAGTTTAAGGCTGATTTGTATGTATCTTTGGCTCTAAGTCATTGCTTTCGCTTGATAACTTTTCAGCTAACACTCCCTCACCTAGTACCAATCAACCACAGACTTAAAAATATTCCAAGGCTCCTCTTCCCAAACCCTTTGAGAAAGAGACTTCCAACGACTCTTGGCTCTTGAGAGCAACAATTCTGATTCATCCCTTATATAGAAGAACCCTCATTTATTTTTTTAAAGTGTGACTCTCCAGGTCTGGATTCTTCTGCAAGAGGAAACATCCTCTCTGCGTGCACCATATCAATGCCATTCAGGATCAGATTTCCAGCGCACTTTGTCACAGTTTCATTGTGTTCTATGTGTTTTCCCTTCTCTCTTCTCTTCCCTTGTATCACTTGGACAACCTCATCCTCTACCCTCGCCAAGACGCCCCTTTCTTCCCTGTACCCCTGCCCTGACCTGTCTCCAACTTAAAATGAGCAGTGAGTTCCTGAACCTAAAACAGGGAGACGGTCGTCCTGTGGAAGTAGCAGAGAGAAATTTTGACTCATGGAGCTACCATCTGACTCAGAGTGGGCTCCAGAATGACAGGACTCTGTGGGTACGGAGAAGATTGTTGATCTGCCCCAGAGATCTGCCCTATGGGAATTGCCAGGAATATAAAGGACATCTATTGTAATGTAAATATTCCAATATTGGAGGGATGAGGCAGAAAATATAAACTGCTGGAGGAGCCCGGTGGGTAGAGCAGCACATCAACAGGGGCAAAGCAATAGTTGACACTTTGGATCAAGACCCTGCATCATCTGTTCCTGCACAGATGCCACCCATTCTGCTTAACCACTACTCCCTTTTTTTGCCTCTTCCCTGCACACAAAACCTGCCCATCATGTCACTCTGGTTGCCCACCACCTTCCCTCTACTCCATGGTCCTCTCATATCCTCTTTCAGCCCTTTACCTCTTCCATGTCTCCCCTCCATGCTCCTTACTTCATCTCCCATCCCCCTTTCCCTTGCCCAGTCGTCTGGCAGCTTGTATTCATTTTCCCTCCCCACTCCTTAGTCTGGGTTCTGCTCCTTTCCTTTCCAGTTCTGATGAAGGGTCTCTACCCAAAATGTTGACAGTTCATTCCACTCCATTGATGCTGCCTGACCTGCTGAGTCCCTGTAGCATTTTGCATGTGTTGCTCAATATTACCAGCATCTGTCAAATCTCTTATGTCTTGTCCATGTGGTTATCAAGCGGACAGCACCGGGTTCCGAAAGAAATGAGGTAGAAATCAATTTACCTTCACGCCCCTAAAGATGTCATGAAATGCATTTTGGCGCACGTATACCAGTTGGAGGACAGAAAAGTCCTGAAGGTGACAACTAGATCACAAGGTCAGCAGTTTCTCGAGATGTTTTGTCATATCTCAGTTTGACAAAGGTCAGGATTGGTGCTGTAATGTCGTCTAACAGAGGGATAAATGTTAGCTTGGATTGTTGGAGAAACAGAGAGCCCTGCTCTTTAGGATGGCTGGTATAGGATCTTGTATGTCTAACTGACAGGATGAAAGATGGGCCTTCACATTGAACATAGAACAGTACAGGCCCTTCATCCTATGAAGTTGAGCTGATTTTTAAAGCAACTCCACAATCAATCTACCCCTTCCTTCCCACATAGTCCTCCATTTTACTTTCAACCATGTGCCTCAGATTGTCTTAAATGTCATTAATTTATCTGCCTCCACCATGACCCCTGATGGGGTGTTACATGCACCTACCACTTCTGACATCACCTGTGTTTTTCTCCAATTAAAATGTATGCCCTCTTGTGTTAGCCATTGTCACTGTCACTGTCACAGAAAAAGACACTGGCTTTCCACCCTATCTATGCCTCTTATCATCGTGTACACCTCCATCCAAGTTGACTTCACCCCAAAGAGAAAAATCCTAGCTTGCTCAACCTTTCCTCATTAGATATGTTCTCTAATCCAGGTGGCATCCTGGTAAATCTTCTCTGCACCCTGTCTAAAGCTTCCACATCCTTCCTGCAATGAGGTGACCAGGACTAAATGTAATACTCCCAATTGTGGGCTAACCAGGGTTTTATAGAGCTGCCACTTTACCATGTGACTCTTGAACTCAGTCCCTTGACCAGTAAAGGCCAAGACACAATGCGTCATCGCAGGGTGGCACAGGAACATTGGCAGTGAGCGTTGCCCTATTGCTGTGCCAGCAACACGGGTACAGCTCCGCTGCTGTCCATAAGGAGTTGATATCTTCTCCCTGTGAACATGAGTTTCCTCCAGGTGCTCTGGTTTCCTCCCACATTCCAAAGACACAAGGAAATTTAAATAACAAGGTTATTAACTGATCACATGTGTGTCATTGGGTAGTGTGGTCTCATTGGGCTGGAAGGCCCCAATACTGTGCTGTCCCCTAAATAAAGAAAACATAAGCTAACCACCCTGAAGTCGTGGCAACTTCAAGGGATCTGTAGACCCCAAGAACCCTCTGTTCCTCTACACTGCTAAGAATGTTTTGCTTCATCACGGACAGAGCATTTAATCTAGGTTCACTCCACTAACTGGATTTGAAGAGATCTGAAGCAGTGTCATAGAAAGGACGTGGGAGAAATGATTGGAAATGAACATTGGGAAGGGAAGGAATCAACCAACGGGCTTTGTGCTTATGTGGTACTTGGCCAGACATCAGATCCTTCAGGGCCATTTGCACTGGAAAACATGTAGAAAAGCAGCATGAGGAAGAGGAAAACACCCTTGTTTTTTAAACTTAAAGCTTATATGCTGCCCTTCCTTCAAGGCAATGGTTCTGCGAGGCACTGATTTGTTGAAGCTTTATGAAGTCCCACTAAGTGCAAAGTAAATTTATTATCAAAGTACACATACGTCACCCTGAGATTCCTTTTCTTGTAGGCATTTGCAGTAGAACAAAGAAACACAATAGAATCAGTGAAAAACTACACTCAAAGACTGACAAACAACCGATTGGGAAAAGAAGGCAAATGGAAAAAGCAATCTTAATAACAAAGAAGTAAATAAATCATATTGAGAACATCAGTTGTAGAATCCTTGGAAGTGCGTTCATGGGTCAAGGAACCAGTTCGAAGTTGCAGTGAGTCTCGACTGCTCAACCTTTTCCCAGATGGTGTGAATGTCAATTGGTCAGCAGGTCCAAGTCAAGTTATAGAGTGTGCGGTCGTCTGTGAGAGATAATAAGGCTGTGCTCAGTTCAGATTAACAGGTATTCCAATACCTCGTATACAAATGTTCACTGAAATGTTTTCAGTGCCCCACCACCATATGACAGAGATAGCTGAATCCTATTCATTACTCCCAGCATGATGCTGCTCTGCTGAATTAACTGTTTGTGTGCCAAATTTGACTCAACACAACTTGGGGAAGTGTTTGATGTGAAGTACTTTAAAGGGCTGGGACGTGACTCTCTATTTAAACAGGGAACATTGGAGAATATGGCAAAAGTGAGAGTGGGCCCCTTAGTATTTTAATTTCCATTTACTCTTTGAATTTATTGCTGTCCTTGAAGAAATTGTCCTTCTCTTTTTGATAAGATTTCCATCTGTCCCTTATCTCTTGTTCAGATTGAAACCAATGTGTTTTCTCTTTACCCAGAGGAACTCATCAGGTCAGGTATTGTCTGTGATGGTCGATGTTTCAGGCTGACGCCCTGCACCTCTGTCCCAATTCTAACCAAATCTGTGACCCAAAATGTTTCTCTTTGTGTAGATGCTGCCGGAACTGCTCAGTACTTGCAGCAATTTTTGTTTTCACTTTGGATTTCTGCGATCTGCGGTTGCTTTTCACTTCCATGAATTTATTTTCATCAGATGAGTATAACAGGTATAAACAAGACAAAGATAAGGTTGTGTTTCAGACTGCCCATATTATAATGGAATGCTTGCACACATCAGGATGTTGCAAGTGCTAGAGTAACGCACAAAATGCTGGAAGGATTCAGCAGATCGTGAAGCATCTATGGAGAGGAATAAACAGTGGACATTTCAGACCAAGACTCTTCTTGCAAATAAGAGGTTTTTGTGGTCATGCTGGAATTGTTTGAGGTTTAACATTTTATAAAACATTGTGAAATGAAGAAAGTCTCTTGTACCACCATAAGACCTTGCTGCCTTTGACAAATCTGTTAGGGGGACTGTGTAGCCTCAATGAATATGTCAAGAGTATAAATTGCAATCATGATGGCAAGGATAAGTTGGAATATGTCAAGAGTCATCAAAGTATGTTCTACACTTGTTAACATTTTCATTATTCTGCCATTCAGCTGAGGTGTTTGATCTATAACCCTTTAGCTCCTCTACGCACCACGGTCAGAGTTGTAAAATATGGATTCAGACCCTTCAGCCCGATTTACCCATTCCAGCCAAAGATGACAATTGGAGCTAATCCCATCAGCCTATGTTTGTTCCCTATCTGTTTAAACCTGTATCAGTGTCGGTGTTTGGAAACACAATGACCCCTCCATCTATTACCCAGCTCCAAGAAGCTATATCTAGTGTTTTTGATATTCCTGTTTGACTTTCTTGCCTTATTTTCTCCAGAAAAATCTAAGTGAAGGTATATCTTGAATGCAGGTTACAAGTTTAGTGGGAAGTCCTGTAAAATTGAGTTACATTGGGCCTGCAGTGGTGATTTGTTGGAAGTCTCTCTCCCAGAGGGTTTTAGAGGCTGGATTGTCGAGAATATTTAGAGAGGAAGTAGATAGGCTTGCGACTAGCTTTATTTGTCACATATACTGTGGAATGTATCACTTCGCGGATCTGCAAGGATTTTACTTGACAGCCCGCCACTGTCATCACCGATGTTCCCTCTAACTTGTAATGACCAAGGTGAACAAATATCTTGTTCTGTGCAATTTTTTTGTCCAGTGACAACAACATGTGCCCACTGAATTTTTAAGTGGAAGCAAACCTGAAGCTATTCTAAGGATAATAAACTACTGCTGAAGCTTTTGCACACTGTACACACGTGATTTGCTTTGCTAAATGATGCTTTAAAAAGTTGAGTTTCCAAAAGTCACTCCACTTCTTCCCACTTGCAAATTCTCCAGCAACTTTTGTGTCACGAGAATACACGCAGATAACACCATTTTCTGTATTGTACATAAATATTTCTCGCAGCTGCACATTCCTGATCTCATGAGCTTTCGGTGCAGCAGTTTCCACTGTCTCATTTAAGTCATTCTTCATTAAATGAACTAGCAGTTCTTTTGCGCTTCACGCTTTTTGCTTCTTTGGAATTCAACATAGTGAATCAACAATTTCTTTAATAAAAACAGTATAATTAAGCCAGTTCTAAAATCTGCAGACAAATCATCTCAAACTCCACATTGTCAACACCATCTGCATCAGAGACCAGAAAAGGAAATTTGATTGAATACGATTGTGGAATATACTTGACCACTTGACTTGACTTGAAGTAGAGGATGACGACCTTTTGTGAGCAGTTTAAATTCCTTTGTGCGCTAGTAGCGAAAGATGTGTGCGGGGGCATGTTTATGCACCCTTTAGAGGGAACTTTGGTTGTCATGTTTACGGTGTCAACTTAGCATGCCCACAACTCATTAAATCTAACTCGTACATCTTTGGAATGACAGGAAACCCACGCTGTTGCAGGGAGAATGTACAAACTCCTTACAGACAGTGGCAGGAATTGAACCCCAAGTGGTGAATGCTGGCACTGTCAAGTGATTCCTCTAATAGCTACACTACTGAGCCAGAAAAAGGATAAATTTCATGAATTTCATGAATGCAAACATGAGCAGAAGAGTCGATGAGGCTAGTGTCGATCAGCCTTGATCATGTTGAATGGAAAGGCTGACTTGAGGGGCCAGTGGTCTATTCCTGATGTACTTTCAATGTGGTGCAGATGAGTACGTGAGGATAAATATATGGTCTAGATATACTGCATTAAGATAAATTAAGAGTTTGGAGAGATAGTAGATGCAATCTTAGGTAAATTAAATTGCATATCAAAAAAAATACAGCCACCAGATCTCTTTATATTAAAATAAAGTAAGCAAGTCATTAAGTGACTTATCAAATTTTTGTTGTATTTTATAGTAATGGACAAACAGCCCATTGGAAATAATAGGGAACTGAGGATCAATCGTGATCAAGGTTGAAAGGAAATGTAGTGTAGCAATCACAGGGGTTAAAACTTGCAAAAGTACTTTGTTTTGGTGACAAACATCCTTGCAGATGGGTAGCTTGCTGCTGTGGGGAGAAAGATGTTGTCAATCTTCCAGTGGCTCCACTGTTCTAAACAGTTCCTGTGGGCTGTAAAACGTATCCTGAGTGTCCAGGAAAAGGTTGGGGGGCGGGGGGGCGGGAGAGAAAAAGCACTAGAACTGTAAACTGGTCAGACGAATGTCAGTATTGTGGAAATGCCACTATTTGTTATTGCAGGTATGGTGACAGCACACAGTTTAAAAAAAAATGAACGTTCAGGCTAATTTAATACTGTTGAAGGAAAATCATGCTTAATAAATCTTGTGGATTTTTATGGTGTAACATTTGCGAAGTACATTCAGTCACCTCTTTATTAGGTACAGGAGTAGTTTTCTTAGGTAC
Source organism: Hypanus sabinus (assembly GCF_030144855.1). Lineage (NCBI taxonomy): Eukaryota > Metazoa > Chordata > Chondrichthyes > Myliobatiformes > Dasyatidae > Hypanus > Hypanus sabinus. The sequence continues at coordinate 126,897,043 of NC_082713.1, forward strand.
AGGAGTATGTGGTCTTCATCCAATTCTAGGTTTATGCGTTGTGCATTCAGTGATGCTCTACTGCAAACCACTGTTGTAACATGTGGTTGCTTGAGTTACTGTCACCTTCCTGTTAGCTTCAACCAGCCTGGCCATTCTCCTCTGACCTCTCTCATTAACACGGTATTTACAACCACAGAACTGCTGCTCACTGGACATTGCTTTTTGCACCATCCTCAATAAACTCCAGACCAGGGCTTCCCAAACTCTTTTTATGCCGTGTCGCGATACCAGTAAGCAAGGGGTCCATGGACCCCAGGTTGTGAGTGCCTGCTCCAGAAACTGTTGTGTGTATATTTAAAAAAAAATCAATCCCTCGAGATCAGCAGTTTCTGAGATACTCAAACCACCCTGTCTGGCACCAGTGATCATTCTATGGACAAAGTCACTTGGATCACATTTGTTCCCCATTCTGATGTTTGGTCTGAACAACAGCTGAACCTCATGACCATGACTACAGGCTTTTATTCATTGAGTTGCTGCCACATGATTGGCTTTGTACTGATGAACTGGTGTGCAGGTGTGCCTAATAAAGTGGCCACTGAATGTAGTTGAGAGAGGGAGAGGTTGTAACTTGGAATTTATTTGATAAGTTATCGCACAAGAGGTGCTGCACAGTATAATGGCTCATCGGATTTGAGGCGCTGTATTAACAGAGCATTGATTAAAGGAGAGGTTGGCATCAGCAATCGTGACTGCTTGCTGAAACCACTTGTTAGCTGTCTGGTGTGCATGACCTGCCAAAGTGCTAACGTGTTGTTTTAATACACCATCAGAAAAGCAAATGACACATCAGTGAAGTGTTTAGGATAGAGGAATAAGTGAGTGTTGCAGGAATTAGGGTTTTAATGAGACCAGTCATGGGATACTGCATGTACTTCTAGTCTCCTTTCCCATGTTGAGCCACAAGGTAACAGTAGTTTAGAATGAGCGTAGTGGTGGCTGATGTATTGAACCTTTGGATGTGGGTGTTTGTCTAATGAGGGGGATTGCTAATAGCAGAACTCTTTAGGGTTTGGAATGTGATAGTGAGAAAACAAAATATTGTCGATGCTAGCAGTCGGAAATGTTAGCAGAACTTACAAGTGCTCAGGTCAGGAAGTATCGGGAAGAGGGCTATCAATGTTTCAGGTGGCAATGAACCAAGTGAGCAACATCTTGCGAAAGATTACAGACACTGGTAGGACATTTTGGAATGAAAAGCCTATTTCCCTGTTGTGTCTACAGAGCAAGTTTAATCCCCTTTCGTAAACTTTATATGACCCCAGGATTCCTGAAAGCCCTTCATAAGCAGTACTTTTGAAAATTAGTCACTGGTTTAATATAGGGAGATGTGGAAACGTGTCAATGCACACAGAATCTCTTACACAGCATATATATGAATGTTCTAAGTGTTGATTAAGGGACTGCTACTGGCTAAAACAAAGGGGAAACCACCCAGAATAATACCATGTAATCTTTTTTTTATGTCTGCTTGAAAATCAAAAGTAAATATTAAGAACAAAAGATTAGGTTGGGAGGAGTCCTGAGCTGTGCATAAATACTGGCAGTGACCCATTGAGCTATGAAACACAATCTATGTAAATGGATGGAAAATTACAGGACTGCTATAATTTCTCTGCAATTTTAATGAAGGCTCATCTACACAGAGCAGGTTTAAGCACACTCAGCGGTGATGTCAATATCCTTCCCAGTTCTGGGCTCAGATCTGGAGGAAGACTGCCTATAACCTAGATGTTCATCATCTCTCAATACTGCTGTACAAGTTGATAGGTTGTTAAAGAAGGCGTATGGTGTGTTGGCCTTCGTTAGTTGGGGGACTGAGTTCAACAACCACAAGGTAATATTGCAGACCACTCTTGGAATATTCTGGGCACCTCATTATAGGAAGGATGTGGGAACTTTAGAGATGGTGCAGAGGAGATTTACCAGGATGCTGCCTGGATTAGAGGGCGTGGTTTATCAGGAAAGGTGGAGCAGGTTAGGGTGTTTCTCTTTGCAGTAAAGGAGGATGAGAGGTAACTGGAGATGTAGATGATAAGAGGCAAAAGTTGAGTGGAGCATAATTTTCCCAAGGTGGGGCATAATTAGAGGGGGTATAATGGAGGATGGTTGGGATCATGTCAGTGGTAAGTTGTTTTTACAGAGTGCTGGGTGTGTGGGTAGAGGCAGGTACATTAGGTACATTTAAGAAACTCTTAAAAAGAATCAGAATCCAGTTTATTATCACTGGCAGGTATAGTGAAATTTGTTAACTTAACAGCAGCAGTTCCATGCAATACATAATATAGAAGAAAAAAAAATCAATTACAGTGTATGTATGTTGAATAGATTAAAAATAGTGCAAAAACAGAAATAATATATATTCTTTAAAAGTGAGGTAGTGTTCATGGGTTCAACGTCCATTTAGGAATCGGATGGCAGAGGGAAATAAGATATTCCTGAATTGCTGAGTGTGTGTCTTCAGGCTTCTGTACCTCCTACCTGATGGCAGAGTGGAAGAAGCTGTTCCTGAATCACTGAGTGTGTGTCTTCAGGCTTCTGTACCTCCTACCTGATGGTAACAGTGAGAAAAGGGCATGTCCTGGGATACTTAATAATGGACGCTGCCTTTCTGAGACACTGCTCCTTGAAGTCATCCTGGGTACTTTGTAGGCTAGTACCCAAAATACAGCCAACTAAATTTACAACCCTTTGCAGCTTTTTACAGTCCTGTTCAGTAGGCCCCCCCCCCCTCCCATACCAGACAGTGATGCAGCCTGTCAGAATGCTCTCCATGATACATCTATAGAAGTTTTTGAGTGTTTTTGCTGAAACACCAAATCTCTTCAAACCCCTAATGAAGTATAGTCACTGTCATGTCTTCTTTATAACTGCATCGATATGTTGGGATCAGGTTAGATCCTCAGAGATCTTGACACCTAGGAACTTGAAACTGCTCACTCTCCACTTCTGCTCCCACTATGAGGATTGGTATGTGTTCCTTCGTCTTACCCTTCCTGAAGTCCACAATCAGCTCTTTCATCTTACTGTTGTTGAGTGCCGGGTTGTTGCTGCAACACCACTCCACTAGCTGGTATATCTCACTCCTGTACACCCTCTCATCACCATCTGAGATTCTACCAACAATGGTTTATCATCCGTAAATTTATAGATGGTATTTGAGCTATGCTTAGCCACACAGTCATGTGTATAAAGAGAGTAAAGCAGTGGGCTAAGCACACACACCTGAGGTTCAACAGTGTTGATTGTCAGCGAGGAGGAGATGCTATCACCAATCTGCACAGGTTAGGAAGTTGAGGATCCAATTGCAGAGGGAGGTACAGAGGCCCAGATTCTGTAACTTCTCAATCAGGATAAGCCACATTGATAGAAAAATGGAGAGCTGTGTTGGTGGGAATGGCTAAATTGATCTTGGAGTAGGTTAAAACGTCGGCACAACATTGTAGGCTAAAGGGTCAGAACTCTTCTGTGTCACTTAAAGGGGATGCAAGACCTTGAGCAGGCTTGTAAGAACACTTTGCACTAATCAGGAGCCTTCAGTGGTTGAAATTGGTTCATGCCTAAATGTGCTTTTGGGCACCGCTTTCTGCGTGTATTTAACAGACTGAGTTCAGGGCTGGTCACTCATAGGTTTGTTATTCGAGACGAGCATGTGTTTTGCAGTCATTGTGTCCTTGCCTGTGTCCACTCTAATTTGCCCACCATTACAACAGGTCCAAATGATGGACTCACTTTCAGGGGTTGATCAAGTCATGTTCTCCATATTATTTACTTATTTTTTATATTTGTACAGATTGTCTTTTGCATGTTGGTCATTTTAGGTGTAGATTTTTACTGATTCTATTGGTTTTTTTTTGTTCTGTGAAAGCCTGCAAGAAAAAGAATCTAGGGGCACTACTGTATATGATAATATAGTACTTTGATAATAATTTTACTTTGAACTTTGAAACAGTACAGGGTGATGCGTGAAATGTTCGTTGGGCTAGATGAAATCCAAAATTGGTTTAAAGTAAAGGCAAAAATTTGAAGGAGCAACATCTTCACCTGGGGGTGGTGTGTATTTGGAATGAGCTGCTGAAGAAAGTCATCATTTTCAACATTTATAAGCCGTTTTGATATGTGTGTAGATTGGAAAGGGGATGTGGGTCAAACACAGGGCCCCGCTTGGATAAGCAGCTTGGTTGGCAGAGAAAAGATGAGCCAAAAGCCATGCTTCCCCTGCTACCTAGCTCAATGACTCCACTTCAGAACCAGAATCGAGTTTAATATCACTGGCTTATGTTCTGAAATTTGTTGTTTAGCAGCTTAAAATTACAGTAACATTATGACAAAATGTGTGTGTGTGTGTGTGTGTATATATATATATAGATGAAGATGGGGGAGAGGGAGGATGAGAGGATTCTGGTCAATTGGTCCATCAGTTAATTGGTGCAGACACTTATTTAGGAGAACTCGTAAAGAACAAAATCTATTTGAGAAACAAGCCTGGAATCCCTTCGTTTCTTTGGGAAACTGTTTTGTGTAATTGGGGCAGATGACTGTTGCCAAACAGTATCTAACGAGCGTCAGTCTCGTGAACCTATGTGACAGTTAGACACTATACCATACTTAGAGTGAGCAATTTTTAAGTAGCGTCAGTTGCATATGTTTGTGTTTAAAAACCAGTGATTTTTGTCAGAGATAGTTGGCGAGAAATAAGCAGTAAGACTATTTAAAATTCACTGCAGTTTCAAGCATTCAGGCTTGGAGATGCCAGAAATGGCTGAGAGTGAAAATGAAATGATTTCAACAAGTTAGGAACTATGAAGAATGTGAAGGTATCGACAATCATGTTAAATGTTACAATGAAAATGAAGATTTGAAGGATGTGATCAGCGAAAATGTTGCATGTAGTCTGTTAGGTGTCTGCACTAATTTTGTTCATTTACAGTCAATTAAAACTACAGACAATGTGCTGTTCATTATATTCGTCAATGACAGTGAAACCTTTGCAGGAGAGTTTTTAAAGTGGAAAAGCCGTTGGATTGCGACAGTTTCACTCTTTCGACCTCGGAAGTCCAGTGGTATGAATAGTTGTCACAAGCTGTGGTCTTCCTTGGTTGCACTGGATAAGCATTACAACTTCTGTGCCTTATCATGCCCCTCGCTCTCCACTGCCTTGGCCATTGGATGTCACTGTTAATCTCAGCCGCCCATCTGCCCATATTAAATAAGTAGGGAAAAAAAGAGTAAAAATAGTTGGGGACTGTAGATGGTTTCGCTGTCACAATCTGATGGCAGAAGGAAAGAAACTTCCTAAAAAGTTAAGTGTATCTTCAGGCTACATATCTTCTTCTTGATAGTAGCAGTGAGATGAGGCCATGTCCTGCATGATGGAGGTTCTTACTGATTGATACTGCCTTTTTGAGGAATTGCCTTTTGAATATGTCCTCAGTGCTAGGGAAGCTAGTGGCCATAATGGAGCTGGCTGAGCTTACAACTTTCTGCAGCTCTATCTGACCCTGGTCAGTAACCCCTCCATACCAGACACTGGTGCAACCAGTTAGAATGGTATCGATGATACATCTGAAGAAATTTGCTCAAGTCTTTGGTGACATTACAAACTCCACGTGAAATATAACCATTGTCATTCTGCCTTTGTTGTTGCATCAATATGTGGGGCCCACGATAGATCTTTAGAGATGTTGACACCCAGGAACTTCAACCTGCTCAACCTTTTCCACTGCTGATTCCTCAGTGAGACTGGTTTGTGTACCCATGACTTACCCTTCATGAAATCCACAATCATTTCCTTAGTCTTACTGACACTTAAGTGCAAGTTTGTTGTTGTGACACCCCTCAACCAGCTGATCTTTCTCACTCCTTTATGCCTCCTCATCACTATCTGATTATTCAGCTAATAATAGTTGTGTCAATAACACCTACCCACACAGTAATGGATGTAGAACGAGTAGATCAGTGGGTTATACACGCATCTAAGGACCTCCAATGTTGATTGTTAAGGCTGATTTATACTTGTGCGTCACATCTACGCCATAGGTATCGCGTACCCTACGCCTTATCTACGCTGTACCCTACTCCGTAGGGTGACGTGCACCCCTCCAGAAAAGTTGCTCACGCGTTGCGGCGACGCAGACGCAACAACTGTGATTGGTCCGCTTTGTAGCATCGCATTTCCTCCTACACATTTCCAGATGCTTCTTCTCCGCCATGTCTGTAGGCTGTGCGTGCACCAATCCGAAATAGATGAACCAAATCGTCAAGTCTACCTGCCAACATGTGAAAATGTTTGAAATGCATTTCTTCGTCCATGTCTCTCACAAAGAAACTCAACACAGTGGCATTGAAACCCCACCGCCAACTAGCGTTTTGGCGCACACCAACGCATGCTCGCTACGGCGTAGAGCGAAGCAGAAGTGAAAATCAGGGCTACAGCGTAGTCCGTACACACAAGTTTAAATCAGCCTGTACTGAGGAGGGAATGTTATTTCCAATCTGCACCGATTGCGGTGTCCCATTGAAGAAGTCAGGGAGCCAGTTGCACAGGGAGGTATAGAAGCTTAGGTTTGGGAGCTTGTTGATTAGTACTTGAGGGTGTGACGCTGCTGAAATCTGAGCTGTAATCAATAAACAGCAGGAGGAGAACCAGTGAGATTGCATCTGCAGTGGACCTATTGTGGCAATAGGCAAATTGCAGTAGGTCCAGGAGCTTAGGCAGAAGTTGATTCTGGCCATGACTGCCATCTCAAAGCACTTCATCACAGTAGATATGAATGCAACTGGGCAAGGTGGTGGAGATCTTGCAGTGAGAGGGTCTGCTCCTCAGTGATTCCTGATGGGTGTCATTGAACACCTGCAGAGAGGATCAGAAATGTTCTCCATATCTGTTAGCATGTATTAGGAATCTTTTGTGGTTTGTTGGTGCAATACATAACAACAATAACAACATTTAACAATTGTAAAGGGTTTTATAAAAATAATGTTAGAAATTAGGATTTGGAATAAAATGTGCATGGACGCATAAACACCAGCATGTATTTACAATATAAATAACATTATTAAAATGTGGTTCAAAGTGTCTACTGGGCAGTACAGTGACTGAGGTAATAAGTTGACAGTGGGGGGCTAACTAGAATGGTTTTTCAGACTGATTGCCAGGGGCAAGTCATTTTTAAAATGATGTAAAGTGAAGGTATCGACTGTACCTTCTCACTGTATTCCAGGATTAAAATCCGTAGATCTCTCTTTCCAATATGATTGAACCTTCATTAGCTTCCACAGCAGAGAATTCCACGTATTCCTAATATCCGTCGTGAAGAGACTGCACTTCATCTGGTCCCTTATCCGGAGGTCTGGCCTCTGGTTCCATTTTCTCCACCCAAACAAAGAGCTGAGCTGAACCCTCTAAGTTTGAGTGTTCCAAAGAGGTCACCCTTTATTCTTTGGTGGTTCCATCTGCTCAGAAATAGGATATGTTGTGAAAAGGCAGTGTGAAGTAACTTCAGTGCACTCCATCTTTAATCCATTGACAATGGGAACGAAAGTTGAAATGTCCGGGTTAAAATGGTATGTGACCTCGGGGAATAATACCTGATGTATAAGATGATAAGAGACATCAATTGAGTGAATAGCTAGAGATTTTTTCCCAGGGTAGAAATTACTTAATATGTGGGTGCATGCTTTTAAGGTGATTGGAGGAAAGTATGAGGGATGTCAGAATTAAGTTTTTTTTTAATGCACACTGTGGTGGGTGTGTGAAACACCCCGCTAGGGGTGGTTTTAAAAAAAGTCATTAAGGAGGTAAAGATGGAATATGAAAGTAAGCCAGTCAATAATATTAAAGAGGATACCAAAAGTTTCTTCAGATACATAAAGTGTAAAAGAGAGGTGAGAGTGGATATCGGACTGCTGGAAAACGATGCTGGAAAGGTAGTATTGGGACAATGAAATGGCAGACAAACTGAATAAGTATTTTACATCAGTCTTCAGTGGGGAATCTGAAAGGTGTTAAGGTAGACAAGTCACCTGGGCTTGGTATACACCCAAGTTCTGAAAGAGGTGGCTGAAGTGATTGAGGAGGCATTGGTAATGATCTTTCAAGAATCACTAGATTCTGGAATGGTTCTGGAAGACTGGAAAATTGCAAATGTCACTCCACTCTTCAAGAAAGGAGAGAAGCAGAAGAAAGTCTGACCTCAGTGGTTGGGAAGATGTTGGAGTCGATTATTAAGGATGAGGACTCGGTACTTTGAGGCACATGATAAAGTAAGCCATAGCCAGCATGGTTTCCTCAAGGGAAAATCTTGCCTGACAAATCTGTTCGAATTCTTTGAAGAAATATCAAGCAGGATAGAAAAAGGAGAATTGGTTGATGTGTACTTGGATTTTCAGAAGGCCTTTGACATGATGCCACAAATGAGCTACTTAACGAACTATGAGCCCATGCTATTACAGGAAAGATTCTAGCATTGATAAAGCAGTGGCTGATTGGCAGGAGGCAAAGAGTGGGGAAAAAAGTGAACCTTTTCTGGCTGACTGCCGGTGACTAGTGGTGTTCCACAGTGTCAGTGTTGGGTCAGATTCCTTTTGCGGGGTACGTCAATGATTTGGATGATGGAATTGATGGCTTTGTTGCAAACGCAGACGATCTGAAGATAGGCGGAGGGGCAGGTAGTTTAGTGGAAATAGAGAGGCTACAGAAGGACTTAGATTAGGAGAATGGGCAAAGAAATGTCAGATGGACTATAGTGTTGGCACTTGGGTAGAAGAAATTAAAGGATTGACTATTTCCTAAATGGAGAGAAAATACCAAAATCTGAGGTGCAAAGATTCTTCGGAGTCCTTGTGCAGGATTCCCTAAATATTGACTTGCAGGTTGAGCCTGTGGTGAGGAAGGCAAACGCAATGTTAGCATTGATTTCAAGACGACTAGAATCTAAAAGCAGTGTTGTAATGTTGAGACTTTATAAAGCACTGTTGAGGCTTCACTTGGAGTATTATGAGCAGGTTTGAGCCTCTTAGCTTAGAAAGTATATGCTGAAACAGGAGAGGGTCCAAAGGAGGTTCATGAAAATGATTCCAGGATTGGATTGCTTGTCATATGAAGAGCGTTTGATGGCTGTGGGCCTGTATTCACTGGAATTCGGAATGAGGGGTGATCTTATTGAAACCTATCGAATGGTGAAAGGTCTTGATAGAGTAGATGTGGTGAGGATGTTTCCTGTGGGGGGAGAGTCTAAGATCAGAGGACACAGCCTCAGGATAGAGGGCTATCCTTTTAGAATGGCGATGAGGAATGTCTTTAGCCAGAGAGTGGTGAGTCTGGAATTCTTTGCGTACTGTATATTTAAGGCAAAAGTTGATAGTTTCTTGTTTGATCAGGATGTGAAGGGATACAGGGAGAAGGCAGGAGATTGGGGCTGAGAGGAAAATTAGAATAGCCATGATGAAATGGTAGAACAGACGCAATGAACCAAATAACCCAAATCAACTCCTACGTATCTTATGGACTCATTCTTCTAAGCTCCAGCAAGCATTAGCTCAAAATGATCAAACACTCCTCTTAGGTTAACCCTTTCATTCTTGGAATCATTCTTGTATTGAATTGAATTGACTTTATTTCTTACATCCTTCACTTACATGAGTAACAATCTTTACGCTACATCTCTGTTTAAATGTGGAATGTGCAATTATAGTAATTTATAATAAGTAGAACAGTCAATGTAATATAGAGTACACTCATATCAGCGTGAATTAATTAGTTTGATGGCCTGGTGGAAGAAGCTGTCCTGGATCCTGTTGGTCCAGGCTTGTATGCTGCAGTACCATTTCCCAGATGGTAGCTGCTGGAACAGTTTGTGATTGGGGTGACTCAGGTTCCCAATGATCCTACGAGCCCTTTTTACACACCTGTCCTTGTAAATGTCCTGAATCATGGGAAGTTCACAACTACAGATGCACTGAGCTGTCGGTGTCACTCTCTGTAGAATGCTGTGATTGAGAGAGGTACAGTTCCTATACCACCAGTCAAGATGCTCTCAATTGTGCCCCTGTAGAAAGTTTTTCGGATTTGGGGGCCCATACCAAACTTTCTCAACCGCCTGAGGTGAAAGAGGCGCTGTTGTGCCTTTTTCACCACACAGCTGGTGTATATAGACCACATGAGATCCTCGGTGATGTGGATGTCGAGGAACTTAAAGCTGTTCACCCTCTCAACCCCAGATCCATTGATGTCAATAGCGGTTGCAAACAATCTCTGAACCCCCTCTATTGCCTGCGCATCTATCTTAGATAAGGGGCCCAAAACTATTCTTAACACTCCAAGTGATCCCTCACCAGTGCCTTCTAAAACCTTCCAATTACACACTGCCCTTGTATTCTAGTCCTCTCGAAATGAATGCTAACATTGTATTTGGCATCCTCACAACCAACTCAACCTCCAAGTTAACATTTAGGGCATCCTTCACAAGGACTCCCAAGTCCCTTTGCACATCAGATTTTTGTATTTTATCCCCATTTACAAAGTAGTCCATGCCTTTATGTCAAAATGGATGGCCATGTACTTCCCGACATTATATTCCATGTGCTAATTCTTTGCCCATTCTCCCAATCTGTCTAATCTCTCTGCAGACACCCTGCTTCCCTAGAATTACTTGCCCTGCCACCTATCACAAACCTGTCCGCAAAGCCATCAATTCATTCATCCAAATCATCGACATACAGTACAACATGAAAAGAAGTGGTCCCAAAACACCCCTACAGGACACCACTATTCACTAGCAGTCAATCAGAGTAGGCTTCCTTGTCTCCTGCCAGTCAGCTAATCTTTTATCCATTCTAGTACCTTTCCCCTAATTCCACAGGCTCTTATTTTCTTAAGCAGCATCACGTACAGCACCTTTTCTAAGGCTTTCTGACAATCCAAATAAACAGCACCAACCAACTCTCTTTTGGGTATCCTGCCTGTTATTTCCTCAAAGAATTCCAACAAATTAGTCAGGCAAGATTTCCTCTTTAGAAATCCATGCTGACTTCAGCCTATTTTGTCACATGCCACTAAGTACCTCTGAAACCTCATCCTTAGTGAAAGACTCTCAACATCTCCAACCGCTGAAATCTGGCTAAATGGCATATAGTTTTCTCTTTTCTGCCTCCCTCCCTTCTTAAAGAGTGGAGTGACATTTGTAGTGTTTCAGTCTTCAGGACTCATTCCAGAATCTAGTGATTCTTGAAAGATCATTATTAATACCACAAATTTTCCAGCTACCTCTTTCATGATACTGGGGTATAGTCAATCTGGTCCAGGTGACTTACCTACTTTAAGACTTGTCAGCTTCCTAAACACCTTCTTCTGAGTAATAGCAACAACACTCACTTCTGCCATTTGATGCTTTTGCATTTCTGACATTCTGCTCATTCACAGTGAAGACTGACACAAAATACTTAAGATCCCCTGCCATTTTTTGTCCCCCATCACTTCCTCTCCAACGACATTTTCCGATGATCCAATATCCACTTCCGTCTCTCTTTTATTCCTTATATATATCTGAAAAATCTTCTTGTATCCTCCCTTATCTTCATATTTCATCTTTTCCCTCCATGACAGTTTTAGTTGCCTTCCGTTGCTTTTTAAAAGCTTCCCTGTCCTCGACCTTCCCACTAACTTTTGCTATTTTATATGGCCTCTTTTGCTCTTATACTGTCTTTGTCTTCCCTTGTCAGCCACGGTTGCCTCAGCTTCCCTTTAGAATGCTTCTTCATCTATTGGATGAACATCATTGATGGACAAAGTGTCCTCAAATTGAGATTTTATTTTTTATAATTTTTTTTATTGAAGTTCATCATCAAACAAACATTTCCATAAGATATATTTCAGACATTGTACATATATATCACAATCATATATATCACAAAATCTCCACAAAGTATTTATCTGGGGTATACACTTATAGAAAAGAGTGGCAAGAAAAAACAAGCAAAAGGAAAGAACTAAGTACAAATAGGGAGTGATCTTTTTTTTTTACAACAGATTCATTGATTTGTGAGAATAAAGTCAGGCCTATGAGGCTTTATGTAGTTAAACCATTTTTCCCAGTATGAATCAAATTGTTCCAAATTGGATAGAATTCTCTTACGTTTGATTAGATTTAATAGCCCATTGACATTAAAAGAAATGAATTTTACCTTGTCCTTAGCTGTCTGTATTTCCCTGTCAATGTACCATTGAAATTTGAATAAAACTTAATCGATCTACTCCCTGAACAAATAAGAACCAAGAAACACAAATAATAACAAAAATGGCAACGACCGTGTGATTCCAAGGCTGAGGTCTCTAGTAGATGATCCTGCGTTGAGATTGAGAAAATGTCTAGCTGTGGGGATTTTAACTCTGATTCTCTCTCCACAGATGCTGCCTGACCTGCTGAGTGTTTCTAGCATTTTTTGTTATTATTTATCTGCATTTTTTTTCTCTGTCATTGCCAGTGATACTCTATAAAATGCTACCTGGCTGGTTATGGTTCAGCGGCCTTTGAGGTGTAGTTGAGTTCATTGCCCTATACACAAGTGCAACGAAAACCTTACCTGCGACAGCAACCCGGGCACATAGCATCATATAGGAACATCATAAAGGACTCCTTCCATCCTGCGCACGGACTGTTTGAACTGCTTCCGTCTGGTAGGCGCTTCAGATCCCTCCAGACTAAGACTAATAGGCACTGGAGAAGTTTTTTCCCTACTGCGGTCACTTTGCTGAACAGTTAACTGCCGGTTAACTGTTGGCTAACAATTACTTGGATTGCACTACCTGTATGTATAATCTATATTTTCATTTATATTTATCATTATTATTGTTATGAGCAGAGTGACAACATCTGCCGGAAGTAAATTCCTTGTATGTGCACAAGTATTTGGCGATTAAAGTTTGATTCTGATTCTGATATAAGCAGTAACAACAAGCAAAACATAAATTATATGCAACTTTAAAAAATAAACGCAGTTAGAACCAAAGAAAGTCCAAAGTCCATTGCAGTGCAAAGTGATCATAGTGTACCTATACCAAGACAGTGATTGGGGCTGGACTGGTTGGTTCAGAAATTGAATGGTTGAAGGGAAGCAGCTGTTCTTGAACCTGGTGGTGTTTGACTTCAGGAGTCTACACTTCATGCCTGATGGTAGCTGTGAGTCTGTGGCATGGCCCAGTTGGTGGTGACCTTTGAAGACAGATGTTGCCTCCTCGAGGCAGTGCCTCCTATCAATACTGCCGATGATGGGGGAGGTATGTGCCCGTGTATATTGGGCTAGGGTTACTGCTGTCTGCAGCTTCTTATGCTCCCACTGTGTTTTGTCTGTGCAGGTATGGGCTCGCAAGTGGAAGTCTTCTCCCCTCACACAATTCAGTCAAGTGCCTTCTGCAGTGTGAAGAAGCTGAAAGTGGAGCCGGGCTCTAACTGGGATATGACCGGGTATGGTTCTCACAGCAAGGTCTACACCCAGAGCAAGAGTTCGACCATCGCACAGCCGACAGTCAGCACCTCTATCCAAGCTACCAACCCCACCCTCTCCTACGAGCAGGCGGTGATATTCCCAGCCAGCGCTGGCCACATTGTCTTTACGACCGCCAACAGCACGTCAGGGTTAGTGGCCGTCTCCGCTCAGGCACTGGGAGCCCCTCAGAACCTGACGCGCCGCAGCACGGTGAGTCTCCTCGACACCTACCAGCGATGCAGCCTGAAGCGGAAGAGTGAGGAGCTCGAGGACGCCAGCAGCGTGCAGATCATCGAGGAGCACCCGCCAATGCTTCAGAACGCCACCAGCGGAGCCACTGTTGCCACGGCGACCACCTCCACTGCCACGTCCAAGAACAGCGGCTCCAACAGCGAGGGTGACTACCAGCTCCTGCAGCACGAGGTGCTGTGCTCCATGACCAACACGTACGAGGTGTTGGAGTTCTTGGGCCGCGGGACTTTTGGCCAAGTGGTCAAGTGCTGGAAGAGGGGGACCAATGAGATCGTGGCCATCAAGATTCTGAAGAACCACCCTTCGTATGCGCGGCAGGGCCAGATTGAGGTGAGCATCCTGGCCCGGCTGAGCACGGAGAGTGCGGACGATTACAACTTCGTCCGGGCCTACGAGTGTTTCCAGCACAAGAACCACACTTGCCTGGTCTTTGAGATGCTGGAGCAGAACTTGTACGACTTCCTGAAGCAGAACAAGTTCAGCCCACTGCCCCTCAAGTACATTCGGCCCATCCTGCAGCAGGTGGCCACGGCTCTGATGAAGCTCAAGAGTCTGGGCCTGATTCACGCCGATCTCAAGCCAGAGAACATCATGCTGGTGGATCCAGTCCGGCAGCCCTACCGAGTCAAAGTGATAGACTTTGGTTCAGCCAGCCATGTGTCGAAGGCCGTCTGCTCCACTTACCTGCAGTCCAGGTATTACAGGTAAGTTCAGGTCTCTCTCTTTGGTCTGTTCCTCTTCTTTAGTGTCAAGGTGTAAATGCTGAATTCAAGGCTAACTGTGCCTGGCTCCAGTTACTGAGAAACTGCCCTGCTGTTATTTAGTTTGGAATAAGTTAATAACTTTCTTTGAATGGCTGTGAAAGCCCGACAGTTCTCATAACCTGCCCCTGGAGTCTTTCGCAAAGTCACTGCCAAGTGGAAGTCTACAGCTGATTATATTTTACCTCCATCTTCTGCTTCTACTCCCTCCCTGAGTGACCCTGGCACAATCGGAAAGGTTCTGGGGTTTCCACAAGGAATGAGGCAGAGATCAGAAGGCGCCAGGAGTAGGAGGCTCTGACCCCTGTGTTTACTCTATCCAGCCGGTCGGTACCAGTGTCTAAGTTTCTTATGTCACTGTACAGGCTGTTTACAGGGTGCATATGGTCCTGGAAACTGCCTGCAAGTCGATTTTCTCGTAAATCACAAATGCAAATCTCCATTTTCTACAGTAACCCATATTGCTCTGCTCCTCATACACTTGCTACAATTCTTAAATTTTATTGAATAATCACTCTAACTGCCCATAATTAAACTAATGGGATATGTGCTGTATCACTCATTAATGAATGCCATGAAAATTTTTATTATTTTTATTAGCTTGAAAAATGCTTTAAAGATGTCTGGGCCAATTGGCATAAATTTGGATTTGGAAAATCAGGTCATTCTGTAATCCAGAGAGCTCCTGTACTCTGTGTAACCTTGGCAGTGCTGTGTGTTTAATGAGCTTTCCTTTATGCGTGTCAAGAAGTTAAGAGCAAGAAGGCAATTCTAAGTGTCGAGAGATCAGACGTGGAGCAAGTGATGGTGTATGTAGAGCAGGGGTTCCTAACCTTTTTAGGCAGTGGGCCCTTAACCATTAACTGAGGACCCCAGGGAGGGAGCCCCTTGTGTAGTGGAGGCATTTGGATACTTTGGAGCCTTGAAAGGTGTAATTAAGGGGAAATTTTATTTGAGGGAACAGAATATTATATCCTCTGAGTGTGGTGGAGCAGAGAACTACGTCAAACATTCTTTTGGAATAATTTGTGTGAGTGCGTGAGGTGGAGCATCAGTGTATGGATTTGGGGTCATCCAAGATGAATAGGTTGGGGACATTGAGAAAAAGCAGGTGATGAGCGACTAGGAAAGACCAGGGAAATTAAGGCAGTGATCAGGTGGCTTCTGCTGCCTGGAAATCTGCGGCAGAGGGAAGAGCGCACAGGACCTGATGTTGTGATGAGCTGTCCCCCATTTCTTATCATGAAACCAAGATTAATTTATAAATTGTTAGTATTTTATAAAATCCTGCTTTGTTCACCCTTTTTATCTGCCCCTTTACTCACATTCTCGTCTTCTTCCTGTGCCCCTTAATTCCCTCCCACCCCTCCTCCCCACCCTCTCCTTTCTCTTTCATCTCTTGACTTCTCTTTGCACTCTTGTCTGCATTTGGTGAGGGATGTGTAATTTATTCAGTTTGGGGAGGTTATCTTCACTGAGAGAAAAAAATATGGCCAACGATCACCATGATCAATGAAGAGGCAAGCAAAAGCGAGGCTGAGTTGGGGGTTGAAGCGTGTAGGTGCAAGTCGGGGAGAGGTCGCGGTATGTTCGAGATGGAATCAGAGAGCGGTCAAGGCACGTTCGAGGTAGAGAGGGGAATAGGAGGAGAGGTATAATTTTCAGAGCCTGTCCACCTAAACCTTGAGCATCGTTAGATTGATCTAAGCACTGGGTCGATTTGGAAAGGTCGGGTTACAGGTCAAAATGTGGCAGCGGGGTCTAGGCCCAGAGCGCATCGATGCAGTGGAGCCCAGACCTAGAGCGTATTTGATGCTGATGTTTGGATGATTTAAATGCTGGGCAGGGTGAATTGAAAAGGCAAGGTGTCGGGACCAAAGGGCTGCTTTTGCTCACTGCTCCATGACATTGGCTCCGCGCTTCACTGTGCCGAGGCTGTGGGCCTGCTCCTGCCTTCGTGTCTGAGGACTCACTTTATTCTAAATGCTCTTTGCTTACTTATATTGTCTGCATGATTTCCCCCTCTCTGCACATTGGGTTTTGCCAGGTATTTTTTCTCATGGGTCCTTTTGGGTTTCTGGTTCTGTGGCTGCCTGTAAGGAGGTGAATCTCAAGGTTGTATAATGTACACCGACTTTGGTAACAAATGTACAGTACTTTGAACTTTGAAAGGCCAGAGTTTATGGCACTGCCTAATGAACTGATGTGTTTGAACAGCATGCAGAACAAGCTCTTCCTTGTATCACCGTTTTATTTTGACAATAATAAATCAACTCCAATTCATTCCTAATTGTCTGTGGTGAGCTGCCCACTCAAACCACTGCAGTTCTTCTGGTAAACCTGATTCCATGGGGTTGTTGGGTTGATGTGGAGAGGATGTTTCCTCTAGTGGGAAAGTCTAAGACAAGAGAACATAGCCTTTGAATAGAACAGAGATGAGGAATTTCTTTAGCCAGAGGGTGGTGAATCTGTGGAATTAATTGCCACAGATGCCTGTGGAGGGCAAGTCTTTAGGGACATTTAAAGTGGAGGTTGAGAGGTTGTTGTCAAGATATCAAAGATAACGGGGAGAGGGCAGGAGAGTGGGGTGGAGAGGGATAATGAATCAGTCAAAGTGCAGTAATGGCCTGATTCTACTCTTGCATCTTATGGTCTTACTTGGACCCAGCAATGCATTTGCAAATCCAAATGGTGCACAGAGATGCATGGGAGTTCAGATGATGTTACGTGGAGTAAGAAAGGACTGGCTGGCAGATTGGACTTCATCTTTGGAGGACCATGGGCAGTCAAACTGGCTTTCTGTCCTTCAGTCCAGATTTAGGCTCTTGGTCCAATAAGCTGTCTGTCCATTTCCTTCTACCGATGCTGCCTGTCTGGCTGAGTTCCTCCAGTATTCTTTTGCTTCGAAGTGGTGAGAAGCTTGGATTTGTATGTGGTGGTCACTAGGTCTGTCTCCTTGATGGTGGTGGTTGAAGGTTCAAAAGCTGCTGTTGGAGTTGTCAGAGTGTGTGAGTGCAGTGCACACCGTGGATGTGTTCATCCCAGCAAGCTTCATTAGGTTCCACATGGGCCTGAGAGATGTTAACGGGCTATTGGAAGTCAGGCGATGAGCTGTAGTACGTGACTAGTTTGTACATCCCTACGGCTGCACCACCATTCCCCTCCACTCAGGTTCAGATTGATTTCTTTATCACGTGCACAATGAAGCATCTAGTGAAAGGAGCCATTTGGTTTGAGAACCAACACAACCTAAGGATGTCACCACGCATTCTGGCGCCAGCCAAACACACTCACCATATTTGTGGAGTGCGCAAGCAGCAACAGAACACAATAAGAGAACAACAACAGCAAAAGAAGGCCCTTACCTCCCTCTCTGCAGCATCCACACACTTACACAGACAATCTTCTAACCACAGGATAGCCTATCTTCAGTCTTCGAGCCAACATGTACCAGCACACTTCATGCCTTTGACTTCCCCAGAGGGCCTGCAGACCCATTGTGCCTCGACTTCCGATCGTTTGGACTTTGATCCTTGGTATTGACCCAGAACTTGCTAATGATGACGGATTAGGACTCTGAATGAGTTGCCTACCATCACAACAGGTCAGTAGCAGATGCCATTTCATTGGCTGTTCACTCAACCCTGGAACATCTGGACAGTGAAGATGCACGCATCAGGATGCTCTTCATTGACCACAGCTCAGCATACAACACCATCATTCCCTCAAAACTAAACAATAAGCTTCAAGCGCTAGGCCTCAATTCTTCCTTGTACAACTGGATCCTCAATTTCCTCACTTACAGACCCCAGTCAGTTTGGAAAGTTGACATCTCCTCCTCAATCTCAATCAGCACTGGTATACCACAAGGCTGTGTGCTTAGCTTGCGTTCTACTCAGTTTACACTTATGACTATGAGGCTAAGCACAGCGCCAGTGCCATATTTAAGTTTGTTGATGACACCATAGCCATAGGCGAATAAAAGGTGGTCACTAATCAGGGGAGGAAATTGAAAATCTAGCTGAGTGGTGCCAAAGCAACAACATCTCATTCAATGTCATCAAGACCAAAGAGCTGATTATTGACATCAGAGGTGGAAACTGGAGGTCCGTGAGCCAGTTTTCATCGGGGGATCAGCGGTGGAGAGGGTTAGCATTCCTTGGGTGTTATCATTTCAGAGGAAGTGTCCTAGGTCCAGCAAGTAAGTGCTATTTTGAAGAAAGCACGGTAGTTCCTCTACTTTCCTCAAAGTTTGTGAAGATTCAGTATGACATCTAAAACCTCGACGGAATTCTATAGCTGTGTAGTGGAGTGTATATTAACTGGTTGCATCATGGCCAGGTACTGAAACACCAATGCCCTTCTACAGAAAAGCCTAGAAAAAGTTGAGGATATGGCCCAGTCCGTCACAGAAAAATCCTTCATCCCCTTAAGCACATCCACTTACAACGCTGACGCAGGGAAGTAACTTCCACAATCAGGCACTCACACCATCCTGGTCATGCTTGCTTCTCTCTGCTGCCATGAGGAAGAAGGTGCAAGAGCCTCATGACCCACACCACCAGGTTCAGGACTGTTATTACCCCTCAACCATCATGCTCTTAAACCAAAGCCTTTAATTTCACTCAACTTCACTCACCCAATCACTGGACCATCCCCACAACATATGGACTCACTTTCAAGGACTCTTCATCTCATGGTCTCAATAGTTTTAGCTAATTTTTGTTTCTTTTGTATTTGCACAGTTTGTTGTCTTGTGCAATGGTTGTTTGCCCTTCCTGTTGGGTGCAGTGTTCATTGATTCTACTGTGATTCTTCGATTTACTGTGAATGCTCACAAGAAGGTGAATCTCAGGGTTGTATATGGTGACGTGTATGTTGAAAATAAATTTATTTTGAACTTTGAACTTCGAGGACCCCAAACACTCATCTTCAAACTCGGGTCTTGCAGACTCATGTACCTAGGGGTTCGCATTAATTGGTGACCGAGATGTTATTCGCGCCATTCCCTAACCCTGGAAGCAACTCCCCAACCCTCCTCATTAAACCTCTCATTCCTTGACACACACGCTTTCACCAAGCCTTTAGTTGCATGTTCGACATTCACACTTGTTCTTGCGTGGCTTGGTGGCTAGTTTTGTTCAGAAGCTCTCCTTTGAAGGGGTTGGGGACCTTCCACAGTATCAGTGGATTTTTAATACAAGTAGTTTTTGAGTGTTTCAGTTTATCTTTCAGAAACACCCCTCCAACCCACCATCTATATGACAACCAGGCACTGATTTATATAAATTGTCTTGTTCCTATCGACTCCTCCCAGATTACAACACTCACCGACACACTGGAGCAATTTACAGTGATCAGTCAACCCACCGACTTGCCCATCTTTAGGACGTGGGAAGAAACCAGCAGATCAGGAAAAATCCCACACGGTCACTTGGAGTAAGGTGCAGGGTTGATACAGAGCGCAGGATTGAACCAGGGTCACTCCACAAGCTGCACCGTTAACAGCAGGAACAAAATCAGGTTTATCATTGTTGACCTATGTAGTCAAATTCATTGTTTTGCAGCAACAGTACAGTGCAATACATAATGATATAAATTATAAATACAGTACCATGCAGAGGTCTTATATATATATCTCACACATAAGACTTTTGCACAGTGTGTGTATATAATATGAAATATGAAATTAAAAGGGCAAAAATAGAGCCTGCATTCATAGGTTCATTGACGTTCAGAAAACTGATGACAGAGGGGAAGAAGCTGCTCCTAAAATGATGAGTGTGTGTTTTAAAACTCCTGTACCACAGGAGTCCTTAATCCGTGCGGATCGGAAATAACATCTCCTCCTCGCAGACAAACAACTCTGGCACGCCTCCAGGATGCGTGCTTAGCCCACTCTTCTACTCGCGGCTGTGTGTTTAGGCACAGATCAAACACCATCCACGCACTTGCTGATGACGCAGCTATTGTTGGAAGAATTTTAGATGGTGATGAGGAGGCGTACAGGAGCGAGATAGATTGGCTGGCTGAGCGCTGTCCCAACAATAACCTTGCACTCAGTGTCAGTAAGACCAAGGAACTGACTGTGGATTTCAGGAATGGGAAGTCAAGGGAACACATGCCAGACCTCATCGTGCGATCAGTAGTGAAAGTGGTCAGCAGTTTCAAGTTCCTGGGTGTCAACATCTCTGAAGATCTACCCTGAGCCTAACGTATTGATACAACACAAAGAAGCCACGACAGTGGCTATATTCCATTAGGAGTTTCAGGAGATTTGGTTTGTCACCAAAGACTGTTAACAAATTTCTATAGATGTACTGTGGAGAGCATTCTAACAGGTTGCATCACAGTCTGGTTTGGAGGGGCCACTGCACAGGATTGGAAAAATGCTGCAGAAAGTTACATACTCAGCCAGCTCTATCAAAGACAATAGCCTCCCCAGCATCGAGTACACCTTCAAAAGGTGATGCCTCAAAAATTTAGCATCCATCTTTAAGAACACCTATCACCCAAGACATACCCTCTTTTCATTGCTACCATCAAGAAGGAGGTAAAGGACACCTTCTTCCCCTCCGCCATCAGATTTCTGAACAGATACTGAGTCCGTGTACACTATCTCACTATGCTTTCCTTTCGCTCTCTTTTTGTATTATTTAATTTGTATATAAAATATATATTTGTCTTTGCTGGTAGTAATGAGAAGAGGACATGCCTGAGGTTGTGCTGGAGGCCGCGGAAGAGTTGCCATATACTCTGGTCCATTCTAGAGTCCATATGAGCACAGCAAGTCGGAAGTCCAAACAGGTCACTCTGAACCTTTTCCAGAAGGAGAAGCTCCCAGATATCCAGCAGTAATGGAAGAAAAGCATGTTTGTGTTGTATGCTTCCATTACACACTCTCGATGTCCCAAAGAACTGAACCTCAAGTGCAGTGTGAGATGTAACAACCAGTGTTACATGGTCAAAGCCAGTCAATGCCAGAAACATTCCTGTATGTGGTACTGTGGAGATATAAATGTTGGGAAAAGCTAGTAGAAGGTCTGGCTCTTGGGACCCACATTACACCATGGGATTTTAATCCCTAGCATGAGACTATTGGAAAACCAAGCCAGTGTATCATTCCATCTGTATACTGACAGTTTGGAGAATTCACTGTGTCCCCAGAATCTCTGACACAATAGTAATTGATTAATGTGAGAAATTCAGTGCAAAATAACCTTGTGCAAGAAAAATTGGGGTGACAAAAGGAAATTGCAAATACCAAATGGGTCTAGTAACATTTTAAGATGGGCATCGCTTGAGAACAGCTCTGATTCGAACGTGGATGGCTAATGATTAGAAATGGAGAGAGTGGGTGACCAACGAGACCGCTGTCACAGGGAGGCAGTTGATCACCACTTATCAGCATTGAATCGAATGCTCCCAATCGTTTTGATGGCCCTTGCAACCTTTATCAGAAGATTGTACATTTAAGACAGATCAACACAAAACTTATCTGCCTCACTGTTGAAGTCCGGCTGCTCTATTGGAGATGGCAAATTCCATCTGAAACGACACTGTGGGATGTTACGTGAAGGCCTTGGCTATTTTCAAGTACCCAGCTCCAGGTGTGATGGCAGAAATAGGGCTTGGTCACCCTCATGAATGGGGTAGAGGGAAAGTTTTAGTGAGAGCTAGAGAATAGAGAAACTGCTTACTCAAAGTATCTGTGCTATTTGTATCTTTGTAACTTAAAAGTAATATTTATAATTCCAGCAGTACTGCAGCCATAAAACAACCAATTTCAGAATGTCTGTCAGTGATAATAGACCTGATTCTGAAGTCAAGTATGAGAAGGAATTAAAAGGAGAAGGTCTGGATGAGGTTTGGAGGTAATCCTGACAAGGGCCATGGCCTCAGTTGTGGTCTGTTCACTGAGCTGAGGGTTCTCAGTGATTTAGAAAGCTGCACTTGTCACGTGCCCAGGAGCAGGTAAATGTGGTTTCACAGAGTCAAAGTTGCTCCCTGAATAGTGCACAGCAAGGGAATGTTTATTTTACAGTACCCAGAAACACTTCCAAGTTTTCTATGGTTTGGCCTTCCCTTCCAACATGTTCCAGGGATCTACGCTTGAGCTCCTGCCGCAGCAGCACCTCCTCCTTATGTGGAACTGGTTGCCCCTCCTTCATAAAACAGAACACAGGATGATGAGTCAAAAAAACTCAGTGCCTACATTCCCTACATTCATCCAGGAAGTCACTGAATAGCAGTCAGGAGCTGTTATAGAGCACTACAGCACAGAAACAGCCCCTTGGCCCCTTTAGTCTATGCCAAACTATTATTCTCCCTAATCACATCAACCTGTAACTGAACCATAGCCTTCCATACCCCTCCCATCCATGTACCTATCCAAATTGATCTTAAATGCAGTAACCAAACTTGCAGCTCATTCCACACTCTCTTCACCCTCTGAGTGAAGGTTCCCCTAAATATTTCACCTTTCACCCTTAACTTATGACCTCTCATTCTAGTAGAAAAAGCCTGCTTGCATTTACCCTATCTATACCCTTCATAACTTTATATACCTCTATCAAATCTCCCCTCATTCTCATACACTCCAAGGGTTAAAAATGCTGTCTCTCTGTGAAAGCTCTGTTTCCATGTATAAATGAAATGGTTATGGGTTTGGTAATCCAGAGCATCTAACTTGTGATATATTTGTCATAGGATGAGTACCATAAAGGGTTTTAACTTTGAGGGGAAAGTTGTGCAAGGAAAGATTAAGTAGACTTGACCAAAGGACTTTCATAAATCAAATCTAATTGAAACATGCAATGTCCTTGTGAGGCTTGACAGTGTATGTTTACTCTGATTTACTGTGTCCAGATTCAGGAGGCACTGTTTCAGAATAAAGAAGTTGGCCTTTCAAGATGGAGCTGAGAGTAATCTTCTTTGCCTTGGGGAGGGGGAGATTGAGTCTTTGGAATTTCATACCCATGGAGGCTGACTGAGAATATTTAAGAGTGAGATGGATCAATTTCTGGATACGAGGGGGTTGAGGGGCAGGGAGTTAGTGCTAGGAAAGTGAGACTGAGGGAGAATATAAGCTGTGATCTTACTGAAGGGTGGAGCAGGTGCAGGAGGTCAAATTTCTTGCACAGCTCAGTGCTGCAGATGGTGCAAATCTTCAGATGAAGGGATTGTTTGAGGAAGAGAGTTCTGCCAGTGTCCTATCTGGTATTTGCCCTAAAAATGGAAAAGAGGCCAGTTTCCCTGCTGCCTGCAGATGTTTGGTCTGTACAAATGAACTCCAGCCTCTTTATTACAAGTGACTGGAATACTGAAGGAGCTCTGTGACTGTAAACTGTTGAAATACCCGACAATGAGAGTGTATAAGTTGAAGTTTGTTTTCTGCCGGGACTGAAACTTGGGCTGATGACCATTAAATTGGTTTGTCTCCTAAACTTACACACAAAGATGAGCAAAGACTAGGGCCTCTCAAGTGGCTCTGTTTGGCTTGGGTGGAGTCGTGTTTAGACACATTTGAAATTCTGTTGGCACGGTCTACAGAACAAATTACACAATGTGTTTATGGTAATAACACTCCCAAGCATTAAGTACAAACAAATAAGGTATCATTGCCATGAGGGTAGGCAATGATTATAGGTACACAGGTTGAAGGTCGTAGAGTCAACTGAAAGGGGCTATGTGTCCCACTAAATGTGCTGACCATTAAGCATTATTTCGGCAAATTCCCGTTTTATTTTTCCAGCATTCCTATTGCTGCCTCTCAGATTCTGCACTCACCCACACACTAGGAGCAACAGAATTCAATTGACCCATCACCTCCTACCATGTCTTCAGGATGTGGGAGGAAGCCCCATCAGTCACCAGGTGAGTGTGCAAACTCCATTCAGGCAGCATCGAAGTCGGGATTGAACTAGGGTCACTGGAGATGCAAGGCAGTAGATCTCTCAGTTGTGTACTCTTGAAGAGAGAGGAATTCAATCTCTAGATTTGTATTGTTTGCTGTTCTCTTGAAGGCTAACTGGTGAGTCTGCCTGCTGATGATCAGGGTCCTCCATGTAAGGGGCATAAGTGGATGTGTGTCTTGGCAGGGCAAAGTGTCTGCTGATGTCCCAGGCATGAAATTATCCAGGAAACATCCTATAACATGGCTACTCTTATGAAATTTCAGAGTCTAAATCAAATGATTATTAAAGTGCATATATGTCACCATATTACTACCCTGAGATTTGTTTTCCTTATTTACAGGAAAATAAAGAAATACAATAGTTTTTCTGTAAGTGTATACCTCAGATAAACACTTTGTGGAGATTTGTGATATATATGATTATATATATGTACAATGTCTGAAATACATCTTATGGAAATGTTTATTTGATGATCTTCAATTAAAAATAAATTACAAAAAAAAAATACTACAGTGTATGTGAAAAACGATAGATCAATAATGACCGACTATCAACCAATGTTCAAAAGAGACAAGTTGTGCAAATTTTTTTAATTTACACTCGATGGCCACTTTATTAGTTACACCTGCTTGTTAATGCAAATATCTAACCATCCAATCATAAGCAGCAACTCAATACGTAAAAGCATGCAGGCATGGTCAGAAGGTTCAGTTGTTGTTCAGACTAAGCATCAGAATGGGGAAGAAATGCGATCTAAGTGACTTTGACTGTGGCATGATTGTTGGTGCCAGGCAGGGTGGCCTGAGTATCTCAGAAACTGCTGACTTAGGATTTTTACGCAAATCAGTTTCTAGAATTTACAGAGAACAGTGCAGAAAAAAAATCCAGTGAGTGACAGTTCTGTGGGTGAAAATGGCTGGTTAATGAGAGAGGTCTAAAGAGAATGGCCAGACTGGTTGCAACTGACAGGAAAGTGACACAAACTCAAGTTGCAACAGTGATGTGCAAGAGAGCATCCCTGAATGGACAACACGTCATACCTTGAAGTAGATGGGCTACAATGCTTAAGACCATGAACATCTGTTGGTTCAGGAGCCTGATGGTTATAGTGCAATAATTGTTTCTGAACCTAGTGGTATGGCTGTTGGTGGTTCCCATATTGGAGTGGCATGTCTTTGTCCCATTCTAAAGAGTATGGGAAAATGTTTAATGACAGGGCAACTAAACTTGGGTATTCGGGCAGATGTGCCTCATGGAAAGAACCGGCAGACTGTGACGACAAGTGGGAGAAGGACGGACATGATCTCAGCACCTACATTCTTCTGACTGCACTCACTGGAGTGATGAGAGACACAAGATCCCAATGCAAAGGGCAGTGAGATATAGAAACAGATCATCAGTAATAATGGTGGTAGCTCAGGATTAATATTGGTCAATGTTTGGGGAGAAATTCATTGCTCTTTCAAATGGGCTTCCTCGCATGAGAGGTCAGACAAAGTCTTAGGTTAAATTCTCTTAAAAGGGGATTTGAAGGTGCAGTCTCCCACTGGATCATGGATCCAATCAGTGGTGTCATTGTTCATCCTTTACATCTTTCTTATGGTCACAAGACACTGCTGCGTGCTAAGAAACATTAAGTACTGCCAGTGTGCCTCATGAACGAGAAGCAGTATTCTGTCTAGCAAATGTTTGCCTTAAGTGCTTTTCTTGTGATTCCAATAACTTCTTGGACATTGGTAATATAAAGTCATGCAAGTGCAATTTATTAGTTAATTGGTGGGACCGACAGTGGAGGGGCTGTGTGGCCTCGGTGGCTGCACGACCAGGGCCTCACACCATAGCATCACCTGTTACAGCCACTCAGTAGATGAGGTACTTGAGGCAGTGTAGGAGAAAACAGAGGTGTGGCAGGTGAGTTGGAATTCGTGTAGGGTTGCGGGTTGGCCCCTCCTGTTGCTGCTGCACTCTAGTCTTTGCTCCCAGAAGGCTAACTGGATTGCCTTCGTCTGTGGCTGCAGGAGACGAGGAATTGCTGTGTGCTTGCTCTTGCAGAAACATGGCTTCAGGGCGCCATCCCATTAATCTTCAGACCTTGTCACTCAGGGACCTGTGATAATGTTATTTTTAGTAACTGTATGTGCTAACTATATGCTGTGTGTGACTGCGTACTGTGTTTTGCACCTTGTCCCTGGAGGAACGCTGTTTCATTTAGCTATATACATGGGCATGGTTGAATGACAATTAAACCTGTACTTATTGGAGCTGATGGTTAATGATTGTTAGGGGCCGATTGTTTCAGCATGATGGTAGTTCCAGCCAGCTATCTACAGCTGCTTCCTTAGTAATAAAATGGGAATTCTCACCAGTGAGAAATAATCAGAATCAGCATTTGCCCGTGAACCGGGTTGATTTAACAAGGCCAGCATGGATTTGTATCTCAATTGAGTCCACAAACTTGATATATATTGGGCTTTTTTTTTTGACAAAGTAACTGGCTCCAAAGCCACTTTATAAGCTTAGTGTCAAAATGGAGGTTTTGGAGGAGAGAAAAAAGGGTTGGAACACATGGATATAAAACTACTCAGGTAATAAATATAGAACAGGACTGAAAGTTGTTGAACTTGGATGTCTAGGCACAATTTTCAATGCTGCAGATGTCAGTGTGAGGAGGTTGGTAACACATCTCAAGGAGATGTAAATGGATTAATGGATGGGCAGGTAGGTGGCAGCTGAGATTTAAAACTGAGAAAATGGGTGTTATATTTTGGTAGGAAGAATGAAAAGCAACAATATACGTAAGCTCAAGGTACAGTTCTAAAATGAGTACGTGAGCAGAGGGAAGTCAGAATCAGGTTTAATATCGCCAGCATATGTCATGAAATTTGTTAACTTTAGCGGTAGCAGTACAATGCAATTCATGATAACTATAGAAAAAACTGCAGTACAGTAACTATATATGTATATTAATTAGTTAAGTTAAAATATGTAGTGCAAAAACAGCAATAAATACATAAAGTTGTGAGGTTGTGTTCATGGGTTCAATGTCCATTGAGAAATCGGATGGCAGAGGGGAAGAAGTTGTTCCTGAATTGCTGAGTGTGTGCCTTCAGGCTTCTGTACCTCCTTCCCGATTGTAACAATGAGAGAGGGCATGTCTTGGGTGGTGGGGGTCAATAATGGACATTGCTTTCCTAAGGCACCGGTCCTTCAAAATATCTTGGATACTACAGAGGCTAGTACCCATGATGGAGCTGCCAATCTTACAACTTTCTGCAACTTACTTCGATCCTGTGCAGTGGACCCCCCCCTCCCCCCCCATGGTAATCAGCCAGCCAGAATGCTCTCCACAGTATTGACATATGTTGTGAAATCTGTGGTTTGCATCAGCTGTACAGTGCAATACATAAACATACTATAAATTATAATAGAAATATATAAAAATTAAATAAGTGGTGCAAAAAAAAGCAAAATAGTGAGGTTGTATTCATGGGTTCATTCATTGTCTGTTTGGAAATCTGATGGCAGAGGAGAAAAAGCTGTTCTTAAAACATTAAATTAGTGTCTTCAGGCTCCTGTGTCTCCTCTCTGATGGTAGCAATGAGAAGGGGTCCTTAAAGATGGATGCAGTCTTTTTGAGGCATCGCCTTTTGAAGATTCCCTCGATGGTGGGGAGGCCGGTGCCTATGGTGGAGCATTCTGCAGCTTATTCTGATCCAGATCAGTGCCTCCCCCCCCCCTCCCCCATACCAAACAGTTAGAATGCTCTCCATGGTATGTCTGTCGAAATTTCGGAGCATCTTTGGTGATGTACTAGATCTCCTCAAATTCCTAATGAAATGTAGTTGCCGGATCAGATCATTGGAAGTGGCGAAGAATAGGAGGTGCTGGGCTTTATAGAGGCACAGGTTTAGCACATTATGATGAGCTGTAAGGAAACTAAGTTCAGCTGAAACTAGGGATTTATTTCTAGCTCTGGGTGCTGCAAAGCTAGTTCCAGGGTACAGAAGAGATTTACTAAATTGGCTCCAGGAATGATGAGCTTTTCCTCCAAGCATAGAGTGGAGAAGCTAGGGTTGTGGAGAGTGTAGGTGAATCTGAGAGAGGTTTTTAAAATTGGATGGAGGGTGTCTTCCTCTTGGTAGGCAGCCTGAGAGCTGAGGTATTTGACAAAAGAAATAAAAGTGGCTAAAGAGAAATGTTGTATTCATACATGTTTAGGGTCTGGAATGCTGTGCTAGGAGCCCTAATGGAGGCTGGTTCATTTATAGTGTTGAGAAGGGAGCTGGATAAATAGTCAAGTTGAGTTTATTGTCGTGTACAAGTACAGTGAGGTACAATGAAATGTTCGTAGCAGCATTACAGGCTCACCGATGCAGATAACACGTAGTGTATAAATCAAACAAGACAGGAGGGAGGGAGAGAGAGAGAGAGAAACACAAAAAAGCAATGCAGAAGGAAGACCTTGATGCAAGAAATGAAATGGAGACAAGTCCATGGTAGTGCAAGAGGAGCTGAAGAAGAGTTGAGGTTGTGCCGATCAGCTCAAGAACCCGATGTTGAAGGGAAGTACCTGTTCCTAAACCTGGCTGTGTGGGACTTCTGTACCTGCCAAATGGTAGCAGTGAGAAGAGAATAGGAACTGGTGGTGGGGATCCTTGATGATCGATGCTGCCTCCTGTAGATGCTGTCTGTGGTGGGGGGAGAGAGGAAAAGGGCTTGCAGGGGGAGACTAGGGGAGTGGGGCTGGTTGGATTGCTCCTATAAATATACTTAATGAGCTTAATGCTTCCATGCTGTAACCCATTCTGTGTGTGAGCTGTATTCAAGTTCGTTCTTGGCTTCTCGCATAAACTGGCCTGCCTCCATCAGGAGAAAGTCTTCGCGCCTCCCGCGGATATCATTAATCTTTGGTGTAACTATTGACCGAAGATAGAAACAGCAAAGATTCACTTTATTTATCCATGTATACATCGAAGCATACAATGAATCGTCTCGTTGTTTGAGTTAACTGCCAACACCCGAGGGTGTACAGGTGGCAGCCCACATTCTGTCACCAGGGTAAATATGCTCATAGCCAAGTAAAATTGCACCTGCAGGAGTAGGTTGGAGCCCATGTGCTTGGTATGGGATGGACTAGTGATTATGGCAAGCCCTGTCCACCACCCTCCTCTACCTGCCACTCACAGGACCCACTGCCACAGCTTCTTCAGCAGCACCTCCCAAGCATGACCTCCATCACTTGGCAAAGTAAGGATGCTGGTCTCCCTCTCCCTGGTTCTGCTCCTTGCCACACACTTGGGAACATATCCCATTCCTTTGTCACTCCCGGGTTAAATTCACCGCCAGGTTTCCAGACGTCTAAAGGGATGGTTTTGAAGAATGTTTGAGGATGGGAATGAAGATTTATGTCTACCAGTTATGTGAACGTCTGAGAGGTGAATAATTGAAACTGAAGTTTTTTTTTAAGTTGACCACTATGACTGTAGGTGGAAATTAATGAACCAAGATTTACCATTGCTGGGTACAGTGATGGACAATGACTGGCATCTGGAAACGGCATGAGACGTAGATGAGATGTGATGAGTTATAGACTCACAGACTTACAGTGCAGGAGCAGGTCC
Organism: Hypanus sabinus; assembly: GCF_030144855.1. Taxonomy (NCBI): domain Eukaryota; kingdom Metazoa; phylum Chordata; class Chondrichthyes; order Myliobatiformes; family Dasyatidae; genus Hypanus; species Hypanus sabinus. Next base: position 126,927,121 of record NC_082713.1, read on the forward strand.
TTTAGTCCATCTAGTCCATGCTATCTTGGTCTTCTGCCTAGTCCCGTCTACCTGGACCATTGTCCTCCAAGCTTCCCTTATCCAGGTACCTACCCAAACTTCACTTAAATGATACAATTGGACCCACATCCACCACTTCCACTCAGCTTGTTCTACACTCACACAAACCCTATGAGTGAAGAAGCTTCTGCTCTGGTTCTACTTAAATATTTCACTTTTCCACATAAACCTGTGACCTTTAGTGCTGGTCTCACTCAATCTCAGGGTAAAAAGCCTACAGGCATTCACCCCTTTTAATTTTGTAACTTTCTATAAAATCTTCCCTCTTTCTCCTATGCTGCAGGGAATAATGTCCTAACCTTTCTCTGCAACTCGGGTTCCTCAAGTCTCAGCAACATCCTTTATTATCTTTCCTGCAGGTAGATGCACACACTTAGTCAAATTGAGAAGGGAAGGAATTATTATGCAACTTCAACATAACATCCCAATGCCTATATTCAGGCCTAATTTGTGAAGGCCAATATGCCGAAGCTCTTTGTACAGCCCTGCTGCACAGTTGCACAGGTTTCTTGCTCATTGCACCCATGCTAGGTGGTGGGGTTTGCAGCCTGTCAATCAGTGAATTTGCCCCCTCCTGTGATAACTATGCAGGCTTTAAGGGTGGTCACTCTGTTGTAGAGTCAAAGAGTAAAAGCACAGACACAGATCCAGCAGCCTAACTTGTCCATGGTGATCCAAGTGCATAGCTATACAAGCTTTATTTGCCCACATTTGAAATGTATCTCTTTAAGCCTTTGCTATTTGCATACTTACCCAAATGCTTTTAAGTGTCTTATTTATACCCGCCTCAGCTACTTCCCCGGCAGCTCGCTCCGTAAGCTCACCACCCTTCGTGTAAAGAATCTGTTCCTTTTAATTCTTTCCCTTCTCAAACTTATGCCCTTTAGCATTTTAGTTCTCTTTCCTAGAAAGAGGTCGTGTACCTATCTATGCCTGTTAATAAAAAACACAAAATGCTGGCAGAACTCAGCGGGCGAGACAACATCTATGAGAGGAGGTAATAATGACATTTCGGGCCAAAACCCTTCATCAGGATGGTTAATACTCTGAGTGCCAGTGTATCAAATGCCCCTTTCACCATCCTGTGCACATGTGACACCACTTTCAGGGAACTGTGTCCCTGTGCTCCTGGTCCCTCTATTGCACAACACTCACTGTACAAGTCTTGGCTTGGTTTGACTTCCCAAAATCAATCCCCCTCACTTATCTGGATTGATTGCCGTTTGCTAGTTCCTTGACCTAAGTACACAGCTAATCAAGATCCTCCTGTGATGTTTCATAACTATCTTCGTTACCACAATACCAGCTACTTTAATATCATGCACAAGCTTGCAGGGTGATGAATACTGTACACAGAAATTGTGACCTCACCAACATTTTGTACAACTGTAACCTAATGTCCAACTCCCGTGTACCAAAAACTACCTTCACTACTTGGGATGCTACTTTCAGCCAACTATGTGCCTACACTCCTGGGTCCATCTATTCCATACACAAAATGCTGGATGAACATTCCATGTTTCGGGCCAAGAGTGGATGAAGTACTGATGAAGGGCCTTGGCCCGAAACGCCAATTGTTAATTTCTCTCCGTAGATGCTGCCTGACCTGAGTTCCTGTAGCACTTTGTGTGTGTGTTGCTCTGGGTTTCCAGCATCTGCAGAATCTTGTGTTTCCTCTGTTCCACAGTGCTGTCTATGTTTAGTGAAGGAAGTGGTGAAAAATGGCTTGCATGATTACTGCCCGCGTTAAGTTGTCAGTTTGAAAAAAAAATGGCTGACCTCTGAGAATAAGGTCCCAGCTGTATGCCTTTGGTGGAATTCTTGCCACGTAATTCAGAAGGTTGTGGGTTCAATCCCTGGACATTTGAGCACAAAGTCCAGACCAGAGTCTGCAGTGTTACTGCTGAAGGAGTGTTGCACTGTAAAGTGAGATGTTGCAGTGTGACCATCCCCACCCTCTCAGGTGGCTGTTAAAGAGACCACATGCTACTATTTCTAGAATAGCGAGGGCATTCCTCCTCCTAAGATCTTGTCCCTTTGACCAACAGCAGATGAGCTCACCATTACTGTTTGTGTCATCTTACTGTGCCCATTTGGCATTCCCACATCTTATCCACTTCAGTTCCTGTAAGGCATTGAGCAGTGCAGTATTAACACCAGTCCTTTTTCCATTTCATAGTATGGTTGTAATCACCTTTTCTCGGAGTCAGATCCCTGAAATGATATCATCAGCTCCTCACCTCAAGTGTTGTGGGGGCTGGAAATCTGATCAGCTGCGCCCAATATGGATGTTGAGGCCAGGCCAGACCCGACCCAGGAGTCAGGTTTCATTCCTGACCATCGACCCCATTAGGTTATGAAATTCAAAGAGATTAAGTCAGCCTTCGCTGAAGCGGACTTCTGGTATCAACTTGATACTCTTTATTTTCTGCATTTATTTCTCCCGCTGCTCAGTGTACAGCGTGCTCCCTGGGTTCCCAGTTACAACAGGGTCCTGCTCGCATGAAATGTTCATAAAACAAACAGTTCACAAGTCAGACCGAGTTCCCAGTCGGCAAAAGATGCCTGCAGCCTTGTAGTAGCCAGCAAGCTCATGCCACTGATCTCCCACGCGGTTATTCTGATGGAAAGGCTGTATGTAATGTAGGTGCTTGTAAGCAGAGGAGACACCAGTTAATACAGATGATCCCATGTCCTTGGATTTCCTGGATTCAAATGCAACAACTTGATACATACGAGGACCAACAGTTATTGGAGCTAGGAATAGGAGAAGCTCATCTGGCCCATCAAGCTGTCTTCACCGCTCAATAAGATCATGGCTGATCTGGCCATGGACTCAGCTCCACCTAAGTACATTTTCCCAATGGCCCTCAACTCCCCTGCTATGCAAAAATCTTTCTAAGTATGGTTTAAATATATTTAATGAAGTGGCCTCTACTGCTACTCCAGGGAGACAATTCCAAGATTCATTACTCTGGGGAAAGCTGATTCTCCTCATCTTTGTCTTAAATCTATCCTGCACGAATCTTAAGACCATGTCCCCTAGTTCTAGTCTCACTCACCAATACATAACTTTCCTGCCTCTCTCTTGCCGATCCCTTCCATAATTTTATGTTTCTATAAGATCCCCTTTCATTCTTCCATTCTGCAGGTGTATGCACTCAGAAGCATTTAATAGGGCTTTGAGGGTTGTAAATTATTTCAGGGATTTGACTTCTCACCCTGGAGCCCTATTAATCTTAATGTGTTAACCTGACCTTTAGATCATTGAAGACCTATGCCCAAAGTCCTTTTAAAGGCTCATTTAATTAGATTGCACAGGCTTGCATCTCGCACACTCAGCTAACCCTCGGTGGCGGTGATGGTGACGGCAGCAGTCAGTTGTAGGGGGCCACGCTTCCAGCTTTTCACTCTATTAAGAGGGAGGCTTCTTTCTGCTCTCAGTTGGGCTGCTATTGATGGTAAGATTGTCATCCTGATCCAGGTATAATCCCTTTGTAACCATACTATTTTAGCATCTTCAAACAGATCAAATGAAGCACCCCTTTAATTTTCGGTATTCAAGGAAAAACAAACCATTCAATGTATATGTCGTACAATTAACAGGAGGAACTCAGCGGGTTGAACAGTGTCTATGGGAGAGAAGGAATTGTCGATGTTACTGAAACGTCAATGGTCTTGATGCAGGGTCTCTACCTGAAATGTCAGCAATTCCTTACCTCCACAGAAACTGCTGGATCCACTTGAGTTCTTCCAGCAGATTGTTGGTGGCTTCAGATACCAAGATCTGCAGTCTATTGTGTTTCCATCTACATCCGGTGACCTCTTGATTTATGGAGCTTTGGAGAGAGAAAGCAGGCCCTTCATCTCAACAAGTCCCATTTTTTTATTCTCTCCTTATCCTTATCAATTCCCCTCAATTCTTCCACTCATCCATGGGTGGTTTTCAGTAGTGTACATAATTTTCATTTGTGATCTGATTTATCTCACCCAAAACCATAGCTCCAGGCTGATGCCTGGGGGTTCTGGTCCCTGGATGGAGCCCAAGGGAGGATGAAATTTGTGGAGCAACCGCAGATTTAATGAGCCACTTCTGTGAAGGTCAACAGTGGAGATCACTGCAGAAAATGCCGAAAACACTCGGCAGAGTAGGACACATCTGTGGAAGAAGGAATTGATTTAGTATTTCAGGTGGTGACACTTCCCAGCATTTTCAGTTTTGTTTCTGATTGCCAGTAATGGACATGGTGCAGGGGTCTGTGTTGTCAGTTTAAGACCAGGAAACACGTTATTGAATCGTTGAGGTCATTCTGATCAACTGGGAGCTGCTTCTGCACAACGTAGCTGCCTTTCCTAGATCACAAAGTCGACCACTTCAAAAGTCCTCAAAGTGGTAAGAAGCACCTTGCACCATCCTGAGATACCGAAAAGTACGTAGAAAGCCCCATTTTTAAATCACACAGTAAGATTCTCTTTGACTTTGCCACCTTGTACGGTCCTTTGGTACCTTATGGGGTTACTTTACTCTGCACCTCAACCACTTTTACGTCCTGAAGGATGCATCCTTCCTTATTCCGGGCAGTTGTACAGTGAAGTCACAGAGCGACATATGATGGAAATATGCCCTTCGGTCCATTAAATCTATGATGACAAATAATCATTTATGCTAATCCTACACTGCCATTTATTCTCCCAACATTCTGAGCAACTGCCCCGCTCTGCACCCCCCACCCCAGATCCAACCACTCACCCACACACTGGGGGCAAATTGGCTAATTAACAAAGCACATTTGGCAAGTGGAAGCCCTGCAGAAGCCCGTGGGGTCACAGGGAAAAAGTGCAAATGCCGTACAGACAGGGGCCTAGGTCTCTGTGGCTGTGAGGCAGCATCTCCACCCCTGCCCCACTCTACTGACAGGTGTACCAGGAGAGCTGAAGGGTCCTGTGATGAAGCTGAGAGAGGTTTTATTGTCCCCTCACATTGGTCAGATGAAATTAAATCTCATCTGAACAAATGTTGGAAATATAACCAGGTTGCTTTTCGCTGATTCCATCAAATTTGCTGTACGCCTCACCACTTATGAAAATAAAGCTGTTATTTTGCCAATAACTCGTGCAGACAGCTGCTGAGTCGTCACCTTCTGGGCAGATGCTAACAGATCTGCCTCTGCTTTGTTTTCCTCATTCAAAAGACTATCAAGGCCAAAGCAGCTGACAGCACGGAAGCTACCAGTGTGGTCTTTCAAATATTATTAATGTACGCATTCAGTTTTGCTGCCCTTTGCTTTAAAGAGTGATCCTGCTGGTTGAGTGATCGGGATATTATTGCAAAGGTGCAGAGGTTTACATGCGGCAGTGCAGATGTGAAGCAATAGATCAGGGCAAGTCCCCAGTTACCTATCTGAATATGCCTCAGCCAGTGGAGCTGTCCAGGTGTAATCCCGACTTCCAGTGCTGCCAGTATGGAGTTTGTATTTTTTTCTTGTGACTCCGTGGATTTACCCACCCTTCCCCCCCCCCCCCCCCCACCCCCCAACTGCCCAGTTGTTCTGGATAACATTCCCAGAGATGTGCAGGTCAGAGTCAAATTGGCTGCTCTAAATCATCTCCAGAGTGTAGATGAGGGGTAGAATTGGGTGGGGGTGGGAAGAATGTATTGGGTTAGAGTAAGTAATCGGCAGTTCGTGGAGTCGTGGCTGAGGATGGAGACCTCAGGGTGGATTTGGGAACTGAGGCCTCTTGGCTGAAGTCCTGAGACTCTGGGGAAGTCATAACCCCACGTCTGTGAGTCCCAAGTCGGCTAGAGGCTGATGAATATGGCCTGTCCTGGGATTAGGGGACTGTGCAGTTGCGTGGGTGGGAGGGAGGAACGAGGCTTGTTTTTGCGGTTTGTTTTAGTGCCTGAATGTGTGGCAACACTTGCAGACTGACCTCACCTCCCCCCCGCCAGCACGCCTTCACGTGTGTTGGATGTTAACGTAAACGACGCATTTCACTGTAAGTTCTGATATACACACAATAAAGAAACTTAAACCTTGAATCTTGAAATCTTTAAAAATGGAAGCTTAATATTGTGCACAGACTCGGTGGATGAAAGGGTTTGTTTCTGTTCTATAATGACTTACCCATTTGCTTGGGCTCAAATCTCTATATTCCTCTCTTCACTTCTCAATAGACAATATTTAGACAATAGACAATAGGTGCAGAAGTAGACCATTCGGCCCCTCGAGTCTGCACCACCATTCTGAGATCATGGCTGATCATTCACTATCAATACCCAGTCCCTGCCTTGTCCCCATATCCCTTGATTCCCCTATCCATCAGATATCTATCCAGCTCCTTCTTGAAAGCATCCAGAGAATTGGCCTCCACCGTCTTCCGAGGCAGTGCATTCCACACCTCCACAACTCTCTGGGAGAAGAAGCTCTTCCTCAACTCTGTTTTAAATAACTGACCTCTTATTCTCAATCCATGCCCTCTGGTACTGGACTCTCCCAACATCTGGAACATATTTCCTGCCTCAATCCTATCAAATCCTTTAATTATCTTAAACGTTTCAATCAGATCCCCTCTCAATCTCCTCAATTCCAGCGTGTACAAGCCCAATCTCTCTGAGTAAGACAGCCCTGCCATCCCAGGAATCAACCTAGTGAATCTACGCTGCACTTCCTCAATTGCCAGAATGTCCTTCCTTAAACCTGGAGACCAAAACTGTACACAATATTCCAGGTGTGGTCTCACCAGGGCCCTGTACAAATGCAAAAGAACATCCTTGCTCTTGTATTCAATTCCCCTCGTAACAAAGGCCAACATTCCATTTGCCCTCTTCACTGCCTGTTGCACTTGCTCATTCACCTTCATTGACTGGTGAACTAGGACTCCTAGGTCTCTTTGCATTTCTCCCTTACCTAACTCGACACCGTTCAGACAATACTCTGCCCTCTTGTTCCAGCTTCCAAAGTGGATAACTTCACATTTATTCACATTGAATGACATCTGCCAAGTATCTGCCCACTCACTCAGCCTATCCAAGTCTCCCTGTATTCTCCTAACGTCCTCTTCGCATGTCACACTGCCACCCAGTTTAGTATCGTCAGCAAACTTGCTGATATAGTTTTCAATGCCCTCATCTAAATCATTGACATAAATCGTAAAGAGCTGTGGTCCCAATACAGAGCCCTGTGGTACCCCACTAGTCACCTCCAGCCAGTCTGAGAAACACCCATTCACTGCTACCCTTTGCTTTCTATCTGCCAACCAGTTTTCTATCCATGTTGAAACCCTGCCCCCAATGCCATGAGCTCTGATTTTACTCACCAATCTCCTATGTGGCACCTTATCGAATGCCTTCTGAAAATCTAGGTACACAACATCTACTGGCTTACCCTCGTCTAACATCCTTGTTACACCCTCAAAAAACTCCAACAGATTAGTCAAGCATGATTTGCCTTTGGTAAATCCATGCTGGCTCGGCCTAATCCTATTTCTGCCATCTAGATGTGCCACTATTTCGTCCTTAATAATGGACTCAAGCATCTTCCCCACGACTGACGTTAGGCTAACAGGACGATAGTTCTCCATTTTCTCCTTCCCTCCCTTCTTGAAAAGTGGGACAACATTAGCCACTCTCCAATCTTCAGGAACTGATCCTAAATCTAACGAACATTGGAAAATGATTACCAATGCACCCGCAATTTCCTGAGCCACCTCTTTTAGAACCCTCGGATGCAGACCATCTGGACCCGGGGATTTATTAGCCTTCAGTCCTACCGGTCTACTCATCACAGTTTCTTTCCTAATGTCAATCTGTCTCAATTCCTCTGATATCTTATGACCCTGGCCCATCCATACATCTGGGAGATTGCTTGTGTCCTCCCTGGTGAAGACAGATCTAAAGTATGCATTAAATTCTGTTGCCATTTCCCTGTTTCCCATAACAATTTCTCCCAATTCATTCTTCAAGGGGCCAACATTGTTCTTAACTATCTTCTTTCTCTTCACATAGCTAAAAAAGCTTTTGCTATCCCCTTTTATATTCCTGGCTAGACTGAGATCATACCTGATTTTTTCTCTCCGTATTGCTTTTTTAGTTAAGATCTGCTGTTCCTTAAAACTTTCCCAATCATCTGTATTCCCACTCATCTTAGCCCTGTCATACTTTTTCTTTAATGCTATACAATCTCTGCCTTCCTTTGTCAACCACTGTGGCCCCTTCCCCCTCTTTGAATCCTTCCTTCTCATTGGAATGAACTGCATTTGCATCTTTTGTATTATGCCCAAGAATATCTGCCACTGCTGATCCACTGTCTTTCCTGCCAGGGCATCCGCCCATTTAACTTTGGCCAGCTCATCAGTCATGGCTCCGTAGTCTCCTTTATTTAATTGCAACACTGACACCTCTGATCTGCCCCTATCCCTCTCAAATTGTAGATAAAAACTTATCATGTTATGATCACTACTTCCTAATGGCTCCTTTACTTCAAGATCACTTATCAATTCCTGTTCATTACACATCACCAAGTCCAAAATAGCCTCGTTCCTGGTTGGCTCAAGCACAAGCTGTTCCAAAAATACATCCCTTAGACACTCCACAAACTCCCTATCCTGGGGTCCAGCACCTACCTGATTCTCCCAGTCCACCTGCATGTTGAAATCTCCCATAACGACTGCATTACCTTGAGCACATGCCAATGTTAACTCCCTAATCAACTTGTACCCAATATCCACGCTACTGTTTGGTGGCCTGTACACAACACCCATTAGGGTCTTTTTACCCTTACTGTTCCTCAGCTCAATCCACACAGACTCTACTTCCCCTGTTCCCAAGTCACCTCTTGCTAAGGACTGAATCTCATTCCTCACCAACAGGGCCACCCCACCCCCTCTTCCCATATTTCTGTCTCTACGATAGCATGTATACCCTGGTACACTCAATTCCCAGGCCTGATCCCCTTGCAGCCATGTCTCCGTTATCCCAACAATATCGTAGTTCCCCATTTTCATCTGAGCTTCAAGCTCATCTGTCTTATTTCTGACACTACGCGCATTCAAGTATAGAATTCTTAGCCCATTCCTCTTCTCTTTGCTTAAAACACTGTCTACTGTACCTAACCCAGATCCTTGAACTTCCATCGGGCAAATTGCACCCTGAATTTTGATGACCTTCTCAAGATCACCCAAACCTTGTACACATTTAACCCCATGCACCTTCTGACCAACCCTCTGGATCTGGATCCCTGCCCCCTGCACATCTAGTTTAAACCCCCCCGAGCAGCACTGGCAAATACTCCTGCAAGAATGTTAGTACCCCTCCGGTTCAGATGTAGACCATCCCTTCGAAACAGATCCCAATGTCCCTGGAACAAAGACCAATTATCCAAAAACCTGAACCCTTCCTTCCTGCACCATGCTCTCAGCCTCGTATTAATGTGCATAATCATTCTATTCTTCGCCTCACTCGCACGTGGCACAGGTAGCAATCCCGAGATTGTCACCCTGGAGGTCTCCTTTTAAGACTTTCTTTAAGTCCTTGCTTCTGCTAAGCTTTCAGTATTCTTCCCTAACATTGCTTCACGTACGCAGAGTCCAAACTAATAATTCTCCTGTGAATTATTTGATATTGTTAATTGGTTCATTGTTGTCACATGTACCAGGAAACAGTATTGTATGCCACGTGAAAAGATCATGTCATACACAAGTGCGTTGGTAGTAAAAATCGAAAAGTGAATGCAGAATATAGTGTTGTAGTTGCAGAGCAAGTGCAGTGCAGGTGGACAAATACACTGCAAAGGCCACAAAGTTGGGAGATCAAGGGCTTATCTTTCACTGTATGAGGAGTCTGATATTAGTGGGATAGAAACCATCATGAGTCTGATAGTACATGCTCTTAAGCTTTTGTATCTTCTGCCCAGTGGGATGGGGGAGAAGAGCATGCTTGATAAATTTAGCCAAATAAAGTCTGTGATTTAAAAAGTTTTGTGTTTAATGCGCAATTGTCATAAAAACCATCTGGTCAGTTCATGTCCTATGTGGGTGAAAGCATTTGTCTTTGCTCAGTCTGACGTACATGTACAAACAAAAAAAAACATGGATGCTGAAAATCTGAAGTGAAGAAGGGAATTTCTGGGAATACCCAGCAGGGCATGCAGCATCTGTGAAGAGGAGGACAGATTTAGGATCAAAGGTATAAAACGTTAATACTGTTATTCTTTCCTTGGGTACTGCCTCAGTTTCCACAGATGCTGCTGAGTGCTTCCAGATTTTATTTTCTGGCCTTATATCAGAATCTGGCTCGTCATGAAAATTGTTTTTGTGGCAGCAGTACATGCAAGACATAAAAACATTGCTGTGTTACAGTAGAAATAAATAGTGTAAGCGGATAACTGTGGTACTGTTCATGAACCAATCAGAATTCTAATGGTGAAGATGAAGAAGTTGTTCCTGAAGTACTAAGTGAGGGTCTTCAGGCTCCTGTAGCTCCTCTCTGTTGGTAGTAATGAGAAGAGGGGAGTGTCCTGGATGCGAAGGGATCTTCACCATGAGGGGTAAAGATGAGGTAGATGGTTGCAGTTATTTTTGCAGGATAGGAGAGTCTTATGAGGGCATAGGTTTAATATGAGAGGGGAAAGATCTGAGAAGAAACACTTGCTCACATACAGTTGAGGGTATGTGGAACAAACTGCCAGAAGAAATGATTGAGACGGGTATAAATGCAATGTTTAAAAGACATCTGGACAGGTATACAGATAGGAATGGTTTAGACGGATATGATTGAATCATAGACATATGGAACTAGTGTGAATGGGAATCATGATCAGTTTGGAACAGTTGGACCTGTTTCTATGCTGTATAACAATGACTCTGCATGTGACTTCTGGCAGCTTTCACTGCAGACTTGGTGTAATGTTGTTTTGGCCTTTTCTCCCCTTTCACCACATCCTTTCTTCACCTCTACCCCTTCTAAAGATGGAATTAATGGCGGCAGTGTTGAATAGGTGCCCTGTGATATCTAGAAGCTTCATCAGACATGGACCTTGTTCATGGGTCAGATGGATGTTCAGTCATGATGAGGACAGACCCAGGCCAGAGTTTGCTGCATGCTACTGAAGAGCTTGATCCTTCTCGACAACCATGGGGTACTGGACCTACAGTAATGCCTGTGACAATCATAGCACCCGATAGTGGTCCCTCACTGTATAATGCCGCTGACCTACCAGGGGAGTAGTAACTTGATTCAAGCAGAATTGTTCACTTGACATTGCTGACATGATACCCTGTGGTATTCTTTCTACTTCATCCTTGTACCCATGGACCTCCCCCACACTGAGCACAACTACAAAAACAGCACTGCCACGAGAAAGAAGAGTCCATCAACAAAGAGCAGTTAACATCCAGGCATACTGTCTCCTCACTGCTGCCGTCACGGTGGAGTCACGGGAGCCTTAGGTCCCACGCCATCAGGTTCAGGGTCAGTTATTGCCCTTCAACCATCGGACTCCTGAACCAACGTGGACAACTTCACTCACCTTGCCTTGAAACGGATTCCACAACCTATGGACTCACTTTCAAGGGCTCTGCAAGTCATGTTCTCACTGTTATTTATTTATTTGGCTCTTCTGTATTTGCAGTTTCTTCTTTTGTACATTGATTGTTTGCCAGTCTTTGTGTGTAGATTTTCTTTGACTCTATTGTATTTCTTTGTTCTACCGTGAATGCTTGCAAGCAAATAAATCTCAAATTAGTATTTGGTGACATAAGTACTTTGATTATAAATATAAATTGAGCTCTGAACAGTGTGGGTATTGTTTGTTGAGTTGCATACATTATTTAATCATCTTTATTGCAGTCAGTGAGATAGGAAGAGAATAGCATGAACATATGTAAATATCAATTTTAGTCCAGGGTGTGGATACCTTCATACCTCTTATTATTTCTGTCCAGCCTTTGGACACACTATGGGTGGTGTGCTTAGAAATTTATCGTAGTGGGAGTCTCCCCCCAGTGGCCTGGGCGGCCTAAAGTTGGGACCTGGGCCTCATGGACCTGTGCCAAAAATGTTGCCGGGACAACAGGCGCATTGGACTGAAGGTGTGCTGAAGAGTGGCATGGCTGATGGGGCAGTTGGACCATTGTGGCAGTGGGCCAGAGGAGTACAAAATACCCCCCCCCCCCCCCAGATGGGGATACTGTCATTGATCGGTGACCCACGCAATTTAAGACAGACTAGCTAATAAACAGTTCGATTTTTTTTTAAAAAAGTGATGAAATCTATTCTAATTTAGGCAAATATTTTGTTGGTCAGTGAGTTATGTAAGTAATTACTCCATCAACCAGACTTTGTTCACATGGATGTGATGGGCAGTGTGTTTTCTGATGAGGTATACACTCCTGGTAAGGATGAACACAGCACAGGTACTGGTCCGTGACAGCATGTTGAACAGATCACTGTGGCCACAGCTTGTGTTAATGCAGCCCTTCTGTGTAGACCAAGGTACACTGTCTTGTTGTTACTAAATATCAGTGGAGTTGATTCTCTTTTCAGCTTTGTGTTGCCTGCATCGTTTGGTATATAGTACATTAACTATGGAAACCCCATGGTGTGGTTTATAATGGTTGTGCTCATTTACCCCGAATGAATAAATGAAGAATGCAAAACTTGCAGGATTTCTTTTACTTAGACCATCAGAATCGTTTCCACAGGGTAGAAATGTTAAATGCTATATATCATGCATTGAAGGTGAGGTGGAGGTGGGGGAGAGGTTTAAACCAGATGAGTAGGAATGTTTTGTTTTACAGAGTGGTTGGAGCCTGGAACAACTGCCGGGGTGGTGGAAGAAGCAGATATGTCAGAGGCATTTAAGACTTTTAGATAGATACATGAACAAGCAGGGGAGAGTTGAATCATGCGCAGGCGGAGTAGATTGAGTTTAATTTTGCGGCATTCAGCACAGACATGGTTGAGCTGAAGATCTGTTCCTGACCTGTACTGTTCTGAGGTCTGTGTTACAGCTAGCTGCTGATTTCAAAAGATGAAGAGACAGTAAAGATCAACTGTAATTGTCACATGTACAAGGAAACATGCAGTGAACTGCGTAGTTTTGCGTAAAACCAAATCAGCGACGATTGTGGTGCACACGAAAGTGAAACCACGCTTTCGTCAGCAAAGTAGCGTGCACGCAACTCGCTAACTGTAACCCACACATCTTTGGAACGTGGGAGGAAACCGGAGCACCCAGAGGCAATCCACGTGGTCACAGAGAGAGCATACAAACTCCTTACCGTCAGCAGTGGAAATCAAACCCCAATCTGTTTGCTGCAATGCAGTACTCTTGCAAATACTCTACCATACTGCCCTGTTCTGTATAAGGATGGAGATGTGGATGTTGTGTTAAAACCTGACTGGGCAGAAAGAACTCTGCAGGTTCTTTAGAATTATGTCATGTAACTTGTGTGCATCCACTGTTCATTTTAATGCACAAGACTAAACCAAGCACTGTATGTGGAAGATGGCCTCTATTCAGAGAGAAAACAGGTTGGCTTGACGGTTCTGCCCATATGCGACTCATCAGATTATTTGAATTTTCTACAATTTGGCAGTGTTTTCACAGAGAAACTGGAAATACTGCAACTTGTCATTCACTCAACTGAATTATGGCATGCCCCGTTTCTCCCTGTCGTTAGTTGGTCCACTTTAGGACAGAAAGAAGGGCGTTCCTGATTTAACAGCAGCTGTTGACCTTGGGGTGTGTTGGGTGGCTTTGGGAAATTTGTACCACACATTCTATCTGGGTCTTGGTAAAGTGGCTCCATAACTAGCTTTTAAAGCCCTGAGGCCTGCTTGAGGGAGCTGAGTAGTTCCACGGGTCGGAGTTGTTGGGCAAGACTCTGTTGGGGAGGACCTGGTACAGAAAATGCTGGCTTGACCTTGGAGGGAGCTGTAGCAATTAAATGAATAAGCATTTATGTGATGGTGTGAGAAAGGTTTCGGATTGAAGATGAGCTCGGTGTATCTTGATGCTTACAAAATAATCTATGCAAGTGAAAAAGACTTTGGCCACTGAAGAAGGTACTGAAGCCATTAATTTTCTAATGTGCACCTGTCAAACTGACGAGCTCAGCTGGTGGAAATTGTTGTAAAGTCATTGAGAAGTCTTCAAATAATTTTTTTAAAATCTGCTGAAAATGCTCATCAGGTCAGATAGTGTCCATGGAGAGAGAAACTGTGTTTCAGCAGGAGCTGTCCGACCTGAAAGTGATTCCTGCATTGTGTCTGTTTTCTTCTTCATATTTCCAGCATGTGTATTTGTTTTTGTTTTAATTTTCACTTCAAAAACTATTTTTCCTTTAAGTATGAGGATATTGAGTTCCTCCTACTGAATGGACGTTTGCCAAGCAATCGGATTCCATTTGAGAACTTATTCTGAGCAGCAACCTTTTTAATCATAGTCCTTGGTTGAAAAATCATGCTTCTGTGTCAGTTTAACAAAAATGTAACACCAGTATGACATACCAGAGAAAGGAAAGCATGTTTCTATAGGGTCTTTTGCAATTTCCTGATGTCCCACAAAATTTTCCAACCAAGTACTTTTTGAAGGATAGCTACAGTGTAGGAGTGCACAATGTTTCAAAACTCTGTTACAACCCTCTGGTTTAGTTGTGCAAAGTTTAATGTGGTTTTGTAAATTTATCTAGAAGTAAGCCCAAACGGGAGTAAAGAAACACTCCACGAAAGCTGAGCCAGAAGTGAGCAAGATATAGCCTCAGTGTATTACGGCGAGGTCAAAGAATCTCTGAAATTCCTTTTATTTTTGGTATTAAAAATATAGCTTTCTTTTCCCAGTCAGTTTCTTTTTGCCAACTTTACCTCCTCCCCCGGGTAATTTCTCTTGGCGGAATTAAAAGCTGCCAATCCTTTGATAACTTGCCCGATGGGCTGAGCCATGAACGTTGGTGGGCATCACAGACTGTTCTTCCAACTCAGCTGCTTGCCACAAAGACATGCTGCAGCACACTAATGTTTCCCTAAGTCTTTTAGTACAATTCAGTAGAAGATAAACAGATTCTAGCAACAAAGACAGCTCAAAGACCCCAACAGACAATAAGTGCAAACATGAGGAAATCTGCAGATGCTGGAAATTCAAACAACAACACACACAAAATGCTGGTGGAACAAAGCAGGCCAGGCAGCATCTATAGGGAGAAGCGCTGTCGATATTTCGGGCCGAGACCCTTCATCAGTAATGTTTTCTGCTCTAGTCCATTTTTATTTCTTTGGGTCGTGTCACAGAGGATTTAGAAGAAGACTTGCCTTCTATCTGTAGACAAGTTCAACAAAATTCAAGTTTATTTATCACGTATACATTGAAACGTGCAGTGAAAATTGTCATTTGCATTAACAACCATCAAACACAAGACAGTCTGCAGCAACACTCAACAGGCCAGGCAGCATCTATGGGAAAGAGTAAATTGTTGGCATTTCATGCTGAGATCATTCATCTCGGCTTGAAGGGTCTCGGTACAAACTGTTGACTGTACTCTTTTCCACAGATGCTGCCTGGCCTGCTGAGTTCCTCCAGCATTTTTTGTTTGTTTGTTTGTGTGTGTGTTCCAAGGGTCTGTTGGGGCAGCCTGTACCTGTCACCAATGGCACTAACCTATCATGCCCACAATTCATGGTAGAACAGCACAGGACACAACAAGCAATAAAACTACAGCAGCAAAATAAGGTCCATTCCTCTCTCCCACCCACACACACAATCAGTCCCCTAAAGCCAGGACAGGCTGCTTTCTGCAGCCTCCAGAGGACTTGGACTCGTGCTCCCAAACTTTGGGCTTTGACCTCCCCGGTGGTCTGGTGGATACTTGCTCCGGCCAGCAACAGTCATCCATTGTTGTTGCTTCAAAAGCAGTTAGTCCGGTGCTTCCATAATGGCAGCTAAAGGAAATTCCCTGCTTCCTATCGCAGTCCTCCATCCCTGAGAAAAATTCCAGACACATTGGGATTCACGTGAAAGCATGGAACATGCGTCAATTCTATTGAAAGACTTCCTGTTTATTTTAGGAACAACTGCTGCTTATAACACTTAACCACCAGGGCTGGCATCTTCAAAGCTCAAAGTGAATTTATCATTAAAGTATGTATATGTCACCATTTTCTAGCAGGCATTCTCGGTCGAATAAAGAAATACGGTGGAAAAATTACACACAAAGATTGACAAGCAGTGTACAAAAGAGGACAAACTGCAAATGCACAATAAACACAAATAATAATAAATAAATGTGTAAATAAATAAAAATAGTGAGAACGTGAGTTGTGGATTCCTTGAAAGCGAGTCCATAGTTCGTGTTCAGTGATCAATTCAGTGTTCCGGTGAGTGAGTTCATTCACGTTGGTTCAGGACCCCGATGGTAGAGGGGTAATAACTGATTACCTGTTGCCTTTTCTTGCCTGTACCTGCTGCACTGCCGACACTTCCTCTTCCCGAGGCAATATGAAAATACTGGACTGTGCATTGACAGGTATTGAGATAACCCACAGGGGCATTCTCTCTCCACACTGAATGGGGAAAAGTAATTCAATATCGATGCGAAAACGGTGTCAGAAAAATGTCACACAGAGCCAATAATTCAAAGCTCCGTTTGAGGGCAAGAGAGCCTGTTGCTCCTGCCTCCTGTGACCTTTCGTGCCTCCATTCTCAGCCTGGATGGAGATGAGGAATTATCTTCAGGAAAATAGTTTGAATATACCAACCAGGGAGCTTCTTGTTCATTTAACATGATGTATGTCTCTCTGAAATTAGTTTCACATTTACAAACATAGAACATTACAGTATTGTACAGGCCCATCAGCTCGTGACGTTAGGCCGACCTTTTAAACTACCCTAAGATCAATCTAACCCTTTTCTTACTCTATTAGTAAGAAAATGCAGTGGTATTTATTCTATATATAGCAACATATGCGATTCCATTAACAGTGTTGGATGCGTGACTCAGTCTCCCTAACCCACAGAGCTGAGCCAGATCTTCTGAAACTATCAGGTTGTTTGCTTTGCAGAAGTTCGATGCTACATTTTCAATACTAACCAGAACAAAATAGCAGCATGTCTGACCACAAATCTCTACCATTGTAATTCCTTGCCGTGAGCATTCTGACATGGATGAACCACAAAAGTGCTGTGGCTGTAACAGCAGGTCAGAGGCTGGATCTACTGTGCTGAGATTATCACATTCTGACACCCTCCTCTTCTGCTCACCTCTCTTTAGTGTCCCTCCTCCTTCCCATTGTCCCATGGTCTGTTCTCCCCTTCTGTCAGACTCCTCCTTTAACCTTTTACCGGTGAACTTCCCATATTCAAGACACTTACAAAGACAGGTGTGTAAAAAGGGCCCGAAGGATAATTAGGGAGCCAAGTCACCCCAACCACAACGGTACCGCACAATAAAAGCCAGGGCCAGCAGGCCATCAGACTTGCTGGCACAACTGTTTTCTATGTTATATTGACTATCCTGTTGTACATGCTATTTATTATAAATTGCACATTTTTACTCCTCATGCATATGAAGGATGTAAGCAATAAAGTCAATTGGCTCTAACGAGGTCTAAAAATATTGGAAATAATCGGCAGGTCAGACAGCACCAGTGAAGAAAGGAACAGCATTTATCTTTTCAGTCATTTGGCCTTTTGTCAGAATGTGTGAAAAGCCAACCTATTCTAACAAAATCTTTCAAGGTTTCCATTTTAATGTTACCTGCTAATTTTTTCCTTTAACTCTTTGCCTCCTGTACTATATCTATGAAATGGTGGATGAACTCAGCAGGTCAGGCTGCATCTATCAGTCAGTGTTTCGGGCTGTGATCTTTTATCAGGACTGGTAAGGACGTGAGAAGAAGCCAGAATAATAAGATGGGGGAATGGAAGGGGAACAAACTGGCAGGTGATTGGTGAACCCAGGTGAGTGGAGGGGGAGGGACAGGGAGGAGTGGGATGAAGAGAAAAGCTAGGAGGTGATAGATGGAAAAAGTAAAGGAATGAAGAAGGAGTCTGATAGGAGAGAAGAGTGGACCATGATTGAAAGGGAAGAAGGAGGGGCACCAGAGGCTGGTGAAAGGCAGGTGAGGAGAAGAGAAGTAATGGGGGGGGGGGGGGAGCTGGAATGGAAAAATATGAATAAAATCCAAAGGTGATGAACTCTGTCTCTCCTCTGAGCTAGAAATTGTAGTTTCAAACCCACCTGCAGGACCACCTGCCGCTTAATGTGAAAAAGGCTAAGGAGCTGGTGGTGGACCTGAGGAAGGCCAAGGCCCCAGTGACCGCTGTTTCCATACAAAGGGCCAGTGTGGACATAGTGGTGGATTACAAGTACCTGGGATACAAATCAACAATAAATTGGACTGGTCAAAGAACACTGAGGCTGTCTACAAGAAGGGTCAGAGCCGTCTCTACTTCCCGAGGAGACTGAGGTCCTTTAACATCTGCCGGGCGATGCTGCGGATGTTCTACAAGTCTGTGGTGGCCAGTGCTATCATGTTTGCTGTTGTGTGCTGGGGCAGCAGGCTGAGGGAACAGACACCAACAGATTCAACAAACTCATTCGCAAGGCCAGTGATGTTGTGGGAGTGGAACTGGACTCTCTAACAGTGGTGACTGAAAAGAGGATGCTGTCCAAGTTGCATGCCATCTTGGACAATGACTCCCATCCACTCCATAATGTACTGGTTAGGCACAGGAGTACATTCAGCCAGAGACTCATTCCACCAAGATGCAACACTGAGTGTCATAGGAAGTCATTCCTACCTGTGGCCATCAAACTTCACAACTCCTCCCTCGGAGTGTCAGACACTCTGAGTCAATAGGCTGGTCCTGGACTTATTTCTGCTTGGTATAATTTACTTATTTAATTATTTCCGGTTTTATTTTGCTATATTTCTACTCTATTCTTGGTTGGTGCGACTGTAACGAAACCCAATTTCCCTCGGGATCAATAAAGTATGTCTGTCTGACCGGAGCAGACAATCTGGACTTATCCTTCAGCTGGTGGTGCCATTTTTCAGATGAAGCAGACAAGACCCCATTTTGTCCATTCCAGTGGATGTAACAGAATCAGAATTGGGTTCATTATCATCAATATGTGTCCTGAAATTTGTAACACACCCTATTACACTGCAATGAAGCTCAAAGAGTTTACAAATCCTGGCTAATGTTTGTCAATGATTTCTTCCAAATCTTTTAATACCATTAATTTTCCACTAATTCTCTGAACAAGTCATCATAAGCTCTCTTGTTACTGTCTATTTCCTCTCCCTTGTCATTGAGGGGGTATTATCGGATGTCCTACCAACTCCCTTCAAAGGAATGTGCCCTTCATCACTAAAGCAGATTTTTACTTCATCAGATGTTTACTTCATCCTAGTCTTTCAAAAGATGGGCCTAAGTATGTTACTTATGTTGAAATAAGGATCGCAATTCAGAGTACAGCCCATGCCTGGTCAACAGCGGATTCTGTTTAAACAGATGCTCCAAAGTTCATTTTGTCCTTAAGTCAGAAAGTACACAAAATGCACTTGCTTTGGTAACCATGCCTCCATAGGAAAACACATCAGAAGCTCATATGAATAATAAGAAAGCACAATTACTCAATGTGGAAAAGAAATTACTTTATCCATCATATGGAGTGAATGTATATGTGCCAGATTTTTGAATTGATGTTCTTATGGGAGCTTGTTCATATGCATTGGTGTCTGTGAGTGAGACACTTGTAATAACCCAGGGACAGACTACATCACAAGGTGCAGAGAAGTCTTGAGGGTGCTATCTAAAGGTAATTTATTTCTTCCTCTGGGAGAAACAACTGCTCAGAACAAAGCCACCCAGCATCGTGTGAGGGTCCCAACGTGCTCCGGTCTCAATGTGGTGGGTATAGGTTTCTCGTACATGACAGCCTACAGGACACTCTCGTGCTGAGTTTACAGTTTAATTTTATAGCCATTTATTTAGCCTCAGGAGATCATGCAATCAGTTCACACTCAGAGTTGTGGTGTACCTGTCAGATTAGATTGATAGATTGTCCAGATTATATAATAAGCAATCAATCATGTTATATGGACTCTGTCTATACTCCCTTAATAAAACAGCCAGCATAATCAAAGACCCCCTCTCACACCAGACATTCTCTCTTCTTTCCCCTCTCCCCCATTGGGCAGAAGATACAAAAGCCTGAAAGCACGTGTCATCATGTATCCCACAGGCTGTTGAATGGTTCCCTTGTACAATAAAATGGACTCTGGACTTCACAATCTGCGTTATGATTTTGCACCTTATTGTCTACCTGCACTGTATTTCCGCTGTAGCTGTTACACATCTGTTATTGTTTTATCTCGTGCTACCTCAGTGTACTGATGTGATGAATTGATCAGCGTCAGCATGCTTTTCACTAAACGTTGGGACATGTGACAAGAATAAAGAAATTTACCAATTCCAGTAGTGAGGGTTGAGCAGAAAGCAGTCACATCTTTGTGGTGGTGACAGTATTTGGTTCTTCCGCTTGTCCAGCTAGCTTTCTGGAGCTTTCATAGTTGACAGGTTGTTACAGTATCCAGGATGGTGCTGTTGTTGTACAGCCACATTTTGCAGATTGCTAACAAAGCTACTGGATATTCTACTTGATATATTTCTGCAGCACGATCACTGCAATCTGCAGCCTGGAACTTCTCTTTAAGAATTGAACTTTTGAACTGTCTAAACAAATTTGCAATTTTACCATCTCCTGAAGGACCCAATGAACTTGACCCTAAGGAATGCTGGTAAGGCACCTCGAAGAGGATGAAGGTAGGCTATCGTTGGAAGAGAGAACAGCAGGGAGGACATCAAGGCAGATTTGAGCATCGAGGCACGAGAGCAGATAACTAGCAACTGCTCAGCCCCACTGCTCTGTGCCTGCCAAGACCCCCACCTGAGCCCACCCTGTCTGCCTGCACTTGACGTGTCTCCCTCTCTTCTTGCTATGACCATCGGCCGTGAGATTCAGGAGTCTTGGGTCCCGTGTCAGCAGGTTCAGGAATAGTTGTTGCCCTACAACCATGAGTTCCTGGACTGGCATGGATGATGGATGGCTTCACCTGCTTCAGTGCTGAACTATCTCCGAAACCTGTGGACTCATTTTCAGAGACTGCCCAAGTTAGGTATGATTTTTCATGGATTGTATTGTATATCTTGACTTTCCTGACTGCCTGTAGGAAAATGAATCTCAAGGTTGCCTCGAGTATACATACTATACGTTGATCTCAAATTAACTTTCAGCTTTGCTTTGGGCCTTGTATGCGTGCCCAGGTCACTTTGGCCATGTTTGGTTTGGATCTTCATCACTATCTGATCTTTACTAAGACATCTCCACATCTCCATTCTGAGATTTTCAGTCGATCTCCAACCTCATTAGCTTTTGGAGGAGAGCTTCCAGCTTGCCTTATGAAGTTATGCACTTACAGGTTTAGCTTTGGTCTTCAGGCTAATCTTCTACACTTCAAGGAATACAGCTGTAGTGACTGTAACCTAATCTCATAATCCACCCTCTTCAGGTCACACAGGCTCTGTTCTTGGTTGTTCCCATTATCCAAATGTGCTTTTGGCTGTGAGATTTGACAGAAGGACCGTCATTTTCTTCAGATGTCTGATTCTACATTCTATCCAACCTTCTGCACACCATCTATCTCGCTCTTCCTTTCTCTTTCACTCTCACTCTCACTCATGCTCTCTCTTATCTTTCACTCTCACTCTTTCACTTTATCACTCTCTCGCTCTCTCACACTCTCTTTTTATTTCTCTCCATGACTTTCTCTCACTCACTTTCACTCTCATGGATCTTTGTCTGTCTTTCACATCCATTCATTCCTTCCCCTCCCTGCTCCACATTCCCCCTCTTCTCCCCTTGTCCCCCTCCCTCTCCCCCTCTTACCCCTTCATCCTCTTACTTCCCCCTCTCCCCTTCCTCCTCCACCTCCCTCCCCCTTCCCCCCTCTCCCCTTCCCCCCTTTCTGTCTTCCCCGCTCCCCACACCCCTCTCCCTTTCACCTCTCCTCTCCCTTCTTCCTTCCCCTTCCTCTGTCCCCACCTCCTCCCTCTCCCCACCTACTCTCTCCCCCCATCTCCCCTCTCTCTCTCCCCCCACCACCTATCTCTCTCCTCTTCCCTCTCCCTCCTCTCCTCTCTCTTCCCTCCCTCTTTTCCTCTCTCCCCTTCCCCTCCATCCCTCCCCTGCCAACCCCCACGCCATCCTGTCCGTGAGTTATGGTTGAAGAAATGATTCAAGGTTATAGACGTAAAAGAAACAGGACATGTATTTTCTCCCGTAAGATGGCACCCATGCCCTTGGCCGTATCAATGAGCTGTGCAGTCAGTTAGACGAGTTGGAATTGTGGTAGCTACACTAATACTGTACACACTGCTGTTCACACACAAGGTCACAGAAAGAGTAGAGACTCAATCCTCGTCTGAGCTCTGGATACGCGATAAATATTGATATGAACATGACAGAGCTGCCCTGTTCCTCTATGGAAGATGATCATTGTCACTCTATCGTACTGGCGAGGGTCACATCTATTACTGTGTAACTGTGGGATACTCTACTGGGAGGGTCGGGTCTGCCAATGTATAACACCAGGGTACAGTACCGGAGAGCAAATCTGACTCCGCATAAAAACAGTACCGGTGGGGGGAGTCTGTCTCTGTATAACACCGGGGGTACAGTACCGGTGGGGTGAGTCTGTCTCTGTATAACACCGGGGGTACAGTACCGGTGGGGGGAGTCTGTCTCTGTATAACACCGGGGGTACAGTACCGGTGGGGTGAGACTGTCTGTATAACACTGGGGTACAGTACCGGTGGGGTGAGTCTGTCTGTATAACACCGGGGTACAGTACTGATGGGGTGAGTCTGTCTCTGTATAACACTGGGGTACAATACCGATGGGGTGAGTCTGTCTCTGTATAACACCGGGGTACAGTACCGATGGGGTGAGTCTGTCTCTGTATAACACCAGGGTACAGTACCGGTGGGGTGAGTCTGTCTGTATAACACTGGGGGTACAGTACTGGTGGGGTGAGTCTGTCTCTGTATAACACTGGGGTACAGTACCGGTGGGGTGAGTCTGTCTGTATAACACCGGGGTACAGTACTGATGGGGTGAGTCTGTCTCTGTATAACACTGGGGTACAATACCGATGGGGTGAGTCTGTCTCTGTATAACACCGGGGTACAGTACCGATGGGGTGAGTCTGTCTCTGTATAACACCAGGGTACAGTACCGGTGGGGTGAGTCTGTCTGTATAACACCGGGGTACAGTACCGGTGGGGTGAGTCTGTCTGTATAACACCGGGGTACAGTACCGATGGGGTGAGTCTGTCTCTGTATAACACCGGGGTACAGTACCGGGGAGCAAATCTGACTCCGCATAACACTGGGTACAGTACTGGTGGGGTGAGTCTGTCTCTGTATAACACTGGGGTACAGTACTGGTGAGGTGAGTCTGTCCCTGTATAACACTGGGGTACAGTACCGATGTGGTGAGTCTGTCTCTGTATAACACCGGGGGTACAGTACCGGTGGGGTGAGTCTGTCTCTGTATAACACCGGGGGTACAGTACCGGTGGGGGGAGTCTGTCTCTGTATAACACCGGGGTGCAGTACTGTTGGGGACAGGTCTGTTACTGTATACTACCGGGATGCAGTACTGGTGGGAGGGTTCTGTCACTGTATTATACTGAGGTTCAGTTCTGATCCGGGCAGTTCTGTCACTGTATAACAAGGAGGTATAGTACACGGGATTGGTCTGTCTTTTTCTGGTTAGGTACCAGTGGGGATGGGTCGAGATAGATAGATAAATAGATAGATAGATACTTTATTCATCCCCAAGGGGAAATTCAACATTTTTCCAGTGTCCCATACACTTATTGTAGCAAAACTAATTACATACAGTATTTAACTCAGTGTGCGTTATTGCTGGGGATGGGTTTGTCACTAAATAACACCGAGGTGCAGTACTGACGGAAACAGGTCTGTTTGTGGTATGGGGGTGCATCTCACTGAAGTAATATGGGGCTGGAACTCTTGATTGAATGATGTCCTCAACAGTTCAGGTGGGTGTGTTGTTGGCCACTGTGCACTCTTTCGAGAGCAGTGGTCTCATCTTTCATTGCCACATGTTTAGGATAGATCTGCCCTTGTACGAGGATTGCTCCATTGAGCAGTGCAAATCTGTTAGATTTATGTGGGACCCAGATCTGTCACTGGAACAGCTCTGCCCCCACCCCACCCCGATTGCCTTTTCCCTCCCAGTTGATGCCCTTTGAGTGGCAAGACCAATGTGAAACTTGGCTGCATCCAAGTATGACTTTTTTAAACTGCCACTATCCAATACTACTTTGTGCAGGTTTGTCCTACCTAACACAGCGACGCAGTACTCCGATTCCGCTCTGAGACCGTAAGCACTGCAGACCTGTTGCACAAAGCATATCACGTCTCCTTCTGTGCGTCCTTTTGCAAAGTGCAAGGAAACGTGTCCCTGAGCTGCAGTTTCAGGTGGGCGCAGGGTTAAAGTGATGCTTCATGTTATTCCTGTCCTTGGTGTATTCAGGTGAAAGGGGAGATGTGGTTTCCGATTGTAATGATGGGAAGTGCAGAGTCCTAGTCTAAATCTGATGTTGCAACTGTGAAGTACTCAAATCAGTTGCGTCTTGATACTTGTCTCTTGAATCAGTCGACCCTTGATCGAGTGTACACAATGGTATGAAGTATATGTACTGTAGATAGAGTGGATAGCCAGAGGCTTATTCCCAGGGCGAAAATGCCTGATACCAGGGGACATAATTTTAAAGCAATTTGAGGAAAGTTTGGGGGTGGAGGGGGTGTCAAAGTAATATTTTTACACAGAGACTGGTGAGTGTTTGGAACACGATGCCAGTATGGTGGGAGAGGCAGGTACATTAGGGCATTGAAGAAACTGTTATCATGAGTGATAGAACAAATGGATGGTTATGCAGGAGGTAAGCTGGAAGGTCGGCACAACATTGTGCTGTGTTCAATATCTTCCAGGTCATTACAGTTAGAGAGTCATACAGTGCAGAAACATGCCCTTCAGCTCAACTAGTCCATGGATATTGAAACCTGCTGAATATTGAATGGCTCAGATAGAGTGATCATGAAGAAGTGCCTGCAGTTGGGGCACTCTAGGACTAGAGGGCAAAGCCTCAGCATACTCGGACATCCCTTTTGAACAGAGATGAGAAAGAGTTTCGTTAGCCAGAAGTTGGTGACTGTGTGGAATTCATTGCCACAGATGGCTGTGGAGGCCAAACATTGAGTATATTTAAAGTGGAAGTCGATAGGTCCTTTGATTACCGGAAAAGGTTATGGGGAGAAGGCAGGAAAGTTGGGTTGAGAGGGATAATGAATCAGCTATGATGGAATAGCGGAGCAGACTTGAGCAAATGGCCTAACGTTGCTCTATCTCTTGTGGCAACCAAGATTCTCAATCAATCTAGTCACATTTACCAGCGTTTGACCCACATCCTTCTAAACGTTTCATATCCATGCATCTCTTAAATGAAAATTTACCTGCCTGAACCACTTCATCTGGCAGCTCATTCCAAATACAAACCTCCCTCTGGGTGAAGAAGTTGCCGTTCAAGCTCTGGTTAAATCTCTCCTCTCTTACTTTAAACTTATGCTCTCGAGTTCCTGATTCCCTGACCCTGGGAAAAAGACTGTGTGCATTTACCCAGTCCGTGCCCTTCATAATTTAATGCACCCCTCATTGTCCTGTGCTCTAATGGAAGTTTGAATTGTTAAATACCAATAGCTTTTTCATTAAACGACTTTGATTCGTGATGAAAGAGCCTTTCACAGAGGAGTTGCCATCCTCTCTACTTCAGTAAGTTCTTTAACCTGAGGAGGGATTTGTTGGCAAAGTTGCCAGCTACCCTCTTCATCCATAGCGCAGCATTCTGTAGGGTGTGATAATGACAGGATTGCTGCCCTTTCCCTGGCTCTAAGCCCCTGTTGGGCTGTGAATGAATCAACACAGACTCCGGCCACGCTGAGCCTGAATCTACCTCAGTGCTTCACCCGTTGTCTTGCATCTCCAGCTGTAGGGCTGGGTCCTTATGGCACATTCTCTAGTTGGAAGCTGTCTCCCCCTCCCCCCCGAGTGTGTGGTTCCTCAGCCTTGCGCGAGTTGGACTTGTCCTACTCCAGGAAATCCCTGGTTTACGGTGCTGTCAGAACACCTTCATTTCATGGAGTGCGGAGGTTTAAGGAAGGCAATCCAGACCTTCTCACGGGTAGGTGTGGACCTTGACCATGTCACCCACATCACACAAAATTCATAAACTTTTATTTTGAAAAAAGGGATCCAGTGTCACTTTACCCTTGGCAAGTTAATGCACATTTTCCTGAAAGAGCCTTTCTGCACATTTATCTCATCTATTTTTCCTTTCTCCCACACATCTTGCTAACAGCATTTCCAACAGGGAGAGGGGAAAAAAATATCAAAGCAACGGTTGTCTGATCCAATAAGGAGATATTTCCACTCAGAATACCTGCCTCCTCTTTTGCTGGCTTTGAAAATTAATATGAGGTGCATTGTGGCTGTCTGCTGAGCCCTCGAGTTGATTGGACAAAATAGCTGGAGGGCCTCTTTGTCCATCTGGGTTTCAAAGGGTCTTTCAGGAAATGCTTTCAAAGTGCTTTCAGGATGAAATGTGCTCTGTCTGCACTGGGAACAGCCCACAGCTGACTGTTTTATTGAAGTGGGAAGAGGTCAGGAAGAAGCCTTCACGTGTTAGTTCATGTTATTGTCGACGGAATCGGCATTCTGTGCTGAAGATAATTTTCCTTCTGGGCCAGCCACTTACATTCATACCCTGACTGCAGTACG
This sequence comes from Hypanus sabinus, assembly GCF_030144855.1. Classification (NCBI taxonomy): domain Eukaryota; kingdom Metazoa; phylum Chordata; class Chondrichthyes; order Myliobatiformes; family Dasyatidae; genus Hypanus; species Hypanus sabinus. Next base: position 126,954,107 of record NC_082713.1, read on the forward strand.
TGAACTTCAGTCGGAAAGTCCAACTTCTCTGTTTATGACTTTCACTAGCAATAGGCATGAAGCGAATGGGCCTAATTACTCCTGCGCCCACCCACCATCCCCCATTGCCCCTTCCCCCAGCTCACTGTCTCCGTGGCTGGGCAGCTCCCAGTGTCCTGGAACTGTTGCTACTGAGTGCCTTCTGCAGAGTGGATTGGGCCGTGATCAGCAGGGAGGGACTCATGCTGATTACCTTGAGGCTTTCAGCCCTGGCCCCCTATTAACTTATCGAGTCCTCAGTCTCGGAAAAATTTTCCATTGATATCAAATGTCTGTGATGATCGAAGGCAATTAGACATGCATTTAAAAACAACGAAAGATAAAAGCTACCTGAAAACTACTAAAATAAATAATTTTACTTTAAAATATGCCTTTTTTATGTATATTACTTACTGCTGAAGTTCATGAAGAATCATGAGTGTTAACTTAGAAAGGAAAAAGAGACAGAGTGCAGAGATGCACTTGATCTTTGCGATCCTTTCCAGTCGGTGAGACATGCTGGATGTGAAGCTAAGGAACTTGAAACAATAGCTCTACGTATCTTGCTGTAGTTGAGGCCAGACTTGTTGAGTATTTCAAGTGCTTTCCATTTTTATTTTTGATTTACTGCATCTTCCCGATCCCAACAAAGATCATTTGTCTTCCCAACTTCCTGTTGGACTTCATGCTCACTTTAAGCAATATTTCTTTCTCCATTTAAAAGAAGATCCCTGACTCTTAAACGGACTTTTTTATATATACTGAAGATGAACTCTTGATCTCCCATTCTACCTTGTTGTGACCATCTGAATTTCACTTTCTCTGTAGCTGTAACACAACATTCCGCATTCTGTTATTGCTTTTTTCTTTGTGCTATCGAAATATACTTGCATTTGGAATGATGTGTATGAATGGCATGCAAAACAAAGATTATCACTGTACCTTAATACATGTGATAGTAATGAACCAATTACCAATATCTGCCGTAATAAATAACTTCACATTTTTTTCCCCACATTGTGCTCCATCGGCCATGTTGTTTTCCACTCACTTGGCTTACCAGTATCTTCTTGATGTCTTTGCATCCTCGACACTACTTGTGAAAGAAAAATGGAGGGCTATGTGCAAAAGAAGGGTTAGATTGATCTTGAAGTAGGCTAATGGGCCAGCACAGCATCATGGGCCAAATGGCCTGTACTGTACTGTGCTGTACAGTTCTATATTCTGTTTATATCCCCAGTTATTTTGTGTCGTCAACAGTAGGTTCCTTCCGCTAAATCATCAAATGAGATTCTAAACTGTTTGGACCCAAGTACTGATCCCACTGGTATCTACTTCCTACTGTATCCGGCTTCTCAACTGGGCATGATCAGAGGCTGCTGCTGGACTCAGTAGCTCAGTGAAAAGTCAGATTAGTTTCCACCCGACTGCCTTTCTCTTCGGCAGTCCCTCAGAATCCATGGTATTGACACTCCGGCTAGTTTGTGCACTCTCAAGTGGCTGGAGAGGTGACTGCAGGACTTCTCCACAGTAGAAGACTGAAGGGACTGCTGAGTGGGCAATTTGTGACCTAATCCTTCTGCCTTTAATGCTGACTGTAAGTCCCCCTGCTTCTCAATACCACTGGAAGCATTGCTTCTCCACTAGGCCAAAATTAGTTCATTTCTTCAAGGAGGCTATGAGCACATCTTTGAACTGATTTGTTTGCTCACCATGTTATCTCTTCCCATGACAGCTCGGGATAGAGGACCAGATGCAGGATCCTGTTGCTGGGCTTGTGAATGACATAACTTGCCTGGAGTAACTGACCAAATGCTGGAAATCCAGAGTAACACACACAAAGTGCTGCAGGAACTTGTCAGGTCAGGCTGCATCTGTGGAGGAGAATAAGCAGTCAACATTTCAAGCTGAACCCCTTAATCAGGATCAAGCTTTGAATGTTGTGGGTTCAAGGTCCCTGTTTCCATTAGGTAAGGTACTTAGATCTAAGGTCTTTGCAGCTTAGGACAATGGGGGTGATCTTATTGAAAAATGTAATATCCTTAAGGGTCATGTCAGGGTAGTTGTTGAGATATTTCCAATTGTGGGAGAGTCTCTGTTGAGGGGCCATGGTTGGAAGATTAAAGGGTGGTCATTTAAAAACTAAGGAACACAAACTATAGGGACATCTTGTAATTCTTGTCATAGAGTCAGTGTAATTCACCACTCCAGAAAGTTGTTGAGGCTGGATCACCGGAGGTATCTAGAAAGAGCCACAGGTGGCTGTGGAGACCAAGTCATGGGTATGTTTAAAGCAGCACATGATGGCTAATTGATTAGTAAAAGTGTCAGAGGTTATAGAGAGAAGGCAGGAGCATTGGGTTAGGAGGGAAAATAAATCAACCATGATGAAATGGTAGACTGGAGTCAATGGGCCTAATGGCCTTGTTCAGCTCTTATATCTTGTGGTCTTATGGAACATGGATATGTTTTCAGAAAAAACGGGGAGTTGTAGTCTCAGGGGCACATAAGGGAGAAGGCAGGAGCATTGGGTTAGGAGGGAAAATAAATCAACCATGATGAAATGGTAGACTGGAGTCAATGGGCCTAATGGCCTTGTTCAGCTCTTATATCTTGTGGTCTTATGGAACATGGATATGTTTTCAGAAAAAACGGAGTTGTAGTCTCAGGGGCACATAAGGGAGAAGGCAGGAGCATTGGGTTAGGAGGGAAAATAAATCAACCATGATGAAATGGTAGACTGGAGTCAATGGGCCTAATGGCCTTGTTCAGCTCTTATATCTTGTGGTCTTATGGAACATGGATATGTTTTCAGAAAAAACAGGGAGTTGTAGTCTCAGGGGCACATAAGGGGAGTCAAGGCCACCATAGATCAGATATTGAATGAAGGGGGTAGGCACGAGGGGTCAAGTGGCCAACACCTGCTCCAATTCTGTTATCATCTTCCCTGATACAAATTTAATGAACAATGCTCTCCACCCTCCATGAGCATAATACTGATGTCAGTTTACACATTATTAGCTTTATTAAGATCAAGGCAGTTCATCGTGGTGAAAATTGAACTGAGTTGGTAGGGCAGTACTGTAACCACTTGATACCCATATCCAAATTAAATACATAATAGTCACTGTATAAAGCATTTCTGCCATGCTGCTCCCCTCTTATAATTGCATGTCATATTATAACATTAGCATAATTAAGTGAAATTGGGAGAAAAAATGGATTAAATGGTATGCTGAAACTCCTTTATGATTAGTTTCCAGACCAGCTGCAAGACAAACCAGGCAGATGTTTTTGTCTTGAGCCTGCAGTTCCAGTAGATTTTCAAAGGGAGAAGACCTGCTGTAATTAGAATTTAATGTCATCCCTAGTCATTAGGAAACCTGTTTCCTGGAAATTGTTTCACGCCAGTTTCAAAGAGAGCCCTTCACATATTGAGACTGGAAGTCAAGAGTGTGTCTGCCTGCTGTTCATGTCCCAGTACCCAGTCCATTGGTCTATAGATAGCTTTGTTTCCATAGTGTCAGCTACGTTAGGGAAAACATTGAATTGCTATAACCCTCAACAACCAGTGAAATATTCAATGTAATCATTGTTGTAATGTTAAACAAACATGACAAATGGTTTATTCCCAGAAAGATCCTCATTATAACAAAGTGGGAATGTCTGGATATTCTGCCTTGTTGGTCAGAACATTGGAAGAATTCCTCTGATAGGGTGTGGAATCCTCTGCACCTTCCCGAGATGCTGGGTGTCCATTCAGCATTCGATCGTCACTATCTTTGCTAGTACAATGCTCCCATCAGTACAGCACTGAGGATTAAAGGTTTATTATTGTGACAGGTACCAAGACACAGCGAAAAGCTTTGTCTGCACCCAGACAGGTCATGTCATATGTAAGTACATCGAGACAGTGAAAACAGAAGCATATAATATCATTTTGCCGATACAGGGTATGTACATTGGGGATAGACAGATGTTCGAGGGCCACAAATGAGGTAGATTGGAAGGCAAAGTATCCATCTTATATAATGTGAGGGAACCGATAACAGCAGGGTAGAAGCTGTCGTCAAGTCTGATGAAATCTGCTCTCGTGCTTTTGTATTTTCTGTCAGACGGGAGAGGGGATCTGAGGGGTCTTCAGCTGAGTCTCTGGACAACGATGTGAAGCCAAATGAAAGAGGTGCTGGCTTACCAATACCAAGCAACTAACGTCTGGCTAGTGCTCCACTAGCGTGCATCACCTTTAAATGGGGGCCCCCAGTTCCAGCACAGGGATCAGCCAGAATGAGAAGGTGGATGGTGGGAGGGGAAGACATACGAGCCTTATTTTGTACTCCACCCATCTCCCACCACCTCATTCTGGCTTCTGCCCCCTTGCTGTCCAGTCCTGATGAAGGACCTCAGGTTGGAACATCAACCGTTTATTCCCGTCCATTAGACACTGCCTGGCCTCCTGAGTTCCTCCAGCACTTTGTAGGAACATGAAGGAGGAGAGTTGCCAGCTGAGGAGACAGGGAAGAATGACGGGTGGTCAGGCAATTGGAGCAGTTTGTACGTCGGCAGAGGGAACCCTGACTGCCTGTGCGTGGGTGGAAAGGGAAGGTGGGACAGGACAGCGAGCGCATCCTCTCAGGTTTGCTTGTAGTTGGACGATTTGATTCTGTCAAGAGGATAGAGCTTACTCAGGATTGGTACTGGATGATTATTGTCATGTGTATGGAAGAGTCTCTGTCTGTCTAGCATCCCAGCAGATCCTTCCATACATTAGTATCTCAGCGTAGGAAAAGGGGAACTGAATGCAGAACATAGTGTTGGAACTGCAGAGGGAGTCCAGTCTAGGTTAGTAAATAAACTGCAATGGCCACGATGAGGTAGATTGGGAAATCAAGAGTTCATTTTTTTTAAGCATGTGAGAAGTCTATTTGAGGGTTTTGTTAATTGCAGGATAGAAGTCTCCTTGGGTCAGTGCTGTGTTCTGGAGGTGGGAATGCCTGGGGTTCGCAGCCTACCAGAGGTGAGTGCTGGAGCCCAACTGGCACAGAGGTATCAGACCCTGGCTGCAACATTTCTCAGCACACAGGGCAGGAGTTTGTTAAGCCAGCAGTTACCGCGAGGCTCCCTTTCAACACCTGTTACTGCGCCTGGCTCTCAGAGGAGTCAACAAAAGAAAGATGAAAGCTGCAAGAATAAAAGTGGGCCTCACTTTCTCAGACTCTTCATCGTGTGTCTCGATATGTATTGCTTATTTATGTTTTTGTTTTTGGACTTGCACAGTTTGTTGTCTTTTGCACGTTGGTCGTTTGCCCACCCTGTTGGGTGTGGCCTTTCGTTGATTCTATTGTGTCTCTTGCGTTTACTATGAATGTCCACGAGGAAATGAATCTCAGGATTGTACACGGTGATCTGTATGCACTTTGATAATAAACTTGAACTTTGAATCAGCTGCTGCTTGTGTTTGTTACTGAATTCGATACTCAAATTCAGGGTGAAACTGAGTGTATGGTCAGGTTTTGCTGTACCAACAATGCAGGAGACTGGAAATGCAACAAATAGTCTTTTTATGTTTTCCTTATTTTCACTTGGCACTGTCACATTTTGGCGATAAATCCATTGCAGGCTGTTATATATCTCACAGCAAAATGAATGGAAACTTTTCTTCTGCCTCGTAGTGAGTGACTGTGGACGAAGGTCTTGCCTGGGCCCTAATGGTGTGAAGACCTCACATTTCCACAGAACTCTTAATTCTTCAGTGTGCTGCAGCAGCTTCATGTTGTCAAAGGATCTGCCACCTAAAATAAACATGAAAACTTCAACAAAAGGTGATCATGTTTCTATCTTGGATGAGTTCTGCAGGAAGAAATTATTTCCCTTTGATTGTTCCATTGCAGCCGTATATGCTGGTTAGTGTCTTTGAATTGATAAAAGAAAAAGATTTCCATTTCTAAAGAGCCTTTGAAAAGATCAGGGTGTTCCAATATACTTTATAGCCATTGAATCTGCTGGAGATATTCTGCCGGTCAGGAATGCCTTTGAAGAGAGAATTAATTCTAAGTCCTCACTTTTTCCAGCTATATTTGACATTTCCAGCATCTGACAGCTCTCTTTTGCTTTCTGGGCTACATTTGGAAACAACATTGCTGCTGTAATGTAGGGCATGCAGCAGCCATATTGCACACAGAAAGATCCCAGGAACAGCAATGCACATGCAGTGGTGGTGGGGGGGGGGGGGGGGCGTGAAAGCTCGGAGTGCCTGCTGGGGCTTCACCTTATTGTGGATAGCCTACTGCTGTCAGTGCCGCACAGTGGAGAGCATTCACCTGACTAGTGCTGTGCAGGTATCAGAGTGACCGTGGGAAGTCGCTTGGCACAGGGAAACCTGCTTCCGTGCTCATGTAGGCAGAATGTTTTTTGTGATTGGCCTGGTCACGTTTCCGGAGAATGAGCACCCTGGGACGTTGATTTGACCGTGGTAATGTCACAGGGCACCAGAGTGAAAGCATTAGGTTCCTCCGTGTTGGAGATGCCTATCGGGTGTCACTTGTCAGCGCTTGTAAGGGCAGTTGTGTCGTCTGTGATCAGCCTCATGTCTGGATTATGAGGAAGGGTTTGCACATCTTCTCAGGAACTTCTACCATGTAGTTCTGGGGTGGAGATATTTGGCCTTCGTAACTGCAACAGCTTTCCTTTGGTACTGCACAATGAAGAACTTCCACCTGGAATCCCGGTACTCAGCTGGGGTTCTGTTTGCAGCGACGTTGAAAGCAAACTGATAGCAGAGCTGGTTTCTGCTCCTTACGGTCCTGTAGCATACCCTGCTGGAAAGCATAGCCACTCAGTGGGGATAAGAGGGGCAAATGTGGAATGGAAAAGCCTATTGAAGCCCACTGTTCAAGCCTGGATATTGCAAAGTTAAATGAATAACGATGCATGAAGATAAGGGGACAGTTACTTAAACCTGAGTTGTGACATCTCAAGAAGGAATTCTCTGCCCCAGAGTGTTGTGGAGATGAGATTTTTGTAGGATCAGGAACTGAGGCAGGGAAAAGGAGATGAGGTTTAGGGCAGGTGGGGTATGGTCAAATTAAATGGCATGGCAGGATTGAGGGGCCTACCCTGTGGTGATCCTCGGCGACAGAACAAAGCTTTGAAAAGCAGGGCTGGCGAGAGAGGGAAATGGAACTGGCTCTTTGTGTGAGTGGGGATCAGGTGCAGTGGCCTTGCTCTCAGGAAAGCCTAGACTCCAGTGAAAGTAGACAACTGGTGATTGTGCTGGCAAAGGAGGCCTAGAGATAGGTGACTTTGAGACCCTCTGCCTCTGTTGGTCGGGGTTGATCGTGCATATTGCATCCGAGCTATCTACATGAAATGCAAGCTGGTATGATATGGAGAGCAAGCTGGTCCCCTTGCACCAGGCTCCCCCCTCCTCACGCAGCGGAGACTGATACAGTTTAGCACCAGTGGCATTGTGGGAGTTGCCAGTCAGTGTTGAACTCAATATTGGACTGCCTTAGGTACTCCTGCTCCAATTTTCCCTTAGTGGTTTACTCCCGAAGCCTTCCGCATGAGTGGGTATAGCCATTTGGCAGTGGAAATTTGAGATGAAAGTTTTTCTTCACCTAGATGAGCTGCCTGATGAGCCCTATCTCCCCGAAGCAACCGGTTTTAAGGCACCAGTAACCCAGCTTTGCCCTTCTCCTGTCTCTAGAAACAGCTCAGCCGGGCTTAGTAACTAGGCCATGTGAAGGCCATGAGCTGGTCTTGGTTGTCAGAGTCTATTTGAGACGCACACGATTGAAAGCATTTAATAGGTAGTGGGAGCTTGCCCCCACTACTACCCCTGCCTGTAACAACCTTAAGGAACCAAATAGGTGACTTTTAGCCCCACAAACTCCTGAATCCAACCATTAGAAAGCACCTCTGTGTGTTAATCAGAAACAGAAGATTCAGGGTCAAGTTTATTATCGTGGACATTTATCGTGAAATTTTTGTTTGGCAGCAGTAGTACAAAACAAGACATAAAATATTGCTATGAGTTACAATAAGAGATATATATATATATATGTAAAAATAAAAAATTGAGGTGGCGGTTTCACCTGTCACCTTTCTTCTCCCCCCCCCCCCCCCCCACCAACCTTCTACCTCTGACTCCTTATTTCCTTCCCCAGTCCTGATGAAGGGTCTCGGCCCGAAAGTCTTTTACATAGATGCAGCCTGGCCTGCTGAGTTCCTCCAGCATTTTGTGTGCGTTGGTTTAAATATACCCAATGACTTGGCCTCCACAGCCATCTGTAGCAATAAATCCCACAGATTCACTGCCTTCTGGCTAAAGAAACTCCTCCTCGACTTCTAAGGCTGTGCCCTCTGGTCCTAGGCTCCTTCACTATAGAAAACATCCTGTCTGCTTCTACCCAACAAGCCCGTGGAATCAGGTTTACTGCAGTGGCTCACCACAGACAATTAGGAATGATTGTCTGCCTGTGTGCGCTGTCTCTGTAACTGTAACACTATATTCTGCATTCTGTTATTGCTTTCCCTTACCCTGCCTCACTGCACTGCTGTAATGATCTGTATGGGCAGTTTGCAGGACCAGTTTCTCATTGTGCCTTTGTATATGTGACAATAATAACAAACCAGCCTAACCAATAATATTAATAAAAGATGCATCCATCTGGGGAAAATCCAAGTGGGCAAGACTTTGAGGCCTGCTGAGCAGTTTATATAGGCTTTTATAGATAAGGAGCAGAAATAGGCCAATAGACTGATTTATTATCTCTCAACCCCATTCTCCTGCCTTAACCTCGTAACCTTTGACACCCTTGCTAATCAAGAACCTATCAGCTTCTGCTTTGAATATACCCAGTGACTTGGCCTCCACAGCGTCTGTGGCAACGAATTCCGCAGACTCGCCACCTTCTGGATTAAAGAAGTTCTTCCTCATCTCTGCTTTAAAGGGACATCCTTGTATTCTGAGGCCATGCCTTCCAGATTTCCCCACTATAGGGAACATTCTTTTCCCATCCCTTCTATCTTGGCCTGTCAATATTTGATAGGTTTCAATCAGATCGCCCCTCACACTTCTAACCTCTTACCCCTTCCAGTCTGTGGTGGGCTGTATCCTTGCATGAGTTGCAGAGTACTCTATCTACCCCATGTCACTACTTAAGCATGTCTCTTTTTTCTAATATACCTATCATTTCAAAAATTTCAAGGCAAAGTCCCCCTCTCACTTGCTGTAAAGAAGTTGCATTCTAACTGCTCCCTGAGTAAACAAAATTCCCTTTATTCCTCCACTGTGTATATTAGTAACTATCTTTCAAGTGTGGTTTTGGGATTTTCCCAGAAGCAGAACCATTTCCTGTCCGTCTAACTGGTGGTAATATTAAAGACTAATATAAGGCTTTTGTCTTTTTGAAAGAATAAGGAGCCAGCCTGCTCAAGCTCTCTGCAGCTGCGGTGCCTCATTTCTGTAAATATTTCTTAGGTTGTCCCTTGTGCTTCAGTACTGTTATGGTATGGAGGCCACAGAAGTGCAGGAGATTGTAAATTTCATTCAGTGGTGCTGGACGTGTGCCATTTCATCCTTTGGGAGTGTGCTTGTTTTTTCAGAGAGCTCTCCAATTAGTCCCCACCCCTTCTCTTTACCCACAACCCTTAAGATTTTAAAAATACTTCTTGAATTCCCTTTCCGAAGTTATTATTGAATTTGTTCTGCCAGCCCTTCAGGCAGTGTAGTGATACCAGCACAGTCTAATTTCCCTCATGGTTCTCCCACCAATTATTGTAAGTTCTGTTTTCTGGATATTAGTTATGTGAACACGAAGTACCTCCAAAACTACCAGCACAGTAGTTTTAAAAAAATCTGACAAAGAGCAAAGGGAAAAAGATGTAAGAGGATTGCAGAGCCTCTCCTTAACATACAGAAAGCTGTCTGTGAATCAGCAGGATGTAAGAGGTGTAAGGGTTTTGGACAGACCTGTGCATGTGTAGGCATGGAAAAAAACAAGCAGGATAGACAAAGGAGAATTAATGAATTTGTTTACTTGGATTTCCAGAAGGCTTTTGACAAGGTGCCACACGTGAAGCTGCTTAACAGGACAAGTGCCTGTGGTATTACAGGCGTGGATAGTAGATTGACTGACATGAGGCAAAGACTGGGAATAAAGGGGGCCTTTACTGGTTGTCTGTCAGACTCTGCTGGTGTTCTGCAGGGGTCAGTGTGTTGACTGATTCTTTTCACATCATATGTTGCTGATATGGATGACAGAATTGATGGCTTTGTGGATAATGTGAAAATAGGTGGAGGGGCAGCTAGTGTTGAGGAAGCAGGAAATCTGCAGAAACACTTGGACAGATCGGAAGAATTTGCAAAGAATTGGCAGGTGAAGTAGAGTGTAGAGAAATGAATGGTCTTGCACTTTGATAGAAGGCATAAAGGCACAAAGATTTTCTAAACATGGAGAAAATTCAAAAATCAGAGGTGCAAAGGGACTTGGGAGTCCTTGTGCAAGATTCTCTAAAGGCTAACTTGCAGATTGAGTCAGTGGTAAGGCAGGCAAATGCAATGTTAGCACCCATTTCAAAAGGACAAGAATATAAAAGCAAGGATATTATGCTGAGGCTTCATAAGGCATCGGTCAGGCCACACTTGGAGTATTGTGAGCAGTTTTGGACCCGTTATCTAAGAAAAGATGTACGGCATTGGAGAAGGTCCAGAGGAGGTTTACAAGAATGATTCCGGGAATGAAAAGGTTAATGTATGAGAAGCATTTGTTGTCTACCTGCTTGTACACTTTGGAGATTAGAAGAATGAGGGGGGATCTCATTGAAACCTATGAAATATTGAAAGGGCTAAATAAGAGTGGATATGGAGAGGATGTTTCCTATAGTGGGGAGTCTAGAACCAGAGGTCAACCCCAGAATAGAGGGACATCCATTTAGAACAGAGCTGAGGAGGTATTTCTTCAGCCAGAATTTAGTGAATCTGTGGAATCATTGGGTATATTTTAAGGTTCTTGATTAGTAAGGGTGTCAAAGCTTATGGGGAGAAGGCAGAAGGATGAGGATAATAAATCAACCATGATGGAAGGTGGAGCAGACTCATTAGGCCAAATGATTTGATTTGGCTCCATGTGTCTGATGGCCTTATAGCCTTATGGTGTCAGTTTGTAGAGAAACTGGCCCTTCAGTCCATCATTTCCATGCTAACCATTGTGCATGTCTACACAAGACCAATTTACTCGCATGTGGTCCTTAGGAATCAGAATTGGGTTTATTATGATAATGTATGCCATGAAATTTGTTGTTCTGTGGCAGCTGCTCTGTTCAAGAGATAAAAATTTACTATTAAGTATGGGCAAGATACAAACTACTGCAGAAGAGGGATAGTGAGGTCGTATTCATGGACCGTTCAGAAATCTAATGGTGGAGGAGAAGAAGCTGTCCCTAAAACATTGAGTGTGTGTCTTCAAGCTCCAGTACCCCTCCCTGATGGTAGTAATCAGAAGAGGGCATATCTCAGATGGTAAAGGTCCTTAATGGCAGATGCTGCCTTCTTGAGACATCGCCTTTTGAAGGCTTGATGGTGGGGAGGCTTTTGCCCGTGACAGAGCTGGGTGAGTCTACAGCCCTCTGCAGCCTCTTACAATCCTGTGCATTGGAGCCTCCACACCAGGCAATGAGGCAACCAGGTCAGAATGCTCTGTAGAAACTTGCCAGTGTCTTTGGTGCCAGAATAAATCTCTTCAGCTTAAATCTTTGACACCTTGGTGCTTATCTAGATGCTGGAAAGCCAAACTGCCTCTGATTGGAGAAATACAGTCAGATCCTGGTGTGCACAGGCTGTACTGCTGTGCCTATTGGCTGCTGTATCTGAGGTACAGAGGTTGAGGTACATGATGTGTTCTCAGGAACAGGGACTGGACTAGAGAGAGGTGAGCAGAGTCAATCCCAGGATATGGAGAATGAGGTTCTATCCATTCAGAGTATTCACACTGTAGAGATAGAGTCTAGGGCATTCTGTGGAACAGTATCAAGGTACACTGTCAGTTTGGGGAACAGAGATGGGTGGGCAAACTATTATGGGGTATGGACAGCTGCATGGGTAGTTCTGGGCAGGATTACTGGGGTATTTCATACTGTCCGTAACTTCATCCTGAGGGATGGCAAGTGCATGTTGGGCAGAGAGCAGTGGGATAAGTGGGTTATTCCAAGCCATGTGGACTGAATACATAATCCTTTCTGGAAGGGAAATACTTGGGTAAGATCTGGGGGCCACTTTGTTGAACTTTGTTCACTCCATCCACAACAAGCAGGATTTCCTGGTGATCAACCATTTTAATTCCAAATCCCCGCTCCCATTCCAGTAAGTAGGTGCGTGGCACCATGATGAGCCCACTCGCAGGTTTGGAGGAGCAGTGCCTCATACTCACCGGCAGCCTCCAACCTGAGAACATAAATATAGATTTCTCTAAATTCTGGTGATTTTCCCCTTCTCCTTGTATCTTCTTCATCCTCCACTCTGGCTCCCCTCTTGACTCCTCTGTTCTCCACATCTGCTCATCACCTCCTCCTTGTGCTCCTCCTCCTTTCCTTTCTTCCATGGTCCACTCCCCTGTCAGATCCCTCCTCCTTCAGCCCTTGACATCACCTCCCAGCTTCTCACTTCAACACCCTCCTCCAGCCAATTGGCTTCACTTATCACCCATCAGCTTGTACTCCTTGTTCAGTTGTCAGCTTGTACTCCTTCCCCTCCCCACACCTTTTTATTTTGGTTTCTTCTTCCTTTCCAGACCTGATGAAGGCTCTCAAGACATCAACTGTTTATTCATTTCCAGCATTTGCAGAATCTCTTGTGTTTAAGACTTGAGTAAACTGTACCTTCTAGAAAACATGGACAGAAATACAGACTCCAATCCAATACACAGAAACGGGGCCAGTTAATGTTGGGGAAGAAATCAATATACAAAGAAATTCAGACAAAGACAGACATGCACATACTGTGGGATGCACAGTCCATTCTGTGTACAGACTCTTGGATACACCGCCCGTTCTGTACACAGACTCTGGGATACACAGCCCGTTCTGTGTACAGACTCTCGGATACACAGCCCGTTCTGTGTACAGACTCTGGGATATACAGCCCGTTCTGTGTACAGACTCTCGGATACACAACCCTTTCTGTGTACAGACTCTGGGATATACAGCCCGTTCTGTGTACAGACTCTGGGATATACAGCCCGTTCTGTGTACAGACTCTCGGATACACAGCCCATTCTGTGTACAGACTCTGGGATACATAGCCCGTTCTGTGTACAGACTCTGGGATACACAGCCCGTTCTGTACACAGACTCTGGGATGCACAGCCCGTTCTGTGTACAGACTCTGGGATACACAGCCCGTTCTGTGTACAGACTCTGGGATACACAGCCCGTTCTGTACACAGACTCTGGGATACACAGCCCGTTCTGTGTACAGACTCTGGGATACACAGCCCGTTCTGTGTACAGACTCTGGGATACACAGCCCGTTCTGTGTACAGACTCTGGGATACACAGCCCGTTCTGTTTCTAGACTCTAGGGTACGCAGCCCGTTCTGGGTACAGACACCAGGATTTAAATGTTGTATGAATACTGAATGGCTTCTCTTTGTATCCCAGCTCTTCCTTGTCAGTGGCCATGAACATTTCCAGCACCACTGCACACTGTGTCTTCATCTCTACCAGCTCTGCACCTTTTGGTTCTGCTCGCTGTCAGGTGTAGGTTAAACCAGGCATGAGTCCTGCTGGTGCATGCCTGTCCTGGGCACTGCAGACCTCAGCTGGTGTAATCCTCCAGACTTTCTGTCTTACCTGGGGCTCAAAACTGACCCCAGTTAATATTTTTTCTGCTTTCAGTCAATAAAATTGTCAGCAGTGAACTGGACTCTTTCTGTGCTCGGTGGGATTGGCAGAAACTCAGGTTCTATCCCTCTCCAAAACAAGCAAACAAAGACGGGACTGCAGCGCACATGCAATGTTTACAGTCCTGGGTTCTCTGCCCTGCCTGTGGCTCTCGGTGTGTTGCACCTTTATTTGACTATAAGGCCCACTGAGCACATTGCTTTTCTTTTGGAGTGAATGTCCGAAGTGCAAAACAGACGGGGTGAGGACTTAAATGTCAATGCGAAAGGTTGTGTGTAGAGGCGATAAGTGTTCAGGGTTCCCAGGGTGAAATATAGTGAACTTGGCAATACCAGCACCCCTTCCACATTTTAAAGCACGGAGCAGGAACATACCACACTGCCAGTGCTGAACACAGTGCCGAATTAGACTAAATCCTTCTCATTGTACGTGATTCATATCCGTCCATACCCTGCTATTCACGTGTTTATCTAAAAAGCTTCTTAACAAACATCATATCTGCTTCCCCTGTCAGCTTGTTCTAAGCATCCACCACTTTATGTAAAGCAAGAATCTGCTCCGCTCATCTCCCTTAAACGAACCCCCCCCCCCACCCCCACCACCTTTAAACCTTATCGCATTTCCACCCTGGGAAAAGGATTCCAGCTGTCTACCTCATCTGTGCATCTCGTAGTTACATAAACTTTGATCTGGTCACTGCTCGGCCTCCAGAGCAAGCAACCCAAGATAATGTACTCCATAATGTACTGGTTAGGCACAGGAGTACATTCTGCCAGAGACTCATTCCACCGAGATGCAACACTGAGCGTCATAGGAAGTCATTCCTGCCTGTGGCCATCAAACTTTACAACTCCTGCCTCGGAGTGTCAGACACCCTGAGCCAATAGGCTGGTCCTGGACTTAATTCCACTTGGAATAATTTACTTAATATTACTTAATTATTTATGGTTTTATATTGCTATATTTCTACACTATTCTTGGTTGGTGCGACTGTAATGAAACCCAATTTCCCTCAGGATCAGTGAAGTATGTCTGTTTGTCTGTCTGTCAAAAGTTTTCCCATTGTGTGCCTTGAGCTAAACTCAAGTATTCCTACAGCTTGTAACAAGCCTACATGCCACAGTACAGTTCTGTTACTTTATGTGTTGGAGCTTAACGTTCATGGCTGCTTGTGTCTACTGTTTAAGCTGACAGCATCACATTTACCTGTGCCTATGTCGTGGGTGTAGTTTAATCTTCACCTGAGAGGTGGGAGCATCAATAGGTGTGAACGGTGGCTCAGGTAGCTGCTCTATGTACAGCTGAGTCTGAAAGCACCACGGCCCCCGGGGTACAAAAGGTCAACGACGCAGACAGGGGACATCTGTGGTCAGCTTCGGACCTGCAGAGAGTGGCCGAGGACCCCTGTGTCAGTGAGCTGTCGGCGGGTTTTGGAGTCAGTTTTCCACGCTGGAAGGAGGAGTGAGCTCCAGTAACTCCCTCGCTTCACGATTCAGTGAGACCAGAGTTCGAGGCCTGGTGTTCGGCGGTCAGCTCGTCCTGGGATTAATGCCAAGGACAAATCAGAACTCAAGTCACATTGGCCGGAGCTGAGTCGCGAATCTCTCCAAGATTACTGGGGAGGTGGGAGCCCAGTGTCTGTGGGCTTGAGTCTTACTCTCGTTGGAAGCTGGAGCTGGAGGCCTGTCCTGTGCACTTGGATGGGCGGGAGGGAGGAGCAGGGCTTAGCTTCTCAGTTTTTGTGTGTTGCTTGTCGTGTTCCGTGTCGTTCTCCTGAGCACTATGGACACGTAGAACATGTGGCGATACTTGTGGGCTGCCCCAGCACATCCCCGGGTGTGTTGGCTGTTAAGGTGGACAACATACTTTACTGGATGTTTCAATGCACACATGGAAAATAAACTTGAGCCTTGAATCTTGAATGTTCCTGCTTACAGTAACTTTTCATCCCTTTCCTTATCCAGATTCTAACCCTTTCTTGCTCAAAAACCGCTCGGAGGCTTTTCTTGAGGAAGTGTGCTGCAAAGAAAGATAATAATATTACCATGTCTCTGCCTCATTTGTGAGAAACTTGATTTTTAAACAGTTCTCCCACAAAAGAAAATATAATTTGTGCTTCCACCCTGTGACGAAGCCCCAGGATCTTGTACATTTCAGTCCTCCTCTCTCACTTTTCTGACCTTTTATTAGAAAGACTTCCCTTATTTTACGCAACTATTCTGATCTGATGCTGAGGCATGCACTCTGCTCTCCAGTGTCCCAGTCACAATAAAGATGATTGAAATTGGCCCCTTTACGTCTGGTCTTTTTACGTTAGTGGTACATTGAATGCCTCTTGCGTCTGTTTTCAGTCTTTTCCCGTCATTGGGCAATGGGACAGGACTCTGTGTGTTGTTAGTTAAAATTACTTGATGCTGATTTAGAAGTAAAGGTCACAACTTTTACATCATTCAGTAAACTAGTTTGTTGAAAGTAGTGAACTTTGTATGAACTTTGTATGAGCAGGCCAGAGGCAGTGTTCACATGTAAAAATCCCTGCCTCTACATCGGGTGCTGGAAATCTGTGCATGCAATCAAGTCAGCTACATAATCGCTGGCCTCCTCCACCTATCCCTCCCCTTGCTGAATATATAGTGTCCCCCTCACTCAAGAATGCTTGGGGAGGAGCAGCAGTGGGAATGGCACTAAGAACCTTCGGTCTGTGCACTGGGAGTCCACAGGAGTCCTGTGGGGATTCAGGAGGAAAACCCACCTCCCAAGCTACCCAGTTGCCTGTGGTTCCCACACTTGTCACTGAAGAACCCACTTGAGCCAAAGTGGGAGCAAGTATCCGTGATACAGAGGGACCCTCTAAGAGAAAGATACTGCGGCATCTGTTTAGCACACAGAGTCCAGTTTTGGTTTTGGAGAGAAGGTGTCCATCCTGCCTGATGGGTTCTCCACATGAGTCCTGCAGTTAATCCACTTAGACCCCTTTACCCTATCGTGTTTAGGGGGTGGGGGAGAGAGTTGGTGAAGTGGAGATGTGGAGTGTGAGTCTAGTTGGTGTTGTTCACATAGTGTTTGTATCATACCCAATCTTCCATGGTCTTGCACCTCCCTATAGTTGTAAACTTGGCTTCTTATCCTTGATTTAAATCGCACCAATCCACAGCCCACAATCAATCCCTCTGCCTCTGTACAGCACCCGACATATGTATTAGACGCAGGGTTACACTTCTCTGCAATTCTCCTCTTCAACTTTGCCGCCTATTGGCTGCTTGGCCGCTCAGTGACAGTGGCCCTTAGGGGCCTTTGCTTTCCTGAGCAAGAATTGTGGGTTGGCTCTGCTGGGAAATCTG
Organism: Hypanus sabinus; assembly: GCF_030144855.1. NCBI lineage: Eukaryota > Metazoa > Chordata > Chondrichthyes > Myliobatiformes > Dasyatidae > Hypanus > Hypanus sabinus. The sequence continues at coordinate 126,971,368 of NC_082713.1, forward strand.
TGGGGCAATTTTTTTTTTGCCTGTATGGAGAAGCGGATGCTTGGAATGCTGCCAAGGATGACCATATGATAAAGACATTTGAGAGCTTCCTGGGTTGGCACGTGATTATGCAGAACATGGAGGGACATGGACATTGTTTAGGCAGAAGGGATTAGTTTAGTTGGGTCTTTTATTAGTTTGGCACTGCATTGTGGGCAAAGGGGCCGGTTCCTGTGTTACGCTGTTCTGTGTTATCAATGACATCATTTTTACTCCTATTACTGATGCCCGTGCTATTTTATACGAGCGTATCATTTTCCTATTTCAAAGTAATGATTCATAAAGATTTATTTGTTTGGTAGATGATAGCATAACTACAGCAACAATCAATTCTTCTATTACCCCCCAGTTATTTTCAGTAAGGACGTGCCTTGGCTTAAGAAATTGAGTAACGTTGTAATGACCATAGGAAGCTGCCTTGCACTAATCCAATGGAAAGATGATTGACTAATGCACTGACATGAATAAGTCTTTAAGCTAAATGTTCTCCAGGAAGATAATTGCATCTACTCACATTACAGTCTATTTTCTCTCTATATTTTCCAAAAAGTAAGGGATAAAGATTTTAAACTCCAGCCATCAATTTTTCTTGTTTAGAGAGGCTGCGGCTCCCACTTTGGCCTCATCAGTCACCTCAGAGCTCAGACAACCAGAGTCGAAGTAGTTGTGGGCAGCACAGTTAGTGAGATCTCTTTACCACGCCAGCTTTCCAGCTTTTACTGACTGGGGTTCAATTTCCTCCACTGCCTGTAAGGAGTTTGTACATTCTCTAGGTGCTCTGGTTCCCTCCCACAGTCCAAAGATATACAGGTTAGGGTTTGTGAGTTGTGGGCATGCTATTTTGGTGCCAGAAATTTGGCAACACTTGTCCCAGCTCTCCAAGCCATTCCCCTAACCCACTCTCTCATCACCCATCCATCAACTCTAACCTATTCTCCTACCATCAAGCCATACTGGGGCAATTTATAGTGGCCATTTAACTGGCCAACATGTCCTTGGGATGTGGGAATAAACTGGGAACCCTGGGGGAGACAGGGAGAGTATATCATCTCCACACAGACATATTCGGTGCCAAATTAGTTTGTTATTGTCACACATATCGAGATGCAGTGAATAACTATTTTGTGTGACATACATGGAGATAATTTCATTACACCAGTACATTGAGGGAGGAAACAATAATAGAATGCAGAATAAAGTGTTACAGTCTCAGGTGAAGCGTATGCCGGCAGACAATAGGGTGCAAGGCCATAATTGGGTAGATTGTGAGGTCAGGTGTCCATCTTCTCATTCTAGAGGACCATTCTGCCACTCTGTAGTCGATGAGCAGTGGGATAGAAGCAGTCCTTAAGCCTGGTGCTTTGTCTTTTCAGGCTTTTGTATCTGCCTAATAGGAGGGGTTAGAGGAGAGAGTACCTTGGGTAGGTGAGGTCTTTGATTATGTTGAGTACTCTACTGAGGTAGCAGGAAGAGTAGACAGTGCAAATGAAGGAGAGGCCACTCTCTGTGATTTGCTGAGCTGTGCCCAAATCTCTCTGCAGTCTCAGGCAAAACAGTTGCCATACCACGTTGGGATTCTAGGTAGGATGACTTCTGTGGTCAGGATTTTATCTAATCTTGAGCAACACACACAAAATGCTGAAGGAACTCAGCAGCTGAGGTCTCATCTATGGAGGGGAATAAACAGTTGATATTTCAGGTTGATGGGTCTCGGGCCAACACATCAACTGTTGATTCCCCTCAATAGATGTTGCCTGACCTGTTGGGTTCCTCCAGCATTTTCTGTGTGTTGCCCAAGATTACCATCGTCTGCAGAATTGTAATGTACTGAATGGCGGCATTTAACAATGTTGTCAACTTTGACATCCATTGCCACGCCTCTGTAGAGAGATATGGTGAGGCCGAGGCAGCCTTCTGTTGAAACCTCCATTCCTGTCTGGATCCAACCAATTCTTTGTGTTGAGGTTTGAACGATATTTGGGTTGGTGGCACAGAGGTGCAGCTAGCTCCTGCCTCACACCTCAAGAGACCAGGTTCAATCCTGACCTTCGGTGCTGTCTGCACAGAGCTGTCCTGTGACTGTGTGCATTTCCTCCCACAACCCGGGGTGAGTGAGTTAGCGGGTAAACCTACCCTGCTATATAAGGGAGTGGTGGAATCTGTGGGTAATTACCGAAATAACCATAACCATATAACAATTACAACAGGGAAACAGGCCATCTTGGCCCTTCTAGTCCGTGCCGAACGCTTACTCCCACCTACCTGCACTCAGCCCATAACCCTCCATTCCTTTCCTGTTCATATACCTATCCAATTTTACTTTAAGTGACAATATCGAACCTGCCTCTACCACTTCTACTGGAAGCTCGTTCCACACAGCTACCACTCTCTGAGAAAAGAAGTTGCCCCTCGCGTTATCCTTAAACTTTTGCCCCCTAACTCTCAACTCATGTCCTCTTGTTGAATCTCCCCTACTCTCAATGGAAAAAGCCTATCCACATCAACTCTGTCTATCCCCCTCATAATTTTAAATACCTCTATCAAGTCCCCCCTCAACCTTCAAAGCTCCAAAGAATAAAGACCTAACTTGGTCAACCTTTCCCTGTAACTTAAGTGCTGAAACCCAGGTAACATTCTAGAAAATCTTCTCTGTACTCTCTCTATTTTGTTGACATCTTTCCTATAATTCAGTGACCAGAACTGTACACAATACTCCAAACTTGGCCTCACCAGTGCCTTGTACAATTTTAACATTACATCCCAACTCCTATACTCAATGCTCTGATTTATAAAGGCCAGCATACCAAAAGCTTTCTTCACCACCTTATCCACATGAGATTCCACCTTCAGGGAACTATGCACCATTATTCCTAGATCACTGTTCTACTGCATTCTTCAATGCCCTACCATTTACCATGTATGTCCTATTTTGATTATTCCCTCCAAAATGTAGCACCTCACACCTATCAGCATTAACCTCCATCTGCCATCTTTCAGCCCTCTCTTCTAACTGGCCTAAGTCTCTCTGCAAGCTTTGAAAACCTACTTCATTATCCACAACGCCACCCTTAGTATCATCTGCATACTTACTAATGCGAGAGAATGAAATGGGATTAATGTGTGTTGGGGGGGGGGGGGGGTCAGCTCGGAATTGGTGGCCTGAAGGGCTTGTTTCTCTGCAGTATGATTCTTAGCTCAGCTTGAGAGGAACTGGCAATGCTACACTAGTCACTGTCCTCTTCATTACCTCTCCAGTAAACACTTGCACACTGACACCACCACTGTGCCTTCTGCTTGTTTACTTGGGAATGCTTCAGTATGTAGTTTGTAGCTAATGTAATTGATATTCTTGGAAATTATTCATTTCCTTTCTAATTGTTCCTTCTGGGTCCGTGGTCTCCACATTGTTGTGTGTTTGACGCTGGAGGGTGGGAGGGACTTTGTGCTTCCTTAAGCAACACAATTAATAGGCCACGGCTGCTCTAAGACTCTCTCTGGAAATATTTCTGCCCTTTGACTTTGAGCACCCTTCTCATTCCACAATCGAATGACGGCAGAGGACTGGGAATGGTGAAGCTGGTTCTCTCTCTGTGGGGTTTGTGATGCAGTCAGTCCCTCTGAATGAACAGAGGCCCCAGACACAAGAACTAATGACTAGCATTTGGTCTGTGTGAAGAAATTTGTAATTGGAGTAAAAGGTCAACAGAAGGTCACATGATGGTTGCTGATCAAAGTGTGAGAGAGCTTGATCGGACTTTTTTTCCTTTAAATGTTGATGTAATGTTATTTTCTTACCATTTGGATGGATGAAGATATTCTCTAAACACTGTGAATGGATAATGCCATTTGCATTTATTTAAGACTAATTTGCTGCTGTAATTGTGTAGCCCAGCTGTGTGTTTTGTGAAATAATGGGAGCCTATTTGTCTTGTCTGATTGTGAACGTTAATGATCACGTTCACTGTTGTGTGGCCACTGGCTTTCCCTTCTCCATCAGGATAATGAGTTCGTTTCTGCTTAAAATGCACTTCAGAGGAGTGGATGCTTGACATATTTTTACAGACTAGGCCTAGTGAAGGTCCACAAGGTCACCTGAAGTTGGCCTGTCCAGTGTCCCTGGCCCATCTCCATCTCAACTGGATATTGCTGACATCACTGCAGCTAACTGGAAAGAGGAAACAAAAAGTTTTTTGTTCAGATATATAAAGAGTAGAAGAGAGGCGAGAGTGGATATTGTACTGCGGGAAAGTGGCGCTGGACAGGTAGCAATGGGGGACAAAGAAATGACAGAAAAAACTCATTGGTGTTTTGCGTCAGTTTTCACTCTGGAAGACGCTTGTAGTATGGCAGAATTTCAAGAGTGTTGGGGGCAGAAGTGAGTGTAGCCCAGGCATGGGCAAACTACGGCCCGCGGGCCATATGCGGCCCGTTAAGCTTTTTAATCCGGCCCGCAGAACTTGATGAAATTATATTAATAAACCTTGTTAACGTTTTTCCCCGCAATTCTGGCGTTTTCCCAATAGATGACACACTATATACATTTGTGGTGACCCATTTCCTGGCACATCCGAACCGGCTCACAATTAGCCAGTGTTCCGGCTAAGGGAGATAGCCTGCGGGGATTTGCGAGCACAGAGCTTTGGAGCCTCTGCGCCACGGGGGTCAGGTTGAGGGAGGCTTAAAAGTGAGGCTGGGGATTTCGAATAAAGTTTTTTTCTTCGACTGCAGTTACCGAATCCTTGTCGAAATTTTAGCGCTGCATGTAGCACACCGCTACACATTGACCTTTGTTGAGGTGCAGCGTATTACTCCACATTTGCGCTTTACTCTTTGTTCGGCTCGACCTATTTGTGTGAACAGGCGTTCAGCGTCATGAACATCAACAAAGCCAGCCACAGATCCAAGTTAACTGACCAACACCTCAGATCCATCCTGAGAATCGCCACAACAAAACTAAATCCAGACTTTGATGCGCTGGCTAAAAAGGGAGACCAACAACACTGTTCCCACTGAAATTAAAAATAAGTTTCTTCGTTGTGTTATGTAAAAAATGCATTTGAAAATATTTTTTGCAATAAGCCTTACATGTTACATGTCATTTCTGTTAAGTGATGGACATGAGTAGTGCGCAGGTGCACGTACGTTCTCAAAATAAAAAATGCGCTCCAGATCAAATAACGCGCTCCGCATACTGGCGCACTGTCACTGTTCTGTCTTTGTGCTGGTCGTTGTTGAGTTTTGGCACAGGGGACAATTGAATAAGAAAGAGCAGGACAAGTAGATCTGCATCTCCTACCATTTTTGAAATAAAGACAGTCAGGAGGAGAGTGATGATGATAATATCTTGAAGGATAACAGAATTTTCAGTGCTTTAAAATAATAACTGTTGCTATTAAAAAAGCTGTATTTTATTCATTTAATTTTCAGTTTTTTAAAAGTCATTTCAATAAATAGCTAAATACCATGGGACTTCAAAGACAGATATTTTGTTGCAATGCATTTGTTCATTTTCAATTGAAATTAAAGCACATGTTTTCTACATATTCCATGATATTTTATTTTCTCTTATGAGGTGTATTACCAAAACACTCCGTCCATCTGCTCCTGGAACCCTTTGTGGCCCACAAGTCAAAAAGTTTGCCCACCGCTGGTGTAGCCTCTACTACTAAAGAGAAGGTGCTTGGGAAGCTGAAATGTCTGAAGGTAGATAAGTCACCTGGACCAGATAGACTACACCCCAAGGTTCTGAAAGAGGTAGCTGAAGAGTTTGTGGCGGTATTAGTAGTGATCTGTCAAGAATCAATAGATTTTGGAATGGTTCTGGAGGACTGGAAAATTGCAAATGTCACTCCACACTTAGTGCAGACAGGAGAAAGGAAACTATAGGCCAGTTACCTGACTTCAGTGGTTGGGAAGATGATGGAGTCCATTATGAAGGATGAGGCTTCAGGTACATGATAAAGTAGGCCAAAGTACACGTGGTTTCCTAAAGGGAAATTGTGCCTGACAGATCTGTTGGAATTCTTTGAGGAACGAACAGGCAAGATAGGCAAAGAAGAGTCAGTGGATGTTCTTTACTTGGATTTTCAGAAGGCCTTTGACCAGATGCCACACATGAGGCTGCTGAACAAGATAAAAGCCCATGGTACTACGCATGGATAGAGGAATGGCTGATTGCAGGAGTCAAAGAGTGGGAATAAAGGGAGCCTTTTCTGGTTGGTTGCTGGGACTAGTGGTGTTCCAAAGGGTTTGCGATTGGAACTGCTTCTTTACACGTTATAATGCTTTGTAAAAGTATTCAGCCTCAAATCCTTTGCTCACATAAATGAGTATTACAGCCAGGGATTTTGATCAATTTAACTGAGAATTTTTATCTGTGAATCATATGCTTATTTTCTTACAGTCGAGCCTCAAAACAGGGAAAATTGTAAAACATGAAAATCAAAAAATTCAATAACTGTAATGTCAGCAGTTCAAAAGAATTCATCCCCCTTTGCTCAGTACTTATTTGAACCACCTTTCAAAGCTAAAACAACCAGTAGTCTTTTTGGATAAGTCTCTATTAATTTTGCACGGTGTGATTGAGATTGCTTAAGCTCTGCCTGGTTGAGGAACGGTGGTGGACAGCAATCTTGAGGTCTTGCCAGAGATTTTTGTGCAGGTGAGGACTCTGATTGAGCCACTCAAGGGCATCAATTTTCTTCCTGTGAAGCCACTCCATGGTTGCTCTGGCAGTGTGCTCTGGGTGGTTGTCCTGCTGAAAGTCAAACTTCCTCCCCAGTTTAAGCCTTCTGGCAGGAGCTAGCAGGTTTTTATCCAGGATCTCTCTGTATTTAGCAGCATTCCTCTTCCCATCAATCCTGATCAGATTTCCAGTTCCTGCTGCTGAAAAGTACCCCTATAGCATTATGCTACCTCCACCATATTTTACGGTAGGGATGATATTACCTGGCTGATGCATAGTATTAAATTTATGCCACATGTACCACTGAGTGTTGAGGCCAAAAAGGTCTACTTTAGTCTCATCCGACCACATGACCTTCTCCCATATCTTTATGGTATCTTCTAAGTGATGTTTTTGCAAAGTCTTTATGGGCAAGGATGTGCTCCTTTTTTTTAGCCAGGCTTCTTCTTTGCCACACTTCCATAAATACGCTTTTGTGCAAGGCCTTCGAAATTGTGGGGCCATGAACTTCAACTCCAGTTGCAGCCACTAACTTCTGCTACTCAGTCCGAATGACTGTTGGCATCACAGCAACCTCTCTTGCATGTGGCATGCTTTGCTGACGGCTGAATATAGAGGGTGGCCTGCCCAAGGCAGCGTGTTTGCGGTTTCATATTTTTTCCACTTTTTCACAGTGGACTGCACTGAGCTCCAAGGTACGTTCAGTGCCTTTGAGATGATCTTGTACCCTTCCCCAGATTTGTGCTGCTCTATTTCTATTATCATTGCCTGACTTGTCTTGAATGCTCTTTTGGTCTGTTGAAAACCTACCATACTGATGAAACTTACAGAGTGAGGAGGTATTTATTCTTACAGACATCAACCAATTGGGTGAGATGATAAGGTATATAGTTAGCATAGTAGTTACAAAGAGGATGAATACTTTTTCAAGGTACTATATGTGTCAGTGATTTGAATGATGGAATTGATGGTTTTCAGGCCAAGTTTGCGGACAATACAAGGATAGGTAGAGGTGCAAGCAGGTAGTGTGAGTCTGCAGAAAGACTTAAATTGGAAGACTGGGCAAAGAAATGGCAGACAGAATATAGTGTAGGTAAGTTTATGATCATGTTCTTGGGTAGAAGGAATAAAGACATAGACAACTTTCTAAACGGAGAGAAAATTCAACATCAGAAGTGCAAAGGGATTTGAGAATCTTCGTGCGGGATTCCCTGAAGGTTAATATGCAGGTTGAGTTAGTAGTAATGAAGGCAAATGTATTGTTAGCAACCATTTCAAGAGGACTAGAATATAAAACCAAGGATGTAATGCTGAGGCTTTATAAGGCGCTGGTTAGATCACACTTGATGTTTTGTGAGAAGTCTTAGGCTGCTTATCCAAGAAAAGATGTGCTGGTATTGGAGAATGAGAATGATTCTGGGGATGAAAGGGTTAACATGTCAGGAGTGTTTGATGGCTCTGGGCTTGCATTTACTGGAATTAGAAGGGATCTCATTGAAACCTACTGAATGTTGAAAGGGATAGATAGGGTGGATGTGGAGAGGATGTGGGTGAGTCGAGGACCAGAGGGAATAGAGGAACGTCCGTGTAGAACAGATTTGAGGAGGAATTTCTTTAGCCAGTAAATCTGTGAAATTTATTGCCACAGACAGCTGTGGAGAGTAAGTCATTGAGTATATTTAAAGCGGAGCTTGATTCGTAAAGGTGTCCAAGGTTATAGGAGGAAGGTAGGAGAATGGAGTTGACAGCCATGTTGGAATGGTGGAGCAGACTTAATGGGCAGAATGGCCTAATTCTGCCCCAATGTCTTATGGTCTAATGGGCTAAGAGGGTGAAGTCAGTCTGCTTCGCTGCAGCCCTGATTTAGTCCTCCCATTACAAAATGGCAGAAGTGGTTCACTGAGTTGCTGTCTAGATTAGAGGGTACGTGCTATAAGGAGAGGTTGGACAGATTTGGGTAGTTTTCTCTGGAGTGGCAGAGACTGAGGGGAGATCTGACCAAATTTTATAAAATGATGAAAGGCCCAGAGAGTGAAGACGGGGCTGTATTTAAGGTAAGAGGGAAATACTGAAAGGAGATGGGTGGGGCAGGGTCTTTTACACAGAGAGTGGTGGGTGTCTGAAATGCCTCACCTGTAGTGGTGGCGGAGGTGAATGCAAGAGGGGATTTTAAGAAGCTTTTAGAATATGCAGACAATAGAGGAATATGGGCCATGTGCAGGTAAAAGGGATGTGTAATTTGGCTTAATTAGGTTAATTAATTCAGTACAGCATGGTGGGCCGAGGGGGCTGTTCGTACTGTGCAACAGTAAATAGAGCTGCTGTCTTAACACTTATTCTTTAACTAGACCTATATACTATGCAGAAGATTATTCAGTAGATTTAGTGAAGTGATTGCCTTTGCCCAAAATCAGTCATCTGCCTCAGGATGACCCAAAACAATGAAGTTATTTTTCAGCTGTAGCTGTGCCAAAGGAAACAGAAAAGTTGATTACTACAAAGTAAATCAGCAGGCTGTTTGTTTGTAATTGTCATCGCCAAAGGACTGCAGTGAAGTACAAGGCTCCACACAGGATGAGGTTGAAATGAGATGTGGTCATGAGGTGGAGCAGAGTTGAGGTTTCCAAAACCAGAAGAAGGGAAAGTGTGGAGCCGCTCCCTCCCAGCTCCAGTTACTCAGGTTCAACCTTAGCCTCCAGTGCTTGGTCTCCCTGCGACTCTGTGGGTTTCCTCAGCTACTTCAGTTTTTCCTTCCAGCGTCCTGCCTTTTGGAAAACTATTAGTCATTGTGAGTTGCCCCTCGGGTGTCAGTGAGTGGTCGACCCACAGAGGAAGTGGGTAGGATAGGTTACAGAGAAAAATATGGAGGAGAAGGTTTGCTCTGTGAAACGGCAGAGACTCAAAAGTGTCAAAACTACCTCCGTGTGTATCGAGAGGAAATGTGGAATATGGAGGGTGGAATTCCTGTGGTTCACAGTCCGGTGATTGAAAAGGAGCTAGAGATGGAGTGATGCTACTGAGTGCAGATATTAAACAGTTAATGTACGAAGAGCATTTGATAGCTCTGGGCCTGTACTTGTGTGAGTTTAGAAAAATGGTTGGGGGTGGGGGGCGTGCTGGATCTCATTGAAACCCAACAAATATTGAAAGTTCTAGATGGAGTGGACATGAGGAGGATGTTTTCTCTTGTCGGGAAGTCGAGAACTACAGGGCCCAGACTCACAATACAAGAATGTTTCCTCAGAGCAGAGTTGAGGAAGAATTTCTTTATCCAGAGGGTGATGAATCTGTGGAATTCATTGCCAAGATAGCTGAGAAGGCCAATTCTTTGGGTGTATTTAAGGTGGAGGTTGATAGCTTCTTGATTAGTAAAGGCGTTATGGGGAGAAGGCAGGAGAATAGGGTTGAGAGGAATAATAAATTAGCCATGATGGAATAGTTGAGCAGACTTGATGTCCCAATGGCCTAATTCTGTTACTATATTTTATGGTCTTGACTTCCAAGTGTCAGAGCAGAATCCAACATTTTTCTTCTCCCTTTCAGTAAACTAGTTATAAAGGTTTTCTTATAAATACTGGCTTAATTTGAAACGTATAGTGAAGTGCATTATTTGTGTCAAATCAAATCAGTGAGGATTGTGCTAGGCATCCTCTAAATGTTGAAAAGATTCTCGTGTCAATATCGCATTAAAAACTTAATTTAAGTATATAAAAGCCACGCATTCTAACTCACCCATACGCCTTTGGACTGTGGGAGGAAACCCACGCAGTCACGGGGAGAATGTACAAACTCCGTCCAGCCTGCAGCAGGAATTGAACCCCAATCTTTCAGCTGGTGCTATCATAGTGCTGGGCTAAATGCTACACTACTGCGCTGCTTGAAACAAATCCAATGCGTGAAGCTTGTGCTAGGAGCAGCCCACACGTATCGCCACACTCCCAGCACTAACATGCTATGCCCACAACTCACTAACCCTAACCATACGCCTTGTAGCGTGGGAGGAAACTGGAGCACCCAGAGGAAACCCACGCAGTCACAGGGAGAATGTACAAACTCCGTCCAGACAGTGTCAGGAATCGAACCCTGGTCGGTAATGGCTGTAAAATGATGCGCTACCCACTGTGCTACGGTACCACCCTGTTGGTAAGGAGTGTGAATCTTGTCATACAAGTCTAGCCACCCATCCTGGTGATACTTGTGACCCTGTCTGTCTCATGTTAACTTGGCCAAGTGGAGGTTAATTGACTCTGAGGTGGCACTCTTAGGGAGCCAAAAAGTCAATTCAAGTTCCTGTTTTTAATCAAGCCAATTTGGAGATGGTGCACAATTCTACATGGAAACCAGTTGAGCTCAGGGTTGCTGCATGCCACATTGGTTTGGCTTAGCGGCCGTGCTTTGTTCCTGTGTATACCGTTAATAATTAGTGCTGGGGACTGAACAGTGAGGACAGAAGGTATGGAGGGGAAAGAAGAGGAGGAGTAGAATAATGGATAGTGAGGGTCGCAAGCACCTCCAAGAAACATGCAGTTTCCCTTCTCGGTTCCGGTGCATTAGTAAAATGAGGTCAGAAAAGGTTGTGCTGAGCATTGACGTAACTTGGTCTGATTAGCAGTCCTTGTCAGGCTCTGTATGCCAGTGTCTTTAATACTCAACCCTTCCCCCAAACCCTGGTCTTATTCCCAATCTCTTGAAGCCCCTTGTGGGGGCTACAGTTTCACAGGAGAGTGCTGGGAAGTTCCAGTTACTTTGTCTGGTTGACACCCGACACCCATTAACCCAACGTATGCTGGAATTAAATTTGGGGCCACCTGTTCCATCATTGTTTCTTAACGTAATTAAGCTAAGCATTACAAAGGAGGCACCCCTCTCTGCCCCTTTCTGCAGTCACAACTGTGCTTTTCCTTCTGTTTCTCTTTCATCGATTTCCTGTTGCTTGTCGGCTCTCACTATAAATATAAATCTCTCCCACTGCTTTCTGTTTATCAGCCTCCTTTCATTTGTGTGTTTTTTTTATTCTTGTAATGCCTGTCTGTGCTCACAGGAGTTAATCAGTTTTTCTTTAAGCCTGTGCAAGACTGTGTGCTTTTCTTGTGTTTGCCTTCACGTCCTTCTCTCCCTGCTTTCCCTTTCTTGCATTCTGTATGTTCTTCCTTTGGAGATTTCACTTTCTCTCTCTCAGTTTCTGGAGGGATTGCGAATCGGGATCAGAGTGTACAGAGACTTCAAGGGGAGGTGAAATGTACTGCTTGTGGAAAACTCAGAAGTTAGCCTACTTCGGTGTATAGAAGACAGAACAATACAGCCCAGTACAGGCCCTTTGACTCACAATGTTGTGCCGACTATTTAACCTACTTCAAGATCAATTAATGCTTCCCTCCGACTTAGCCCTCCTATAGAGACGAACATGCACAGGCATCACGAAGATGCAGCCAAACCAAGCAAATGCACAACGGCATGGCTGATAGAGAACAATTTTAGAAAAAAATGGAAAATTCAGTGTAAATTTATTATTAAAGTACCTCTGTGTCACCATTTCTGCCCTAAGATTCATTTTCTTACAGGCATTTACAGGAAAATAAAGAAATACAATAGAATTTATGAAAAACTATAAATAACAGACTGACAAAGAAGATACATTATACAAATATTAAAAAAGTAAATAAATAATTCTGAAAGCATGAGCTGTAAAGTGGAGTTATTTCGTGATTGGTTTATTATTGTCAGCTGTCATAAGATACAGTGAAACAGAAAAATGTATTTTCTTAACTTATTTCAAATGAGGAAATGTGGATGTTCAGGAGGTTAGTGTGCTCGGACATTGAAAGTCAACTTGCGGTTGCAGCAAACAATTAGGAAAGCAGATGGTATGTTGGCCTCGATATGAGAGGATTTGATTACAAGAGTAAGGAAGTTTTATTGCAATAAGGCCATGGTGAGACGCCAGCTGGAGTATTGGGTTTTTGCCTTTTACCTGAACAAGTATATATTGTCACGGAGAGAGTGCAATGTAAATTTCACCACAGGAAAAGGTGGATAAAGTAGGCTTATATACTTTAGAGTTTAGAACTCTGTGAAACTAAACAAAAAAAAATCTTGCAGGGCTCGACAGGGTGGTTGCAGGAAGAGTGATGCCTCTGGTCGAAGAGTCACAGCCTCAGTATAAGGACTGAGAGGAGAAGAGATGTCTTCATTCAGAGGGTGGTGAGAGAGTGGAATTCTCTGCCCCAGAGGGATGAGCCTCATTCAACTCAGAATTGATACTTTTCTGGATATTAAGTGAGTCATGGACTACAGGGATAGTGTAATAAAAAATTGCTCAGGAGTAGAAGATCTGACATATAGACTAATTAGGCACCAGAAGGTCACAAAGTCTACTCTCTCTAGTTCCATATGTTTCTGTATTCCATATTTTCCTCTTTCTCTCTGTTGCTCATGCTCTCTGTCACTCCTCACTCCCGCCCCCCCCCCAGTAATTTTCTGTTTTTTCTCTCTATCTATATATTTCATGTCAGTATCCTAACTACCTCCCTTTCTTTCTCTCTGTTTACCTTCCTGAGTGCTCTTCTCACCATCTGTGAACATAGTTTGCACGTTCTCCATGTCCTCTGGGTGCTCGAGTTTCCTCCCACAAGCCAGAAAATGTGATTAATTGGCAATTGTAACTTGCCCCTTCTGTGGACAGAGTAAAGTGGTGTTGGTGAGGGATTATTTTAACTGGGTGCTTGGTAGTTACTCACTAGGCCGATGGATCTGTTTCTTTGTTGTATTATATTGTCACAGAGTGGTACAACATGGTAACAGGCCATTTAGCCCACACCAACCCTCAAATTCCCATTTACACATATACCAAGGCGTTTTTAAAAATTCTCTCCACATTCCATCAACAACCCACAGATTCCATCACGTGCCTACATTAGGGATAGTTTACACAGTTAATCCCCCAACCTGCATTTCCTTGGGAAGTGAAAGGAGGCCGAGAGGACATGCAAATACAGACAAGACCCAAGATCAGGATTGAACCTGGGCCTCTGGCGCCGTGAGGAAGTGGCTCAACCAGCTGTGCCACGGTCCAGAGCCACCAGCTCGTTGCTCATGACCCTAGGAGCCATCGCTTCAATTGGTACGGTAGCTTTGGGGCACAGGTTGTCATGCAACTGGTGGGCCTGATTACTCATTGCGCCATTGCAGGTGAGCAGTTAGGCCAGAGATCACTGCTAGCTGGGACCCCACGCCAAAGAAAGAGGACTTGGGGTTCGGGCAAGATCAATTTGTGCTTGTTGCAGCCCGGCCAGAAACAAGCTCTTTAGCTTAGATTGGAACTGGTCATCATGTCTGAACTAAATTATATCTGCATCAACGCCATTGTGTGTGCACTGAGTGATAAGCGATAGAAGTGAAGAGAGAGAGAGAGAAGGGAAGCAAATTATGGAAATGTGCGTGTGCAGAGAGTAAAACAGGGTAAGAAATTGGCAGAGGAAGAGGACAGCCAGAAGGTTATTATAGTGGTAGAAATCCAGGTTCAGTTCCACCACTTAATGTAAGGAGTTTGTATGTTCTCACCATGACCGTGTGCATTTCTTCCTGTGTGCACAGCCAGTGTCCTGTGTGTAACTGCCTCACACAAACCGAGGCTCCCACTCCTTTCTGGAAGCTCACTGTGAATGCAATCAGCTTCCAGATAAAAGCATCTATTGGAGGGCGATTAAAAATGTTGCTCCATGATCCTTACACAGGCTGTGTCTGTATCGCCCATCTTCTGCCTTATTGCCCTGCCCCTTCCCCAGTTCTGACCTGATGCATTATCTGTCTGTATCTCTTCCTACAGATACTGAACAAGCTTCCAAACTTTTAAGCACTTTCTGTTTCCATTTTATATCTTTCTGTGTTCCGCCTGTTTGTTCATTCTCTCCCTCTCCCTCTCTCCCTCCCCTCTCTCTCCCACTCTCTCACTGTCTCTCTCTCTCTCTCTCTCTCTCCATCTGAGTTACTGAGTCATAAAGGTTGAAAAATTGGTTGAATATTGCTTACTGTAAACAATTGCCTTTGGACCATACGACATAGGAACAAAATTAGGCCCTTTAACCTATCGAGTTTACTCTGCCAATCAATCATGGCTGATTTATTATCCCTCTCAATCCCGTTCTGCAGCTTCTCCCTGTACCTTTGAAGCCCTTACTAATCAAGAACCTATCAACCTCCACTTTAAATATACCCAATGATTTAGCCTCCACAGCTGTCTGTGGCAGTGAATTCCACAGATTCACCACCCTCTGGCTAAAGAAATTCCACTCAACTCTGTTCTAAAAGGATGACCTTTTATTCTGAGACCATGCTTTGTGGTGCTTGACTTCCCCACTGTTGGAAATGTGCTTGCGCTTGAGGATGAACCACATGGGGCTGCAGCCCTGCTGTCCGCTGGAAGGTATGCTGGACCTCAGCACGGATTCTCAAGCCGAATAGCTGACGTTCACCTTTCAGAATGAGCTCCACTTGAGCAAACGACATGGACACCTGCCGATTGGATAGGCTCTTTGGGCAAGGAGTGGAAGTAGAGCAGTGGGAATTAGATTTAAAAGAATGATGCGAGTCCCCGGGTTTCCTTTCTCAGCCAAGTAACGAGGTTCAGGAGGTAGAGAAGATCACTTTGCTTGTTAGAATAGTTTTTCCATGACCTTTGTAATTCCACTTCTCAGCACAGTTTTGGAGAGGCCAAATGCAAGAGGAAGGTGTGTATTTAATATTTTAGTAATATTGTGCATATATTGTTTGATTAAGAGTTCTTTGTTTACATAATGCATTGCGGGTTATATATATATAGTAAGAGTACATGAATTGCATATGTCACGACGCTGACATGTGATATGTGTGTGCCTCGCTTAAAGTAAAAAAAACTCTGTCTTTTCCTTTGAATTACTTTATTTACGTTTTGGAGTACAAAACATAACAGAAAGTATGCAGAAAATGACGGACACCAGGAGTGTTGACTTACAGAGGGATTTTGAAATGCAAGTGTATAGCTCCCCGAATGTGGAAACAGAAGTGAATTGGGTGGTTTAAAAAGAGGTTTGCCATGCATGCCTTCATTGAGTATAAAAGTTGGAAAGTCCTAGGCTAGGTCACAATTGGAGTATTGTATGCATTTCCAGTCGCCATGTGGAGGCTTTGGAGAGGCTGCAGAAGAGGTTCACTAGGAGGTTGTGTAGATTCGAGAGTATTAGCTTGAAAGAGAAGGTGGACTTGGATTGTTTTCTCTGGAATGTCAGAGGCTGAGGGTTATAAAGCCATTAAAAAGGGAGAGTCTTTTCCCTACATCAGAGGGAAGGTGAAAGCAGGAAGGTTATTGGAGATGTGTGAAGCTAGTTTTGCTTTCATACAGAAACATAGTTGCCTAGAGATGGAGAGATGGCAGATACAACAGCAATGTTTAAAAGACACTTAGACGTCGGGCAGAGGGAAGTGGACCATGAGCAGCTGGTGGTGATTAGCTATATTGACACAGACACGTTGAGCTGAAGGGCTGTTTCTGTGCTGTGCTGTTCTATGTTCTATCCTTTTGAGGCAACATCTGCCCTGATCAGTTGGTTATCTCTTGCACGTTCCTGCTTACCCCACACAAGTGAGACAGTCCCTGCCATCACTCACAGTGGTGGGCCAGCCACCCTGAGGGATATCTCTGCTCACCCTTGTAACTAACCTGGATTAGTTTCCGAACTGGAGAGGACTCTTGTCTTAAACTGCTCATATTTTCAAATCCATCTGGGTCCTTGCCAATCCTTATCTGTGAAATTTCATCTCGCTCTACAATTTTCTGACACATCGTTGTCCTTGCAACTGTGCGCTTTTCATCTCTGATATCCATCGCCCCAGCATTCGACTACCTGGGCTCCGAGCTCTGGAATTCTATCCCTAATCCTTCCCGTCTCAGCGGCACTTGCTGAGATGGAGCAGATACTTTGGTCATCAGGCCAATATGTCCTTTTGCAGAACCTCAATAAATTTTGCTGGAAGATTAAAGACAGACATTGAGGCAGGATCCCTGTGACCCTGGGCTGGCGTCATCCCAGTGAGGAGAAAGTTTGGTGTTGAGGGGTGAGGGAAATTAAATAGCAATTTCTGTGGAAACTAAGTCATATGTGACTTGTCTCTGCTGTTGTTGATATTCAAGTTACATTCTGAAGGCACAGACTTCCTTTCATATCTTGTTCCCATAATTCCCTCTCTTTATCTTTGCAGCAAGGAAGTTTCAAAATCAATTCTCCCTACTTCTTGCAGGAACTAATT
The DNA here is from genome assembly GCF_030144855.1 of Hypanus sabinus. Taxonomy (NCBI): domain Eukaryota; kingdom Metazoa; phylum Chordata; class Chondrichthyes; order Myliobatiformes; family Dasyatidae; genus Hypanus; species Hypanus sabinus. Next base: position 126,988,373 of record NC_082713.1, read on the forward strand.
AATTGGTCAAAGTTGTTTCATGTGTTTGGCACGCGAATGATTCAGTCTGGGTTAGAATGAGGCTACTTTGCCACTGGGCCTGCTGCCCTGAGATCTGAATGCAGCCTTCCCGGTTTCATTTTGAATTCATTAGAATTCATTACAGGATGTATACCTGGAATAGGCCTTATGTAGAACAGTTGGACACGCTGGACTTTGTGACAACCAGAATTCCCCACCTCAGCCCGTCACGCCTGCCTGTGTTTGACCCGTCTCCCTCGCTTCTGGGATTTTCAGGAGTCGTGGGTCCCACACCACCAGATTCAGCAACATTTGTTGGCCTACAACCATCAGGCTCCTGGACTGGCACGGATGATTTCACTCACCTCAGCACGCAACATGACTCCACAACCTGGAGACGCAGTTTCATGAACTCTGCAGTTCATGTTCTATATATTATTTGTTTACATTTTTTATTATTTACACAATTTATCCTGTTTTGCACTTTGGATGTTTGTCAGTCTTTGTGTGTGTGGTTCTTCATGGATTCTATTGTGTTTCTCTGTTTTCCTCTTGAACTTTGGAGTTTAGAAAGCTGAGAGGGGACTTGACGAGGCAGGCAAGATCCTGAAGGGGTACAGACAGGGCGGATGTGGGGAGGATGTTTCCTCCTGTGGGAGATCCGTGTTTAAAAATAAGTTGACCAGTTGATGCAGGGACGAGGACAACATCCTTTCTCTCAGAAGGTTGTGAGTTCCTGGAACCCCCTTTCTTAAAGGACGTTGGAGTTAGAATTTTTGCACAATTGTCAGCACGGGGTTACTGCAGGCCGATGGGAACACTGCGCTCAGGTCACAGTCAGATCAGCCGTAATTTTATTCAACAGTGACGCTGGTCCACAGGGCTAAAGGTGTGAACCCTGAAACTAATTATGTTTACTGAAATGTTCTTTAATTGGGCAGCTTAATAACTGGCCAGCATTTCCGGCTAACACTCAGGAGCAGAGAAATCGGAGAGTTGTCCCGTCTCTGAGCACAGAACAGTGAGATGGTCTCCTGCTACAATGGGTCAAGTTCATCTGGGAGATGAGGTATTAAAGATAAGTGCACTTCCCACTTACAGCTTCTAATGGAGTCTTCAGGGAGCTTAAAAGTGGGAAGTACTCCTAAATGTTACAGATTAGACAGCTAAAGCTAAGCTGCCACTGTCAGGGTAAAGACAGGAATGATGGAGTGTAGAATTACAGTCACAGAGGCAACCACAGGAACAACCTCCTCAGAACCACCAAACACCCAGCTTATTCTCAATCTACACTAAATGCATTTTACTGTTCCAACATTGTCATCAACTACCCTCCCAACACATGCGTGCCTTAACACAGAAGCACAAATGCACAAATACACAAAGTTGCATAGAATCATACACAGACATGCCGGGCACACACGCAGACCACACTCAAACACATGCACAAACACACAAATGCACAAATAAAACACACCAGCACAAGCACACAAAAACATACACATGCGCATATACAAACCCCATTTCCAGAAAAGTAGGGATATTTTCCAAAATGCAATAAAAACAAAAATCTGTAATATGCTAATTCACGTGAACATTTACTTAACTGACAAAAATACAAAGAAAAGATTTTCAATAGTTTTACTGACATTAAGCAGGCTAATTGTTAGCAGGTGAGGTATCATGACTGGGTATAAAAGTAGCATCCATCAAAGGCTCAGTCTTTGCAAGCAAGGATGGGTCGTGGCTCACCCCTTTGTGCCCAAATTCGTGAGAGAATTGTTAGTCAGTTCAAAAGGAACATTTCCCAACGCAAGATTGCAGAGAATTTAGGTCTTTCAAATCTACAGTACATAATATTGTGAAAAGATCCAGAGAATTCAGAGACATCTCAGTGCATAAAGGGCAAGGTCGGAAACCACTGTTGAATGTGCACGATCTTTGAGCCCTCAGGCGGCACTGCCTAAGAAACTCATGTTACTGTGACAATTATAGCCACCTGGGCTTGGGAGTACTTCGGAAAACCATTGTCACTTAACACAGTCCGTCGCTGCATCCAGAAATACAACTTGAAACTGTATTACACAGGAGGAAGCCATGCATCAACTCTATGCAGAAACACCGGTGAGTTCTCTGGGCCTGAGCTCATCTCAGATGGACCGAAAGACTGGAACCGTGTGCTGTGGTCAGATCAGTCCACATTTCAGCTAGTTTTCGGAAAAAACGGACGTCGAGTTCTCCGTGCCAGAAATGAAATTATCATCCTGATTGTTATCAGCGAAAGGTGCAAAAGCCAGCATCTGTGATGGTATGGGGGTGCATCAGTGCCCACGGCATGGGTGAGTTGCATGTATGTAAAGGTACCATTGACTCTGAGGCATATATAAGGAATTTAAAGAGACATATGTTGCCATCAAAGTGACGTCTCTTCCCGGGACGTCCATGCTTATTTCAGCAGGACAATGCCAGACCACATTCTGCACGGGTTACAATAGCGCGGTTTTGTAGACACAGTGCGTGTGCTTGACTGGCCTGCTGCCAGTCCAGATCTATCTCCTATTGAAAATGTATGGCGCGTCATGAAGAGGAGAATCAGACATTGGAGACCACGGACTGTTGAGCAGCTGAAGTCTTGTATCAAGCAAGAATGGACAAAATTTCCAATTGCAAATCTACTACAATTAGTATCCTCAGTTCCAAAACGATTAAGAAGTGTTATTAAAAGGAAAGGTGATGTAACACAATGGTAAACATGCCTCTGTCCCAACTTTTGTTAAGTGTGTTGCAGCCGTCAAATTCTAAGTTGGTCAGTTACTTAATACAATTAAGTTGGTCAGTAAAACTATTGAAAATCTTTTCTTCGTACTTTTGTCAGTTAAATAAAGATTCACGTGAATTAACGTATCACAGATTTTTGTTTTTATTGCATTTTGGAAAATATCCCAACTTTTCTGGAAATGGGGTTTGTAGATGCGCACAAATAAACACACAAATCCACGTGCACAAGCACACACATATCTACACATTGCCAGCAATTTACTATGAGGGATTAGCCTACCAGCCCGTGTGTCTTTGGAAGTGGCAGGAAGCTGGAGCACTTGGAGGTAACCCAGGCAGAGCATGCAGACTCCGCACAGACAGCACCCGCCTTTGCTGGAGCTGTGGGGCAGTGGCTGAGCTTGGGATGGGTGTTACCCCAGAGGGAATTAATCCTGGTGAAGATTCTGAACAGGAGCAATTGTCTGTCCAGAAGGTGGGCTCATTACAGAGGTGAACGGGATGTTGCGGTTCAGAGAGGCAGAGATTTGAATGGAGTAGACAAGCAAACATTGGATAGCGCACACGTCGATGAGGGTCTCACCAGTGCGTGGGTTGTATCACATACAGTAAAGCAGGGTCGGGGGAAGAATATTCTGGAAGTGGAAGGTAGTGGCCTTGAGGGGGATTCAATCTACATCCTCATCAGAAAATCCTCAATGAACAGTGGTTTCAAATGCTCGGTCAAAGTTACCAACATCACAGCAAATTCAGACAGCTACAGGTTAGTCTGCATCTGTGTGTCTCTCGCCTGCGTGGCAGGATCCGGGGTGTGAGAGGCCGTCGGCGGACAAATCAATGTGCTGGGTTTGAAATTGGGGCCAAGATACAAGTGGCTGTTCCAGACGTGCCATTGTGCTGGGGCCCAGGGTAAGGTGGGCCAGTGAGAATGGGAATTAGACGCAGCAGAGTCTGTCACACAGCTCTCTCACACACTGAGCTCTCTGCACTGCCTTATTGTATTGTACTACCTCAGTGCACTGTCACAGAATCATAGAGTCGTAGAAAAGTACAGCACAGAAACGTGCCCTTTGGCCCGTCTAACCTATGCTGAACCAGCGGCCCACTCCCATCGACCTGCACCGGACCATAGCCCTCCACGTACCTATCCAATGATGCCTCAAACATTGAAATCGAGCTCGCATGGACCACTTGCGCTGGCAGCTCTCACAAGCCTCTGAGTGAAGAGGTTGTGGTGAATTGGCCAGCATGAGTGACATACAAGCTTCTCATTGTACTTGTGATTTAAAAAAAACATTTTACAAATTTACCTACAGTGGCCCATCCCACCCTGAGGCCCAGCAACACTGGCCCGTTGATCCTGCTTTCCCTTCACCCTGCCCCCAACACACAGGCCCGGGATGTGACAGGCCACTGTGACACGATCTATACGGACAGTGTGCAAGACAAGCTTTTCACTGTGCCAACAATAAACCAACTCCAGTTCCAGTGTGAATAAGCCGGTGGTGTCCGGGGGTGATTGGGAGAGGTACTTTCATTGCACCTCTTGTCAGTGCAGGTAAAGTAAATGTCAAACGGGCAGAGGGTAAACGTGCTAAATAATATTTCCAAAAACAATTGCTTCTTTGCACAATTTGTGCATGATTTAATGTGTCTCCAAGAAGTGAGTGTGCTGCCTTGCTTACCCTGGGGAAATCCATAAATGATAGGATTGCTGAAATGTGTTTGCTAGGTAACGGCATAATTAAAGCTATGAAAAATGAGCCCAAGATGGAATCTGACCTTTCTCAGCCTTCTGTTTTCACTTATCTCTACTAATTATGTTGCGGTGATAGATGGCCCACTGGTCTGAAAGAGAGCTTTCACGGTCTTGCCACACCACCTCCTCCTCACGGCTACACCGCATCATCAGGGAAACGGAGACCTAATTTGATGTGGGCAAAACGTGACATCAGGGGCTGCCATGGTAACCCATTAGTGATCACTCTTTTCTGCATCCAGCCTTAAGGCCTCCCTTTGTGTAGTAGTAGAGGAAACGCCTGCCTTCTCCGAGGTTCGACACCTTGTTGAAGGGGAGAGGCCTGCGAGTTCCTGAGATCCCGAGACTGATGCTGTCTGGAGTTTAGCCATGTAGCGCGTACCTCCTGATAGGGTCACCCATGGCGGTAAGGTCAAGGGGGAGGTTCCAGACAAAGAGCAATCCCAACAAGACCTAAAGTGTGGAGCTGCCGGAGGACATGACACATCGCAACAGCAGGGAAGGCGGAGGAAGTCTGCGGCAGTGACAGATTTCCAGGCATCTTGCATTCCACGTCACTGGATCCTGACCCCCGATCTGTCAAAGACCGTGTGGTGGCTGCCCGTGCATCAGCCTCCCATCATGTCACGTGCAAGCGTTCTCCCTTGAAAGAATCCATCCCACCGTCCTGGATCAAGTCCTGTGACAATCAGCAAAAGGCAAAGGGGGTAGGCCTGGATCAGTCTCCACAGCAGGGGTACCCAACTATTTTTATGCCCTGTATCACGGCTATTAAGCAAAGGGTCTGTGGACCCGAGGTTGGAGCCCCCACTCTACAGTCACCTGAACTGCCAATAATAGACAACTCCCTTAGAGAACATCATACTCAACTCGAATGATCACACTATGACTGTGTCAGTCTGCAGGACTCTGCATGGAGTGCAAACTGTGTGCCATTTCCAGCTTCAGGGAGTCTGGGGCAATAAATTTGAGCATGCACTGAGACGAGTACTGAGCTCGATATGACTGACTGAAATTGCAGGTTTTCCTCAGATTAGGAAACATTGTCTTCTGTACAATGCACACATAGACTTCCTGACTGGGAGACCTCTGTAAGTCCAGATCAGGAGCAGCATCTCCAACACCATCACACTGAGCACAGGGGCTCCCCAGGGTTGCGTGCTCAGTCCACTGCTGTTCACTGTACTGACCCATGATTGTGCTGCAACACACAGCTCGAACCACATCATCAAGTTCACTGATGACACCACCGTGGTGGATCTCATCAGCAAGAATGACGAGTCAGCTTACAGAGAGGAGGTGCAGCGGCTAACGGACTGGTGCAGAGTCAACAAACTGTCTCTGAATGTGAACAAAACAAAAGAGATGGTTGTTAACTTCAGGAGGACACGGAGCAACCACTCCCCACTGAATATCAACGGCTCCTCAGTAGGGATCATTAAGAGCACCAAATTTCTTGGTGTTCACCTGGCAGAGAATCTCACCTGGTCCCTCAACACCAGCTTCATAGCAAAGAAAGCCCAACAGCATCTCTACTTTCTGCGAAGGCTGAGGAAAGTCCATCTCCCACCCCCCATCCTCATCACATTCTACAGGGGTTGTATTGAGAGCATCCTGAGCAGCTGCATCACTGCCTGGTTCGGAAATTGCACCATCTCAGATCGCAAGACGCTGCAGTGGATAGTGAGGTCAGCTGAGAAGATCATCAGGGTCTCTTTTCCCACCATCACAGACATTTACACTACATACTACATCTGCAAAGCAAACAGCATTATGAAAGACCCCACACATCCCTCATACAATCTCTTCTCCCTCCTGCCATCTGGGAAAAGGCTCTGAAGCATTCACGACTAGACTATGTAAAAGTTTCTTCCCCCAAGCTATCAGACTCCTCAATACCCAGAGCCTGGTCTGACACCTTGCCCTATTGTCCTGTTTATTATTTATTGTAATGCCTGCACTGTTTTTGTGCACTTTACATGGTCCTGTGTAGGTCTGTAGTCTAGTATAGCTTTCTCCGTGTTGTTTTTTTACATAATTCAGTTGAGTTTTTGTACTGTGTCATGTAACACCATGGTCCTGAAAAACGTTGTCTCATTTTTACTATGCACTTTACCAGCAGTTATGGTCGAAATGACAATAAAAATGACTTGACTTGATAGGAACAAGCCTTTCAGTTTCCAATGTGATGGATCTTCCAGGGTCAGGCATCTTCTGCTGGGTGGGACCTCAATCAGGGATGCACTTCTGACTTACAAATTGTTTGGGTTCTGCATAGCTTGCCTGGAGAGTACCCTGCTGTAACCTGGGTTAGCCCTGCAAGGGTGAATTATTGTCTGGAGCTAGAAAGTTTACTCATTTATACACTCAGCTGCCAGTTTGTTAGGTACCCCTCTATTTAATAAAGTGGCCACTGAATGTACGTTTGTGGTCTTCTACTGCTGTAGACCATCCATTTCAAGGTTCAATGTGTTGGGTGTTTAGAGATGCTCTTCTGCAAACCACTGTTAATAAAATAACATGGCCAGTTTAGTTACTGTTGCCTTCCTGTCAACTTGAACCCAGTCTGGCCATGCTCCTCTGACTTCTCGCATTAACTAGATGTTTTCACCCACAGAACTGCTCACTGGATGTTTAATTTTGTTTCTCATATGATTCTCTGTAAACCGTAGAGATGGGTGTGCGTGAAAGTCTAAGGAGATCGGCAATTTCTGTGGTACTGAAACCATCCCGTCAGCCACCAACAATTCATTCTACGATCAGAGTCACGTAGGTCACATTTCTTCCCCACTCTGATGTTTGGTCTGAACAGCAGCTGAACGTGTTGGCATGCTTTTATGCATTGATTAGATATTTGCATTAACGAACAGGTGTAGAGTTGTACCTAATTAAGTGTCCACTGAGTGTAAATGATGAAATAACCTAGGTTGAGAGTTATTTTGGCAATGAAATGCGTAAGGTCCATGAGGTTGTGATGTACAGCTCTCTCCATGCCAGCAATTCCCTATTGTACAGCCCTCGGTACAATCAAATCCCTCATGTACAGCTCCTTCCACAAGGCCCCGTCCTTACGTCAGCCCTAGGGCACTGCTCTGGAGTTGAAGACAAAATCCATAAAGCACGCTTTCTCACAGACGTAACTAGGTAGGAGCTCTATAATGCACTTCCCCTGAATGCAAGCTCCCTAATGTAGTGTCATATGGATATAAGCTCCCTTGTGTCCTGTTCTCTTGATACTAGTTCTCTTAACATAGAGCTCCCTTGATATGCTTCCTAATGTATCTGTGTTATAGAGCTCCCCTGATACAAGTTCCCTAATGTACAACTTTCTCACACAAACTATTTCGGTATGCTTTGATGCAAAGTCCCAGAATGCACTGCTGGCTGAGTACGAGCCAGGTTTCCTCAGAGTGACGGCTCTGTTGTAGCTCACTCTGATATGCGGCCAGCCTTTCCTTTTGAGTGGCAGGAGAGCTGAGTGAGACTAGAACTAAAGGCCATGGGTCAAGGGTGAAAGGTAGAATGTTTAAGGGGAACACGAGAGGGAGCTTTTTCCCTCAGGGTGGCGCACGTGTTGAATGCAGTTCGATTTCAACATTTAAGAGAAGTTTGGGTCATTGTACAGAAGGCATTGGTCCAGGTGCAGGTAGATGGGCCTGGGCAGGATAATAGTTCAGTAAGGACTAAATGGTCCAGAGGGCCTGTTTCTATGCTGTGGCATCCCATGACTCTAAAGTGCTTATTGCAAAATGCAGGTGCCAAGATTTAAAACTGTGGTGAGGTCTGTTCTGATTTGTGTGGGCATATCTGGGCAGCTTTCCCCATTGTTGGGTGTTCTTTTGGGATGGCTGCCCCCAAGATGTAGCTCAGTCCTAGGATATGTTTCAGACAGTCCAGGCCAGGAGTTTGGCCCCATAGCCTATGCTGCACCCAGTGGTGGCATCTGGAGGCATACAACTGGCTCAATGCTAGCTTCTCCGATGAAGAGAAACCTCACGGAAGCACAAGGTATCTGCAAGGGTTTTAGCCTTATCTTTTGTTCTCATGAGCTGTCCTCCATTGACAGTGATCATGGGGTGGTTCATGAAGCTTCTGTACACTAGTCGAAACTCCCTCAGTGCAAGCTCCCTAGTGTGGGGCTCTCTAGTCTTCAGCTTCCTCCTGTCCTACTCCCTTGATATTAGCTCATGTAACACAGAGCTCCCTGAATATGCTTCGCGTGTTACCTTCCTATCATCATGCTGTTTAATTCTTCGTCTTTCATGGCAGGACTTTGCAGGCTACAAGGCTTAATCTTTGACCTTACCTGCACTAGCCCAGTCTTTTTGCAGCCATTCCCTTCAGGATTTGGCCAACGCAAGCGCTGCTGTCACAGGGCTACCGGAGCTAATGCAAACCCTGGGTGAAGCTATCGAGAGCAGACAGTGGTCGATCACTGGAATGCTCAGCCAGAAAGGATGGTGGAATCAGAACCAGTGACTACATTTATGTGACAGTTAGACAGACAACTAAATAAGCAAGGCACGGTCAGATACGGACCTAACGCAGGCAAATAGGATCGATGTAGATGGGCCAAGAGGTTGGCATGCATTTGATGGGCTGAAGGGCCAGTTTCTGCACACTGATGCTCCATGACACTCCGAAAGGTGACCTACTTTAGCAGAAGAAATTGAAGAGTATCTCTCAAATGGTGAGAGACTAAAAGGGAAGCCTGGTGCTGAGGACACCTGGTGTACATGAATCACTGAAAATGCCTAGGTGCAGCACGCAGTTAGGAAGGCAAAGCACATGTTGGCCTTCATTGCAGATGGACATGAATACAGGATGAAGTCATTGTGGGCCTGGACTGCTGCCTGCAGGTCTAGTTCCCTACCTAAATAAGGATGTGCCTGTGGATGACTGTTCAACAGGCTGACTCCACAGATACCCAATGGGCTGAGGAGACCAAGAGACAATCTTGATTTAGAATCATAGAAAAATACTCAATTGAAAAATAGATTTTTATGTAGCTTGAAAGATAAGAGGCTGGGATGGCATTACTCTTGATTGGGGTGCTAAAACTGGGGGTTATTCAGCACTGAAATGTGCAGACTGTGGGAAAACTTTGGGATTCTCCATTCAACTGGCAGCTCTGACTGGCTACATTCAAAGCAGCTTTAAGGACACAGGTTCAGTTCAGTCCTGAGGTGATGTCTGTGTGGAGTTTGACCATAAGACATAGGAGCAGGTTAAGGTCAAATAGTCCATTGAGTCTGCTCCACCATTCCATCATGGCTGATTTATTATCCATCTTGAATGTTTGCATACTCTCTCTGTGACCTTGTGGGTGACACAGTATCTTGCTACATCCAAAAATGCGCAGTCTGACAGAGAAATTCATCCAACTGAACTGAAGAACTGATAGGAAGGTGAGAAGGTGGACATTTGGTGGTGGGGGAGGTGGGATTGTTCAGTGAACTGTTCAGTGTCTGGGCTGAATGGACTCCTTTATAGGAAAATATGAATTAATTTGAAATTAATTTATTATCTTATGAAATGGTGGAGTAGGTATGAGAGAGCAAGTGACCAATGTTTGTTCCCGTTTCTGATATTCTTGTGCGTTCCTTGTTACTGGGTTAGGGTTCTTTGAACTATGCAACAACCTTGTGGGAGTACATTCATTCAGAGACTGCAGGAGCGGAAGAAGACAGCTCAGGTTGCGTTAGCTGGTCTAAAGGGCATGGCCATACCCTGGCAGTGATGAATAAAGCATTTATAGCTGGGCCATTGGCATCCCCTTTTTTTTGTGCATTAAGGCTCAGAGAAGTCATGAGGATCCATGAAAATTATGTTTCATTTAGTGATGTTTAATTAGAGAAACATCCAGCAAATTTAACTCTGTTCCCTTCTGACATGTGTTCCATGTAAAATTCACTTTGTAAACAATGAGACAGAAGTTTTGTTTCACGCACTTTTTTAAAATTACCATCCTTCTGTGCACTGTGGTTCAGCCCTCATGACTTGCTCTCCAGCAAAATGGTGAAACTGATTCCAGCCTCTTCTCCCTGAAACAACGGACAGAAACACGTCACCTGAGAAATCACAGTGCCTTTCACATCCAGTTTAGCCTTGGGCTCTGTAATCGGTGACAGGTCATTGAAACAACAATTGAAGCACAAGAGATTCTGCGGATGCTGGAAATCTAGAACAAACACGCACATGAGCGCATGCACACACGCAAAATGCTAGCTGATCTCAACAAGTTGAGCAGCATCTAGGGAAGGTAATGAACAGTCGATGGTACAGGCTCAGACCCTACATGAAGACTGGAAGGAAGAACCATGGAGAGAAGGGAAGGAAGTGGGAAACAAAAAGGAGGTAATAGTCGGGTGAGGAGAAGAGAAAGGGTTACAGGGTAACCAGAATGAGGAATGGAGAAAAAAGAAATTACCAGAAGATGGAGAAATTTGGCCTTATCATGGCAGTAGAGGAGGTCATGGACAGACACGTTCGAATGGGAATTAGCAGTTGAATTAAACTGGGTAGCCATTGGGAGATCCTGCATTTAGCAGTGGACAGAGCAAAGATGCTTAGCAAATCTATTTTAACAATTAATCAATCTATTAATCATTTAATCTACCTCGGTGAAGCTGGTTGAGAGATCAGAGGTAAATGGTCCGTGGCAGCACACTCCTTTCAGGACAGGTTAGGACTCTGGGATTTTCCTTTTGTCCACTTGTAGAGCACAGGGCTTTGTTTTAACCTGTCAACCTTGCAATGCTCCATCAGTCTCCACTAGGGAGTTGATTTGGTGCCTGGAGCAGTTTTGAACCTGCAAACTCCTGATCTGAAGATGTCAGTGCACAGAAACCATGGTGATTCCACAAACAGTGTCAGAGTTAATTATTTTTCTGTTTTGGAAACTGGAAATGTTATTGAACGGGCGGAACATGATGTCATGGTGTTACCTCTGCTAGTTACAATAAATACTACAGTGCTAAACTTTTTTTCAGTGCGGCTGGCACTTATTGACACTTAATCTAGTGTCACCAAAAGACATGACGGGTTTGGACAAATGGGAGACTTATTAACAATATATACAGTGGCATGCAAAAGTTTGGGCACCCCTGGTCAAAATTTTTGTTACTTTGAAAAGCTAAGCGAGTAAAAGATGATTTGATTTCCAAAAGGCATAGAATTAAAGATGACACATTTCTTTAATATTTTAAGCAAGATTACTTTTTTATTTCCATCTTTTACAGTTTCAAAATAACAAAAAAGGAAAAGGAACCAAAGCAAAAGTTTGGGCACCCTGCATGGTCAGTACTTAGTAACACCCCCTTTGGCAAGTATCACACATTGTAAACACTTTCTGTAGCCAGCTCAGAGACTTTCAATTCTTGTTTTGGGGGATTTTCACCCATTCTTCCTTGCAAAAGGCTTCTAGTTCTGTGAGATTCTTGGGCCATCTTGCATGCCCTGCTCTTTTGAAGTCTATCCACAGATTTTCGATGATGTTTAGGTTGGGGGACTGTGAGGGCCATGGCAAAACCTTCAGCTTGTACCTCTTGAGGTAGTCTATTGTTGATTTTGAGGTGTGTTTAGGATCATTATCCTGTTGTAGAAGCCATCCTCTTTTCACCTTCATCTTTTTTACAGACGGTATGATGTTTGCTTCCAGAATTTGCTGGTATTTAATTGAATTCATTCTTCCCTCTGCCAGTGAAATGCTCCCCGTGCCACTGGCTGCAACCCAAGCCAAAATTATGATTGATCCACCCCCGTGCTTAACAATTGGAGAGGTGTTCTTTTCATGAAATCCTGTACCCTTTTTTCTCCAAACATACCTTTGCTCATTGTGGCCAAACAGTTCTATTTTAACTTCAGCAGTTCACAGGACTTGTTTCCAAAATGCATCAGGCTTGTTTAGATGTTCCTTTGCAAACTTCTGACACTAAATTTTGTGGTGAGGACGCAGGTAAGGTTTTCTACTGATGACTCTTCTGTGAAGGTCATTTTGGTGTAGGTGTCGCTGGACAGAAGAACAGTGCACCACCACTCTAGAGTCTGCTAAATCTTCCTGGAGGTCTTTTGCAGTTAAACGGGGGTTTTGATTTGCCTTTCTCGCAATCCTACGAGCTGTTCTCGGAACGTTTTCTTGGTCTTCCAGACCTCAACTTGACCTGCACCATTCCTGTTAACTGCCATTTCTTAATTACATTACGAATTGAGGAAACGGCTACCTGAAAACACTTTGCTATATATTTATAGCTTTCTCCTGCTTTGTGTGCATCATTTATTTTAATGTTCAGTGTGCTAGGCAGCTGTTTAAAGGAGCCCATGACTGCTGATTGTTTGGACAAGGTTTGAGGTGTCAGGGTATTTATAAAGCTTTGAAATTTGCATCATCTGGCCTTTCCTAACAACAACTATGAACAAGCTAATTAATGTCTGCGACCTTGTAAAAGTTATCTAAGAGCTTAAATATCTTGGGGTGCCCAAACTTTTGCATGGTGCTCCATTCCTTTTTTTCCACTCTAAAATCGTACAAAACAAAAAATAATACACTAATTTAGCTTAAAATGTTGAAAATAATGTGTCATCTTTAACTTTATGACTTTTAGAGATCAGTTCATCTTCTACTCACTGAACTATTCACAGTAACAGAAATTTTGACCAGGGGTGCCCAGGCTTTTGCATGCCACTGTACAGTCGGCCCTCCTTATCTGTAAGTTCCGCATCTGCGAATTCAACCAACCACGAATCAAGAAAACCCAGAAGTGCTCATCCAGCCCTTGTTGTTTGAGCATGTACAGACTTTTTTTCTTGTCATTATTCCCTAAACATTGCAGTATAACAACTATAAGTAATCTAGAGATTATTTAAAGAATACTGGAGGATGTGCGTGGGTTATCGTGGATCGGGATAGAAAAAATCGGATATTCTCTTACTAAGTATGTCGGAACAGGTACATCCAGTATTATTTGACATTAGTTAGTCAAATGTTTGTCTTAGAATATAGTATATATTTTTTTCCTTTCTATGCATATAAAACACTTAAGAACGTATGTTTCAGCGCCGGGCTCCAGTTCGATCCAGTGACAGACCGCTTTTGAGCGCGCTCTTCATCTGGCCGGGTTGATGTGGAGGATCAAAAACCCAAAACCCAATAATTAAATCACTGTGTTGCTTAGTAATAATTGTAGCTTTCATCAGGGCAGGACCTTTCTCACTTTATCCTTTAGAATTGTTCCGATCATTGACCAACATAGCCTAACAATTTTACAATGACCAATGGCGTTTCGCCGATTTCCGATGGCTTTATTATTTCCACTTTATTTTCAATCGTGATCGTGACTATTTTCGTGAACAGAAACACTGCGGATTCAGAGCTCTGGCGCCGGGTCCTAATGTCCACCACACTGAGACAAGTTAAATAAGGTCTGGGGTTCTGCTGGGTCCTAAGGTCCACCGGATTGAGACAGGTTGAATAAGGGACTTGACCATCCATGTTTTTTGCTAACCGCGAGGGGTCCCAGAACCAATCCCTCGCAGATAAGGAGGGCCGACTGTATACCTGTTTTTATCTTCTCTTTCTTGCTCCATCTTTTTTTCTTTCCTGTACTTTTCTCTCTTCAGTGTTTCTCATAGTTTCACTCATGGAGAGAAGGGAAAATTGACAGTGGGTTATTGTTATCCCAGCATACGTAGCACCAGTGAGAAACCTCTAAAAAAGATGAGGACAAAGTCATGTTTTGCAGCCAAGGTTCGATATTTGATCACAGCATCAGGTTCAGACACTCTTGGATTATAATGCGTTGATGATCCTTGTCATGGATGGGAGGAAGGTCATGAATCTGGCAAGGACAGGATTAGACTGCTGCTGCAGTAATTCCTTCCAGCCCATGTAATTCAGCCTTGATGCTGGAAGCCTGGTGACACGTGGGCTGCTCCCAGCATAACCTTCGGACTGTATGAAGCAAAACCACGCCTCTCAATGCATGTTTTGATGTACATGTGACATGTAAAGCAAGCCCTTAAATTTTTATTGCTGGCCTTTCAGGGATGCTCACGAAGGTATCTCTGTCCCTTCGCAACTAATTCTCCATCCTCTTTAGATGTGGGTCCTAACCCTCCAAGCTGTTGTGGAGGTAACTGCTGGCAGCTTGATTCATGTCCCCACCTAATGGTAGTCTCACATATTGCACTGCTAACAAATTTAGCTGATCACTAGCGTCACCACACACGTCCGTGTAAATGCAGTCAGAATGACATGATAAGACATCTCTCACTGTGGAGAAGACATAGCAAATTAAAAGTGCCACTGTCAGATTTCATTTAGAAATTTGAAATCCTGCAAGGGAGGTTAACATATTTGTCTGTGATGAGTTTCCATAACAGGATATTTTTATCTGAAGGACAGTTCTGATCGGATTAGGTCTCTGGTGATCTAACAAAGCACAGAAGAGCCTGTTTATTTACGCTTTTAGCAGGTTGGTGGAAAACTAGCAGCAGGTTCATGCTGGAGTTTGGAATTCAATTGTTTTGCTTTGCTCTTGGTGCTTGCAGTGCCTGCTCTGTGCCTCAGACACTCGGTCCCCTAATGTAGGCTGACATTCCAGTGCAGTGCTGCACTGTCGGGGATAGAGTCCTGATGAAAAGGGGTCTAGCTGAGGCTCCCTTTATCCTTGCGTGGATAAGTCCACACACACACACACACCACCCTCTGTACAAGTTCTTTACAAAGAGTGCACTGCCAGAGGTGATGGTAGATACATGTGCATTAGGAACACTTAAGATGGGTGATGGCAAAATGGAGAGCTATGTAGAAGGGAAGGGTCACATTGATCTTAGAGTAGTTTAAAAAGTCGGCACAACATTGTGGGCTGAAGGGTGGTCCTTATCTTTAATAGAGGTTCTTCACTGTATGCTGTACTGGAATGGTTTATGTTCCATGGACACTTTTTGAAGATGGAGTTTTGTTTAATTACTTAGTGTTTATCTCTCAACCAGACCAGAAGAAAAGTGTTATTTGCTTGCTGTTTGTGGCTGGGCTGTGTGCACAGGTAATTGTTTGCTGCTGCTGGCAAGTTTAAGCATTTCTATCAGCGGTAGCGAGGCAGTGTCTGTTTTACCAGTACTGGAAGATGCATGTGTCCGCTGGAGATGAGGGTCAGGTCCAATAGCTAAGCCTGTTGAGCAATCTCAGCTCCCAGATAAGCACAAGATTCTTGTTTTCAAATCATCGCTTGGCTTCTGCCTAGTCTCTGTTAGCTCCTGAGTCTGTACTAAGATCTTCACCCCCCTGCTCCATTGAAGATTTCAAAGCTGGGGGAAATCTAGGACCAGAGTGCACAGCCTCAGAATAGAAAGAATGTCCCTTTACAATAGAGATGAGGAATTTCTTCAGCCAGAGGGTGGTGAATCTATGGAATTCATTGCCATAGATGGCTGTTGAAGCCAGATTATTGGGTATATTTGAAGTAGAGGTTGATAGGTTCTTGATTAGTAAGGGCGTCAAAGGGTACACGGGGAAGACAGGAGAATGGGGTTGACGGGGATAATAAAGCAGCCATAATGGAAAGGCAGAGCAGACTTGATTGGTCTGAATACCCTAATTCTGCTCCTGTGTGTAATGGCTCCCAGATTCCCAGCCACCTCAATGCTCAAAGTCTTTGGTTCTGGAATTCTTTTACTAAATATTTGCTTTTCATTTCCTTCTTTGGGAAGTTCTAATCTATCACCTCTTCCGGTAGCAATCGCTCAACCACTCACTTATCTCCTCTCTTTTAATATAGCTAACATATTGTCAGTAATACTGTAGCAAAGCTCTGTAGGATGTTGAGGATGCTGGCACTGCAGAGAAAAGCTGCTGCTTCACGGACAGCTTGCTCTTGCCTCGGGGAACTTCTCATGCTTGTCCCGACCAGCTTAGATGTGCAATAACTTTCAGTGACTGGCTTTGACTGCCTCAATACAATACACAAACTATTTTGAACACAGGTGAAACATTGTTTGCAGCAACTTTGTGCTGTCAGATCCTGGTGCCCTCATGGTGTTCAGTTCATTCCACTTAATGTCACTTGGGAATTAACTGGAAAGGTAAATCAACCTTGAACAATCTGCTGAAGCTTTCTCAAGAAATAGTGCATGGTGGATCGAGGGGAACTGGTTGATATGCTATATTTAGAATTCCAGGAGATTTGATAAGGTACCACATCAAAGGTCATTGGGCTTCCAGGAAACAGAGGGTCAGTGGAAGGTGATCTTTTCTGATTGACATTATGTAGAATGGAAACAGACCCTTCAGCCCATCTTTCCCATGTCAGCCAAGGGGGCCATCTAAGCTAAAACCATTTGCCTGGTGTTTGACCCATATCACTCTAAATTTTTCCTATGCATGTACTTATCTAAATGTCTTTTTAAGTTGTTATTACACCCGCCTCAACTTCTCCCTCCATCTTGGTAGAATTTTATTATTTTCAGCTGATCTGATTGCAACCTGAACTCTGTTTTCCAGCCTCGCTCAGTTTTCAACTCCTTTGCTTTTCAAATGAATGTCTGAACTGCCTTGAATAACCTAAAAATTGTGGCATCTACCACTAGAGGAAGAGAACTCCCAAGATTCACAGTCGTCTGACAGAAACGTTTCCTGATCTGCATCGTAAATGAGCACCCCCTTATTTTTATACTGTGACTCCGAGTTCCAGATTCCCCCAAAGAGAAAACATCTTTACCACATCCACCTTGTGGAAAGCTGGGGAAGACATTGCACTCAGCAGATACATGCGGACGAAATGTGTTCAAGAGGGAGATGTACTACACGAGAGCGAGATCTGCTGTGCCACAGTGAGGAAGCTTCAGTTGTGAAAGGAGGGGCTGAATGTCCTACTGAACCACCACTTGCTCTTGCCCACACTGTATGAGAATATGTGGATCCCGGTTCGGCCTCCACCAATAGACAACGCCTTAGGAGAACTTCTTACTCGACCCTTGTGATCTCACTAGTACTACCATGTGGAGACCATTGGGGATTTCAATCGGTTCATGCAAGGAAGCCCACCAACATCCCAGAGTTGAAGCAATTTTGTAAGGAGGAATGGCCTAACATTCCTTCAAGCTGATGTGCTGGACAATTACCGGAGACGTTTGGTTGAAGTTATTGCTGTACAAAGGGGGACACACCAGTTACTGAAAGCAAAGGTTCACATACTTTTTCCAACAAATGCATGTAATACTGGATCATTTTTCGCAATAAATAAATGAACAAGAATAATATTTTTGTGTTATTTATTTAATTGGGCTCTCTTTATCTACTCTTAGGACATGAGAAGATCTGATTACAGTTTAGGTCATATTTATGCAGAAATAGAGAAAATTCCACAGGGTTCACAAACCTTCCAGCACTGCTGTACACTAAGCGTTGTTGCAGGAAGGCAGCGTCCATCGTCAGCAACACCTACCACTCAGGACGTGCTCACTCCTTGCTGCTGTCATCGGGAAGAAGGTGTAGGAGCCACAGGACGTGCCCACAGTCCTTGCCAGAAGAATACAGAACACAACAAGCGACACCAGCAAAACAAACCTCTTACCTCCTTTCCATCACCTACACACTCAGATAGTCCTGCAACTCCAGGAAAGGCCTTTAGGCTTCGATCTTCGGTATCGAGCCCCAGACTGGCCACCAGACTGACATTCAGGCTTCGATCTTCGGTATCGAGCCCCAGACTGGCCGTCGTCCCAGGTGTTGCTTTATTGATTGCACTCCTCATGACTTGAAACACCAGTTCTGATTTGACGAGTTTTCATTTGCTTCCCCCTCCCCACCCCACCCCACCTTATGGGATTACTTACCTCTGTCCAGAGGGAGCTGATATGGCTACGTAGCTGAGTACAATAAGCTTAATCCAGTTTAGATTTGACTCAAAGTAGTATCCAATAGTTCTTGTAGGATCTTCTGCTCAAGGGCGTGGATTCATTGCTACTAGCGCAAGCACGTATATGTACAGGGACAGTGCAAACCCTGCTTGCAGCAGCGTTATAGGCACATAACATCAGATCACCAGCATTCACAAGAAAAACATAAATTATACACAACTTTTATGAGAAAGAACGCAATTAGAACAATAACAGATCAAATCCAAAGTGATGGAAATGATTGCTTTCAGAAATGCTTCCAACACACTCTTGTATTTTCCTTCTTTCAGCCTGAGTTGAGGAACACAATGGGGCCAGACTGGGCCCAGGGTCTGCTTGGCTGTTGTATGATAAGATGCTGGAAGGTGCACCACCACAGATCAATCGATAAGACTTGGACCATCCTGCTACTGGTTCTCAGCCTTTGGTTGTAGTCCCAATACCTTCTTAGACTCTAAACAACAACCTGTTGTTCACCTGCAATGTTCAGTGCATATTCAACTCCAAGCTGTGATAAACACAAGAGATTCTCTCCTCTCCCTCCTTCTCTCTTTTTCTGTTCCCCATTCTAATTACCCTCTCACCCACGGAAGATGTCCAGGCAGGCAGCACCTCTTTAAAGAACGGAATCCAGGTCCTGGGATCCTAGGAAGGTTTAAAGAGATTTGGAATCCAGCAGGAACCTTTCACTAAAGCTCTTTTCAGACGTGGTATACGTAGTTTGCCCTCTCCATGTCCTTAGTTGTCGCTTGTTCTTAAAACAATGCTGAGCATTTTACCAGTTCTTTGCCTGTGGCCACTCAACCATCCAGCCTGGACTGCCCAGCAAAGGTCACTCAAATGCAACCAGCAGAGGTTGGTCTTCTGATTAACCGTTTCACTGCCAGTCATGGCCTGGACTGCAAAAAAATCCGGAGTTCATGGAATTACTAAGAACGTCCTAGTGTGTTCCAAAGGCTTCGCGGTACTTAATGTTTGTGCTCCTGTTGAAAGGGCAGTCACTTAATCCTTTAAATGGATGGTCATGCATTTTCAATAATAGGAATATATTTGAAGCAGATTTAACCGCACATTTTTCAAAGATTAATGTAAAGCTATTTCAAAGTACATATGTTACCATGAGATTCATTTTCTTGCAGGCATTTACAGGAAAAAATAAGAACAATAGAATTTTAACCAAAAAAAACTGTCCATCAAGACTGACAACCAACCAGTGGTAAATGAAGACAGGCTATGCAAATAAAAATAATGATGAGAACAAAAGTTATGATGAGTTCTTGAAAGTGAGCCCGAGGTTGTAAAATCAGTTCAGGGTAGTGGTGAATGAAGTAATCCACACTGGTTTAGGAGCCTGATAGTTGTACTGTATGTTAATGACTGTTCCCGGGCACGGTAATGTGAGGCCCAAGGCTTCTTTACCTCGAGCATTTTATTTCCTCCCTTTTTTGGCTACTTCAGGCACTCCATAAATCTGCAGTGTGAGGCTTCTGATACAGAAAACTTTAAAAAATATTAGTCCTCCCCTCCCCAGCCCCCTCTGCATAGCAGCCAATGACCACGCTGTAACCTATCACCAGAGATGAACAGAGCCTTCTTCAGTCATTCACGTACTATGTTCAGCTAACTATTGTGTTGAGGAACAGAAGCAATGCTTGCCTTCTTCTAAATCTCTACTCCCAGCTCATTTCCTATTTCCTTTAAACTTTGGTTGCACGTGATATATCCAGTCACAAGAGCAGGAATTCCTCAAAAATGCCCAGAAATCACCTTTCACAGCTGTCATCACAGTTTCTTTCCATTTCTCCACCCATTATATCTGCCCATCTCCCTCACACTCCTCCCACTGGATCCCCTCCTCCCCAGGTACTTTCCTGTCGGCCCACCCCACCTCCCTTATTTGGTTCAGTGCTCCACCTTTGTTTCCTGCTAGACTTCATCATCTGCAGTCCTTTGTCACTTCAAATGGTAGATTCTGAGTCAAGTTCTCCTACATGAAACACAAAATGCAGTACGTAGTTGTGAAGCGGAATGGGATTATGCCCTTTATTGCAGAGGAATTGGAGCTCAAAAGTAGCCAAGTCTCATTGTTCTCCAGGGCCTTGGTGAAGTCTCACCCGGCGTACTGTACACAGTTTTAGTCTCCTTATTTACGAAAGGATATATTGGCATTGGAAGCAGTCCAAAAGGGATTCAGTAACATCTGGCTTAAGAGAATTGTCTTATTGCAAAAAGTGAAAAAAGTTAGATTTATATTGGAGTTGAGAAGAATGAGATCCAATCTTATTAAAACGTCTGAGTTTCATAAAAGGCGTGGTGACAAAGTAAACATTGTGGTATTTCTACTCAGGGGAGTGTCTGGAATGATGAGACTTAGTTATAGGATTGTGGACTTGTCATTTATAACTGAGATACCTGGCAATTTCTTCTTACAGAGGGTGTTACGTCTCTGGGGTTCTGCAGCCTGGAGGCTGGATTGCTGAGTGTACATATAAAATGGATAGGTAATTTTTTTAAAGATTGGGGAATGAAAGGCTCTGTGGAACTGACACAGAGAAGCCTGGGATAAATCAGTTGTGATTGTGTTGAGGTGCCAGGAAGCCTACTCTTGCTCCTTTTCCTTGTATAGTTCTGAAATAACCACTCTTCCTCGCCTGTGCTGTTTCTTTTATTTCCCAGTTTTTCTCCTGGCCGTAAAAAACACCAGTACATTGGGAACACAAGAGATTTTGCAGATGCTAGAAATCCAGAGTAACAGATACAAAATGATGAGAGAACTCAACAGGTCAGGCAGCATCTATGGAAAGGAATAAAGGGTTGTTGTTTCGGGTCCTGATGAAGGGTCTTGGCCCAAAATGTCAACTCATTGTTGCTGTCCATGGAAAATGTTGCTTGGCCTGCTGAGTTCTCCCAGCATTTGCGATGTATCACACTGATATATTGGAAGCATTGATCAATCAACATGAATTGAATCTGGCTAACCTGTTCATATTTTGTTACAGGCTGCTGGTTATTCTTCTTTGTATCATAAAATTACCTCAAATGAGAGCCTTCATTAAATCAGACCTACAAGCTGTGTCCCAACTCTGTTTAAAATGCATATTAATTTAGGAGTTATCATTTTCTGGGGTTGAGCTGCTGCATTCTAGCCTCAGGTGAGGAGAGCAAACTGGAATCGCTTCCGAGTAATTGCACTTTGATCCCAAAGGAGGCATCATGGAGATTACTTGGAAATGATCCTGTAATTCCAAGTTCCTGATGGAACCACACAGTGAATGCAGAGAATTATTTTAGGAGTCAAAGCCACAGGGCAACTTTAAAGCCAGCAGATACTTATGTGCATTAGTGAATCAGGAGGTACTGTTAACTTGGAGAGGAAACGGTAGCAGGTGATGTTTCTGTAAAGGACAATGGCCAGTCAAATTGATTCGGGAAATTGCGTGCAGTAGTTCCTCTGATCAGGTTTTGGCTGCCTTGACAGTGCTGGCTTTTGATGGAATTGCTCATTAGGTTCTTGACTGTCAACAACTGATTTCACCTTGATTGGCACTGATTTTCATCCCAGGGATTTCTCCTCTGCATGCAACAAGACTTAGATGCACAGACATGGGCCAATCGGGCAATTGATATTCATGCACCGTTAGTGCCAATCAATTAAAGACCATTTCCAATCAGTTAATAATATCACTTCAATTTTCAAAGTAAGTTTATTATCAAAGTATTTGTTTGTCACCATATATTACCCTGAGATTAATTTTCTTGCAGGTATTCACAGTAGATCAAACAAAAATCAAATCGATGAAAAACTATACTAAAACAGACCAACAACCAATGGTCAAACTAAGACCCATGTACAAATACAAAAATGCAAATAGTTATAATAATAAATACATAAACAAACAATGCTGAAAACATGAATAGTAGAGTTCTTGAAAGTGAGTTCATTGATGGTGAAATCAGTTCAGTGTTGAAGTGAGTGAAGTTATCCACACTGGTCCAGGAGCCTGATAGTTGAAGGGTAGTAACTGTTCCTGAACTTGCTGTTGTGGAACCCAAGGCTCCTGTATCTCCTTCCCAATGGCAATGTTGAAAAGAGAGCATGGCCTGGATGGTGGTTCTTGATGACAGATGCTGCTTTCTTGTGGCAGTTCTGCCATCTGGAGGATGCCAGTGGACCACGCATCTAACTCCTATGGCTACAGATCAAGTCAGCACTGGGTCTCTTGTGGTGAAAGGCTCACCTCTTATCATCCCAAAGCTTTGCCAACACCCGCAGGGCAGGTCGGGCATGTAGTGGGTTATAGTTCACCTGCCTGGATGAGAGTAGCTCCACCAACAATCAAGAAACTCAGCACCATTCAGGACAAAACAGCCTGCTTGATCAGCACTTGAGTTAGTCATTTCCTCCGCCCCTCCGGTACAGCAACTGCCCTGCTAAGTTCACCATCTATGCCTGTGGCTTCCACCATGTGAAGGAAAAGGGAAGGCAGAGGAGGATATCAGCGCTTCCTGTGTCTGAATAGCAGAATTCCCTCCAGAGTAGCACTTTCGCCAGAAAAACAGCATCGGTTCATAGCTGGCTTACCGTCACCTCCTCAAGAGTAGTTCACGATAGTTTGTAAAATGAGATGGACTCAGAGTCTGAAATTCTGTACAGTACTGCCTTAGAGGTGAAGCTTGAAACTCATTTCTTTGACAGAATTCTGTACGCCTGTCATATGGTTTAATAAACACCAATTAGAAATTTGAATTATAGCCTTTTTATTGCTGAAACATGACCATTTTAGTTAGAGGCTGTCAGTGTGCCCCATGATCACACGGTTAATGGGAAAGACCTGAATTATGGAACCATAAGGTTATTATTGATCTAATTAATAAAAAGGGGTGCAGGAAATAATCAGGTTACATAGAACATAGAATAGTACAGCACAGTACAGGCCCTTCAGCCCACAATGTTGTGCCAACCCTCAAACCCTGCCTCCCATATAACCCCCCACCTTAATTTCCTCCATATACCTGTCTAGTAGTCTCTTAAACTTCACTAGTGTATCTGCACCACTGCCTCAGGCAGTGCATTCCACGCACCAACCACTCTCTGAGTGAAAAACCTTCCTCGAATATCCCCCTTGAACTTCCCTCCCCTTACCTTAAAGCCATGTCCTCTTGTACTGAGCAGTGGCACCCTGGGGAAGAGGCGCTGGCTGTCCACTCTGTCTATTCCTCTTAATATCTTGTACACCTCTATCATGTCTCCTCTCATCCTCATTCTCTCCAAAGAGTAAAGCCCTAGCTCCTAGATTAGTTGGATTTCTCTGGTTAAGTTGGGTGAGGCATGCATTGAGTTCATGGTTTCACCAGTCCAGTTCCCTTTAATAGCTGTTTGTTGGACTGTGTTCTGCTACTTGCTTATTGGAAATAGACAGCGGGGGAGTCTGGGGGAGAAAGGTATTGGAGGGGTAGGGCTGATGATTATCTTACTGCCAGCAACACATTGTGAACAATAGACACAGTCCTGGTGTAGGGGCACTGTTTTGTTTACCGAATGCAGGGAAATGTTACAAGATTTTAGGACTGTCCCACTGTTAGGACAGTGTCCTGAACATTACCTAATCTTAGTTGGCTCATTGATGCAGTACACACCAAGTCATGGGTCAATATTTGGATCTCCAAGCAAGGCAGGCAACATCTACGGAAAGGAATAAAGTGTTGATGTTTCAAGCTGAGGTCCTTCATCAGGACACAGTAACTAAGTGATCAATCAGGAGTTCCTCCAGCATTTTGTGTTAGTTCCAATGGATTTCCAGCATCTACCGAATCTTTTGTGTTTAGATCAACAAACTTCTCACTGCCTCTACATCTATTTTATACAACCCTATGTATTTTTTTAATATAATAAAATGTTTCTATTGAAAGAAAGAATAACGACGTGTAGTTATAACCTTCCTATAACAACTGCAGTATGTCTCAAAGCATTTTAAAGCTCTGTTGAGTTACAGTGATTGTAAAAATGTTTTCCACCTGTCTTATCTATCTACATTCCTATCCGTCAATCTGCCTGTGTCTCAGTCCATGTTTCTCTCCATCCTCGCTTGTTGTCCAGGTTTTATCCTTACTTGCTCAGCTGTCTGTTACATGTGCCGTGGCAGGCTGTTTAGCTACGTTCATTTCTGGATGCTTTCATTGTGCTCAACCTGCTGCTGGTGGGGAACGTGCTTTAGGCTGCTGGAGGAGTTAGTGTCTGTCCCAGATTTCAGAGGAAGGAAGTGCTTTAAACAGAGGCCTGGGATTCCTGATTCCTGCCCTGTGTTCTTGGTTACTCCGGCAGTAATGATGGTGGGGAAGGCATTATACCTACCCATAGATTTACAAAGTTGTTGCAGGATGAGAGGAGCTGAGTTATGAAGGTAGGTTGGTCAGTCTGGAACATTGGAGAAAGAAATGTTACATGCCTTATAGAAATGTTTAAAATTATGACACGCATAAATCAGATGGATGGTAAGTCATTTACCCAGGCTCAGGAGCCTTCAAAAGTAGGGGTCATAGGTTGAGCGTGAGAGGGGAAAGATTTGAATGAGACACATAGTGGGTGGTGAGCGTCTGGAATGAACTCACAGAGGAAGTGGTTGAAGCGGGTACAATAGTATTATTTAAGAAGTACTTTGGGGAGGTGCATGGAGAGAGGAGGCTCAGAGGGATATGACGGAATGCAGGAAGATGGGACCAGCTGTGTGGGTGCCACGGTTGCTATGGACTGTTTAGGTTGGAGGGCCTGTATCCATGCTGTGTTGCTTTATGTCTATGACTCAATGGTACCTAAATGCAGCAGGTAGAGAAACACTCAATAACTGCCCACAAGGGCAAGAAAGGAATCCAATCTATTGCCTAAATGCCCAGTGAACTTGCAGGGGGCTCCTGTGCTGATGCCAAAGTGCTCCATGTGCCTGCAGATCTGTAGCCCACTTGGGTGAAGGGATGGAGGTGGAAAGAAAGACGCGTGTGAAAATAACTTTCTTCTGTTTCTTATCTCTGCAGAGCGCCGGAGATTATCCTGGGATTGCTGTTTTGCGAGGCTATCGACATGTGGTCACTGGGGTGCGTAATCGCAGAGCTGTTCTTGGGGTGGCCATTGTATCCGGGAGCATCGGAGTACGATCAGGTATGTTTCAACTGTGCTGGATCTTGGATGCAGTGGTGTGCCCGGGTTTAGTGAAATTGGTCTCTTGACTCTTTGCTGGGGCACCTTGTGATCACTGGTTGCCATCCAGTGCTCTAAAGCCAGAGCTCAGTGGTTCCTGCTGGTGAAGGTGTGAATATTAACTATACCATGTACTCATTGGGTGACCTCCTTTTAAGTCTTCATTGATATCGATGATCCCAGAACCCTACTTTTCAGGACTGTCAAGAGTCTTCCCTGATTACCTCATCCTGGACAATGTTTATCTCTCAGTCAATCTCACCAAAACAGACCTGAGGTGTTTTTTGTTTCTCTAGCCACTGATCTGCTCAGCTTTTCCAGCATTGTGTGTTTTGATTTCACACATCCAAATCCTTTTCCAAAACATTTCATTAGGTGATTAGCTTGTTGCTGTGTGTGGATTCATGCTGCATTTCTGGTTTTAATTGTCAGTGAAAGGCTTCAGAGTTCTTCAGTCGGGGGTGGTGAATCTGCGGAATTCATTGCTACAGGTGGCTGAGGAGGTTAAATCATTGGATGCGTTTACACCAGAGTTTGATGGGTTCTTCATTAGTAAGAGTGTTCAAGGTTATGGGGAGAAGGCAGCAG
Organism: Hypanus sabinus; assembly: GCF_030144855.1. Lineage (NCBI taxonomy): Eukaryota > Metazoa > Chordata > Chondrichthyes > Myliobatiformes > Dasyatidae > Hypanus > Hypanus sabinus. The sequence continues at coordinate 127,014,586 of NC_082713.1, forward strand.
AATGGGGGTTGAGGGAAAATAAATCAGCTGTGATTGAATGGCAGAGCAGACATGAACAGATGAATGGCCTCATTCTAATCTTGTGTCCTATGGAATTCCTTGAAATGGTGTAGTATGCAGCATGCAGATGGAAATGGGAGCACCCAGAGGGAAACATACACGGCCACAGGGAGAATGTGCAAATTTCACAGAGACATCACTCACGGTTTGGATTTTTAGTGCTGTGGTCAGGCCTCTATCTACTGCACCACTCTGTGGCATCCAGTGACGTATATAGATAAACTTGTAAGATTTTAGCTGACAGTGGTGTGGTCCCCACTACCTCCTGTGGAAGTAGACCTTCATTCTCGACTGGACAGGGTACTCTGTTAGCATCCAGCTCATCTCCCACCCTGCAAGCAGTTCCCAACATGTTTGTGGGTCTCCTCTGACCACATTTTATTGTCCCTCTTCTGCCAGTAGCATCTGTTGGCTCAATCCCAATGAACTAAAGATTTTCCCACCAACCCAACCCAACCCAACACTCTGAATATTTCATCTCCCCAACCCATGGATCTCCCACAAGCCCAACCCATCAAGCTTGGATCTCCCCACCAAACCAACCCACTGAATATGTCACTTCCCCAACCCATGGAAGCTGTCTCCTCCTCAGCCCACAGGTCTCCCCACCAACACAACCACCAAACCTGTCTCCCTCCTCAACCCACTGAATCTGCCTTCTCCCCGATCCGCTGATCCCATTCCTCTTCCCAGATCATCAATCTTCCCACCACCAGACTGAATCTGTCTCCCACCTCTGTTCATCACACCCTTCACCAAACCTGCCTCTGGCTGCAGCTCACTGATGTCCCCACCAACCCAATTCACTGTACACCAACTCTTTCCCCAGCATGTTGGTCTTTGCCAACCTTCTCTACGGATTCGAACTGCCATTAATTCTCTCTCTTTCCCAATTTTGGAGAAAGACTTTTGAAATGTGAACTATGTTCCTGATTCTGCAGAAACTGCCTGACTTGCTGAGAGTTTCAAGCATTGTCTGCTTTTTGTTTCAGTTTTCCAGCATTTCTTTGATATTCATTTGCTGAACATGTTACCCCTCACTCACCTTGCAGCAGAAGGAAAGCAAAATAAAAAATTTGCTGAGATATTCAGGCAACATCCAAGAAGAGAGAAACATACCCTCAACAGAACCTGCACAGACATGGGATATTAGAGCTACCAGTTCTACAGATGCTTAATGATTTATTGGTGTGTCCATGAGTCCTAAACCGTGCCCCATCACATCAAACTGCCCAATTTGATCTGTCACAGGAGGCACCTCATTTCTCTGCTTATCAACTCAAGAAGCCACTGAGGGTATGTTCCTGGTCTTCTGCTGCTGTAGCCCATCCACTTCAAGGTTTAACATTTTGTGAATTTAGAGATGCTCTTCTGGGCAATTCTGTTGAAATGCATGATTACTTGTGTTACTTGCCACCTTCTCCTCTGACCTTTCTCAATAACAAGGTGTTTTGGCCAACAGAACTTCCACTCTGTAGATGTATTTTGTTTGTCACACCATTCTCTGTAAACTCTAGAGACTGTTGTGCGTGAAAATCCCAGGAGATCAGCAGTTTCTGAGATATTCAAACCACCCTGTCTGGCACCAACAATAATTCCATAGTCAAAGTCACTTGGATCATATTTTTTCCCCATTCTGAAGTTTGGTTTGAACAGCATCTGAACTTCTTGACTGTGCCTGAATGGTTTTATGCATGGAGTTGCTGTCACATGTTAGACTGAATAAATATTTACATTAATGAGCAGTGTACAGGAGGTACCTTTTAAAGTGGCCACTGAGTTTAACTGGGCATTCCAATATAAATTTCCCCATGGCATGGGAAGGAGAGGACATGCCAAATCTACCATCTCTCCAAGGCAGTGCTTTCTTCAGTTGTGCAATCCAGCTGCTGAATATCCTTTCAATAAAGAGGTACTTCCCAAACTTGGTGGCAAGAGAGGTTGCTTCTTATTCAGCGGTCATCTGCCAGCCAACCAGCAGTGTCAGGGCACACTAACTGAGCGATTAAACTCCAAGGATCCCAACATAGGAATATTGCTGAGGAAGACTAAAGCTGGCTACATAATGGCAGGTGGCTGATTGCTTTGTCACAGAAGGAAGAGATGTCGTCTGGAGTTTAGCCATCTGGTACTTAGTTCCTGGGAGGGTCCCCCACGTCAGTAAGGTCAAGGTGAGTTTCTGGACAAAAACCAAACCAACCAAGGCCTCAGCAATGGAGCTGGTGGAAGATTATGACACATCACCACAGCAGTAAAGGTGGAGGAAGGGACCCAGTCATCTTGCATTCCATGTCACTGGACCCCAGACGCTGACCCTAAAGCATCATGGACCGTGTGGTGGCTACCCACAATCAGCATCCCCACATTCAACAAAGTTACACACAGGTATTCTCCATTAAAGAAATCCACCCTAACATCTCCGACTTTGTGGATCCTGGATCAGCCTCTACAGCGATCGGAAGATCCACCAGCAGGCAACCCCTTAGGGAGGACATCATACTCAGCCTGAGTGATTGCATACTAATCACAGAAGAAACATCTTAAAGCGGAGAATTTGAAACCTCCGGGCTTGAAATCACAGCTGCTAACGTGGACATTGGGACTGAGGGCCATCCTTAAGACCTTTACATCTAAAAAACTACCAGCCAAAAGCCGTTGTTATTCGTTTTCTCCTCTGGACCTCAAGTTACTGAGCAAAATCAGAATGCTGAGGTGACAAGTCAAGCCAGCATTGACTGGTGGTAAGGTTATAGAAAAAGCACAAAAATCAGGTTATTTTCCCAAAGCAGCAAGATTATTATTTTCTTTAGCCTGTGGACATCTCAAAGTGCTTCACAGTTGATTGAGGTCAGCACTGTAATGTGAGAAGCAAAGCGGTCAATTTACGCTGAACCAGACTCTTTCTATCCTGGTGGCTTCGAGGGATAAATACTGACAAGGACTTGAGGATACCAAAATAGTTCCATAGGATCATTGATGCCTGTGCACCTGAGAGGAGATGGGTCCTCAGTTTTACATGTGGCATGAAAGATATTTGCCTGGAAATTTTAGGGTACGTATTAGGAAATGCTGGAATACTGCACTGGCAGGGTAACGAGGATTATTTTGTTTAAAGGACTGAATGGTTACTGTATCCCTAAACTCTAGAGGCTGTGCTGAGCATATTGTCAATCAGTAGGTGGAACTGACAGGTTGGGAGAGAATTTGGGAGTTTGTGAGTGCTGGGTGATTGTGAGGTCGGTCGAGTGTTGCGAGATGTGTGTGACTGGAAACCTTCTTGACGTGGAAACCATGTTAGCTTACTGGAGTGACTGACAACAAGAAATGCCTGATTGAATTTCTGCCAAATGACCTGGAAGTGATGGTTGTAATGCTTCAGCCCAGGAGGAAATTAATTTTCAGTAGCATAACACTGAAAAGCCATAGTATAATTAAGTTCCCAGGCAGCTGTCTTTCAGCACTGCACTGAAATGCCAGCTGGATTGTTAAGTTCAAGTGTTCAGACTGTGATTTGAACCAGTGTCCTTTGACCAAGGCTAGAATAAACCAACGAGCAAACAATGAGTAAAAAAAGGAGATAGGACATAGAAGAGTACAGGCCCTTCAACTTACGATATTGTGCCAATCTTTTAGCCTTATTTCAAGATCAATCTAACCATTGCCTCCTACATAGTACTCCCTCCATTTTTCTATCATCCACGTGCATACCCAAGAGTTTCTTAAATCTGTTCTGCCACCACCCTGACAGGCCAATCCACTCATCCACCATTCTCTGTGTATAACATTTACCTCTGACATCCCTGCTATTCTTTCCTCTAATCTATATACAGTTGGCCCTCCTTATCCGCGGGGGATTGGTTCCAGGAACCCCACGAATACCAAAATTCGCAGATGCTCAAGTCCCTTATTTAACATGTATCAGTGTGGTGGTCTTTAGGACCTAGTGGAACCCCAGACTTTATTTAACATGTCTCCATGCGGTAGACATTAGGACCTGGCGGTACAGCTCTGAATCCGCAGTGTTTCTGTTCACAAAAGTAATCACGATCGCGATTGAAAATAAGGTGGAAGTAATAAAGCAATCGGAAAGAGGTGAAACGCCATCGGTCATCGGAAAAGCATTAGGCTACAGTCGGTCAACGATCGGAACAATTTTAATGGAGAATGTGAAAGGCCCTGCCCCAATGAAAGCTACAGTTATTACTAAGCAACGTAAAGGTTAAATTATTGAAATACATATGTTTCTTTGTATGCATAGAAAGGTAAAATATACTATATACTAAGAAAAATGTTTGACTAACTGACGCTAAATAATAACGGATGTACCTATTCTGACTTCAAATCCGACTTAAAGACGGACTCAGGAATGGAACTCATTCATAACCCGGGGACTGCCTGTACTTTTAAGTCATTTCTAGATTACTTATAATACCTAATACAATGTAAATGCTATGTAAATAGTTGTTATACTGTATTGTTTAGGGAATAATGACAAGAAAAAATAGTGTGTACATGCTCAAGCAATGAATGCTGGAGAGAGAACTTCCAGGTTTTCCCGATCCGTGGTTGGTTGAATCCGTGCATACGGAATCCACGGATAAGGAGGGCCAACTGTATAGCATCTATAAATCTGCTGACAATACAAGCATTGTTGGTAGAATCTCAGGTGGTGACAAGAGGGTATACAGGAGTAAGATATGCCAACTAGTGGAGTGGTGCTGCAGCAACAACCTGGCACTCAACATCGAAAGAACTGATTGTGGACTTCGGGAACGGTAAGACGAAGGAACACACAGAGGAATCGGAAGTGGAGAGAGTGAGCAGCTTCAGGTTCCAGAGTGTCAAGATTGCTGAGGATCTAACCTGGACTGAACATACTGATGTAATTAAGTGAAGGCAAGACTGAGGTTATACTTCATTAGGGGTTTGAAGAGATTTGGCATGTCAACAAATACACTCAAAAGCTTCAGTAGTTGTACTGTGGAGAGCATTCTGACAGGCTGTGTCACTGTCTGGTATGGAGGGGCTACTGCACAGGACCAAAAGAAGCTGCAGAAGGTTGTAAATCTAGTCAGCTCCATCTTGGGCACTAGCCTACAAAGTACCCATGATATCTTTAGGGAGCGGTGTCTCAGAAAGGCAGCATCCATTATTAAAGACCTCCAGCACCCAGGGCATGCCCTTTTCTCACTGTTACCATCAGGTAGGAGGTACAGAAGCCTGAAGGCACACACTCAGCGATTCAGGAACAACTTCTTCCCCTCTGCCATCTGATTCCTGAATGGACGTTGATTCTGTGGACACTACCTCACTTTTTTTTAATATACAGTATTTTCTGATTTTGCACATTTTTTCATCTATTCAATATACATAATTGATTTACTTGTTTATTATTATTATTTTTATCTTATTTTTTTCTCATCTAGATTATGTATTTCATTAAACTGCTGCTGCTAAGTTAACAAATTTCATGTCACATGCCGGTGATAATAAACCTGATTCTGAATCACCTTAAAATCATGCCCTCTAGGGGAAGAAAATACTCTAGCTATCTACTTGAGCTATGCCTCTTATCATCTTGTACACCTCTGTCAAGTCGCCTCTCATCATTCTTTGCTCCAAAGAGAAAAGCCCTAGCTTGCTTAACCTATCCTCATATGATCTGCTGTGTAATCCTGATAAATCTCATCAGCACCTTCGCTAGTACTTCCACATCCTTCCTACAATGAAATGATCAGAACTGGACATAATATTCCAAGTAGGGTTCTAAGCAGAGTTTTATAGAGCTGCAACTTTAGCTCATGGCTCGAACTCAGTCCCCTGACGAATGAAGGCCAGCACACAATACACCTTCTTAACAACCCTATCAGCTTGTGTAGCAACTTTGAGGGATTTGTGAACGTGGACAACATCCCTCTGATCCTCCACACTGCTAAGAAATCTGCCACTAGCCCTGTACTCTGCCTTCAAATTTGACCTTTGAAAATGAATCACCACACACTCTTCCAGTTGAATTCCATCTGCCACTCCATAGCCCAGCTCAGCATCCTCCCAGAGTCCTATTGTAACCTATACAAACCTTCTACACATCCACAACTTGACCAACCTTTTGTCATCTGTAAACTTACTAACACACCATTCCACTTCTTCCCCCAAGTCATTTATAAAAATCACCAGGAACAATGGTCCCAAAACAGATCCCTGCAGAACACAACTGGTCACTGACCTTCAGACAGAATATGCTCCATCAATACCACCCTCTGTCTTCTATGGGCAAGCAAATTCTGCATCCACACAGCCAAGTATCCCTGGATCACATACCTCCTGACTTTCACAATGAGCCTACCATAGGGAACCTCATCAAATGCCACTTCTCCACCTTCATCAATGTGTTTTGTCACATCCTCGAAGAATTCAGTCGGGGTAGGTGGGCGGGACCTGCCCCTCACAAAGCTATGCTGACTATCTCTAATCAGACTATGCTTCTACAAATGCTTGTAAATCCTATCTCTAAGATTCTTCTTCAAAAATTTGCCCACCATTGGTCCAGGGACCACATAATTCCCAGGATTATCCCTACTCCCTTTCTTGAACAAAGGAATAGCATTTGCCACTCTGGCCAGTGAGGTTGCAAAGATCATCATCAAAGGTGCACCAATCTCTTCCCTTGCTTGTTGCAATAACCTGGGGTATATCCTGTCTGCTTCCAGGGACTTTCTAAACAAATGTTTTTCAAAAGTTCCAGCACATCCTCTTTCATAACATCAACGTGTTCTAGCCTATCAGCCTGTTTTACACTGTCCTTACAAATGACAACGACCCTCTCATTTGGTGAATACTGAAGCAAAGTATTTATTATGGACTTCCTTGACCTCCTTCGACTCCAGGTACGTTTCCGCTTCTATCTGTGATCAGTCTTGCCTTTACTCTAGCCATCCTCCTGTTCTTCACATATGTGTTGATTGCCTTGATGTTTTCTTAATTGTACTCACCAAAGCCTTCTCATTCCCCCTTCGAAGTCCATCCTTCAGCTCCTTCTTGGCTACCTTGTAACTCTTTAGGTCCCTGCCTGACCTTTGCTTCCTAAATCTTAGGTAAGCTTCTTTCTTCCTCTTGACCAGATGTACCACATCTTGTCAGCCATGCCTTCATCCTGCCTCAATGAGATAAATCTATCCAGAATCCCAATTAAGTGTTCCCTAAACAATGTGCATTTCCCTGAATACATCCATTCCCACTTTGTGCTTCCAAGTTCCTGCCTAGTAGCATCACAAGTCCCCTTCCCACAATTAAGTGCTTTTCCGTACTGTCTGCTCCTATCCCTGTCCAAGGCCATTGTAAAGGTCAGGGAGTTGCGGTCATTGTTCCCGAAGTGTTCTCTCACTGAGAGGTCTGACACCTAGCACTAGATCCAGTCTGGCTGTCCTCTAGTTGGCCTGTCCACTTATTGTGTCTGGAATCCTTCCTGATCACACCCTGCCCCAACTGGATCTTTTGCACTAAGGAGGTCCCAATCAGTTTTTGGGACATTGAAGTCACAACCATATCCAGTCAGGTTATTATATCAGACTGGTATCAGACCCAGGCTGGATCGTTGAGCTACATATACCTGAGCCAATTGTAGGTTGGTTGTTGAAGGACCAATGACTTGCTCTTTCTTTGTGGGTTTGGACTTAAGCTATATATATGTAAATCTTCAACCCTACCTTTGTATTGTGATAACAGTTGATGTAATGGAAACTGATCTACTGCGTTCTGTACAGCTTATGCCAAGTGCAAACTGAAGTACACCATGGACAATGATAGTGTATCTGAAGTATAGCACTCAGATAAGATGCAGACTGGAAACTGTATTGGAGTCACTGCTGATCATCACAAGCGGGTGCTTAGCTGATTTTAATCTCTCTCTGCCACCAGGCCATCTCAAGGCCCAGCAATGAAGGGTGTTGGTACGAATCACCTTCTAAACATCCAGCAGAATTAATATCCCCCTTCTCAGTGAAAGACAATTTGCAAGCAGCACAGGGTCATGCAAAATAACTGGCCGAAGAACAAGATCTCTGAATGTCCTGAAGCCAATCTTCTGCATGCCGACTTGAGGAAGCTTATTTTTGAGCAGTTTTCCCCATTGTTGATGGTATGGTAAAATTCGTCCAATCCCTAAGACTGTTGCTAAAGAAACATGGGTTTCTTGCTACGAGCCCATAAACCCATGTTGAAATGAGTCGCTTTATTCTTTAAGGGGATGGCTTTGCTGCTGACTCACCCCACCTACTACAACATAACATCTGACCAGAAGACTCAACCAAAAATTTTGGAGAAACATACAAAACATAGAAAACCTATAGCGCAATACAGGCCCTTCAGCCTACAAAGCTCTGACAAACATGTTCTCATCTTAGAAATTACCTAGGGTTACTCCTAGCCCTCTATTTTTCTAAGTTCCATGTACCTGTCCAGGAGTCTCGTAAAATACCCTATCTTACCCACCTCCACACTGTTGCCGGCAGCCCATTCCACACACTCACCACTCTCTGCGTAAAAAAACTTATCCCTTACATCTCCTATGTACCTACTTTCAAGCACCTTAAAACTGTTCCCTCTTGTGCTAGCCATTTTAGCCCTGGGAAAAAGCCTCTGACTATCCACATGATCAATGCCTCTCATCATCTTATACACCTCTATCAGGTCACCTCTCATCCTCTGTCGCTCCAAGGAGAAAAGGCCGAGTTCCCTCAATCTGTTCTCATAAGGCGTATTTCCCAATCCAGGCAACAGCCTTATAAATCTCCTCTGCACCCTTTCTATGGTTTCCACATCCTTCCTGTAATGAGGTGACCAGAACTGAGAACAGTACTCCAAGTGGGGTCTGACTGGGGTCCTATATAGCTGCAACATTACCTCTCGGCTCTTAAACTCAATCCCATGATTGATGAAAGCCAATGCACCATATGCTTTCTTAACCACAGAGTCAACCTGTGCAGCAGCTTTGAGTGTCCTATGGACTCGGACTCCACGATCCCTCTGATCCTCCACACTGCCAAGAGTCTTACCATTAATACTATATTCTGCCATCATATTTGACCTACCAAAATGAACCATCTCACACTTATCTGGGTTGAACTCCATCTGCCACTCCATCAGCCCAGGTTTGCATCCTATCAATGTCCCGCTGCAACCTCTGACAGCCCTCCACACTATCCACAACACCTCCAACCTTTGTGTTGTCAGCAGATTTACTAACCCATCCCTCCATTTCCTCATCCAGGTCACTTATAAAAATCACAAAGAATAGAGGTCCCAGAACAGATCCCTGAGATACACCACTGGTGTCCGACCTCCATGTAGAATATGACCCCTCTACAACCATTCTTTGCTTTCTGTGGGCAAGCCAGTTCTGGATCCACAAAGCAATGTCCCCTTGGATCCCATGCCTCCTTACTTTCTCAATAAGCCTTGCATGGGGTACCTTATCAAATGCCTTGCTGAAATCCATATACATGACATCTACTGCTCTGTCTTCATCAATGCGTTTAGTCACATCCTCAAAAAATTCAATCAGGCTCGTAAGGCATGACCTGCATTTTACAAAGCCATGCTGACTATTCTTAATCATATTATGGCTCTCCAAATGTTCATAAATCCTGTCTCTCAGGTTCTTCTCCATCAACTTACCAACCACTGAAGTAAGACTCACTGGCCTATAATTTCCTGGGCTATCTCTACTCCTTTTCTTGAATAAGGGAACAATATTCGCAACATTCCAATCCTCTGGAACCTCTCCCATCCCCACTGATGATGCAAAGATGATTGTCAGAGGCTCAGCAATCTGCTTTGCCTCCCACAGTGGCCTGGGGTACATCTCATCTGGTCCCAGTGACTTATCCAACTTGTTGCTTTCCAAAAGCTCCAGCACATCCTCTTTCTAATATCCACATGCTTAAGCTTTTTAGTCCACTGTAAATCATCCCTATAATCGTCAAGATCCTTTTCTGTTGTGAATACTGAAGCAAAGTACTCATTAAGTACCTCTGCTGTCTCCTCCGATTCCATACACACTTTTCCACTGTCACATTTGATTGGTCCTATTCTGTCACATCTTATCCTCTTGCTCTTCACATACTTGTCAAATGGTTTGTGGTTTTCCTTAATCCTGTCCGCCAAGGCCTTCTTATGGTCCCCTCTGGCTCTCATAATTTATTTCTTAAGCTCCTTCCTGCTCCCCTTATAATCTTCTAGATCTCTATCATTACCTACTTTTTTGAACCTTTCGTAAGCTCTTCTTCTCAACAAGATTTACAACAGCCTTTGTACACCACAGTTCCTGTACCTTACCGTCCTTTCCCTGTCTCATTGGAACGTATCTATGCAGAACTCCATGCAAGTATCTCCTGAACATTTGCCACATTTCTTCTGTACATTTCCCGAGACCATTTGTTCCCAATTTCTGCTTCCAAGTTCCTGCCTGATAACTTCGTATTTCCCCTTACTCCAATTAAATGCATTCCTAATTTGTCTGTTCCTACCTCTCTCCAATGCTATTTTAAAGGAGACAGCATTGCGATCACTATCTCCAAAATGCTCTGCCACTGAGAGATCTGACAGGTTCATTTCCCAAAACCAGATCAAGTACAGCCTCTCCTCTTGTAGGCTTATTTACATATTGTGTCAAGAAACATTCTTGAACACAGATAACAAACTCCACCCCATCTAAACCCCCACTCTAAGGACATACTAATTGATGTTTGGGAAATTAAAATCTCCCACCACAATAACCCTGTTATTATTACACCTTTCCAGAATCTGTCTCCCTATCTGCCCCACGATGTCCCTGTTACTATTGGGTGGTTATTGACCCCTTCCTGTTCCTAACACCCACAGAGACTCCATAGTCTTGCTCCTTTTCTGCAGCTATCTGCTATCTCTGATCAGCAGTGCCACACCCCAACCTCTTTTGCTTCCCTCCCTGTCCTTTCTGAAACATCTAAAGCCTGGCACTCTAAGTAACCATTCCTGCCCCTGAGCCATCCAAGTCTCTGTAATGGCCACAATATCATAGCCCTAAGTACTAAGCTCTAAGCTCATACACTTTTTTCATAATACTCCTTGCATTAAAATAGACACATCTCAAACCATCGGTCTGAGTGTGTCCTTTCTCTATCACCTGCCTATCCTCCCTCTTGCACTGTCTCCAAGCTTTATCTATTTCTGAGCCAACTGCCCCTTCCTCCATCTCTTCAGTTTGGTTCCCACCCCCAGCAATCCTAGTTTAAACTCTCCCCAATATCCTTAACAAACCTCTCCGCCAGGAATCTGGTCCCCCAGGGATTCAAGTGCAACCCTTCCTTTTTGTATAGGTCACGTCTGCCCCAAAAGAGGTCCAAATGATCCAGTAATCTGAATCCCTGCCCCCTGCTCCAATCCCTCAGCCACACATTTATCCTTCACCTCACTCTGTTCCTATACTCACCGTCACGTGACACAGGCAGTAATCCTGAGATGACTACCTTTGAGGTCCTGCTTCTCAACTTCTTTCCTAACTCCCTGTAGTCTGCTTTCAGGACCTCCTCCCTTTTCCTGCCTATGTCATTGGTACCAATATGTACCACGACCTCTGGCTGTTCTCCTTCCCACTTCAAGATATCGTGGCTGTGATCAGAAACATCCCAGACCCTGGCACCTGGGAGGCAAACTACCATCCGAGCTTCTTCCCTGCATCCACAGAATCCGCCTGTCTGACCCTCTATCACTGCTGCCATCCTCTTCCTTTCCCTACCCTTCTGAGCCACAGGGCCAGACTCTGTGCCAGAGGCGCGGCCACTGTTGTTTCCCCGAGGTAGGCCCAACAGTACTCAAGCAGGAATACTTATTGTCAAGCAGTACAGCCACAGGGGTGCTCTCTGGCCTGACTCCTGCCCTTCCCTCTCCTGACTGTTACCCACTTATCTGTCTCCCCAGGCCCTGGAGTGCCTACCTGCCTATATCACCTCTGCACTTTCCCTGACCAGACAAAGGTCATACGAATTGATTCACAAAGTGTTGCATAAGCTTCTTCCTTGATGAATGCATTGTGGCTTTACAGAGAGAATGTGTTGTTTTGTTGACAAGGCAGTGCTCTTCTTTTGGCTGCTGAGGACTTAGTGACTTCATTCCTGTATCCACCATCATTGCTTGCATCTAGTTCTATGGGACCTGTATGTCAAATATGCCAATATGAACAACTACATAAAATTAGGTTTCTTCTTTTTGACAAGGGTTCAGTGTGAAACAGTCGAAGTCCAGTAGAAAAAGGGAATGGGCCCATGGGTCTGAACTCTATTCATTAGTCATAGAACGTAGCACAGAAGCAGGCCTTTTGGCTCACACAGCCCATGCTGAGCTATTAATCTGCCTAGTCCCATCGACCTGCACCCAGACTATACCATACATACCCCTCCCATCCAATCACCTATCCAAATTTCTCCCAAATGTTGGATTCAAACCTGCATCCACACTTCTGCTGTCTGCTCATTCTGCTCTCTCACCACACTGAGTGAAGCAATTCCTCCTTACGTTCCCCTTAAGTTTGGTATTTCCCAAAAAAGCAAAGAAGATTATTGGAAAGTCTTGGACTTTGAGAGTGATTGGATATGTTTTAGCAGCTCTCTGTTCAGAATGACTGTATGTTGGCAGACATGATCAATTGGGATGATTATGGTTTGGTGGGTGTACAGGGAGCTATCCAATTTCATGAGAAAATGCAAAGAAATTTGGAGCAGACAGCTCACATGGTGTGGAGAGCACCAGTCTACCATGTTTATTTTAAACTTCAAGCATCTGCAGCGTTTTGCTGTTTCAGTTTTGCTTTATATCTGGGATCACTCTGGGCAAACACTGGCAACCCCAAAGTAAATAACAAAGAGCCTTGGAATTCTGTGGCATCCAGGGGAGGGTGCAGGACAGAAACAGAGATTGGACATGCCCCTGGAAGCTTCATCTGTTCAAGGCCTTAGATCTAGGGCTGCAAAGTTCAAACATACAACGTCTTTGGAGATGGAAACTTGCTGCTTGGTACTTAACCTGGAGGCAGGGGTTGGGAGGCTGGCAGCCTCGTGTCACAGCTGAGCCAGTGCTCTGGCTGAGGATACAGGTGAAGAAGGCATCAGAACCCACTGGCACTGGAAAATTGACAGCAGGAGACTAGCCCTTGGCATTAAAAGAATAATCTCTGCAAGTCTGTGGGGAAGGTCGAAGTCCGGTGTTTGCAGATGCAAGTCCAAGTCGGCTGGAGGTTTTTCTTGGGGCTAAAGGACTGTGTATGTGGGTGGGAGGGAGGAATGGGGCTTGCTTTTGCTGTTGTGGTTTTGTTGCTTGTTGTGTTCTGTGTTGTTCTGCCAAGCATCGTGGGCATGGTGTGTTGGCACTGTAATGTGTGGTGACACATGCACATTGCCTTCAGCACACCCTCGGGTATGTTGGTTGTTAATGCAAGCAATGTATTTCACTGTATGTTTCAATGTACATGTGATAAACAAACTGGAATCATGAATCTTAAAGAATGAAGTTTATTATGTGAAATGTGTTGCTTTGTGGCAGCAATACAATGAAATACATAAAAATCGACTAAGTTACAAAAATAAATAAGTGTGTAAGTAAGTAAATAAATAAATGGATAAATTTGTGAATAAATAAACAGTGTAAAAGGGGAATAGCGAAGTAGTTCATGGACCATTCTGAAATCTGATGGCGGAGGGGAAGAAGCTATTCCTAAAATGTTGAGTGTGTGACTTCAGGGTCCAGTACCTCCTCCTTGACTGTAGCAGTGAGAAGAGGGCACGTCCCAGATGGTGAGGGTCCTCAATGATGTGAACTGACAGCACTTTGGGGGTCAGGAGCTGCAAAGTCTTGAGTGGTGATTGGGCTGGATGTGGTGGCAATGTCAGCTTATCAGTTCAGTGACTGCAATGACCCCGGCCCAAAGATGAAGGTGAGTATATTATGTACTGGCAGCCATTTTAGTTCATTGCTAACAACAACCACTTCCAGGCTACCTTTTCTAATAGGAGCAGGGCAAAACAGTGATGTATTCCCTAATGTACCTGAAATTGCTCCAACACTGAGGCCAGAATGTTTGAGAAAATATCAACTCCCAATGCATCAGGCTGAAGATAAGAGTTTTACAATTGAATGATAAAGATTAACTTTATTGTGTCACATGTTCATCGAAACAAAGTGAAATGTGTCATTTGCATCAAACTGAATTAGTGAAGATGTGCTGGAAGCAGCCCACAAGAGTCACCTCGCTTCCAGTGCCAATGTAACATGGCCAAACATACTAACTGTAACTTATACATCTTTTTGGATTGAGGGAGGAAATTGGAGCACCCAGAGGAGAGCCACATGGTCACAGGGCCTTTTGGTTCACATGGTCTTCCCTACATCTCACATAGATGCTAAGAAAGTCACTTGGCAGGTCAAGAGATAGCTTGCTACTACCAAAGGTGGCAAATAGGCTTGAAATTCCATATCCCAAGAATAGGTTTTTAGTAGATGTAGCTTCGTAACTTAGTATGGTAATTTCTGTTTGGTTTCCACTAATTTTGACATGTCAGTGCATGGCTTCCTCTACTGCCATAATGAGGTCAAGATTCAAGATTCATTTATTATCAAAGAATGTATACAACCTTGAGGTTTGCTTGCTCACAGGTAGCCGCAAAACAAGAAACCTGAAAGAACCCAATTAAAGAAAAAAAATAAAGACCAACACTCAAAGCGCCAGAGAAAGAAAAAAACGGTGCTAACAACTGAAGAGAACAGCAACAGAATTCCGAGCCAATGTTGAGTCGTCAGATCCGAACCCTGTACGGGTCAGCTGTCCAGGCATCGGAACTCCACCTGCAAAGTTCTGCAGCAGCCCACCGTCGCTTGCCCTTTCACTGTTGACAGTGATAATTTAACACAATTTAGCACAGAGAATGTATACTTAGTGATATTTTAGCCAGATTTCTTATCTTTTTGACTACCAGAAGCTATCGCACACCTTCCTTAGCGCCATCTTAACCCAAAGTACACATTCGGTAAGGCCATCTTACCGGAAATAAGGTCGTACCACCTGTACTCAGTTTGGAGGAAAGCCTCATATTCTCTCTGGGTAGCCTCCAACCTGAGAGCACGAACATTGATTTCTAAGTTCAGGTAACTTCTGCCGCATCCCTCCTTTACTTTTTGGTTAAACCTTCTCTTCTCACTTACCAACCATCTCCCCTGATTCCCCTCCTCCTTCCCTTTCTGTCATGATCTTTTGTCTTCTCCTTTCAGATTCCATCTTCTTCAGCCCTTTGCTTCTTCCACCTGTCATCCTACTTCATCCCCACTCTCCCACTCCACCTTCCCCCTCACTTGGTTTCACCTATCATCTGCTCGTTTATACCCATATAACCCCCATCCCCCCCATCACCACCTTCTTATTCTAGCTTCTGTTCCTTTCCTTTTCAGTCTTGATGAAAGATTTCAGCCCGAAATGTCAACTCTTTATTCCCCCTCCACTGATGCTGCCTGATCTGCTGAGTTCCTCCTGCATTTTGTGTGTATTACCACAGAATGAGGGCAACTTGTTTAACGCAGTTGAAAATTCTTCCACCTGATGGTTTCAAAGTGAGGTGGGTCATGTATTTCAGAAATCATATGATAGTTCCATTAGTGGACTCAGGAGTGGATTTATTGATTGATTACCTGGCTTTGCTGAAAGAGAAGGCAACATTGTGTTTCTATTGGTGAGTTTTGTACTGCGGATCCCTGCCTCCCACCCCTTCAGTGGAAGAGTCTGTCATTCTCACATCAGTTTCATTAGCCACCGAAGGTCGAGTGAGTCTGGAACCTCAAGCAGTGCCTAGGAAGAAGATAATCTTAATATTATATATTGCATGCTTTTAAGATATTTATCAACTTGCAAATTTTTAAATTATGATCTGGCAGCTCCAAAGTGAGGCAGCATCCGTGGAAATGAACAGTCAACGTTTCGGTCCGAGCCCCTTCGTCAGGACTGAAGAGGGAGGGGGCAGGTGGGGGGAGGGTGGGAAGGAGAAGGCACCTTCTTTATAGGCCCCTGACCCCTCCCTCTTCAGTACTGACGAAGGGTCTCGGACCGAAACGTTGACTGTTCGTTTCCACGGATGCTGCCCGACCTGCTGAGTTCCTCCAGCATGATGTACGTGTTGCTTTGACCGCAGTATCTGCAGTGCACTTTGTGTTCCAAAGCGAGGCTGCCTGATTGAAGATTCACAAGAAAAAACAAGTTATAGCTTGAGAGCGAGCAGTGACTGACATCGGTCTTTCCCAGCTTGTAAATATCTGACTAATATATAGCCTGAATGTTTGGTCAGGTTTGCCAGCTGCTGCAGAGCTGCGGACATATTCTTCTTCTTGGGAATCTGATTGAGTGGTGCCACAACAACAATCTCTCACCCAGTGTCAGCAAAACCAAAGAGCTGATTATTAACTACAGGAGGAAGAAACTGGGGGTCCATGAGCCTGTGCTCTTGGAGGTGGCGAGCATCAGTATCTTTAATCTTTTGGGCATTATGATATAACAGGATGTGTACTGGGACCAACAAGTAAATGCCCTTTCAAAGAAAGCATGGCAGTTGCCTCCACTTTCTTGGAAGTTTACACAGATTCAACATGTTATCTAAAGCACTGGCAAACTTACATACAGTAGACGCACAGTGCAGAGTATCCTGACTGGATGCAACATGGTGTGGTAGGGAAACACCGATGTCCAAGAACAGAAAAGCTTACATAAAGTGGTGGAGACAGCCCAGTACATCACAGGAAGTGGGAAGGAGGTACAGGAATCTAAGGTCCCACACCATCAAAGTTCAGGAGCAGTTATTACCCTCTGGCCATCTAGCTACTGAACCAGTGTCGATATCTTCACTCACCAAAATACCAAACTGATCATTGCACACAACCTTTGGACTCACTTTCAACTTATTATTATTACTTGTTTTTGTATTTGCACAATTTGTCAGAATTTGTGTGTAGTTTTCCATTGATTTTATTGTGTTTCTTTGTATCTACTATGCATGCCTGCAAGAAAATGAATCTTAGGGGAGATTTTGGGGCATAGATATACTTGGATAGTAAAAGTACTTAGAACTTTTCTTGAACATTTCCAACCTGTCAACTGTGCAGGTTATGATCTCAGGAACAGAACTCTGTTGTAACTTGAGGAGAACCTGTAGTTAAATAACTGAGAAGGATGGTTGAGGTTTGGAGCAGCCATCATCTAATTAAAAAGATTCAGGCTGAAGGGACTGAATGGGCAACCCTTCTCATCATTCTCCTCTGTTCCTAATTCTTGCATTATTACTGTTTAAATCAGTACTTTGGGAGCTTATGAACTATTGTAGTAGGACAGTGTGCAGACAAAGGTGAAGGAACCAATTTATTCCTGTAGTGAAGAAGCTGGTTCCAGACCTGGAGCGCCATGCATGCAGGAGGAACAAGGTCTGATGATCCCTGGTGTTCACGAATCAGTGAGGTGGGAATTCAAGTCAGGCACTTGGGGTCGTGTCATTTGTGAGTCCGAAGTTCGAGGCCTGGTATTGGGGTGGGTGCTGAGGATGGTGATCTGAGGGTCAGATTGGAAGTCTGGAAGTTGGCTAGAGCCCTGGGGCGGTTGAACGCCCGGTGTCTGGATGTCCTTGTTTGTGTCTGAGTCCACTGGAGGTCAAAGAAGACGGCCTGTCTACGGGTTAAGGCTGTGTATGTGCACGGGTGGGAGGGAGGAATCGGACTTGCTTTGCTGTTTTGTTTTGCCGCTTGTTGTGTTTGTGTTTGCCACTGTTTTGCTGAGGATTGTGAGCATGTTATGTTAGCGTCAGAATGTGTGGCGGCACTTGCAGGCTGCCCCCAGCTCATCCTCTGTTGTATTGGTTGTTAATGCGAATGATGCATGTCATTGTAAGTGTGATAAGTAACTATAATCTTGAAGCATGACAGACTTGAAAGAGATTTTCAATGTTCACACTTCATCAAGTGAAACAAACCTCAGGGAAGCGGAGAGATGGTGTTCACCTCTGAATGTACTCTTCTATACCTGTGGAAAGATTTATAATAAATGTGTGGACGTTGCTGAGAATTTGCTCCCGTGTCCACTTAAGTAAATAAAATCAATTATTAAGGGCAGCAGGCTTTGTACATTAAGTTAGGTTAGTTGGTGGAAATGCTGATTGTGTTTGCCTGAAGTCAGGAAAGGGGCTGAGAAATGTGCGCATCCTGATAGCTATTCTTATAGCTGCCTCAACCTGTTCGTAGAATTCGCACACAGATATTAAGTGTCATAATTTGTGGAAGTTTGGCCTTTCTCTGGCATTGTGCAGAATGGCTTTGGCCATGTTGTCCTGAAATGTCCTATTCACTTGGATCAACGCTAGAGGAACTCACTGGACCAGGCAGCTTCTGTGGAGGGAAGTGAAATTTTAACATTCATTTCTCTCAAAGATGAAGGGTCTTGGCCCAATGCTGCCTGGGCTGCCAAGTTCCTGCAGCATTGTGTTACTTAAGATATCTGATGCCTCCCTTGTGTCTCCATTCATTTGGATTGTGCTGCACCACCTTTCCCTTGTCGGATAATTTATGTGGAAAAATAGATTTGACAACTATTCAATTAGGCTCAGTGGGAAAAGGAGATGGTGGTTCCTTTAGTTATTTCAGCAAGAAGATTACCAGAGTCATTTGGTAGAATGTTCATTGCCAAAGATTTCAAACCATCACCAGAATTTATTTGGTTATTCAGGTTCTGCGTGTACAACCAAGGTTTGCATCACCACGTGGGTGGCTAGGGCCAGGAATGAGATCACAACTCATCTCTTTCTGCCTTGTGCACTTGGCAAGATCTGAAAAGGAACACAGTTGTCATGGTTGTTCTTCAGAGCTGGTTGAGGCACGTGCAACCTGAAGCTGCTGGAAGATTATCAGTTCAGCAGATGTTATCTGGTGTGTAGGAACTTTCCATAGCTGAACATTGAATGCCAGTGTATTTTGTGGTCTGGGATAAAATGCTGGAGCAACAAGCTGAAGCATGGAGCAGCCATTGTAAAGACCTCTGTTTCTCGCTCCCTCCCCACTACACAATGAAGGACTGGAATCTGTAAAAGTCCCTTGGACTGTTTACCATGGAAATTATATAAAATAGAAATTAATATCATCCTGATATGTGTAACATTTTAAGTAGAGTGTTGGCTTGTTCTGAAAATGGTGAGCTGTAATTTTACTGTATTAAATTATTTGCAAATATTTTGAAAAATGTTTATAGTCCTAATAATTCACATTTGCAAAGAAGGAAACCTGATGAAAGATCTTGTCCCAAAATTCTGGCTGTATATTCCTCTCCATAGCTGCTGCCTGAATTGTTAAAAGTTCAATGTAAATCTGGTATCGAAGTACATATATGTATATGCACCATATACAACCCTGCGATTCATTTTCTTACAGGCATACTCAATAAATCCCTAATAGAATAATAACCATAATAGAACCAATGAAAGACTGCCCTAACTTGGGCATTCTACCAGTGTGCAAAAGAGTTTAGTGGTTTCCTCCCACATATTGGATAAGAGGCTAATTGGTCACAGTAAGTTGACCCGTGATTAGGGTTAAAATCGGGGGATTGCTTGGCAGCATAGCTTGAAGTGCAGGAAGGGTTTAATCTGTGCTGTATTTCAATCAATCAACAAATAAACAAGCAAGCAATAAATATCAAGAACATGAGATGAAGAGTACTTGAAAGTGAGTCCATAGGTAATGGGATTGTTTCAGTAATGGGGTAAGTGAAGTTGAGTTCCCCTTTGGTTCAAGAGCCTGACGGTTGAGGGGTAGTAACTGTTCCTGAAGCTGGTGGTGTGAGTCCTGAGGCTCCTGTACCTCCTTCCTGATGGCAGCAGTGAGAAGAGAGCGTGACCTGAGAGGTGGGGTCTCTGATGATGGATGCTGCTTTCCTGCGACAACGCTCCATATAGATGAGCTCAATGATGGAGATGGCTTTACCTGTGATGGACTGGGCTGTATTCACTACTTTTTGTAGGATTTTCTGTTCGAGGGCATTGGTGTTTCCATACCAGTGATGCAGCCAGTCAATATACCACATATCTATAGTAAAGTTTTCAATGTTTTAGATATCATGCTGAGTCTTCGCAAACTTGTAAGGAAGGTGAGCTGCTGCCGCCCTTTCTTTGTAATTGTGTTTTTGTGATGGCCCCAGGACAGGTCGTCTGAAATGATTGCTAAGTTCCTCCAGCATTTCCAGCACATGCAGAATTTCTTGTGTTTATAGTAGTTTTCTACTTCTGATCTCTCCTATCCAAGTGAATGGTTGCAATAAACCTGTTATTAGAAGGAAGGTTCAGATCGTTAATGGTGGAGGCAGGAAGAATTCTATTGAGGATCCATGAGGATCACGCACTCTATTAGGATATCTGTTGCACTGCTTCCCTTTCCCTTTCTTTTTCAGATCCGTTACATCTCACAAACGCAAGGGTTGCCGGCAGAGTATTTGTTAAGTGCAGGGACAAAGACAACACGGTTCTTCAACAGAGATCCAGATTCATCATATCCACTGTGGAGGCTTAAGGTAATTCACTAAGTTTGAATTCCTTCTCATTTTTATTCTGTTCACAACCAGTGTTTTATCTCTTTTCCCTTTTTTCTGTGTTGTTCACTCTTACCAAAACCACGGGGTATAATCTTGCTTTAGTTTTGGTTCTTCTAACATCAGCTGACTGCACGGTGCAAACGGTATTAGATTTCTTTTGCTTTTACAAATCTTGCCTCTTTTGTTCAATTATCCTCAATGCTTGTAGCCCTGTTGATAGGAGAAACTCGCTGTTATTGTGGTCTCAGGTCACACTCTGGTGCTGGATGGAACCATTATTCTCTTTATTTAATGCTTACACAGCTATTGTAGCTGATTCTATTACGCTTCAAGTGCATTTTAAAATGAAACCGTTCTGAGTCTTGGCTCGAATCTGTGGCAAGATCTGTTGAGACTCTCTCCTATCCATTCTTTCCCAATCTAATACTAAGCTTTCTTCTCATCACACGTTTTACAGTACCCATGGCTCATCCACCAGCCGGTACTGTCAGGGGTGCCAATTGGCTGACCCACTACTTCTCCACTACCAAACCTCACAGTAGTTTGTGTTTGATTCTTCATGCTTAGTCCTGTTGAAGGTACTTGATGTAGTACTGAGCTCAATGTCCTCACCCATTTATGCAGGCACTTCCCTGCAAGGTCTTCTCAAAGGCTGTCAGGATTTATCATCATCCAGATTCATCCCCATTCCCATCCTCCCACATTCCGAGATCAGAGGCAGATCTGCCACACCAACTGTTGCCCGGGGACACAGGTGAACTTGGTTACCCCACCCCCCAGCTCAAAATCAAACCCAGGAACACTTTGTACAGACTTGCAATCTTTCAATACCATGACAGGCCCTTCAGCCCAATATGTCCATGATAACCAGGAACTTACCATCCATATTAATCCCAGTTTCAACACCTGCATTTAGCTTTTACTTGGCAATTTGAGTACTTATCTGGACACTTAGGTGTTGTGAGAGCTCTATTCTCCATCACCTACTCAAGCAGTGTGTTCCAGATTCTAGCCACAATCTGGATGAAGAATATCATTGTTAGATCTCTAATCTTCGTCATCATACAAGGAGGCATCATGAGTGCGCTGTTAGCAATTAACAGTACACTGATGATATCTCTTCATTTGGTAATGAAACGTTTGCAAGTAAATAGCCAAGATTGGAGAACAACTCAACACAGCCACTGAAGGTAGCTTTGGCCAGTTTAAAGGTGCCGGGGAAACTAATCTAGTTTGATTGATTATAGATAAGTGTAACAGAAAATATCACTTGCATGTTGATTTAAATTTACGCTGTGGTTGCTGGCAAATCACTTGCCAGTGTATGAAATTCCAGCTTACTCCAAAAGTATCTTGCAGAGCTGGTGGACTTATAATCCTTGTGGCCTTAGGAGTCATTTTTGCCTGAGTTAGTAGTTTATATTCAACAAATAAATCGAGGCTGACTCTCCCTTTTCAGTAGTGAGGGACATGTGATGAAGAGAGATATTAAACTGAAGCTTGCCTTCCCTTTCAGTTGTTACAGATTATGAGAAACTGCTTCAAAGAAGTTCAAAGGAGTTCTCCATGTGTCCTACATGTATTCCTAAAATCACATTTTTGGAAAAGTGAATTACCTGATTGTTACTTTGTAAATGTGTTGCAGCAAATTGTGTTGTTCCTTCACACTAACAGCCACCAAACTTCAAAATTACTTCTCTGGATCAAAGGCATCTTTGGATATTGGGTTTATGAATTTTATGCAGCTTTCATCCTGGTTTGACCACACTTTTTTTTTGATTTGGAAAATTAAAGGATAATTCATTAAAAATTGCTCCGTTTACTAGAGCAGGTGTTAGTGCTGCTGCCTCTGCTCTGGTGGTCTGGGTTCAAACATGCACTCTGGTGCTATGTGTTCAGAATTTGCATTTATTCCCACAATCAAGTGGATTTTTGTCTGATACCCCTGTTCCCTCACACATCCTAAGGATGTGATGTTTAGATTCACAGAGTACAGACATGGACGGAGGCCATCGAAGGAGCCCACCTAAGTCTGTCCTATTTTCCTGTATTTGGTCTGTAACCCTCTAGATCTTCCCAATTTATATCCCTATCCAATGTCTTTTAAATGTTATTTTGTACCTGCCACCAACCACTTTCTTCGGTAGCTTGTTCTAGATGTGCGCCATCCTCTGTATGAAAAGAATTGCCACTTAGGTCCCTTAAAAATGTTTTCCCCCTCACCTTAACTCTATGTCTGCTGGTTTTTGGTTTCCCTTCCCTTAGTGTGTTCAATCTATGTCATTCATAGACAGATTAAAGTCCCAAACTCCACAATTTGTTTCCTAGCTTCCCACAAGATCTAAGGGTGCACTTAGTCAGACCCTGGGGATTTACATCAAACATAGAAATTATAGCACAGTACAGGCCCTGTGACCATAATGGTGTGGCAACCTTTTAACCTACTCAAAGATCAATCGCTACATTGCTCTCCATATTTCTATCATTCATTTGTCTATCTAAAAGTTTCTTTATTGTCCCTGATGTATCTGCCTTTACCACCCCTGCCACCACCACCACCACCGCTCTCAGTGTAAAAAATGTCCTTCTGGCATAGCCGCCTATACTTTCCTCCAATCACCATAAAATTATGCCGTCTCATATTAGCCCTTTCCACCCTGGGAAACGTCTCTGCCTCTTATCTGTATACTTCCAATTTATCCACTTTAAGGCTGCCAGTACCTCCTCCTTGCAAATTTGTATCTGGACCAAGGTATTACAACTCATTTTCCTCAATCCTTTGGCATCCATTATCTTTTCCACAGTAAAATCTAATGAAAAATACTCATTAAAAAATCTTGCCTGTCTCCCATAGCTCTACACATAGCAGGTTTTGCTTATCCTCTTCCTAGCCAGCATTTTACTGCTAACATATCTGTAGTTTAATTTGCTACCATAAATTACCATTTTATTGTAAAACCTAGAGGAGTTGTTGGGTCCGTGAGAGCAAGTTTCAGGTCAATAGGGAAATACAGAGGGTAAAGAAACCGTACAGTTGGGTATCGGTTTAAAGCTGCTGGCCTCTTGTGTTTCAAGCGTTTTGGTCAGATTCAGCATAGCACAATTGAAGTGATGACTAATCCATTGGCGTCTTTGCAATGAAATCAGTTTGTTCAATTACTGCAATGCCACTCTGGGTCAGACTGCTGGCCTAAGTCAGACAGTGCATTATCCTCCTAGGAGTGTAGGGAAAGATGAAATAAAAATCAGCTGCCCCAATAATATTTGATAGTTGGAACATACCGACACTTAAAATAAATACACATTGCTTTGAGTCCAAAGCGACTTTCCAGCAACATGTGTTGGCAAATCTGTAAGAAACCTTGGTTGCTTTCAAAGGGAATTTTCCCAATCCTTCAGGCAAGAGTTAAACAGGGCAACGCCTAATGGAAAAAGGGAAATAATTTACAGATGATATTCAAAGGCGAGACCTTCTGTGAGTCTTGTTTTCTTTGCATCATAGAAACTCCTGAATTGTAGGCAGGCTCCATCTATTAAACACATTACCAAAGTCTTAATGTTGTGGGAAGGAGCTGAGTACATGTAGTGATCAGTAATTGTCAATATTTCTGAGTGGGTACTGATCTACTGTAAGATGGCAGGCAGTACTCATGGAAGTCAAGTTGCCTCAGCGGTATCTGTGCTCCGCTAAATGCTCTGTTAAACATATGTTCTTGTTTAAAAAATTACAGACACCAGAAGATCATGAGACAGAGATGGGAATCAAGTCAAAGGAGGCAAGAAAGTACATTTTTAATTGTTTGGATGATATGGCACAGGTACGATTGAATTTCTTGGCTGGTTTTCTCCTCTTCTTTGCTCTTTGTGATGGACTACAATTCTAAGGGCACCAGCTATCTTCAGTACACTCCCAAGGAGCCCTTTCCCTATCTGAGTCCTGGTGGTTAGCACTGGTAGGGTGTTTTTACAAACCGCCCTGAATGAAATTCTGTGGACACATGAACACACACTCAGCTGCCTGCCCTGATACATCTACGTTCATCTATCCACTCAAGCACAGATCTGCAGGGACAGTCACAGGCAGAAGCAGATATATGCAGAAACTGGTACACCCGCTATGTGCACAGCAACATAATGGAAAAGGTACGCAAGGCTAGGCATAATAACTATGGTTGCATTCTTCAGTCAGAGGGTAGTGATGTTTTGGTTTTCTCTACTCAAGAGGGCTGTGAAGACACAGCAAAGTCAGAGATTAATTCCATTAACATTTAAATGTATCAAAGGATGTGCATCAGTATAGGAGTGTGGTGCTCATGTAAAAAGTGAGCCACGATCTGGTTGAATGGTTGAGCAGGCATGCGTGGCTGAATCCTGACCTGGTTTCTTTCTTTCTTTTTCTCTCTTGCTCTCTCTCTCTCACTCTCTCGCTCCCCTCTCCTCCCTCCCTCTCCCCCTTTTCTCCCTCTCACTCCCTCTTTCCCTCCCTCTCCCATACACTCTCTCTCTCCTCCTCCTCCTTCCCTCTTCCTCTCTCTCTTTCCCTCCCTCTCCCACACACTCAGACTCTCTCTCCCTCACACATACACACATTCACACTCTCTCTCCATCTCTCTCTCTCTCTCACACACATATACATACACACACACTCACACTCACACTCACTCTCACACAAAAAAGCATGGTCACTGCACCCACATATAAGCCGAAGTACACAGCTACATTGAAGCATACCCGTATACGGTCATGTATTTGAATTAAAAGTCGTGACACATGCTGTTAGAGAGATGCACATATAATCTCTCACTCCTAAATCTCTGGGAAACCCTAACTGTGTCTATTTCCTGGAGGGATAAGACAGTTTCAGCCCAACTTCAGCACAATCTGAACCCACAAACTGATGTGAATGATTCAGTGTCTGTACTCACCAAGACAAGGAGCCACAAACAACGTTACAAACTGTATTTGATCTCTTTTAGCTGGACTGAAAATACAAGTAGGTCAAAATGTCCAATGTCATTTCAGTAGTTTGAATATTCCTCTATTCTTCTGCTCCCTGGCTGGGCTATATTGACCTGGCTCAATAAATCGTAAAGCAGTATGACTCAAATCTCTATTGCATAATACATTGTGTTAAATTGCATGTGTATCAGCTGCAATATTCTTGTGATGATTTGAATTGAAAAAAACTTTTTGTCTAGTTGACTTAGCATGAATACCAGCTTGTGAGGTACAAAATCAGCAGTCACTGTGTTCCCAATCTCATATACACTTAGGAGTGAAGGACAGAGGTTCCCTGCAAGGAGAAGGATTAGAGATTAGGTAAAGATACTCCAAGCTCAGTGTAGCTTGGCCACAGTTATCAAAATGTTTAGATAAGCTTCACAGGTGATAGATTTTAGTTCATCAACATTTCATTAAATCTCAGAATGGTTAAAACATGGAAGGAGGCCATTCAACAGTAGAGCCTATACTAGAGTAATCTACTCAATCCCACTCATCACATCTCCCCAGCGCTGCAATTTTTTTTTTCATAAATTCATCCAACTTACATTGACTTATGCAATTAAATTGGCCTCCAGTGCTGAATTTTACAGTGCATTCCAATGCTTAACAGACCATTCCCTCAGTTCAGTGATGGGTATAATGTCTTCAGATCGCTCACTGTGCCTGTAAAACTTTATTCCTTGTCATTTGGCCCAAGCCATAAAAGTCAGTTGTTAGCCAAGCCTGTGTGTGTGTGTGAGATGATTGGAAGCAGGAGCCAAGAATGCTTATACTTAGACATATCTGAAACTGTTCATAATTTACTGTGGGACTGCATCTGAGAGTGAAGTCTGCCCATTCAGGCTTGGGTCATTAAGTTTCAGCGTGATAAGCTTCTGGAAGCGTGAGCTGAGATCATCGTAGCAGGGCAGAACATCATGAACCTAAATGAAGACAAGGTACCTGTACATCTTTTTGACCAATTGAATTGAAGAAATGTGGAATAATTGGTACAAGTGACTGTAAAGGAAGGGAACATTAGAGATGGTAAATTCAGAAAATTAAGAGAATGCACAGATTGGATTAAAACAAAATAGGAAATAAAACATTAAACACAATTAAAGTACTTCATACTTTTATTATATCCAAGAACATTATTACCAGAGGGACACCACTCTTGTGAAATTGATATTCCACCCATTCTTTGTTAAAAGGATAACTTAAGTTTGAAAGACAGACTTTGCAAACACAACTACTTCATGCTATCCAGTACCCTTCAGAGGATGGCGGTCAAAGCAAAGGACTGTGCAGTGCAACTCAGACTGGCTGTAACACGAACTTGAAGCTGGTGCATTGTTAGAGCGTGTGTAATGGTGACTACAATTAGCGGCACTGCCATGTTGACAATAATGGTCAATAAATAAAACAAATTGTGGTTAGATAGGAATGTATGTAGATGTAATTAGATATACTTTAAAGTATATTTATTTTATTCATATATATATAAAAATTCATAGATGATAGATTTGTTTACATGTATCATGTAACTCACTGCCTGGCTACAGACATTTCATCCTATACATCTTAAGATGAAGCACAGTGCTTCCAACTTTAATGTACTATCTGACCTTGAACAATTTCAAATTATCTACTGCCAAGGTTGTCTATTTCTATAAAGAATGGGCAACTGGAGTTCCACTTGCGTGCACAGCACGAGTGTGTGCATTGAGGAAAGCTCTGGGAGAATGAAGGCTTATGGAAAAAGCCATCCTTCCTTTTTCTCCTGTCCTGTCTACAGTAGACATTGCATACTTATTGCCAGAGTCCCTACTCGTACTGTCCGATGTGGTGCAATCATACTGGAGAACATGAACATGTTGCATTTATCTTCGCTGCAGGTTTGATTTGTTCCCGCCTCACGCTAGCCTTTCTCTTGCAGGTGAATATGGCCACGGATCTGGAGGGAAGCGAGATGTTGGCAGAGAAGGCAGACAGAAGGGAGTTTATCGATCTGCTAAAGAAGATGTTGACCATTGATGCAGACAAGCGAATTACTCCAATTGAGACGCTGGGCCATCCCTTCGTAATGATGACCCATCTACTTGATTTTCCTCATAGCACACAGTACGTTCTCACATGCCACAGCAGGTGCCATTCCTGTGCACTGCATATGTCTCCTGTAAAGGGAGGAGTTGGGGACCAACAATAAGCTTTTGTTCATTGTCAAGCCATGTAACTTTTGGGTCCACTAGAACCTTTAGGCAATAAGCTTTGAGGAAGCAGACTCAGGATGGTAAGGTAGTTAATTGAGAGGGAGCTAAGACTGAATTAATGTCCTATTGAGGTCATTTACCACTTGTTCAGCACAGATGGTCAAGGTTGAGTTTCAAGCATCTTTGAGCCAACTTTATTTAAATGTAGAACAATTCATGGCTTTCATGTGTAATCATCATAGCTTTCCTCTTCGTAGTAAAGAATTTAACTCTAAATCCTTCTTTCAGTGTCAAGTCCTGCTTTCAGAACATGGAGATTTGCAAGCGAAGGGTCAATATGTATGACACAGTGAACCAGAGTAAGACACCATTCATCACACATGTGGCTCCAAGCACTTCAAGCAACCTTACAATGACTTTCAGCAACCAACTCAGTACAGTTCAAAACCAGGTATGTGCAAACAGTGTGATGCAGACCCGACAGGGGTGCAGTCAGATAGATGTAGGACGACATATAAACCTGTTCAGTGCAATTCAGTAGTAGGTGTATATCGAAACTAGGTCATCGTGGGTAGCTGGACAGAAATTTGAAAACTTCACAACTTGTGGTAACAATGGGAGATCATCTGATTGCAGTGGGCAACTTTTCAGTAAAATTACAGTAAGAGTGTCAGTCTCTCTTTGCTAAATTTGGGTCCAGTTGATCTGGCTCTTGTGAAAGCCACAATATCCTATCCTACTGAGCTGTCAATATGTCAGTTCCTGGAGCTGAATAGCCTAAATCCTGCTTCGTAGGGAGTCTTGGTCACTGGACTCATTCCATTGCTAATATATGTTTAATAACGGATGGACTGAGCTTACAACACAACCTCTGGATGAAACAACCACCTATGTCTGGTCTCTGTTCTTTTTTTTTGCTTTGTTCTGGTGTCTTATGGTGATCCTTGTAGAAATCTAATGGAAATCTCAGCATTCAAATTCAGAGCAATGGGAGTATGCTGATTAGTCAATCCAGACTGTTCTACACATGAAAGGTTTAAAGATGAAAAATTAACATGTACTGCACATCAGAGCATAAAGTGAAGTGCGTCATTTGTGTCAAATCAAATCAGCAAGGATTGTGCTGGGCAGCCCGCAAGCGTCACCACACTTCTGGCCGCAACAGAGCATTCCCTCAGCTCCCATGCCTTTGGATTATGGAAGGAACCTGGAGCACCCAGAGGAAACTGAGCGAGAACATATAAGCTCCTTACAGGCTGCAGCGGGATTTGAATCCCTTTTGAGGACCGCTGGCGCTGTAGAGTGAGGTACTAACTGCTGCGCTACCGTGCGGCCGAATTATGGCTGACCTGCACTTTGGCATCTATAACTTGAAACTTCAGCTGATGATGTAAGTCAGTGGTTTGAAGATTTCAAATAGTTCCCAATCATTGCAGAATAGGTCCAGAAATAATTTCTGGGATATGGTATGAGCAATTCAGAAATGACATATTAAGAACAACATCCTTGAGTAGAATTTTCATTTTTGGACATCATAAATATTATTTTCAAGAAGCTTTTTATCAGTTTTATCAAATGAATATTGTTACAATGATTAGGACACAGTTCTGTTATCATTATATATGATTTGATGATATGAGGTTAGAAATATTAGGCTGTAAACCATTGCCTAGATGAGCTAGTCATCAAAATCAGTTAGCATCCACAGGGTGCAGCGGTGCGATACGGTGTTCCGTGAAGCCACTAGGCGGCAGCAGTGCTGTCAAATGGTGTACAGTATTGCATTGCCAATTCTCACAGCAGAAGCTCTATGAACAGCAAGTGCAGCACTTCTTCACATATAGTCATGCCGAGTATCAGTGATCTACAGTGTTTGCAAATGCTAGACGGTGGTGCAGAGGCATCAGCACTGGACTTCGAGGCAATGGTTCTGCGTTCAAATCCAGCCAGCTTCTTGCATGCTTTCCATCCGTGCTGGGTCGAGCATCGAGCTAGCACCTCAGCCTGGTGAAAAAAAAGACAAAATGCTGAAGAAACAGTATGGTTGCCTGCCCAATGCGCAAAGCACATGGAGGAAACACACATAACAGTGCTTATAAAATACATTCTCTGCACAATACTATCGGTAGTCCTCTGAGCACTGCAGTTTTGTGTACACTTTTCAGAGCACAAAAGTTTCTAGGCTAATATAGTACTAGTAATATTTAATATGATAAATTAATGTATTTTAACTGCTCTTTGGGCTATAACATTGCTTACAGAAATATACAGAGAGATTAACTGAGAAAAGCCCTTGAACAACCCATAGATATGTTGTTTGAGCTTCTCATGCCCCTACCTCTGTATCCTGCAATGAAGTTTGTGGAATGACTAAGCTTCCATCCTGTGGAATTACTTGTTTGTTGTGCTCATGACTTTTATCCTGATACTGCTGAATCCTTTGGACTCAGGAAAATATATCTTATGTTTGTGATGCTGAGCGTCTCATAGATAATCATTTGAACATTATTACTTTATTGTGCTGAGCTCCTTAATCCATTGTGCTAACTCTTGAGGTTCTATATTCAGTTTGACCAAGGCCTTATACAGATGAACCATCTCTTGCTCACATTTGTATTTCAGCCACAAAGGCAGATATTCATCAGTGTTTTTACTTAAACACAAGAGGTTCTGCAGATGCTGGAAATCTGTAGCAAAAATCAAAATGCTGGAGGTACTCAGGTTAGGCAGCATCTGTGGAGGGGAATAAGCAGTTGGTGTTATGAGCTGAGAACTTTCATCAGGACTGGAAATGAAGGGGGCAGAAGCCAGAATAAGAAGGTGGTGGTGGAGGGAGAGGAGAGGAAGGAGAGCAAGTTGAGGGGGAAGGTGGGTAGGGGAGGGAGGATGAAGTAAAATCAGGTAGGTGATCGGCAGAAGAGGGCCTACAGAACAGAAAAGTTTGTGGATCATGGGTAGGAGGTAGAAACACAAAATGCAGTGTACAGGAACTAAAGCTGATGGCAGTGGATGGGAGATCGTCAGAATCAATGAGGTTGGCGATGGTGCAGGAGATGATGGTCAGGTTGTTCCTGTGCAAGGACTAAGCAAGAGGAAGTGTCTGAGAACTACCTTATGGCCTCAGCAAGGTAGGGGTTAGCTGCTAGGTAATGTGGCAGCTCCATAAATCCCTGGTTAGACCAAACTTGTATTCAGCTCTGGTCACCTCATTATAGGAAGGATGTAGAAGCTTCAGAAGGGCTACAGAGGATATTTACCAGGGTACTGCCTGAATTAGGAAGCATGTCTTATGAGGATAGGTTGAGCAAGCTAGGACATTTTGTCTCTTTGGAGAGGAGGAGGATGAGAGGCAGTTTGATTGAGGTGTAAAGGTGATAGGAGGCATAGATCAAGTGTGTAGTCAAAGTCTTTTTCCCAGGACAGAAATGGCTAATAGGAGGGGCTTAATTTTAAGGGTAATGGGAGAAAAGTATGGGGGGATGTCAGAGGTAAGATTTTTTTAATACAGAGAATGGTGGGTGTGTAGAATGCCCTGGCAAGTGTGGTGATACAGGCAGTTACATTAGAGATAGTTAAACTTTTAACTTTGATGGATGGCAGAAAAATTGAGGGCTATGTAGGAGGGAAGGGTTAGATTGATTTTAGTGTAGTTTAAAAGGGCAGCACAACATTATGGGCTAAAGGGCTTGAATTGTGCTGTAGTGTTCTATATTTTATGATGATGCAGTTGTGATTAGTGCAGATAGAAGGCCAAAGCAGGCTGTTTTGAGAAGAAGAGGAGGGTTGAAAAGGGAGATGGTTCATCAGTGGGGAATGGGTTGGGGAATCCTTGTGAAAGAAGTTGGCTCAGGGACAGAGGCGATGACAGAAAAGCTTGGCATTGTGGTGAACACAGATCTCATATAGGTATAGGGGCTGGAGGATGAAGGTAAGGCCCTTGCTAAGGACAGAACATTCTGCCTCAAAGAGGGGAAAGTCAGAGGTGTTTGTGAAGGCATGATAGGGTTTGGATCTGGAGTTACGGGAGGGTATAGGTTTGGAGGGAATCAGAGGAGAGTGGAGGATTGGGGTGGAAGGAAGGTGGTAACTGAGAGGATTGAAGGGGGATGAGGGGTGGAGGAAAGTCTAAGCAACTGGGGTGGGTGAGGCGTAGTGGTGGAAGGAAAGGAGCAGGAGGTCCCAGTGGCAGTGGGAATGGTCTCGGCCTGGAGGTGGAGGTGGCAGAGGTTGGACCCGTGGCTAAAGATGGTGAGGCTTTTTGATTAGTTTTGTATCTGTATACTTGCTTTTAGTAATTTGACTTAATTCACTATGATATTGGGCTGAGTGTTGTGAATCAGCTGTGCATGTACATAGCCGGTTACTAGTGACCCAGTCAACATTGGCCCCATCTAGGAAAGATCTAAATAATATTAGCACAATCCACAACTGGACATACTTACACCAATTGTTCTAAACTAATTCATGACAACAGCAAATTGGTTGATTGTTGTTACAGATACCTAGGCACAGTGTGAAACTTTGTTTTGCCCGCCATCCTTTTAATCACTTAAGTATATTGAGTTGGTACAAGGGAAAAGTAGAAACAGAATGCTGAATAAAGTTTTATATTTAGAGGAAGTGCAGTGCAGGCAGACAATAAAGTGAGATAGATTGTGAAATAATAGTCCATCTTATTGCATTAGAGACAGTTGAATTGTCTTTTAACTCAGTAGGGATAGAAGCTATCATTGAGCCTGGTGGGACGTGCTTTCAGATTTTTGTGTCTTCTGCATAATGGGAGAGGGGGGAAGAGTAAATGTCCAGAGTGTTCATGTCAAACAGGGCAAAACCAATTCTGTGGCAACAAAATCATCCAAGCCATCTAAGTACAATAGTGAAAATGCTCGCTTTTGCATTTCAGTGCTGGTTGAGATTTATTTTCAACTGCATAACAAATGTTGCCTAGAAATTGAATTTCAAAGCAATAATTGTTTAATGGAGAAAAAGCTAGGAAAAAAGCAATAACTGATCTCTAACTTCATGGTGTTCACTGGAAATGGTAGATCAATTCCCCCAACAAAATAAATGAGGTTGAAGGTTTTTTTTAATGTAAAACTACAGTGTTTGAACTGAAAATTAAACATGTGTGGTAGTAAACTGCCAAGGTCATTTATAGGCCAGTTGGAAAGCAGTCACTTCACTCTCACTTTGATGAATGAATGCTTAAAATGTTCAGTAAACAGAACCCCATATGTTTGAACAAGTCACACTAAGTTGCAATCTTAAAGAGGTACTGCTGCATCGGTTCTGGCAAACTCCTTTTGCTACATTAATTATCATGATATTATTCTCAATCTGAACAATCAGTTGTCCTTGGAAAATATGGCTTCTGAGAATTGCCCTTTCCCTGAAACAGAAACAGCATTAAGAATAAGTCTGTAAATAATACATAGTTTCCAGGAGAAAGCTACTGCAGACACTGGAAGTACTTTATCCATGCATCTGTGGAGAAAAGTAGAGAGGTACAGTACTATTTCAAGTTGATGATCACATGCCTGGTGAAATTAAATGTTATTGACCTGAAAAGTCAACTTTCTCTGCAGATGCAGCCTGACTGACTGAGAATCTGCAGCATTTTCTGGTTTCATTTCATAATTAAAGTTATTGTATAGCTAGACTGGAAGGCAAGGCCCTTATTGGCAAGGCTGATTATCTTGCAAAACGTGCTGGAGGAACTCAGCAAGTCAGGCAGCCTCTATGGAAATGAATAAACAGTTGGTATTTCAGGATGAGACCCTTTCTGGAAAAGAAGGGGAAAGGTGCCAGAGTAAAAAGATGGGGAGAGGGGAAGGAAGACTAGCTTGAAGATGATGGGTGAAGCCAGGTGAGAGGGAAAGGGAAAGGTAAAGGGCTGGAGAAGAAGGATCTGATATGAGTGGAGAATGGATCAAAGGAAAAAGGGAAAGAGGTGGGACACCAGGGAAGATGATAGGTAGATGGAGAGAAGAGATAAGAAGCCAGACTGAGGAAGGGAGAGGAAAAAAATTACTGGATATAGAAATCTATGTTCATGCCATCGGACTAGAGGCTACCAAAATGAGATATGAAGTGATACTCCTCCACCCCGAGAGTGGCCTCTTTGTGGCACAAGAGGAGGCCATGGACTGACACATTGGAACGGGAATGGGTATATGAATTGAAATGGTTGGCCATGGGGTAATTCGGCTTTTGGTGGATGCAGTGGAGGTGCTTGACAAAGTGGTCCCCCAGTTTCATCAGGTCTCACCAATGTACAGCAGGCCACATCGGGAGCACTAGATACAAACGATGACCCCAACAGATTGACAGGTGAAGTGTGGCCTCACCTGGAAGAACTGAATGGAAGTAAGGAAGGAAGTGAATGGGCAGTTGTAGCATTTCTGTTGCTGTAAGGGATATGTGCCAGGTGGGAGATTAGTGGGGAAGGACAAATGAACAAGGGAATCACAGAGGGTATGATCCCTGCGGAAAGCAGAGAGTGGAGTCTTTACCTTCGGGAACTGCTTGATGGAGTACCTCTGCGCTTCCTACCGAAAGCAGAATTTTCCCATGGCCAGCCATTTTAATTCCTACCTCTGTTCCCATCCCGACTTGCCAGACCATGGCCTCCCCTTTTGACACAATGAGGCCACTCTCAGAGTGGAGGAGCAACACTTCGTATTCTGTCTGATAAGCCTCCAGTTGGCATGAACATCAATTTCTCTATCTGATAATTTTTTTCTCTCCCCATCCTTCCCTTTACCTTTCCCACCCACCTGGTTTACCTATCAGCTTCTAGCTGGTCCTCCTTCCCCTCCCCCAAGTTTTCATTTAGTGTCTTCCTCCTTCATTTCCTGTCCCGAAGATGGTTCTCTGCATAAAAGGTTGACTGTTTATTAATTTCAGTAGATGTTGCCTGACTTGCTGAGTTCCTCTAAGACTTTGTATGTGTTGTTATGGATTTCTAGCATATGGAGAATCTCTTGTGTTTATGGTTATTTCACAGATTGTAATCTTTATGATACTTCACAAGTGCATTCTATATTGTTTTCTACTTCATCCTCCCTATTTAAAAAGTCATACAGAGTGAACTTGGCCACATTGCAACTTCATGGAGTGTTAATATGAGAAATTTGGCTCGTGGGAATTTGGTGCAATGGGGAATAAAGTGATTGTTTGGGTTACCAATTCTTTAAAGCTTCAGTAAACCCATCTCCAGAAAGAATGCAGCTTGAGGCTACAGATTTAAGCTGCATCAGAGAACAGAGGGGAGAGTTACCTGGATAGTTTGATGCAGAAAGCAATATTATCTCCTCTACATTAGATCAGGGACTGAATGTAACCTTTTATCTGATTAGTATCTTTGACACAAAGATGAAGGAACTATAGCATTTTACATTATCCAATAGATAAGAGTCCCTCACGTGAAAATTAGGTGACAAACCTCTACCCGCCAGTACTGTCCAGTCCAGCTTTGGAATGATTGACCTACAAGCATCTGGATGTACCCATTGTTACATGAGTGATGTACAGTTTTTTATATAGAATGATGTACAACAGTGGGAGTGTATACCAGTAGTAATGCAGTTAAATGTCAGCTCCCACTAGTAAAGCAGGGTGATATTATGACAAAGCATTACCTACCAACAATGTTCCCTCTAAGGTGGCATCTTTTGCTACTAGGCACAAAGGAATTTAAACTGCACACAAAAGGTTGTCACCCTCAACCTCACTGGCATGTTAAGTATATTTCACGATCGTACACAACCACATTTCCTTTTCCATTTTTTTATGCGGACGGTGTTGACAGTGTGGAGCTTGTAATGATCTGTCCACAGATTTTAGAACTGTCTTACTTATATTGTTTTTATTGAAGAAATAATTGATTGTACAGCATAGTGGTCATTACATATTGAACGGATCTTTGCCCACCAATACCATATCTTAGTGACAAACCTTTCTAGTGTTCTTCTATTATAATGAGAGATATGTCTAATAGTCAAACCACACAAAAACAGGGCCTTTGGCCAATTGCATCTGTGCTGAGTATCAAGCACTTATCTATACTCATCCCATTTCCCTCTTTCTCCCTTCCACGTCCACCTACCTTGGCGCAACTTACAACAGCAAATTCAAAGTAAATTTATTATCAAAGTACATATATGTCACTGTATACAACCCTGAGCATTCACAGTAAAACTGTGCATTCTGGGCATTCAGAGTGAAAACAAAGAAACACAATAGAGTAAATGCAAGATGGACAAATACTAATATACAAAAGACAGCAAACTGTGCAAATACAAAAGGAGAAAAAAAGCAATACTTATCAAGAATATGAGATGAAGAGTCCTTTAAAGTGAATCATTAGGTTGTGGGAACAGTTCAGTGAAGTTATCCCTTCTGGTTCCAGAGTCTAATGGTTGAGGGGTTATAACTGTTCTTGAACTTGGCAGTGTGGCTCCTGAGGCTCCTGTACCTCATTCTTGATGTCAGCAGCAAGAAGGGAGTATGGCCTGGATGGTGGGGATCGTTCATCGATGAGAGATGCTCCTTTCCTGTGACAGTGTTCCATGTAGATATGCTCAATGCTGTCTACCAAACTATATGCCTTAAGAGTGTGGAAGGGAACCTGGGTTCCTTGGGAGAACTCACATAGTCACAGCAAAGACATGCAACTTGAAGCAAAGAGCACCCAAGGTCAGGATTGAACTGGGGTGTCTGGAGCTGTAAGACAGCGGCCCTAACAGCTGCACCACAGTGCCTTTTTCCTGGTGGATATGTTTATCCTTCACTACTGGAATACTAGTTTAGATTTGCACAGTAGAATTTAGAATGACTGCAAATATTTGATCTTAGATGTCAACATTATTCAACCACATTAACTGGAAAGTTAAAGCTTCCTTTTATTTTAAATGGCCAATTCTTTGAACACATATAAATATTCTGTCAGGTAAAATTCGGCAGATAAGTATACTGAACACTTTTTTAAAAGTTTGAACATAATTGTTCTTCTGATACAACACTGTGCAGTTTTATTTCTAATTAAACAGGTTTATGACAACATTAACATTAATTTGATGACTTGTAATTGATTTTATTCATTTTTTTAAGAAAAGTAAAAGTGCATTCTGGAGAACACTGTCCCCAACTCCAGGAAATCAAATTGCTTTGACCAAGATTTTGTGCTTTCTTTGTCT
The DNA here is from genome assembly GCF_030144855.1 of Hypanus sabinus. NCBI lineage: Eukaryota > Metazoa > Chordata > Chondrichthyes > Myliobatiformes > Dasyatidae > Hypanus > Hypanus sabinus. The sequence continues at coordinate 127,051,671 of NC_082713.1, forward strand.
TTTATTTTTCTTCCCTTCCTAAACCATTTTGCTTACCATTTCCTATTGTTTGTATTATATCCCATTATCCCTTTAGGCCAACAGTCTGGCTCCCACATCCACAAGTGCCACCCTTTCCCTTGCCAACTCTGATGTCTCCTTACTTAACTACCAATCTGCACTTTACCAGCCTTCAGCAGCTTCCATGGCAGCCGTTGCCCAGCGGAGCATGTCACTGCAGTCAGGAGCCTCACAGCTGTGTGCTCGACCTGATCCCTTCCAACAGGCCTTAATTGTCTGCCCGCCTACCTTTCAAGGTGAGATCTATTTTTTTGCGGTTTAGACACTTTACCCCACGGCTTCAACCATCTTTATCCTCTTCTAAGGCAGTTCTTTGAGATCAGGGATGACTAATTTTATGGGTTCATAAGATGGTCTTAAACTTGGTCTTAAATTTGGAGTATTGTGTACAGTTCTGGTCACCGAATTATAGGAAAGATATCAACAAAATAGAGAGAGTACGGAGAAGATTTACTAGAATGTTACCTGGATTTCAGCACCTAAGTTACAGGGAAAGATTGAACAAGTTAGGTCTTTATTCTTTGGAGTGTAGAAGGTTGAGGGGGGACTTGATAGAGGTATTTAAAACTATGAGGGGGATAGACAGAGTTGACGTGGATAGGCTTTTTCCATTGAGAGTAGGGGAGATTCAAACAAGAGGACATGAGTTGAGAGTTAGGGGGCAAAAGTTTAGGGGTAACAGGAGGGGGAATTTCTTTTCTCAGAGAGTGGTAGCTGTGTGGAACGAGCTTCCAGTAGAAGTGGTAGAGGCAGGTTCAGTATTGTCATTTAAAGTAAAATTGGATAGGTATATGGACAGGAAAGGAATGGAGGATTATGGGCTGAGTGCAGGTCAGTGGGACTAGGTGAGAGTAAGCATTTGGCACAGACTAGAAGGGCTGAGATGGCCTGTTTCCGTGCTGTAATTGTTATATGGTCGAGGTGAGGCAAGTGGATGGGTAATTTATGAGATGCTATGTTTCTTCTGTGTCTTGGGCAGGGTTTCTGTATGGTCACCAGTTCATATCTCAAATATCGCCATGGTCGTCTATGCATGGACCTAGATGAGATGGAGGAAATTGAAAATAGATATTTTGCATCTGGAGATGGACACATAGTCCATAGGACAGAGGCAAAACAGAACCGAGACCATGGACTGATGTTGCCAGGAAGAGGACCTGAGATTGAATACGTTAGGACTTTATTCCCCGGAGTGTAGGAGAATGAGGGGAGATTTGGTACAGGTATCCAAAATTATGAGGAGTGTAGATAGGGTTAATACAAGCAGGCTTTTCCACCAAGGTTGTGTTAGACCAGAACTAGAAGTCATGGGTTACGTGAAAAGTGAACTATTTAAGGGGAACCTGGGAGGGAACTTCTTCACTCAGAGGCTGGTGAAAGTGTGAAATGTGCTGCGAGTGGAGTGGAGTGGTGGATGTGGATTTGATTCAACACTTAAAAGTAATGTAGGGGGCAGTGTTCCATGTACAATTGGATCGGACTAGGCATGATAACAGCTTGGCATGGATTGGATGGGCTGAAGGGCCTGTTTCTGTGCTGTAGTGCTTTATAATTCTATACTCCTTCACTTTGAGTGGTTATGGGTTACACATTCCTAAAAGGCAGTGATGATGTTGCTTTTCTTTAGGGAGGCTATCAGTACATTTTTGAATCTTCTTGTTGTGACAAAGCTCAAAGTAGAGCGTTGTGGAAGTCTGGTGTTGGGCATGGCATGACATGGCCTGCCCAATATAGATGACTGAATTTAACTGGGACCTCAATACTGGCACTACTTTGGTGAGAGCCAATGACGACTTTAACCCTTTCCTATTGATCTGAAAGCAGCCTCTGACACCATGTTCCTGTGACACTTTCCCACCCCTAAGAATACTCGATCCTTTTAGCAAATAGCTCTGCTGAAGATAACAGAAAGGTCCAGTGGCTGATACTTGCTGTATATGTCAACGCCATGGAAGGAGAGTTGCTGAAAAGACTGAGACTCTGTCAGTACTAAGGGAGACTGAAGGATGACCTGAAAGAAGGCTTAAAAAATGTGGATTGACACAGTAGACATAAGGAAAATAATTCCCTGGTAGGATTTTGTGACATGATTTTTTTTAAATGGTTACTACTAAACCCATTAGGGTATTTCAGGTTTTTTACTTATTTGTCCATGGGATGGCTAAAATGTTGAATTTAGTGAATCTGTATTTGAAGGCAGAATCTGATTTGATGAGATTTGGAACATAAACACTGGCATTGAACTGTAAGTTTTATGTAGTTGGCGTCTGTGCCAAGAAAGGAGATGAGCTTGGCTGTGGTAGAAAGTATACAAGTATGTCAGGTGAGGCTCAGATTTGGACCCACAATGGAAAAACTCAAATGAAATTCTATTAAGAATGGAGTGTATTTTCACACTGGAAGTTATTGCTTTGAGGGGAGGGTTGATGACTTTAAAAGCATTGCATTTTGCTTACTTATTTCAAACATTTCACTCTCCGATTTATTGTTCTCTTGCTTTCTGAATGCACTCTGGTTGATGCCAATAGGATTGCAGGCGTCCCCCACCAAGCACGCTGGGTACTCAGTCCGAATGGAGAATGCTCTTCCTATCGTCACACAGGCTCCGGGGGCTCAGCCGCTTCAGATCCAGCCTGGCCTACTAACACAGGTAGATGGCGTGCTGATCCTCACAGTTCTAGTGAACGAATAGGCATTACATTTCAGCAGAACGCAATCAGTCATTCAAGCAGACGAACATAAATTGTTGGCATTCAGGAGATCTAGTCTGTGATTCATGGGGATAGAAAGATCAGAAGTGGGGTAGAAAGTCACCTTTGGTCAATAGTGCTAAACTCTCCATAGGATTACCTGTTCAGCACTAGTAACCAAAGATGGCTTTCTAATTCTTGGTTTGTGCTGAGGTAGATAATGTCAGGTGAGGAAATTGTTGAAGGGCTCCTACAATTGGTTTCTTCACTTCTAGGCCAGGGAAGAGGAATTAGAAAGTGCTCTCATTCCTGGCCATAATGCAGTGGCTTTTTATTATGAAACAAAGGAAGATTTTACTATAACCATTTTCAAAATCTCACGATGCATCAATTACGTTGCAGCCAATGAAGTAGCTTTGAACTTTAATCAATTTGGTTATATAGGAAACATTTCTTCTCACACTGTTATGAAATCATTAGATAATGAGTAGGCATTTTTGAATTATGTGAATTTGGAGATAAGTACCTGCCAAGGATACTATACTTTGAGTAGTGTCATAGAACTATTTATCTGTATAATCATAAAGAGTATATTGAATAGATTCAGGGGTGGTAAAGAATGATCAGGATTGACACTTTAGGATGAGGGGATGGTTTCCATAGAAAGTTATGAACTGCTTTAAATAGCTATAAATTATAAAGGGTATTGACAAAATAAATACAAAAATATCCATTGGTTTACTAATCAGTGTTGGAGGTGAATGATTTCAGTTTTAACTGAGAACAAGAAGGGAGGTCAGGAGAAACAGGGCTTTAGAGTGTGAGTGTTTTGCCTCATGGAGTGATTGAAACAAAGGCAATGGGTCCTTTAAAGAAACAGATAATCATCTGAAGCAGACAAAAGAAAACAAAGCTGCATGTAAGAACCAGAATAGTGAAGATAGTTCTATGAAACTATGAAAGGAGGAGCTCAGATACGATGAGCCAAACGACTTCCATTGGCACTATAAACTTTTTGAGAAGGTGCTGAACGTTGGATATTGCTTCTTGTCCTTGCAGCAGACGTGGCCTAGTGGAACCCAGCAGATTCTTTTACCTCCAGCATGGCAGCAGTTAACAGGAGTGACGACTCATACCTCAATGCAGCATGCTACTGTTCTTCCAGAGACAATGGCTGGGACCCAGCAACTGGCAGATTGGAGGTAAACTAGATTAACATAAAACTAAAGTGAAGGGATACTCACTCAGCAGGTCAACTAAAATGAGGTTATTTTTTGCCAGCTGCTCACCAGAACAGATAAGGTACCAGTGTAATTTAGATCTGATATACTGTGACACCACATAGTGGCATAATTGGCATCATCATCATGCTGAAAATTGCCAAATCTCAGTTGCTCGTCGGATGACTGGTATGTATGGAAACCTGATTCCCAATTGTACCACTGAAACATACAAACAACATAGAATCAGCATTTTCACGAAGGCAATATGGCTCATTTTACTTAATCCTGACAAACAAGAAGCAGGATAGTTTAAAGACTTCCTGCCTCAGGGTACTACTGATGTTTCATTATCCTAAATCTTGTCACTTACTAAGCTTCTAGTTGCTTACATTTGTTGGCTTACAGGACTAATTAGACCTAGATATATTGCATCAGCTTGCGAAGTTACAATCTTTAGGTACTGTATTTTTACACCGTCTTTGCTATTCTGATAGATTTTGTCAACTTTCTTCCTTTCATACGCCTGTATATAATGTTATCTATCCAGGTGTTGTCACTGTCACTAGCCATATGGTTATTCACTGATGCCCCAATAGAGTTCAGTGTTGAAAAATTGAGGGCTGATTTATATCCTGCTGATTTATTTCCAGAAGTGTGGAGCTGATATAATTCCTGTAGAGATTTTGCTCACTTTTTCCCCATTCCTTGCTCAAGGATTTTCTATTTGGTCACATGAGCAGCAAATTATTGGCTTGGTTATAATCTATCACCAAGTTTTGTCAATATAAAGCCAACTTTATCTTGCAAAGTTCAATCAGAATTGTTACCTGAGCCAGATAAATCTATCAGGGATTTCTGGTTATAGTTATGAATGAGCTACCCCTCCAAGCTGCTCTTCCACTGATATTGACCCAATGCATATAAAAGAAGCCACTGCAAGTGCTGACCATGTTGATAAATAGTCTTACTCTCTTTCCCTTTGAATTGTCTTTAAACTGAAAATGGTTCCAGTAAGATGCTTAATTATTGCAACAGCTGCATTGTTTGTTTATTTTGAATATGTGCTGATCTCATTCAATGTCTTTACTTGCTTTAGGAACACTCACCCACATACTAGCCATTACAACACCATCATGCAGCAGCCTGCTCTGCTGGCAAGCCATGTGACTCTGCCATCTGCTCAACCATTGAATATTGGTGTCGCTCATGTAATGAGGCAGCAGCCCACCTCAAGCTCCTCATCAAAGAAGAATAAGCAGCAGTCCTCCGCCAGGTGTGTAGAAACAGAGTTGAATTGACTCAGTTGGTCTGTATTGGAACATGAGTTCCTGACTAAGAAAGATTTCTCCCTAATGCCTAATATCTCACAACTTTGGAATGTTCCTAAGTGCTTTTCAGTCAGGCAAGTGTTTCTGAAGTATGAAGTACAATTACTGTTAAAATGTATTAAAATGTGACTGCCAAGTTGTCTAAGTAATAGCACTTTCATTCACTGCTTTTAGAGTCATAGTCTCAGATTTATACAGCATGGAGAACAGACCCATCAGATCACCTTGTTCAGGTCGACTAGGGTGTCTGTTCAAACTAGTCTCATTTGCTTGTTTCTGGTCTATAACCTGCTGAACCTTTTCTTCTATCTATGTATCTTTTTTAATGTCTTTTAAACATTGTAATTATACCCACTTCTCTCACTTTCTCATTCAGCTTGTTCTGTATACCTCCTATGCAAAAATGTTTCTTGGTGGGTCCCTTTTTAATCTTTCCACTCTCACTTTAAACCTATGCCCTCTAGTTTTAGACTCCCCTACCATGGATAAAAAGTGTGATCATTCATCTTATCTAAACCCCTCATGATTTTGTATACCTCTAAAGTCACCATTCAGCTTCCAGTGCTCCAAGGAAAAAATGTATTTTCTCCAACTTTTCTACCTTAATAGCATTCTTCCAAGTATGGTCTCACCAATGACTTGTACAGTGGTTACACGATGGCCCAAATCCTGTGCTCAGTACCTTAACTGAGGGCAGGTGTATCAAATACCTTAACCCATCCTGCTACCTTTCACTTCCAGAGAACTAGGATTTCTAGTTCTCCTGGTTCTCATCCTAGTTAATGACTTGTACTCAAAGGACTCACTGCTGTGCTACGCACTTCAGAGCTCTACTGTTCACATGCCTGGTTTCACGTGGCCAAGTGCATGGTGTTGCGTTTTCCTGATTTAAGCACCATTTATTATTCCTTGGCCCACTTTAGCAGTTCATCTAGATCCTGTAATAATCTTGACTGGTATCAGTCTTCTCAGAAGACGAACTTGAATCTGCAAACTCTTATATAGAAACTTAAGTGCAATCTTGGATTAAGGACAGGAATGTAGGTGCAGGAACAGGCCACCGGCCCCACAATTCAATTTGATCATCGCTGATCTATGCAAACCTCAAAATGCTCTTCTGTGCCAGTTCAACATAACCTTCAACTTCTCAAAACTGTATGTGTCTCCACCTTAATAATCTGGATGAAAATGTAGTTAGTAAAGTATGATTAGTAAGTTTGCAGACATAAAAATTATGGAGTTGTGGATAGTAATGATGGTGGTCAAAGGATGCTGTAGGATGAAGAGAAAATCTGCAGATGCTGGGAATCCAAGCATACACACAAAATGCTGAAGGAACTCAGCAGGCCAGGCAGCATCATCAGGTCCTGATGAAGGGTCTCGGCCTGAAACGTTGACTGTACTTTTTTTTTCCATAGGTGCTGCCTGGCCTGCTGAGTTCTTCCAGCATTTTGTGTGTGTTGAAAGGACGCAGCAGGATATTGATCTATTGGAAACTTGGGTGGAGAAATAGCAGGTAGAGTTTAATATGAACAAATGTGAGGTGATGCATTTTGGGAGATTAAATGTAGGAGAAAAATATGCAGTAAATGCAGGAATATTAGGAACATTGATGTACAGGGAGATTGGAACTCCTTAAGAAAATGGTGCCACAAGTTGAAGGGGGAAAAGAAGGCATACGTCATGCTTGCCTTCATTGGGTGGGGCATTGAGAATAAAAGTTGGCAAGTCTTGTGCAGTTACACAAAACTTTGAAGTATGAATGCAGTTCTTGCACTGCGCTGAAAGAAGGGTGTGGAGGCTTCAGAGACAGTGCAGAAAGGGTTGGAGTGTATTAGCTGTAAGGAGGGTTGGACAAACTTGGTTTGTTTTTGCTGAGAGATGATCTGATAGAAAATTGAGAGGCATAGATATTCAGCATCTTATTTTCCCCAGGGTGCCATTGTCAAGTAATATAGAGCATAGGTTTAAGATGAGAGTGGGAATGTTTAAAAAAGCTGCGTGATCCAAGTTAGTTTTAAGATAAAATGTTAGGTACCTGGATTGTGTTGCCAGGTGAGGTGATAAAAACAAATACAAAAGAAATGTCCAGAAGCCAATTGGACAGACACATGACCAGACATGGAATAGAGTGATATGGACAATGTAAATGCAGATAGAAACAGTTGGATTCATGGGCCAAAGAGCCTGTTCTTGTGCTGTTCTGTTCTGACTCTCCCGCTAGTGAAACCATTTCAATATCTACCCTGTCAAGCCCTGCTAGGTCCTTGATGTTTGAATCAGGGCACCTTTTATTTTTCTAAACTCCAAGTAATACAGTACATTTTGAGCTGAATGAACAAAACTATGCAAAAGGCACTCAGTCTACTCAGTACATTAGAAACACAGGAACAGGAACTGTTTGACAAACAAAATTAACACCCTACAAGTTTTCCTACCACCAGCCTGGTAAAAGCAGAATATAATGATAATGGATTTGTTTTCTAATGATAGCAATTAATATACATAAGACCCAGGTAAGACTTAAGAGAAATCCCAGAAGTAGAGAGGCATGGAAATCATCAATCCAGTGTCACCCATTTCCCGCAAACATGCTATATCTAGCACATCATTTCTCAATAAAGCCTCAACCCGGCTCCCTGCATTGACTTTTAATTTGCTTTACCAAGTATACATTTACATCCTGGTTTTTTCGAATCTTCCAGTGCGCTAAATTCATTTGGAAAACTAGTTGTATATCACGTCCATTGGAAATTAAATTAAAATCTTATAATTTTAAAGAAAAAATCAGTATTATTAATAACAGCTCCCTTGTCTTTGAATTTATTGAGATGAAATTCTCCGATTTGTACTTTTAGTTGACACAAGGCAAATTATTCATATAAAGATATCAAATTAAGTTTTTCTTTGGTGGCCACATTTCAAAGTAAAGGAAATCAATCCCATATTAAACATAGTTAAATAATTTTCTGTGCCTTATGTTTAATGTGACCCACTGCCAAGGATATTTTTTTTGTGTAAGCCATAACATTTCTATATTTATCCCCACAGAAATACTTCAGCATACGAAGTGTCCTCCTCCCGTAGCTTCAGCTCACACTCACCGCAGCGCTCAAAACGCGTCAAGGAGAACACTCCTCCTCGCTGTGCTGTAGTACAGGACAGTCCGGCCTGTAACACCTTGACGTGTGGCTGGGGAGAGGCCACCAGCACAACCCAGGAGAATCAGAGGCAGACCATAGTCATTCCTGACACACCCAGCCCGGCAGTCAGCGTCATAACCATCAGCAGTGATACAGATGATGAAGAAGAACGCAAACGTGTACCCAACAGGTATTAGAATTTATACCAGGGTAGCAGGGTTTTGATTATACTTAACAGTAGCTTCTTCTGGTATTATTTCATGTTACCATGTTAATATGGTCCTTTGTTTAATTCCTCATCTACATGTTGTGCATCCATGTGTGTGACAGTAAATCCATTCCAACCTGAAATGATGAGGTTTGTTTTAAATTCTTTACTGGGTACACTGATTATGGTTATGTAAGTTTGATCCTTTAGTTTAAGTGTTATTGACTTAAGCTTCAGCTGGTGACCATATTTTGAACTCAACAACAATGCTCTTCAGTAGCAGAAGCTAAGTTTATAACAACTCACTGACTGAGAAACAAGAGTTAGCAAAGCAGAATGTTTTCGAAGATTTAACCATGTGTTTGATGAGAATTTGACATTACTAGTAGAAATGATGAGGGATATGGGGGTAAGAGTACAAAAATGCTTAAATGACCAGAGTTGGAACCGTTTCATAGGAAATACAGGACAGAGAACTGTATCGTTGCAACTGTTTTCCACCAATCTGCTGTGAGTGATAGTATGTAACCACAGCATAACTCACACAGGTGACCACAAGTAGGAGATTAATATGCATCGAGTTCCTGGTAGCCTATATAGTCTAAAACAATGTTCTGATGATTTTACGCTGTATAAATGATGACTTCAGATACTTATGTCTTAAAGCAATTACTGAAGAAAGAATTTCTTCTTGTTGATTCGGCTTTTGGGCTATTGTATCATTTTCATTTATGCATCTTACAGTCAGTGTGCCTTGATGCCTATCAAGAGCTGTGACCGAGAGATTCAGCCAGAATTTAATTCAGGGAGAAGTTATACTGCATAGTCATAAATTAGGTTTGTACCTGAGGGTGCAGAGAAAAACTAGGATTGAAGCAGACAGGCTGTGAACATAGGAGGCAGATTTACTATAGACAACTGGGTTGTGGCAAGGAGTAGGCCTCTCACTCCACCGGAGTGCCGAAGGTGGTATGGTGCAGTGTACATGTGGAAATTAGAGCTGCCCCCACCCCCCCCCCCCCCAGTGTTCTCTTGGCAGAAGACAAGATGTACCGTGTTCAACTGCAGACTGCTGCAACATTCATGGACTCAGGGACTTGGACTATTTTTTTTGTGTGAGTGTATTTTACTGCCGTCTTACATGTGCTTTGTGTGTCTTGTGTACGGCTGCTGGTAGAATGTTTTTTGCATCTTGGCCCCTGAGCAACACTGTTTTGTTGGGCCGTATTTAGTTAATTTCGGTATCACGGAACTCTTTGAATTTACAGCAGCTAGAAGAACTCCAAACGGTTGAGCACACATCTGGTGGTAACGAGGTGGTAACGTTTCAGGTCGAAACCTTGCATCAGGGCAGAGAGGAGAGTGGGGGTGGTGAGAGGAAAAAGAGAAGTGGTCAGGCAGGAGCCAAGGGTGTTTAGTGAAATGAGGAGGTGTGGAAGATGACAAGCAGGTTCCATCACATAGGGAAGGGGAATGGAAATGGAGTTAGTGACTGGTGGATGATAGGTGGAGTGAGGGGATGGTGAAGGTTGCAGACAGCTGCTGTGAGGAAATAAACGGGAAGACAAAAGGCTGCCATTAATGGAATATGATTAGCAAAGGACATTCTAATTTTTGGAGAGATAAATGGCAGATATAACAAGAACCAGATGAGGAGAAGGGGAGGGGGAGTATGAGCCCTTGGGTGAACTTACAGTGGCATGCAAAAGTTTGGGCGGCCTTGGTCAAAATTTCTGTTACTGTGAATAGCTAAGCGAGTAAAAGATGACCTGATTTCCAAAAGGCATAAAGTTAAAGATGGCACATTTCTTTAATATTTTAAGCAAGATTACTTTTTTTATTTCCATCTTTTACAGTTTCAAAATAACAAAAAAGGAAAAGGGCCCAAAGCAAAAGTTTGGGCACCCTGCATGGTCAGTACTTAGTAACAACCCCTTTGGCAAGTATCACAGCTTGTAAATGCTTTCGGTAGCCAGCTCAGAATTTTCCAATTCTTGTTTGGGGGATTTTCACCCATTCTTCCTTGCAAAAGGCTTCTAGTTCTGTGAGATTCTTGGGCCGTCTTGCATGCACTGCTCTTTTGAGGTCTATCCACAGATTTTTGATGATATTTAGGTTGGGGGACTGTGAGGGCCATGGCAAAACCTTCAGCTTGTACCTCTTGAGGTACCTATTGTGGATTTTGAGGTGTGTTTAGGATCATTATCCTGTTGTAGAAGCCATCCTCTTTTCATCTTCAGATTTTTTACAGACAGTGTGATGTTTGCTTCCAGAATTTGCTGGTATTTAATTGAATTCATTCTTCTCTCTACCAGTGAAATGCTCCCCATGCCACTGGCTGCAACCCAAGCCCAAAGTATGATTGATCCACCCCTGTGCTTACAGTTGGAGAGGTGTTCTTTTCATGAAATTCTGCACCCTTTTTTCTCCAAACGTACCTTTGCTCATTGCGGCCAAAATGTTCTATTTTAACTTCATCAGTCCACAGGACTTGTTTCCAAAATGCATCAGGCTTGTTTAGATGTTCCTTTGCAAACTTCTGATGCTGAATTTTGTGCTGAGGATGCAGGAAAGGTTTTCTTCTGATTACTCTTCCATGAAGGTCATATTTGTGCAGGTGTCGCTGCACAGTAGAACAGTGCACCACCACTCCAGAGTCTGCTAAATCTACCTGGAGGTCTTTTGCAGTCAAACAGGGGTTTTGATTTGCCTTTCTAGCAATCCTATGTGCAGTTCTCTTGGAAAGTTTTCTTGGTCTTCCAGACCTCAGTTTGACCTCCACCGTTCCTGTTAACTGCCATTTCTTAATTACATTACGAACTGAGGAAATGGCTACCTGAAAATGCTTTGCTATCTTCATATAGCCTTCTCCTGCTTTGTGGGCATCATTTATTTTTATTTTCAGAGTGCTAGACAGCTGCTTAGAGGAACCCATGGTTGCTGATTGTTGGGACAAAGTTTGAGGAGTCAGGGTATTTATAAAGCTTTGAAATTTGCATCACCTGGCCTTTCCTAATGATGACAGTGAACAAGCCATAGCCCTAACAAGCTAATTAAGGTTTGAGACCTTGGCAAAAGTTATCTGAGAGCTCAAATCTCTTGGGGTGCCCAAACTTTTGCATGGTGCTCCTTTCCTTTTTCTCACTGTAAAATAGTACAAAACAAAAATAATGCACTAATCTTGTTTAAAATGTTGAAAAGAATGTGTCGTCTTTAACTTTATGACTTTTGGAGATCAATTCATCTTCTACTCACTGAACTATTCATAGTAACAGAAATTTTGACCAGTAGTGCCCAAACTTTTGCATGCCATTGTATGGATGTAGTGGCTGGATAGAGCCAGGAGGCAGAGGGGGGCAAAGATAGGTGATAGGGGCAGAAATGGGAGGACCAAAGGAAGGTGTAAAAAAAAGTGTTACATCTGCGACAATTGCAGCTGAAGGGGCTGGGTAGAGAGGAATGAGAGGCTAATGGAGTCAGGAAGGGAGTGGTCCCTATGGAAGATGGAAAGGGGTAGAATCTTCGCCTCACCTGAAAGGGCTGTTTCAGTAAAACAGGCTGATGAGCTGGAACTTGTGAAAAACATTGGGATAAGTCCCAAGGGGCCAACACAATATACAGCTGGCCCCCATTTTTCGAATGTTCGCTTTATGACAGCTTGCTGTTACGAAAGACCAACATTAGTACCTGTTTTCGCAAACCAAAGAGGATTTTGGCAAAAAAGACGCCCACTTTATGCGTGTGTTTACCCCGAGGAAGACTACCATGACTGTGAAGCCTTGTGCAGGCAGTTGTGTGCACATGCGTGTATGTGCTGATTTTTTTTCTCCAAATCAATTTTGGCTCGCTGTCTTCCCGATTCTGATAAGTGAAACTACACCGTATATACAATATTTCTACTTTATTTAGGCTGTGTATTTATCATATCATTCCTGCTTTTACTATATGTTCATGTTATTTTAGGTTTCATGTGTTATTTGATCTGATTTAGTAGATTAATTTTTGGGTCCAGGAACACTCAAAAATTTCTTCCATATAAATTAATGGTAATTGCTTCTTCACTTCACAACATTTTGGCTTACAAACAGTTTCATAGGTATACTCTGCCTTCGGATAGCGGGGAAAGCCTGTAATCTATTAATATGGGAAGTGAGGGAAGAGATTGCTGTGCCATCAGCATTGATCTTTGCACCCTCACTGGCCACAGGATCAGTATCTTATGATTGCAGGATGGGAAATGTTTCTCCTTTGTTCAAAAAGGGAGTAAGGTTAAACATGGGAACTATGGATCAGTGAGTCTTACTTGGTCAAGGAATTGGAAAGGTAGATTAGTAAATTTGCAGATAACTTGAAGATTGGTGGAGTTGTGGTTAGTGTAGAAGGTTGTTGTAGGTTACAGTGGGACATAGATGGAATGCAGAGCTAGGGTGAGAAGTGGCAGATGGAGTTCAACCCAGAAAAGTGTGAAGTGATTCACTTTGGAAGGTTGAATTTGAAGAAGGAATACAGGGTCAATGGCAGGATTCTTAGTGGGGAGGAACAGAGGGATTTTGGGATCCACATCCATAGATCCCTCAAATTTGCTGCACAAGTTGACAGGGTTGTTAAAACGGCATATGATGTGTTGGCCTTCACTAATCAGGGGATTCAGTTCAAGAGCCATGAAGTAATATTGCACTCTTAATCCCCTGGTTAGAGTACACTTTGAATATTATGTTCAATTATAGTTACCTCATTACAGGAAGGATGTGGAAGTTTTGGAGAGGTTGCAGAGATTTACGAGGATGCAGCCTGGATTAGAGAGCAAGTATTCTGAGAATAGGTTGAGCAAACTTGGACTTTTCTCTTTGGAGTGAAAGAAGATGAGAGGCATTTGGACATAGTGTTTAGTGTAACACTATTACATCCCATTGACCTGAGTTTAATTCCTGCTGTTGTCTGTAAGGAGTTTGTATGTTCTCCCCATGACAGCATGGGTTCCTCCCACCTTCTGAAGATGTATGGGTTAGTAGGTTAATTGGTCACAAGGATGTAGTTGGGTGGCATAGGCTCATTGGGCCAGAAGGGCCTGTTCCTGCTGTATCTCTAAATGAAAATGAAAATGAAAAAAAAAATGACTTGATAAGGGTGGGTAGAGACATTTTCCCAGGGCGGAAATGGCCAATATGAGGGGGCATAATTTTAAGGTGACTGGAGGAAATTATGGGGGATTGTCAGAGGTATGTTTTTTATACAAAGAGCGGTGAGTGTATGGAATGCCTTGCCAAGGGTGGTGGTAGAAGCAGATACATTAGGGACATTTAAGAAACTCTAGGATAGGCACATGAAAAATGGAAGGCAATGTAGAATGGAATGTTTAGGTTGATCTTGGTGTAGGATAAAATTTGCCACGACACCATGGGCAGAAAGACCTGTAATATGCTATAGTGTTTTACGTCTGATGCATTTTCCGTGTCTAATGTGCTTCCTAAACCTGAAGTAAACTTCTTTCTTCCTCTTGACTAGATTTTCAAAATACCTTGAAAACTTTGGTTCCTTCACCTTACCATTTCTATCTCTGACTCAGCGGGACAAACCTATCGAGGACTCTATGCAAGTGCTCCCTGAACAACGTCCAGATTTACATTGTGCATTTCCCTGAGTACATCTGTTTCCAATTTATGCTCCCAGTTCCTGATTAATGACACCATCATTTCTCCTACCCAAGTTAAATACTTCCCCATGCTGACATGTTCTCTCCAAGCCTTTAGGGAGTTGTGGTAACTGTCTCCAAAATGCTCCCCCACTGAGAGATCTGACACCTGATTTAGATTACAGCCTAGTACCAGATCCAGTATAGCCTCTCCTCTAGTCAGCCTATCTATGTATTGCATCAAGAATCCTTCCTGGACACACCTAACAAGTCCATCTATATCTTTAAACAATGGATGTGCCAATCAATATTAGTGAAGTTGAAGTAATGTATGACAACAACCCTGTTATTTTTTTGCACCTTTCCAAAATCTGCCTCCTAATCTGCTCCTCAGTGGAATGAGGGGGATCTATAGAATACTGTACTCCCATTAGAGTGATTGTTCCCTTCTTTCTGTCTTCTGCCTGGAAAAGAAACTCAGTAGACAATTCCCCCATGATGTTCTCCCTTTCTGCATCTGTGATACTATCCCTGATTAACAATGCCACGTCACTACCTCTTTTATCTACCTCTCTGTCTCTTCTGTAAATCTAAACCCTGGAACATTCAGCAGCCATTCTGCCTTGTGACACCCTAGTCCCCATAATGGCCACAGCATCGTAGTTCCATATACTGACCAATGTTCTAAAATAGACACATTGACCCATCCCCAAATGCCATGTTGCCTTATCAATGGCCTATTTTCCTCACAGTCTCTCTATATGCTGTATCTTCCTGCATACCAACTACTCTGACTATACCTCTGACTATCACTCTGAGGATAGTCATACCTCTGACTATCACTCTGGTCCCCATTTCTCTGCCAAGCTAGGTTAAACACTTGCCAACAGCTCAAGCAAATTGGTATCTCTAAAATTTAGATGAAACCTGTCCTTTTTGTACAGGTATCTTCCCCAGAAGAGATCCCAGTGATCCACAAATCTGAAACACTGCATCAATTCCTCAGCCACACTTCCACCTACCATATCATCCTATTCTTACCCTCACTGGCATAGGCAGCACTCCAGAAATCACCACCCTCGAGATCCTGCTTTTCAGCTTCCTGTCTAGCTCCCTTTATTCTCTTTTCAGGACGTCATCCCTATTCCTCCTTATGTCATTGCTGAATTTACAATGACTTCTGGTTGCTCACCCTCCCCTTTAGAACGTTGTGGACCTAATCTGACACATCCCTGATCCTGGAACCTTAGAAGTAACATACCATCCAGTCATCTCTTTCACAACCACAGAATCTCCTGTATGCTTCCCTAACTATTGAATCCCTTATCATCACTGCACTTCTCCCCGCTTCCCTGCTGAGGAACAGGACCAGACAGTGCCAGAGATCTAGTTGCTGTGGCTTTCCCCTGGAGGGTCATTTCCTCCTCCCACCACAACAGAATCCAAAGTGATATAATTTTTATTGAGGGGTACCGCAACGGGGTTTCTCTGCACCATATGCCTATTCTCTTACCCTCTCTGTACAGTCACCCAGCTAAACTACCTGCCACAACTTGGGGGTGACTACCTCCCTGTAACTCTCAGCTATCACCTCCTCGTTCTCCTGTATGAACTGTAGGTCATCCAGCTTCTGCTCCTGTTCCCTAACACAGTCTGTGAGGGTTCCAGCTGGATGTACGTAACAGATGTAGTTATCAGGGTGACTGGAGAGTCTCAAAACTACCATATCTGGCATGAAGAACACACCACTGATCTTGGAACTATTCCCATTACTCTAGCTGGACCTAATAGAAAGAAACTTACCATAAAGTTCTCCACTCTAACACTGTCCACTCACACAATGGCCTTTCTATTTAAACCTCACTTCCTTGTAGAGGCGTTTGTCAAGTGCCTATTGAACCATGATATCTGAAGCCACCAAGCCGTGTTCCCTCTATGGTGTGTGTGTGCACACATCTTTTGCTACTAGCACACAAGGGAATTTAAGTTGTGCACAAAAGGTTTTCACCCTCTACCTCGTTGGCATGTTAAGTATATTCCACAATAGTACACCATCACATTTCCTTTTCCAGTTTCTGATGCGGGCGGTGTTGACAACAAGGAGTTTGCGATGATTTGTCTGTAGATTTTAGAACTGGCTTATTTATACTGTTTTTTGAAGAAATTATTCAGTGTGCACAAGTTGTTGTCACTAGGTAAAAAAAATTGCACAGCACAAGATTTTTGCGCACACTGATCGTTACAAATTAGGGGGAACATTGCCACCAATGAGTTACAAAAGGCCCCAATTGTGACTTAAATTTTGCACTCAGCTCACTCATCCCCAAATAAGCGACAGTTCATGATATCTCAAGTCCGTTGAAAAGTGATGACGCGCACCGTTGTACAACATTATTCTACAGAATTCCCAATATAAATCAGAGTTCTCAAGTAGAGGTAGCCACTGTCATGTGACATCCACTAAAAAGTATCCTCAATGCTTTATGTTTGGTTGAAAACCATTTAAAGAGCTCTTAATATTAAAGATGAAAACCTCACCAGAGCTCTCTGGTAGCTTCCAGCTCAAAAGTACTCATAGTCACCGCAGCCATTTAAAAATTCTAATTACTTACTGTAGGTGTTTCCACAGAGACAGTAGTTTGTGAATGTGATCTTTAGGTAAGATGCCAAAGGTGGACCATTTAAAGACTCTACTATCATGGAGTTAACTGGTACATGTGCTCTTAGCCTGACCTCTCCCAGGAAAAATGTCTCCCCTGCACTGGCTTACTGAGGCCTCTAAGAAGTAACTGTCTATGAATGGATCTATGGATATGTACAAGTGACTGAACTGCTTTGTCCATGGAGAGCAAGGTGACAGCAACCTCAGGAGCGGTAATAAATCCATGCCATGTGTTACTGTAGCTTCAGTAATCCGTCCACTTTAAATCCAAATTAGAGCATAAGACATGGGAGCAGAATTAGGCAATTTGGCCCATCAAGTTTGCTCCACCATTTAATCATGGATGATACTTCCTTCCCCTTCTCAGCCCCACTCCCCTGCCTTCTCCCTGGAACCTTTGATGTTGTGGCCAATCAAGAACTTATCAATTTCCTCCTTAAAAACACCCAACAACCTGACCTCCACAGTTGCCTGTAACAACAAATTCCACAAAATTACCACCCTCTGGCTAAAGAAATTTTTCCGCATCTGTTTTAAATGGACGCTCCTTTATCCTGAGGCTGTGCCAATTTGTCCTAGACTCTCCCACCATGGGAAACATGCTTTCATAACAACAGATAACCTATGTGGCTCTGCCATTTTGTTATTTTCCATTTTTAATTCTTCATGACTTTAAATCCCTTGAAATAACTACCCCTGAATTTTTCAGATGGTGAATTATTGGCAATAAGATGCATCATTGATAAAATGCTTTGGCTAACAAGATCCTTGAAGGGAGCGAACAAAATTTGATCCACAATAGCTGTGATTACCAGACAATTTGAGGTCTTTTAAGGATAAGGCACTGTTTCCAAGGGCCTGGCAGTATAGATGGTCAAACAACTAAAAAATTCTTACTACTTTCTATGAATCAACAATCACATGTATCACCATAAAGAAACTCATGAAATCACCCTATTCCTCTTGATGCCAGCTAACAATATAATTGGTATCTATCTGTTAATCTAGTTTAAAGTTCATTCTCAATGATAATTAACATTTAGTGTTTCAGCTGATCAGGAATACCTGGAAAACTGATTAAAACACCTTCTCTGCCACCTGTTCTACATCCCTCCTGCTGCACTCCACCCTCGTTTTTCCCAACATCTTCTGCTCTCACCAGATTTAGGAACACACTCTTTGCTCCAGGTCTATGGTCACCCTAGCTATATATATGTACCTAAGACTTTTGCATAGTACTTTAGATCCAGCGAGCTCCTGAACCCTGGCATGAGAGAGCCAACATACCCTCTGGGAATCTCATTCTCTTCCAAAGATCCTCCTGCCTGTTCCCCAAATCGTTGAATCCTCTATCATGTATAAACAAGCTGGATGAACTCAGCAGGTCGGGCAGCATCCATTGAAATAAACAGTCAACGTTTCGGGCCGAGACCCTTCTTCAGTCCTGATGTTCATCCAGCTTGTATGTACATGTTGATTTGACCACAGCATCTGCAGTGTACTTTGTGAATCCTCTCTGTCATTACTGCTTGCCTCTTCTTTTCCTTTCCCTTCTGAGTCACGGGTCCAGACTCAATGCCAGACATCTGAACACAGTGGTTTTCTCTACTGTCATCCCCAACCCCCTCCCCCCAACAATATCCAAAGTAGTATTCTTGTTATTGAGGGAAATGGCCACAGACATACCCTGGATTAGCTGTTTATCCCCTTCCCTCTCCTGACAGTCACCCAGTTACCTGTGTCCTAACTTCCTGTATCTCCTGTCAATTAACTAACCCCTCAGCCTCCTGAATGATCTAGAGTTCATCCAGCTCCAGCTCCATTCTCCTAATGTGGTGTGTAAGAAATTGCAGCTGGATGTACTACTTGCAGGTGTAGTTGTCAGGAACATCAGAGATCTCCTGTATTGTCACATACCCACAAGAGGAGCATTCCATCATCCCTGTGCTGAAGAAGTCTTCACTGTCCTGCCCAAATGACTACTGTCCCGTTGCACTTACATCCATCATCATGAAGTGTTTTGAGAGGCTTGTCCTGAGGCATATCAAGACCCTGCTGCTCCCCTCACTGGACCCTCTGCAGTCTGCATACCGTCCCAACTGCTCAACAGATGACGCCATTGCCACCACTCCCCACCTGGCCCTAACCCACCTGGACAAAAAAGACACATACGTTCGGATGCTGTTCATAGACTTCAGTTCAGCATTCAACACAATCATCCCTCAG
Source organism: Hypanus sabinus (assembly GCF_030144855.1). Classification (NCBI taxonomy): domain Eukaryota; kingdom Metazoa; phylum Chordata; class Chondrichthyes; order Myliobatiformes; family Dasyatidae; genus Hypanus; species Hypanus sabinus. The sequence continues at coordinate 127,070,843 of NC_082713.1, forward strand.
AAACTGATTGGAAAACTGAGCCTATTGGGCCTGAACACCTCCCTCTGCAACTGGATCTTAGACTTCCTGACTGGGAGACCTCTGTCAGTCCAGATCGGGAGCAGCATCTCCACCACCATCACACTGAGCACGGGGGCTCCCCAGGGCTGTGTGCTCAGTCCACTGCTGTCCACTCTGCTGACCCACGACTGTGCTGCAACACACAGCTCGAACCACATCATCAAGTTCGCCAAGAACGACGAGTCAGCACACAGAGAGGAAGTGCAGCGGCTAATGGACTGGTGGAGAGTCAACAACCTGGCTCTTAATGTGAACAAAACAAAAGAGATAGTTGTTGTCTTCAGGAGGGCACTGAGCGACCACTCCCCGCTGAACATCGACGGCTCCTCAGTAGGGATCATTAAGAGCACCAAATTTCTTGGTGTTCACCTGGCGGAGAATCTCACTTGGTCCCTCAACACCAGCTTCATAGCAAAGAAAGCCCAGCAGCGTCTCTACTTTTTGCAAAGGCTGAGGAAAGTCCATTTCCCACCCCCCATCCTCATCACATTCTACAGGGGTTGTATTGAGAGCGTCCTGAGCAACTGCATCACTGCCTGGTTCAGAAATTGTACCATCTCGGATCGCAAGACCCTGCAGCAGATAGTGAGGTCAGCTGAGAAGATCATCGGTGTCTCTCTTCCCGCCATCACGGACATTTACACTACATGCTGCATCCGCAAAGGAAACAGCATTATGAAGGACCCCATGCACCCCTCATACAATCTCTTCTCCCTCCTGCCATCTGGGAAAAGGCTCCGAAGCATTCGGGCTCTTACGACCAGACTATATAACAGTTTCTTCCCCCAAACTATCAGACTCCTCAATACCCAAAGCCTGAACTGATACCTTGCCCTACTGTCCTGTTTATTATTTATTGTAATGCCTGCACTGTTTTTGTGCACTTTATGCAGTCCAGTGTAGGTCTGTAGTCTAGTATAGCTTTCTCTGTGTTTTTTTTATTACGTAGTTCAGTCTAGTTTTTTGTACTGTGTCATGTAACACCATGGTCCTGAAAAACGTTGTCTCATTTTTACTATGCACTGTACCAGCAGTTATGGTCGAAATGACAATAAAAGTTGACTTGACTTGATTCCACCATCCTGCGTAGCATTTCTACTGTTCTACCTGTGCAATCAGAAAAAAAGCAAGTTGCCGGAAATCTACCTTAACCTCTGCCTCTCCTCACTGAAGACTCTTGAGCCAAAGCTTTGAGCTCTTTCACTCTAACCCTATCCTACATTTGCCGCAAGCAGGAACTCACATGGTCTCAGGCCCTTCATAAGGAATATAAGCTGCTGTCGATAAAAAAGTTAATTTCACTCCAGTTGATTATTTTTTTAAAAACTTGTTTTTTTTAACTCCAGATCATCAAAGCAGAGGAAGAATGTGATCAGCTGTGTCACAGTTCATGACTCGCCAGATTCAGACTCCTCGAGCAGCAACAGTCCAAGTGCAGTGCGACAGCGACACACCATTGGCAACAACACCACCTACAACTCGACCAAAGGACACTCGGACAGCCACTATGGTGGAAACCCACGGACTATCATTGTCCCTCCCCTCAAGACACAGTCAAGCGATACTGTAGCAGGATGTGACCGCCTTGTCTCAGGTAGCTGTAGCTTTTCCGTCTTGCTCCTTCTATTGCACACAATTGTTTCAGTCCATACAGGAAATCTACAGACCACCAGTGGCACTCAGAGAATAACTAATTTGGTAATTAAATTTCCAAAATGCATCGACACAGAGGAATATAGACTGCTGCTGACATTGGCAGTTTCTGAGGAATACCTCAGTGTTGCAGATAGCGAATAGCAGTCTCCTTTAATCAACTCAGGTGGCCTCCAGCATCAGCTTCGGCCATGCCTTGTTTGAAAGTTCTTTGAAGAAATTATTTCCACTGAGGTTGGAATTGAGAACAAGGGAGTCTATCTGTTCTCAATTGAGCTGCTGCAGAATTTCAGGCCTGTCTCTTTAAAAATATACCATGTTCTAAATAATACCATGAATGTCATTCAATTATGTATAAAATGTGGCATTCTGTGTACTGTGCCTTGCACTAGTCACACCTGAGAATGTGAGCCAATAAAATTGCTCCAAGTACTTGACAAAAAAAATTGAAAGCCTTTGAGGAAATGCAAGGTAGTGATCCTAATTGTGCATCTCTTTCAAAAAACCAGGGTGGTCCTACTTCTGTGCTATAAGATTCTATGAACTGATTTTATAAAAAGAAAAGAAAAAAGGTAATTTTAGTCTTTCTCTGCCTGAGGCAGTATCTACAGGAGCACATGCTAATCTAGAAACAACTTTCATCAACTGACACACCTTGTGGCTTTCAAGGTCACTAACTTAAATTGCAGCTAAATAATGCATTATCTTTCAGCTGGTATTCAGCAGTAAAGAGGATATAATTTGCTTTGCCAGATGGGATTAACTAGCATTGCTATAAGCACTTCAGCTAATAAACCACATTAAAACTTCAACTTAATTGAAGTCAGATTTTATTTATGACTTTTCATTATTTGAATTTCTGATTATATACCAGATATGTTAATAGTTTGGTGCTTATCTCATGAAAGACCAATTAATCTGAGATCTGTAGCAAAGGCTAGTTGACTACACCTGTTTTAGACATGGAGCACATATTGTCCAATTATGTTTTTTTTCTTACTATATTTAACTAAATTAAATTTCAAGATGTCTCTCCTGTTTAGAAGAATTATTACATCTTTTCATGTTGATTTTTTTCTTTCAGGTATACAGGGGCAACATTCATTGGGACATAAAACCAAAAACTCCAGCATAGTAACATCTAGTACAAGCCACTCTTCAGGGAGTTTCTCGGGGATATCACCTTACCGGCAACAGAGGTCAACAGCCCATTCCTTGCAACAGCAACCACTTAATCTCAGTCAGGTACCTAATGTATGCTTTTATATTCATTCAAAGTTAAAGTATATGTTACTGCCAAGATCTATCCATCCCCAATCCCATTTTCCCTCTCCTAGTCTGTCCATTCACTCTTTAATCCTATTCAATCAGTATTTATCACACTCTCAATATATAACTACCTGTTCCTGATTCCACTGTGATGGTTCTAGCTGCAGTTTGCTCACTCCAATCCCCAAATGCTTACTCCTCATCTCTGATTTTGGATCCACATAGCCTTTGCTACCAATTCCTGTCTGGTTCTATCTTCTCCATCTACTCATGCCTGATCCACAACTACTCGTGCTCAAATCCTGTTTGCTTGCAAGCTATTCTTATCTGCTCTTTCCTGATCCTTGTCTGCTCTCCCTGATTTCTTGATCTCTGGTCACTTCCTTCAGATCTGATACTCACTCCCAATTTTGCTTCACTTCATTTTCTTGTCCACGTGCTCCTGATTTCTGTGACCATCTTCATGCATGTTACTTTTTGTCATTGATTGTGGCTGAATCCCTTTATATGTGAAAAGAGTATAGAGTGCAGCAAGGGTTATTCTGGGCATTCCTGGCTGTATTTGCAGTGTAAAGAAAAGAATGGGTAATAATGAGATCTCTCCAGTTGTCTGGAGAGGAATATGTCTGGAATTCCTCCACAAATACCAGGTATAACTGAAATGTCAAACCTTGCGTGGAAAGATATAGACATGCCTGGATCCCTGTATTAGTAAACAGAGGATTAAGCTCATTTGACTTCACAGTACTTCTGATCCACATCTGCATACTTTCAATCTCTGTACCTTCTGAAGTGAGGATTGAGTATGAAGAGATCTCTTTATAGGTGAGGAGATTCAAATACTGTTATGATTGCTGCTTTATATTGGAGGGGAAGATTGATCTTAGAAATAAAGTCATATTTCTTGAAAAGTTATGCAAAAGTTTCTCTCTATCTCAATTAACAATGAATGTGTGCTCTAGGCTCAGCAACACGCAACAAGCATACCGGAGCGGAGTGGAAACCATGGACATCGAAGACAACAGGCTTACATCACACCAACTATTGCACAGGCTCCTTATTCATTCCCACATCGTAGTCCTTCACACACCACTGTGCATCCTCACCTGGCTGCAGCTCATCTACCGGGTCAGCCTCATCTGTATACCTATGCCACACCTGCTGCCCTAGGCCCCACAGGCACGGTGGCTCACCTTGTGACATCGCAGGGCTCTGCCAGGCACGCCTATGCTGCCCATCCTGGGGGAATAGTTCACCAAGTGCCCGTAGGCATGGGGCCAAGAGTACTGCCTTCTCCAACCATCCATCCAAGTCAGTACCAACCCCAGTTTGCCCATCAGACATACATCAATGCTTCGCCAGCCTCAGCTGTCTACACAGGATACCCACTGAGCCCAACCAAGGTGAACCAGTATCCCTACCTTTAAGACTGGAGATCAATAAGACATTATACTGAATTAAAACAAGCAACAATGCATCTCACATTTGGGAAGGTACTTCAGAAATGGGCTGGAAGGAAGTGTGCCTAGTCACAGAATGAGAAAAACAAATCTTTTTATGAGAAGTTTGTTTTTTTTTAAAAAATCACCAAAACTGTTAATTGACCACTGGTCAATGACGAAGACCTTCAAAGGGAAGTCAATCAGTGGATGGATGGAGGAGATTAAGGATCTACAACCTGGAGACGACTCTCAGAGTTTGGTTGAAATTTTATTAGTGAAATTCAGTAAATGTACTAGAGCCGTTGACTTTCCCAATTTTACTTTTTTGTTTGGAAAAACAAAGAGCTGCTCTTCCTTTTCTAAATAAAACCATCCTTGTGAAGGTAAAGGTTGCCAGGGCTCCTTAGAATGTAGAGAGTCAAGGAAAGCATCATTTGGTGACACGATACCAATAGATATTACTTGTGATTACACAACTGTGATTCAGCCTAACTCTGTTCTTAAGGCGTACTAGATGTGTCTGTTCAGAGCTCCAGTGTGTATGTGTGTGTGCATGTGTGCTGATATTCTTGTCTGTGGTTTCTTTAACAGAGAGCTTCCTAGCATAGGCATTGGTTTTGAACATATTCCCTTTTAGTGCCTTACAGAAAAGGATGAGAGTTCCACCAGATTTCATATAGATCAATGTCAATACTGAGACAGTCTCCCAATAGTGACTCTTGGGCATTATGATCTTGGGTGGCAGAAAGGACTAGCTGTAGGAGACCACCAGAGGACAGGATAAGGGTACCTTTGAAAAGGGATTTGGGTGGTGGTTAAGCAGGGAGAACGTGCAGACGCTTGTTTTCTTGAACTACCCATTCCACATGGTATAATCCTACTGGTTCCTACTCGATTTTATTCCTCTTCCCATGGCCAACATCATCAGTAGAAGAGCAAAGTCTCAAGGAAGAATGCACCATTTAGCCCTTTAAGTACATCCAGAGTTTTCGTTTAATTTAGGAATTAATTAATGGTTTTCCCTTTCCTCCTATACAGTACATCAACTTGCCTATTTCTGGAATATCCATCACCCCGAAAAATAGATCTAAATTCTTGCCAATGATAAAATTACCAGTGTCCTCCTCTTAGAGGTGTCAATTGTCATGAACCAATAACTGTCTTCAGTTAATTAATGGTGGCAGGCAATACACATGTAAAATGCTTTACAGCGTTGCTGGTCCTGTCCTATCAGGGAGAAAGAAAATATAAGGTGAGGTAACACAGAGTTTCTGTACCCCAAAACACTCAAAGTCTTGGGATTAGTTTATGTTGCATTATTAGATTTCAGTGTCACCAGTAAACTTCAACCCTCCCATACTAGTTCTGCTTAGTATTTTTCATCCCTGGCTGTATCAATGTCTCATTCCAATATCAGCCATCTTTTTCAACGAAGCAAGCAAACTGCTGCTATCTTTCTCTGACAGTATCACTCACTTAGATGTCGGAACAGTGGACTATTTCCTGTTGTGCACAATACTGACCAAGCAGGGCTTTGATTTCCTGCTACCTTTCTCCCTCGCTCTCCCAATTTCATGCAATATTGATGAGCCTAAGCCTAACTGTATGGTACTATAAGCTTATAGGCAAATTAGCCTAATCCTGTTCCTATAACTCCTTAACTGCATGTTAGTTTGATGTTTCTCGGTCTTCTGTTGGAACTTCGTTGGCAAGCACTGATATGCTGTTTCACTTAATATGGAATTACAGCTCAGCCCCATTGTGTCCAAGTGTATTGGCAAATGTGAAGGTATGGGCTGAGGGTTCTGCTATACCTGCTCAACCTTTACTAAACATTAAGACCACATATGGCTCCCCTGACTGAGACAGCCCAAGCCTCCTGACTGAAGCACTGTAACGGGATTTTCAACAAGTCACTGATTTGATAGGCAGAGGCAAGGGGGATGAAACAGTTTAAAGAAAGAGATTATTAGTGATGTTGATTATCACCTGATGGTGAAAAGCATTGTGATTCTGTTCGTGTGCTTTAGTGTTTTGGGGAATAAAAGGCAGACTGAGAAATACAAGTACAGGAACCTTTTTAATTGGCACATTGTCATAATTAAACTAGGCTTTTTTCTTGGGAATATATGTTTTTTAGAAATATTTTCTTGATCAATACACAATTTGTGACTGACATTTTTGAAAGAATATTTCAATTTTTCCTTGTCAGATAGGTTTTAAATGTAGCTGCTGTTTTAAATATTTTGATTGACTGTTGATTTTGTTTTATTTTCCCTTGCCTCTCAATTTCCATCTGGTGACAACCAACCCCACATAATTTAGAGGGAACTATTGAATTTTTTGCTATTTGTTTCATGCATTGTATTTATTTCCTATTGGAGCAGTGTTGTCCAATAAAAATCTGCCATCTACAGGGCTATCTATAATTAATGATAGCTATCTATGCTCATTTTAGTTCGATTATCCCATCCTGGTAAATGGAAAACTCATATACATCTACTTGAGAAACATCTTGTCTCACTCAGAAACTATGTAACAGTCCTGATGATCAACACTACTTCTCATTTTGCTATTTTACCAGGAAATGTAAAAAAATGGCTCATTTGTGTAGGTCATTTGAATATGATACCTGTATCCAACTGTTTACCAATGAGCATGTGTCTCATGTATTTTGCAACGCTGCTTTGGGGCAAATAACTGTTAAAAATATGAAAGTGTAGAGAATGTATTTCTGAACACAGATGTGATTTTAAAGGGCAACATGAGCTGCATCAGCTGGGTTCCAACTGGCCAAGGAAGAAGTGCATTGGAACTTTTCCACAACTTGAATGATTTGGTGACAACAATAGTCATATATATTCTGAAGGCTGAGTCTTATTTTGGGCCTTCTGACAGCAGCCAGCTGCAACCCAGAAGGGGAAAAGAGTTGGTTTAGTGTAAGGATGGAAATACAAAGAAAAGAACAAGTAAAACATACATAGTAAAACAAGATGGCTCTTGTCACCAAAGAAACCACATTTTATTGCATCATATGTTCTTTGCTGCCCCTTGACCACTGGTTATTTTATGAAGCTGTCTTCACCCTTTTTAGTAGGAGGGAGCTGAAACTTGTTCTTCCTCTTGTGTAACTAAATCTAATTTCCTAATTTGTTTTTTTTAGATTGTAATTTCTTAGTTTAATGATGACTGGCATTGCTGCTATTTTGATGTATTTATACATTTGAGTGAATCCATATCTGTTCTGTGTGTATATACATATTTATATATATATATAATAGAAGAAAACAAATGTTCCTAATCATCAAATCCAGGAAGGGTCTCAAAAATCTACTGAGTACCAGGTAAAGTGAGCTGTCTGCACAGTAATAATTTTTAAATCATATGAGGATCAATTTTTATTCTGTTTAACAAATTTATTCATGTACCTTTTAAAGACATATTGAGATGCAAATGTTCATCAATCAGCTCAATGTCAACTACATGCCCTTGTCCACACTCTCCACAAGCACCCGCCAAGGCCAGTGGATGATAGTAGGTTTGGGCTGATGGGGATTAACCAATCACACATGCAAATATTTCATCTGAGATCAATGTGTGGCTGATATTTCTGGGTCGCTTGAATCCATTTGATGTTTGACTTTTCATAATACTGACTTATTTGCAATACAGTTTTTTTTTGCTGCTCACTGTACTTCGGTTGTTAAAAATGAACTGGTCGCGTTTTTACTTTATAGTCCAAGTGAAATGCTATGGCAGTGGTGCATTTTGAGCATCTTTACAATTCGGCTGAAAGTGCCTTTCATTCAGAAGACCTCCCATGTATATCGACAATAATGCATGGCTTTTACAAAAGAATGTGGGTTTCATACATACACCAGAACATTGCACCAGTTGTCTGATGCCAAGCAGGGAGTGTAGATATAAAAAAAACTGGCCACAATTCTCCAATGCAGGCTCCCCTTCAGCAACCACATAGGAACATCACTCTGTTAAATGGACATGGTCACATGTGGGAGATACTATCACATGCATAGGGTTATATAGATTGAAGACAAGAAACATAGTTTGACATGGAATTTATTGGACAATTTACTAAACCACATGTTGCTCAAAGCAACCCAGAAAATAAACTGTGGTGTTATACAAATTTTTCCTGTATCCTTCGTTATATTTTCAGGAGATGGAGATGAAGATTGTTTATGATATGAGTTTGGGGGAGGGGATGAAACTACCAAGAATATGATCGATAAGACTGACCCAAATCACCACAAATTGGCACAAATCTGGAATTTTAGAGAAGCTGAAGAAAAACGCCAAAGAAATTCAGGAGCTACATCCTCCCTCATTCTATCACTTCCCTTGCTTTTTTTGTTGATCATATTGATAACTTTCTGAAAGTTTTCAAGCATAAAGTTTATCACAGCCGGAAATGTGTGAAACTTTATGGGGTGGGACTGCTGCATTTCAGCTATACACGGTGATATTCAGATTTTCTTCTTAGCTGCCAGATTGCAAACATTGTAACAGTTCCTGCCTTGGGCTGTAACAAATTTACATCTAGTACTAATTTTGTGCAAATACTATTTTTATTACACAATTGAACTAAACTTCAAGATAAAAAAAGTTGTTGATTTAGGCCTGCAACCATATTAACTGGCTGTGTTTTTTAAGCTCCCAAAAAGATGCACTCAAATTTGACATCGTGGTGGAGGAAAGGGACCTCTTTCCCGAAATAGTTTGTTTTCCACCTTTCTTTCTGTTTTTTTGCTGCCATTCTGGTTAATCTGATGTCTTGTTCAATTAGCCAATCACTAGAGGAGCCAGGATTTGCCAGGGAACTAAATGAAGAACAATGATTGAATCATGACCCAAGAGCTTCTTCTAAAGCCCCTAACGTTTAGACCTGCTCAAAGTAGTTCTCCAAGTAAATCTTGGAATTTCCTACTCCTTGACAGAATTTACTAAGCCATCAGGGAAACGCACTATTGAACCATTACAGTATATACATTTTAAGCTCAGTGGCACTTTACTGTCATCTATAATACATACCAACTCCAGTTCTGAATTGAAAGAATGGTGAAGTTGATAAAATGTTCATGCAGCTGAGCTGATGAGGAGAGAGATTGGTGTGATGGTTGCAAAAATCAGAGGAATGGAGTCTGGTGAGAAATTGAGAAGGGTTAAGGTGACAGAATCAATGAATCAGGACAATTGTATTGTGTATAATTCACAAAAAGGAAACTTGCAGGTTACTGTGGTTGGTAATGTAGTTGGTATATATTATAGTTGCATTTTGAGATGCTGGAGTAAAAGTTTAATGTCCATCACTTGCAATATTTTCAAATAAAATTATAAATAATTGGTTTGTATCCTCCACCAGTAAAATCTGTACCATTATTAAATATTCTGCTTTCAGCATTGGAGAGAATCTTGATCCTTTGAATTGATTCAGTTATGCTCTTAATGAGAACCAAGCCTGACTCTGTTCCTGTTCACACTTTGCAGAATATAAACTAGCTAGGAGTAGCCAGGTTACAGTGAACTGTAACAAGCATTGTTCTAATATGCCAATACTGTTTACATGAACTCTGCACAGCCTTCTGCAAACTGTTGTATCCTGCAAGGACAATGTCAAACCCCAAACGTTGCACTAACCTACCAAATTTTAACTGTCCAGCCTGGTATGGCTACACCATTCTGTTCTTCCTTGCTGTCCTGCAATGCTGAAATACCCTGCTACTTCATGCTTCTTCCACTACCTATTTTTTGGATGCACACACTGCACAGATTCACCCAAATAGTTATACTCTTACTTAGTTTCACTACTATTATAGAACTGGCTAATTATTGAAGGAACAGCAGCCAAGGCAGGTTGGAAGATGACTGGTTTTCCACTCTAACCAGCCAGGAATAGTAAAAAATCAGGAAAACAATGAAGTGAGAAGTTAGAATGATTAACCTACAATGCACAGATAACCATTTTCTCACACACAAAACAAAAATTTGCTTATCCTTAATGTCTTGGTAAATACAACAACACAAGAAAATAGGCTCCTCATGCCTGTCCAGCCATTTCATATCATCATGGTTGATCTAAACAGGTATCATTTGTGCCAGTTCCCTATAATCCTCAATTCCTCGATCTTTCAAATATTTACCTATCTACACCTTAAATATATATATATCAATCTTGACTCTACCACTGTAAGGAACAGAGAATTCTAGAGACTCACCACTCTGAGAGAAAAATAAATCTATGTACCTTAGTCTTAAATGACTGGTCCCTTACTTTGTGGCTATGTTTCCTTGTTAGTAACTCTCTCACTAATAAGAACATTTCAAGATCTACCCTGTAAAGCCCTTTTAATATTGTGTATGTTTTAACAAGGTCACCTTCATTCTTCTAAACTCAAAGGAGTACAGACCAAAGCAGTCTAACCTCCCTTGACAGGACAGACTTCTCATCTCAGAAATCAGCTTGGTAAATCTTTGGATTGCTTACTATGTCCTTTTTAAGTAAAGGAATCAAAACTCTGCACAGTTTTCCAGGTAAGGCCTCACCAACACTGTATAACTAATAAGGTCTCCCTGTTCTTAAACTCCAATCCTTTTGCAACAAAATGCTGTTTGCCTTTCTTCTGAACCTGCCTACAAACTTTTTTGATTCATGCACTAAAATACCTAAATCTCTGAACTTCACTCATTTGAAATCTCTCTCCATTTAGATTATATCCACGTTTGATTTTTCTTATTGCAGTACATTGTCACATGAAATTCTATTTGCCTGGTTTTCATTCAATCTATCTGTATTCCATTGCAGAATCATAATGCCTTCATCATAAAAGGCCCTTCCGACTTTATTCATATCATCAGCAAATTTCAAAATCAGACATTTTGTTTCCTCCTCCAGTTTACATAGCTAACAGTTGAAAGCCAAGAATGAACCCCTAGGTTACTCTAGTAGTTATACCCCTGCAGCCAGAAAAATTTGCACTTATTTCAACTCCTTGTTTTCTATTTGACAGCTAGTTTTCATTCATGCATCAACCTGTTATGTGCGATGTCAAATACCATTTGAAAATCCAAATACACTACATCAATAGGTTCCCCTCTGTCAAGTGTTCTTAACGATATCTTCAAAGAATTTGAGCAAATTTAGCAAATGTATATTACCTTACATATAAACATGCTGACTAGATTTGATTAAATTTCGCTTTCCTAAAGAATTAGTTGTTTGATTAGGGACTCTAGCATCTTGCCAAAGAATAGGTGCTAAAGAAACAGGCTGATAGTTTCTCACCTTCTGTTCTCCCTTTTTGAACAAGTCATTCTGGTACCCTCCTTGAATTTAGTGCATTTTGAAATTTTTCAACCAATTATCTCTTCAACCACTTCCTTTAAAACTTGAGTGAAGTAAGGAATCAAGTTTCATTGCCACCAACTCAAACAATTATTACATGAGTTTTATTTTTGCTGACCATGACAATGTGCGGCAGAGTGCCATTTTGAATTTCCTGACAGGTGCATGGACTTAAAGTTTTTCAGATTCTGGTAGATATGAAATCGCCACACTTACTGATATAACTTTATAAATATCACACCAGTCTGAATTAGCAGAAGAGGAGAATAAAGGGGAAACAAGGAGAAAATGCCATTTGTCAGTACGGGGGCACATTTATTGGAGTCACATGAATCATTGGAAAATACCCACATCCAAAGTTTGGTGCTGGTTTATCCAAAATGCATTTTGAGTTTTATTTTAAACTAAGAATCTCATCTCATCCTCGTTCGGCGTCAAAGTTATCTGATTATCTGTATTCATTCTCTGTAGGTTTGTGTATCAAAGTGTTTTTCTTTGTGGACTGTCTTTTTGCTCTGTGGTTTGTTGTCTTTTAAAGGCATGGGTGCAGGGTGTGGGGTGGGGGGAGGTGTGAGATGTTGTAGGATTATATGTACAATGTAGAAATTTATATCTTTGCCCCATATTCTAGATATGGTTATGAGAATGTTTATTTTACCGAATTGTAGAGTGTTTAAAAAGAAAATTCAACCAGAAACTCAGTCGTAGCTACTAAATGTTTTTTAAAAGATGTTGTGAGCTCACTCTTAACTGTTTCAGTTGTAGGAGGAATGAGTGGAAATTTTTATGGTCTCATCTTGAAACTAATATTAGAAGCATTGTAAATTAAAAGAGGATTTTAATGGAAAAATTATAGAGTATATAGTTATTTTAACTGTTACTACTAACTGTAGGGAGAAAAGGGGGTCTATTGTTGTGAACTGTTTAGCTTGTAGTTCACTGGTTGTTGATCATTTTTTCGGTCTCCAAGGTGAATCTGCTTATCTCCTAATCAGAATATATACACTCACATATGCATATTGTATATGTGCAGAAATGTAATCACACACTGTCTTGGATTTGCATTAAACTGTTTTAAGTCACCACACAACCCAGTCTTTATGTTGCCTCTACCTGTATCTGTCTCCATGCACAATCAATACATGTCATGTCACTTGCAATGCCAACTTTCTTTGCCTTATGAGGGCTCAAGCTGCAAAACAGATGAGGCTAAAACAGGTATTTGTTCTTTAATCATGAACTGAAAAGAGTGAGAATTTTATAATTATGACATTACTTAACTGGGAGTCATTGTGTGTCAGCAAGCAGAAAGGAAAGTGAATGAGACTTTGCTGCTTATAAATCAGGATGCGGGCAGCTTTTTAGGATAACATCAAATGTATTAAGTTTTTAATGATGCAGTCCAATCAATAATGAGTTAAGTTGTCATATCTGGACATATCCTCCAGGTGGCTAATGAGCTGGAGAGTGGTGGTTAGATAGTAGACATTGGGGTAGAGGTTGGCTACATTGGTAGTTGCAGGAGAGGCTTGTCTGTGTGTGCACCTAAAGCTCTGGGGTGGGGGAGACAAAGATAAAAGTTCAATATTACTTTATTCTCAAAGTGCATATATGTCACCATATACAATCCTGAGATTCATTTTCTTGAGGGCATTCCTAATAAATCCATAATGAAATAATTACCTTAATAGAAGACAGTACCAACTGGGTATTCAACCAGTGTACAAAAAAAAAACAACAAAATGTGCAAATACAAAAAGAATAAAATAATAATAAATATATATATAAGCAATAAATATCAAGAGTAAGTCTACGGGCTGTGGGATGGAGCAAGTGATGGGGTGAGTGAAGTTATCCCTTATGTTTCAAGAGCTTGATGGTTGAGGGGTAATAATTGTTCCTGAACCTGGTGATCTGAGTCCTGAGGCTCCTGTACCTTCTTCCTGATGGCAGCAGCAAAAAAAGAGCAGGTGCTGTGTGGTGGGGGTGCCTGACAATAGCTGCTGCTTTCCTGTGATGTTTTGCATAGATGTGCACAAAGATGGAGATGGCTTTACCTAAGATGGACTGGGCCATATCCACTACTTTTTGTAGGATTTTCTTTTCAAGGGCATTGGTGTTTTCATACCAGGCTGTGATGCAGCCAGTCAATATACTCACCACTGCACATCTATAGAAATTTGTCAACATTTTAGATGTCATGCCGAATCTTTGCAAGCTCCTAAGCAAGTAGAGGTGCCTTTGTGCTTTCTTTGTAATTGCACTTATGCGCTGGACCCAGGACAGGTCATCAAATGATAACACTGGAAAATTAAATCTGCTTACCCCCTCCAACTCTGATCCTGTGATGAGTAATGACTGCTTATGTTTTCCTTCTCTTGAAGTCAATCATCAGCTCCTTTGTCTTGCTGACATTGAGTAAGAGATGGTTGTTCTGGCACCAGTCAGCCTGATTTTCAATCTCCCTCCTATATGCTGATTCATCACCACCTTTGATTTGGCCAGCAACAGTGGTGTCATCAGCAAACTTGAATATGGCAATGGAGCTGTGTTTAGCCACATAATCATAAGGGTAAAATGAGTAGTCCAGGAGCTAAGCACACAGCCTCATAGTGCACCTGTGCTGATAGAGATTGTAGAGGAGATGTTGCCAACCTGAACTGACTGGGGTCCACAAGTTAGGAAATTGGATCTAATTGCACAAGGGGGTAATTGAGGCCATGGTCTTGAAGCTTATTGATTAGTATTGAGGAGATGATGGCAGTGAATGCCAAGCTGTAGTCAATAAAGAGCATTCTGATGTATGCATCTTGACTGTCCAGATATTCTAAGGTTGAGTGAAAAGCCAATGAGATAGCATCTGCTGTGAACCTGTTGTGCCAATAGGCAAATTTGAGCAAATCCAAGTTTCTTCTCCATCAGTAATTGATATGTTTCATCACCAACTTCTCAAAAAAACTTCATCACTGTGATTGTAAGTGCTACTGGATGATAATCATTGAGGCAGGTTACCACATTCTTCTTCAGACTGCCAAAGTGAGGGGTTAAAGGTTTCACTGAACACTTCAGCCAGTTGATTAGCACAGGTCTTTAGTACTTGGCCAGGTACCCCGTCTGGATAGATGATTCTCATGGGTTCACCCTTCTGAAGGATGCTTGCACATCAGCCTCAGAAACTGAAATCATATGATCATCATGGGCTGTGGAAATTTGTGATGGTTCCTCCATGTTTTGATGATCAATGCAAACATAGAAAGTATTGAGCTCTTCTGGAAGTGAAGTCCTGTTGTTGCCTATATCGCTTGATTTTACTTTATAAGAAGTGATAGCATTCAAGCCTTGCCAAAAATGTCGAGCATTTTTCATTGATGCAGTTTTAGTCCGGAATGGTCACTTCATGCAGGAGATAGCTTTCCAGAGATAGTACCTGGACCTCTTGTAACTTAATTGGTCACCAGACATGAATGCCTCTGATCTGCCCTCAACAGATTGTGGATTTCATGGTTCAACCAGGGCATCTGTTTGGGGAAGACTCTGAATGATTTTGTGAGGTCACGCTGATCTACCACTGTTTTTATAAAGTCTGTGACAACCAATTCATTCAGATCCACAGATGAGTTCTGGAATACGGCCCAGTCCATTGACTCAAAGCTATCCCATATCCACTCCACTGCCTCCCGTGACCTCCTCTTTGCTGTCCTAAACTCTAGAGCCTTATTCTTTAATGTCTGCCTGGATGCAGGTAGAAGGACAGCCAAGTGATCAGATTTCCTGAAATAAGGTCTGCGTATAGAACAGTAGGCATTCCTCATTTTAGTATAGCAGTGGTCTGGAGCATTGGGACCTCTGGTGTTACAGGTCAGCCAACCTATATAGTGATTTAAAAGTGCCATCCGTGGACAGCACAGGTTATGACTTGTGCAGGCAGAGATCTTTATAGCATGTGGCAGCATTACATAGGTACCTCTGTGCATTTGTATTGCAGATGCATAGAGGAGAAAGAAGGAAAATTGCAGGCTTTGTGCAATTTACAACGAATCCTTAATCTCTGAAAGTGATAATGCAAAGCAGAGCAAAATATAATGATGCCATTTAATTTCCAAGCATCTGCAATTCATCATTCAGTGCAACGGAAGCTTCACCAAATTCCTCTGTTTTATGTAGTTGTCCACAGCTGCACTTATTGTCCTGACCATAGAGACTTTTTCTTAGTTTCCCAAATATTTACAAAACTGCTCCTTGGTTCAGTTGCTCTTCACTGAGCTAGCAAAGAAATAAAATTTCAGAATAATGAGTCTGACATTACAGCTTCCCTTGTTGAAATGAGTAACTTTTACCTATGAATTCTACATGCTGAAAATGATAAGGAGTACCCATAGGTTCCACAGACAGGAATGATCATAAAGCCAGAAAACATAGCAGCATAATTAGGCCATTCAGTCTATTGAATCTTCTCTGCCATTCAATCATGTTTTTTTTCTCATTTAGAGCAATCTAGCAGGGATACAGGCCCCTCAGCTCAATGAGTCCAGGCAGACCATCCCAACTGGTTCCAGTTTCCTGTTCTCACCCATTTACCTCTAAGCTCTGCCTATCCAAGTGCTTATTAAATGATATTATTGTACCTCTTTCAACCAATTCCTCGGGCAACTCATTCCATATATTCACCACTCCTGGTCTACAAGAAGTTACTCCTCAACCTTTACTCAACCCCATTCTCCTGCCTTCTCCCCATAATCCTTAACCCCTTTACCAATCAAGAACTTGTGTATCTCTGCCTTAGATAAACTCAATAACTTGCCTCCACAGCACTCTGAGGCAATAAATTCCACAGATTTATTGCTCTCTGGCTGAACAAACTCCTCCCCATCTCAATGCTAAATGGCAGCCATTTACTCTTGTCTAAGCTCTCAGATATAAGAATCTCCTACTAATGTAAACATCCCCTCTATGTCCTCTTTTACCCAGGCTTTTCAATATTTGGTAGTAATCTTCCAAACACATCTTTCTGAAGTAAACCTTCTCCGTGGACACATTTTTCCTTAAATATGGAGGCTAAAATTTTTCATAATATTCTAATGTAGTCAGATCTATACCTCATATATACCTGGCAGCACAACCTTGTCTTTATATTCTAGTCCTCTCAAAATGAATGCTAACATTGTATTTGTCTTCCTCACTACAGACTCAACTATCAAGTTAATCAAGGGAATCCTGAAAAATGACTCCCATGTACCTTTGTACCTACAATTTCTGTTTTCTCTCCATTCAGAAAATAGTCTACAGTTTTAACCTGCCACACTCAGGTTGGAGAAGCAACACCTTATATTCCGTCTGAGTAGCCTCCAACCTGATGGCATGAACTTTGATTTCTCAAACTTCCAGTAATGTCTCCCCCCCCCCACCCCCTCACCATTCTCTCTCCTCATCTCCTTTCCTGCCCATCGCCTCCCTTTGGTGCTCCTCCCCTCTTTGACCACAATGCTTTCATCTCTTTCATCCAGATCATTAATGTATAAGGTGAAAAGTTCTGGTCTCAACAATGATCCCCGTAGAACTCCAGTAGATAACCTGTAGCCAACCTGAAAAGGCCCACTTTATTCCCACTTTTTTTCTTCTGTCAGTCAGCCTGTTTTCTATCCATCTAATATCTTGTCTCTAAACACCATAGCTGCTTATTTAGCAATCTTTGGAGCAGTGCCTGGTGAAAGGCCTACTGAAAATCCAAATAAATAACATCCACCTACTCTCCTTTGCCTAACCTGCTTGTTGCATTGTCAAAGAATTCTAACAGAATTGTCAGGCAAGTTCTTTCCTTGATGAAACCGTGCTGACTTTGCCCTATTTTAGCATGTATTTCCAAATACTCCTAAATTTCATCCTTATTAATGGACTTTAAAACTTAACAACTACTGAGGCCTGACTTGATGGCCTAGATGTTCCTGTCATTTCTCTCCCTCCTTTCTTGAACATGGGCATTATATTAGTAATGTTCCAGTTCTCTGGGACCCTCCATGACCAGTAATTCTTATACGATCAATACTAATGTTTCTATGGCTACCTTTCTGAGAACTTTGGGGTATAGTTCATTTGGTCCAGCAGATTAATTCATCCTCAGGCCTTTCAGCTTTCCAGCACCTCTTCAGTCATGGCCTCACCTCTGATTCCTGACTCTTGAATGGTACATCTGTTACGAAATCCCATAACTGGATCACTTACCAGCAAAGATAGAGAGGTCCGTTGAAGTCTGATGATACTATTTTTAAAAGTATTTATTGATAAAGGGCACAAAAATAAGATTAATGCAAACATACAGGTAATATACGTCGTCAATGCTAAATCTAAAGTGCGGGTTTAATAATAACCAAAAAGAAATAGCTCTATCGTTGTCTAGGGGACAAATGTATTGTCCAATGGAAATATAACAGTCACTAACAGTTCGTTCAAGCTGCAGCGTTGTTGGGTTTAAGAGCGATGCGGTTTAAACTTGCCCAGGTCTTTTATGATGCCAATCCGTTGAGTCAGGGGAACGGATTCCCCTGTTGTTAGCTAAAAGCTGTTTTCCGTGGTTCCAGTCACCAATTCCAGCCACGGAATTGAATGCACGTGGCCTCCTTCAGATGACTTCCTGCTGTTACGTGGTCGCTTAACGTTTCTTCTGGTGCATCTGAGGGACTGTTCCTACAGACCCTCTTTTATCCTGACTCGCAGGGTCGTAGATGTCAATCAGGTTGGGGGTGTGCACTCTCTCCCTCAACCAGCCCACTTTGCCTGAGGGCGTTCACGTAGTATAGTAGCTCAATCCACAAATTGGTCTCCAAGAGACAATGGCCATGTCCCGTAGCTTTACATCGCCGGGGAAACGAGCCAGCCTGCATGTCTCTTTTCCCATTTCCTGGGCCCCTTGACCCAACCCAACAGTGATCTTGCAATTCTCACAAAGGAGGGGGCTATGGACATAACACCTCCTAGCTTATTTGTCTCCAATGGTAAATAGTCATTTAGTGAAGATAAACTGAGAAAGCTGATTTTGAGCCCTGTATACCTGAGGGCAGGAGGGCCTGGACTGATAGAAGCCATGAACACAAATCTCACCATCAAAAAGTTCATATAGTGAAAGGTAAATATTGCTATTACTTATTGCAGTTCATGTACTTGACTCTTTGTTACATTTTATTGTAATTAATTTTGCAATTTAAAAATATAAATTTCCCATGACAGACTGATTCTGTGCCTCTACAATGCTTCCTGTGTTTGTTGTCAACAAGACTGCAACATACTCCTCAAGGTTTCATCACATGACCTACTTTCAACAAGCCTGCCCCTTCCCCTGCTCCACATCATCTAACATGTTCCCATCGTCAATATGCACCAACTTAGTGATGAGAAAAGGATGAAATATTTCAATAGTCAATCGGCTCTTTTGTGACTGTCTAGTAGCAGTGCCCTGCAACCTCCCCCATAACCCCCAACAATAAGGATGTTAATATATTTAATATTTTTTAAAGTTCAAATGAAAACTTTCTAAAAACTTTTTGGAGTAACCTATGTTTTTCCTCTAGGGCTCCTAACAGCACTCTCCTGAAGATTTGTCTTTAATGTCTGGAAACTTGGAGAAAATGCATTCTTCCTTCTCTCACTTCCCTAAGTCTCCCAGCATTTACATCTGTTTCTGTACGCAAATAGTTCCGCAGAGGTAAAGTGGCAGATAAACACCCAAAGGTTAAAAACAACTATCAAACTATGCCTGAGCTTTTGCTGAATAAGCATTAACAAATTAGATTTTTTGCTCTCTCTTAAAACCCTTTATTAAAGTACAATCAGGCCTACCAAAATGGATGCTTTGAATCATTCATTAATGGCTGTTGGCTGAGGAGTTATGATGATCACTGAGAGCTGCTTGTAAAGATCCAATCACAAAAGAATGTTATTGACTGCACCCTTTTCTTAATAGCGGTAAACAGCAAGTCTGAGGAGCAGGGCTAGATGTTAAACCCATCTGGTTTATGATTCAGTTAAATTATGGTTGTTCTGTATTTGAATTTATTTAATTGGTTATCAATCACATCCCTTGCTACACTTACTTAAAACTAATATTTTATGCTTTCTTGCTGAGAATTTTAATTGATTTTAAAATTTCTGGACTTCCTTAAATCAGCGATTTTAAAATATACCAGAAATGTAGCTGGAAAGTACAGCCTTCTGAGGGACTTTTGGGCCAAAAAAAAGTCTGGAGCATTTCTAAATGTGACACTGGGCACCTGTCTATTGAGAACCAATTTGTGATGCCTCATTCATCACACTCTTGAAATTGATAATATTCTTTTGTCCCTCTTTTCACACATATAGATAAATCACTTTGAACAAAAGCACCACAAAGGATTTTGAACCAACCAATATAGAGTGTCCAGTCCATGTTTCTATTTTTACACAGGAAACCCAAAATGTCTTCTGTAATCAGGATCCACTCCTCAGGGCATATTAATAATAGTCATTACCCGGAAGGTTGAGTTCAGCAGAGATTAAAAGTTTACAGGTTGTTTGTCGGGTGACATACCAGATATCAACCATTATCTGTGTAATATGACACCTCAGATCCTTTTTAATTCATCCACCTCCTACCTTAAAACTATACTTCCTTGTTTCTAATAACCTTATCATGGGGAAAAGATCTTGAAAACCCACCAACTGGGAGTACCCGGAACATAGAACAGCCTTTCCGCCAATGATGTTACACCAACCTAATAAGTAATTAAATGCCTAACACAGTGAATCCTTTCTGCTACATGGCATCCCTAACTCTCCATTCTCTCCTACTAGAGGGACAAGATTATCCAATATGAAAGGTGTTTAAAAGTGAAATAGTAGGAGTCAGGATTAGTGTGAATTTTGTTCATTTTGTGAATTAGGTTCATTTTGGTAGATCAAATATGATGGCAGAATATAGTATTAATGGTAAAACTCTTGATAGTGTGGAGGATCAGAGGGATCTTGGGGTCTGTCCATAGGACGCTCAAAGCAGCTGCGCAGGTAGACTCAGTGGTTTTGAAGGCATATAGTGTATTGGCCTTCATCAATCATGGAGTTGAATTTAGGAGCCGAGAGGTAATGTTGCAGCTATATAGGGCCCTGGTCAGACCCCACTTGGAGCACTGTGCTCAGTTCTGGTCGCCTAACTACGGGGAGGATGTGGAAACCATATAAAGGGTGCAGAGGAGATTTACAAGGATGTTGCCTGGATTGGGGAATATACCTTATGAGAATAGGTTGAGGGAACTCGGCCTTTTCTTCTTAGAGCGACGGAGGGTGAGAGGTGACCGAATAGAGATATATAAGATGATGAGAGGCATTGATCATGTGGATAGTCAGAGGCTTTTTCCCAGTGCTGAAATGGCTAGCATGAAAAGGAACAGTTTTAAGGTGCTTGGAAGTAGGTACATAGGAGATGTCAGGGGTAAGTTTTTTTGCGCAGAGACTGGTGAGTGTGTGGAATGGGCTGCTAGCGACAGTAGTGGAGGTGGATACCATAGGGTCTTTTAAGAGACTTTTGGATAGGTACTTGGAGCTTAGAAAAAGCTATGGGTAAGCCTAGTAATTTCTAAGGTAAGGACATGTTTGGCACAATTGGCCAAAGGGCCTGTATTGTACTGTAGGTTTTCAATGTTTCTATGTTTTTGTATTGCTGTAAGGATAAGAAGCAAGGATGGTTAGATTAGAGAACCGTGGTTAACTGAGCAAATTGAGGATGTGATTAGGGAAAAGAATTAAACCCTTGTCAAGAATGCAAAATTTTTATCATGAGCCCTTTGAGATTTAGACCATAGAATATGGTTTATGGTCTGCACAGTATTGTGCATTACTGCACAGTACAAGCAATTGGCATATGATGCTGTGCAACCATTTTAATCTACTCTTCAGATCAATCTAACCCTTCCCTCCTACATAGCCTTCCATTATTCTATTGTCCATGTATCTATCTAAGAGTTTCTTACATGTCCCAAATGTATCTTCCTCAACCACCACCCCTGACCAGGTGTTCCATGCACCCACCACTCCCTATGTAAAAAAAAACTTACAGCATAAAATCATAACGAGCAGGGTCCCAGAGCAGATCTCTGTGAAATACCACTGGTCACTGACCTCCAGGCAAAGTATGTTTAATCTACAACCACCATCTCCCTTCTATGGGCAAGCAAATTCGGAATGAACACTGCCAAATCTCCCTCGATCCTAATCCTCCTGACCTTCTAAATGAGCTTAGCATGGGGATCCTTTTCAAACCCCTGACTAAAATCTATATATAGTACATATACTGCTCTACATTAATCAATGTGCATTGTCACATCTTCAAATAATTGAATCTGGCTCGCGAGTCATGACTTACCCCTCACCAAACCATGCTGACTATCCCTAGCTAAGAGAAGATAAAAGAGATTAAGAAAACATATAGGAGGACAAATGAAAAGGCCCTGGAAAACATAACTAAAAATAAAATTCCACAACACTTTTAAAAATACATTAGAAGCAAAAGGGTAGCTAGGAGAGAGTTATTTCCCCAGGGTAAAGCTTTGTTTAGAGCCAGGAATATGCATGGTCTGCTGAATGAATACTTAGTGTTAGTATTCACTAGGGAGATGATGAGGGAAGGTAGGGAAGAGAGAAGGTAGAGTTGGGGAAAATGTTTGCTGATTAACTGGAACATGTGCATGTGAGAGATATTGACGTATATTAAGGTGACAAGGGCCTGATGACATCAATCCCAGCGTCTTATGGGAAGTAAGATACCAGTCTGCTGGGGTTCTGAGCTACAGGTAGGGACCAGAATGGAGGGTAGCTAATGCTGTAAGTATATTGAAGAATAGTGGTGGGGATAAGCCAAGAAACTACAATCCAGTGAGCCATATGGGAATAGTCGAAAAATTATTATGGAAAAAAGACTCTTAGTAATAGAAGTAATTATCACTTGGAAAGACGGGGACTGTTGATGGAGTCAGTGTGATTTTGTGCTTGGGAAATTCTGCCTCACAAATCTGATGGAGTTCTTCAGAGGAGGCTACCAGCAAAGATTGATAAAGGCAACTTGATAGATATGGCCTTAAGCAAGGTTTTTGACAAGGTTACACGTGGTAGGCTGGTCCATGGGATCAAAGTTTCTTGACAGACTGGATCAAGAATTACAATGATAAGAGACAGGAGGTAGTGATGGAGGTTTTTCTCCTAATTGGTAGTCTGTAACCACTGATGGACTATGGTGATGATGCTGGGATTTTCAGGATATATATATATATATATATATATATATATATATATGTATATGATTTGGATGAGAATGGCTTTGGTCTGATATATAAGTTTGCTGGTGACAGTAAGAGTCTTGGATACGTTTAGGAGCAGACAATATGGGAAAGTATTTAATTGGTGGGGGATGAATTATGATGAGTTAGGCAGGAACATGGAAGTATAAATTGGGATCAGATGAATTCAGCAAAATGTGCATTGTAAATGTGGAGGTTGATTAGAAAGCACATAGAGTTCTCAATAGGCTTGTCTTATTGAGCCAGTTGAAGGATGGTGGAGTGAAGGAACCATGGTTGACCAGATAAGTGGAATATCTAGTCAAGAGGAAGCATATTTAAGGTTTAGGAAGCAAGGATAAGATAGTTATATGGTAGCTGCGAATGAACCTAGGAAGGAACTTCGGAGAGCTAGAAAGGGACATGAAAAGGCCTTATTGAGTTGAATTGAGGAAAACCTGGAGATGTTCTACATGTACATACAGAACAACAGATGACTAGAGTGAGGGCAGGACCAATCAGAAATAAAAGTGGAAGCATGTGCCTTGAGTTGGAAGGGGTAGGAGAGGCCTTTAATGAATACTCTGCTTCAACATACACCACTGAAAGGGATCATAAGAAATATGAGGTCAGTATAATACATGCTAGTATGCTGGAACATGTAAGAAAGAAAATGTGCTGAAACTTCTGAAAAACAATAGAACAGCTATGTCCCTGGGTCTGAATGGGATATACTCCAGGCTACTACTGGAAATGAGGAGATGAGTTTGCTGCACATTAGTTGATAACCTTTGCATCCTTACTGGCCACAGGAGTAGTAACAGAAGATTGGAGGATGGCAAATGTTATGTCTTTGTTCAAGAAAGGTAATAGGGATAATTCTGGGAATTCTAAACCAATGATGGGAAAACTATTAGAAAGGATTCTTAAGAGACAGTATTTATAAACATTTGGAAATGCATTGCTGATTGGTGATAGTCAGTATGGCTTCATGAGAGGCATATTGTGTCTCATGCTTCTGATCGACTTCTTTGAGGGTGTGATGAAACAAACTGATTAAGGTAGAGAGTGGATGTGGATTTTAATAAGGCATGCAAGAAGAAGCCTCATAGTAGACTCATTCAGAAAGTCAGGTGGCATGGAAACTAGGGAAACTTGGCTATGTTGATTCAGAATTGTCTTGCCCACTGAGTGGGGAAGATAACAGTAGATGGAGCATGTTTTATCTGGAGGTCAGTGACTAGTGTTTCTCCACAGAGATCTGATCTGGGACCTCCGCTCTTAGCTATTTTTATAAATGACTTGGATGAAGTGAAGGGGAGAGGTAAGTTTGCAGATGACAGAAAGGTTGGTGGTGTTATGGATAGTGTAAAAGGTTGCTGTAGGTTTCAACTGGGCATTGACAGGATGCAGAGCTGACCTGAGAAGTGGCAGATAGAGTTCAAACTGGAGAAGTGTGAAGTGGTACACTTAAGAAGGTCACACTTTAAGGCCACAAGATTTATGGCAGGATTCTTAGAATGTTGAAAAACAGAGAGATCTTTGGGTCCATGTCCATAGATCCCTCAAAATTGCCACACAGGCTGATAGGGTGGTTAAGAAAGTGTATGGTATGTTGGCCTTCATTATTTGTGGATTGAGTTCAACAGCATGAGATAATGTTCTATAAAACTCTGGTTAGACTGCACCTGGAGTATTGTGTTCAGTTCTGTTCACCTCTTTATAGGAAGGATGTGGAAGCTTTAGAGTGCCAAGGAGATTTACCGGATGCTGCCTGGTTAGCGAGCATGTCCAAAAAGGATAAAATGAGTGAGCTAGGATTTTCCCTTTGGAACAAAGATCAGAGGTGACATGATGGAAAGTGTATACAATGGCAGTCTTACAGCCTTAATATCGCGAGGGAGAAGCCCCCAAACTATCTGGGCTGGTGTTGAAATTGTTCAGACAATTTAGGAACTGGCCCTGCCTCTTGGTATATTGTTCAGGGCCTTGATTTTGCTGCTGAAGGAGCCGTTCTTGACCTCTCCATATCTGCTTGGTGCACTGAATGATCCAGCCCTGCCTGACGCTCAGCACCTTGCCTTTCCAGTTTATATGAGCCAGCGTCTAGATTGTTCAAACAGAGGATTTTACCTCGCATTAGGACCCAGGCCTCACCACAGCATATCGCTCCGGGCCTTGAAGAAGCCATCCAGTGATTTGCTTTGGACCTGGATTTTGTTGCTGAAGAACTCGTTTTCCGCCTCTCCAATTTGGCTTAGCGCTTAGAGCAATCCACCCTCGAACCCAGATTAGTTGGGCATTGGAACTCTTCTGTCTTCTCCCCTTCAAATCCTTCACTCCAACCAGCACGGCTCCAATTCCAAATGTGTAAATTTTGGAACAGAATAAAAGTTTGGCACAACATCATATGCTTAAGGGCCTTTACTGCGCTGCACTGATGTATATCTATACCTAAAAAAGTAAACCCAGAAAAGGCCCCATTTGTTCCCACTCTTTGCCTCTTGTCAGCCAATCTTCTGTCAGTGCTAGTATATTTCCAGTAATATGATGCAAGATGAAGCTGGTGGAACACTGCAATGTTCTGCGGCCTACATACAATACTTTCACATAGACCTCTTTTGAACTATTTGCACTGCAATCTGCAGCAAGTAATTTCCCTTTAAGAAATTTACTTCTATATCAACTTGATGATCTACAGATTTCATGATCCTTTGAAGGACTCGACAGACCAAGCAAGTTTATCACCATTGCCAGAAATGAGGCAAGAATGGGGGAGGCCTCCAAGCCAGGCTGAAACACAGAAGTATGAGGCTTCCTCTACTCAGCATCTTGTTAGCAAATGTGCAGTCACTGGAAAATTAAGTTGAGGACCTGAGGGCAAGATTGCTGTATAAGAAGGGAAATGAAATTTTGTTGTGTTCTATATCTGAGTGAGACGTGGCTTTCTCCCAGCACACCAGATAGAGCAGTCAGACCTGACGGCTTCTCAATTTACCAAACGGATCAAACTGCTGCTTCAGAAAAGGCAAAAGGTGGAGGCATGTGTTTCATGATAAACTCTCAATGATCTTCTGATGTGTCAGTTTTGTTGAATTCATGTTCCCCTGACCTTGAACACATAATGGTCATATGCCGTCCATCCTATTTACCTGGCAAGTTCTGCACCATAATCTTAACCACAGTTTACATACCACCAGTGGCCAACTATAATCAAGCACTTGAGATACTGCATGATGACCTCTCCAAGTCTGGTGACCAAGAAAGTTACAAGAGGTCCAGGTACGATCTCTGGAGATCTCTTTTAAAAAGATGAATCAAACCACATTGATGACAGCAGATCTTTGCTTTCAGATTAGCTGAATTCCTTCCATGCTTGTTCTGTCAAAACATGAAGGAACCAGCACAAACTACGACAGCGCCCGATGATCCTGAGATTTCACTGTCTCAGGTCGACATGTGAGCAGTCTTCAGGATGAACCCATGAGAAGCATCCAGCCCAGACAGGATACCTGGAAAAAAAGCAGAAAACCTGTGCAGATCGACTGGATGGAGTGTTCACTGAGATATTTAACCTCCTGCATCTGAGGTATCCACCTGCTTCAAGCAGGCTTGAACTGCAGTGTGCCAGTGCCTGTGAAGAACATGGTAACTTACCACAGTGACTATTGTTCAGTAGCACCTATGTCCACAGTGATCAACTGTTTTGAGAGGTTGGTGATGAAACATGCCAACTCCTGCCTGAGAATTGACTTGAATCTGCTCCAATTTGCCTACTGGAGCAACAGGTGCACAGCAGATGCCAACTCATTGGCTCTTCGCTCAACCATGGAACATCTGGGCAGCAAAGATGTATACATCAGGATGTTCTTTATCAACTACAGCTCATATTCAACAACATCATTCCCTCAAATCTAATTAATAAGCATCAAGACCTCAGCCTTAATATCTCCATGTGCAATTGCATCCTCAATTTCCTCACTTGCAGACTCAGTCAGTTTGGATTGGTAATAACGTCTCTTCCATGATCTCCATCAGTGCAGGTGTACTACAAGGCAGTGTCCTTAGCCCCCAGTCTACTCACTTTACACTTATGACTATGTGACTAACTTTCAAGGACACTTCATCTTGCATTCTCAATATCTATTGCTTATTTATTATTATTTTTTCTTTACTTTTGTATTTGCACAATGGTTGAATGCCCAAGTTGATGCAATCTTTCATTGATTCTATTATAGTTCTTATTCTACAAATTTATTGAGTATGCCTGGAAGAAAATATATCTCAGGGTTGTATATGGTGATATACAGTGCCTATAAAAAGTATTCCCCTCCCCCCTCCCCCAGAAGTTTTCGTGTTTTATTGTTTTACAACATTGAATCACAGTGGATTTAATTCAGCTTTTTTGACACTCAGCAACAGAAAGATTCCTTTCTGTCAGAGTGAGAACAGATCTCTACAAGGTGACCTAAATTAATTACAAAACACAAAATAATTGACTGACTAAGTATTCACCCCTTCAAGTCAGTTTTAGTAGATGCACCTTTAGCAAGAAATTACATTCTTGAGTCTCTGTGGATAGGTCTCTATCAGCTTTGCACATCTGGACACTGCAATTTTTCCCCATTCTTCTTTACAAAACTGCTCAAGCTCTGTCAGATTACATGAGGATCATGAGTGAACAGCTCTTTTCAAGTCCAGCCACAAATTCTCAATTGGATTGAGGTCTGGACTCTGCCTTGGCCACCCCAGGACATTAACTTTGTTGTTTTTAAGCCATTCCTGTGTAGCTTTGGCTTTATGCTTGGGGTCGTTGTCTGACTGGAAGACAAATCTTCTCCCAAGTTGCAGGTCCCTTGCAGGCTACATCGGTTTTCCTCCTGTATTTCCCTGTATTTTGCTGCATTCATTTTACTCTCTACCTTCACAAGACTTCCAGAACCTGCTGCAATGAATCATCCTTATGGCATGATGCAGCCACCACCAAGCTTCACAGTAAGGCTGGTGTGTTTTGATGATGCGCAGTGTTTGGCTTATGCCAAACATAGTGTTTAGACTGGTGGCCTAAAAGCTCAATTTTGGTTTCACCAGACCATAAAACCTTCTTCCAGCTGGCTTCCCAGTTTCCCACATGCCTTCTGGCAAACACTAGTCAAGATTTCATGTGAGTTATTTTTTCAACAATGGCTTTCTCTTTACCACTTTTCCATAAAGTTGCAACTGGTGAAGCACCCGGGCAACAGTTGCTGTATGCGCAGTCACCCATCTCAGCCACTGAAGCTTATAACTTCTCCACAGTTGTCTCTTGGTGTCCTCCTTCAATAGCTCCTTCTTGCATGGTCACTTAGTTTTTGAGGACAGCCTAGTCTAGGCAGGTTTACAGCCGTGCCATATCCTTTCCATTTCTTGATGGTTGATAATTGTACTCCAAGGGATAATCAGTGGCTTGGAAATTTTCTTGTATCCATCTCCTGACTTGTGCTTTTCAATAACCTTTTCGCAGAGTTGCTTTCAGTGTTCTTTTATCTTCATGGTTTAGCTTTTGACAGGATATTGACTCACCTGTAGTTGGACCTTCTAGATACAGGTATATTTTTACTACAAACAATTGAAACACCTTGACTGCACACAGGTCTCCAAAAACAGATCTCCTTTTAACTTATTATGTGACTTCTAAAACCAATTGGCTGCACCGGTAGTGATTAAGGGGGGAGGGGTGAATACTTACGCAATCAATTATATTGTATTTTATATTTGTAATTAATTGAGATTACTTTGTAGAGATCTGTTTTCACTTTGACACAAAAGTGTCTTTCTTGGTTGAACAGTGTCAATAAAGCCAAATTAAATCCACTGTGATTCAATGTTTTAAAACGTGAAAACTTCCAATGGGAGGGAATACTTTTTATATGCACTGTATATGTACTTTGATAATAAATTTTCTTTGAACTTTGATTACTTTTATCTTGTTAAGTAGCCTCATGTGTGACACCTTGTCAAATGCCTTCTGTAAAGCCAAGTAAACAATATTCACTAACTCTCCTTTGTCTACATTGCCTGTTATTTCCTTGAGTAATTCCAAAAGATTGGTCAGGCAAGGTTTCTCCTTAAGGAAACCATGTTGACTTTGGTCAGTTTTAACATGTGCCACCAAGTACCCTGAAGCTTCATCCTTAGTAATAGACTCCAACTACTGAAGTCGTTAACTGGCCTATAATTTCCTGTCTTTTGCAATTCACCCTTCTTAAAGAGTAGAGTGAAGTTTGTAAATTTCAGACCTCAGAAACCAATGTACAATCCAGTGATTCTTAATAGATTACTACTAATGCTTCTACAATCTCTTCAGCTATCTCTTTCAAAACACTGTGGTGTAGTTCAGTTGGTCCAGGTGACTTATTTACCTTCAGACAGTTCAGCTTCCCATGCAGCTTTTATTTAGAAATAGTGACTGCACTCAATTCTGTTCCCTGATACTGTTGATTTTCTGGCATACTGCTGACTGACACAAAGTATTTATTGAGTTAATTTTCTGTCCCCATTACTATCCCTCCAGTGTGATTTTCCAGCATTCTGATATCCATTCTTGTCTCTCTCTTATTCTTCATATATCCAATAAAAGTTTTGGTATCCTCTTGAATATTATTGGTTGGCTTACTTCATATTTCAACTTTTCTTTCCTTATTACTTTTTTGAATTGCCTTCTGTTTATTCAAAGGTTCCCACTAATTGTTGCTATATTATATGCCCTCTCTTTTGCTTTTATACTGTCTTTGACTTCCTATGTCGGCTACAGTTGCCTCAACCTCCCTTTAGAATGCTGCTTCTTCTTTGGGATGAACCGATCCTGTGGATTTCGATTTACTCTCAGTAACTCCAGCCATTGTTGCTCTGCCATCATCCCTTCCAAACAATTTTGGTTAGCTTCTCTGCCATACCTCTGTAGTTCCCTTCACTCCACTGTAATACCGATACATCTGATTTTAGCTTCTTCCTCTGAAACTGCAGACTGAATTCCATCATATTATGATCACTGCCTCTGAAGAGTTCTTTTATCTTAAACTGTCTAATCAGACCTGGTTCTTCTTAACCTTGCAGTTTCTTAATCCAAAGGGATGTGACACTTTCTGTTTCTAAGTCACTTCTTTCTAAGGATTTGATTTTTTTTTACTGATCGATCCTTTACTCTTATGCCCACCTGCCTGCTTTTTCAACACAATGAGTATCCGGGAATATTAAGCTTCCAACTGTGACCTTCTTTCAGCCACAACTTAGTGATAACCACAACGTCATACCTGCTAATTTCTAACTATTCTATAAGATCATCTTCTTAAACTATACTTCATGCTGATCTTTGCCATTGCACTTTCTTTTATCCATTTTCTTTCATACCTTTACTCTTTCCACCTTTCATCTTATTTTTCTCCATCTCCATTCTCTCACAAAAAAAATCTGCCTACTCCCTGATCTCTCTGCTCTTTCTTTTCTACCTTTGTCTCTTCTAAAACTGTTAGTCATTTTTATCCTCTTTTTTACTTCCACAAGCTTACTTGAACCAAATGGAATAAGTTCACTCAATTTCACTTGCCCCATCATTGAAATGTTCCCACAACCTACAGACTCACTTTCAAGGACTCTTCAGCTCATGTTCTCAATGTTTATTATTTATTTATTTATCATTGTTATTGTTTCTTTATTTTTGTATATGCACAGTCTGTTGTCTTTTGAACACTGGTTGAACACTGAAGTTGGTGCGGTCTTTCATTGATTCTATTTTGGTTATTATTCTATTACAGATTTATTGAGTATGTCCACAAGAAAAAGAATCTCAGTGTTGTACATGGTGACATTTATGTGCTTTGGTAAAAAATCTACTTTGAATTTAGTCAATCAAATTAGGTATCTCATTTATCAAAAAACACTGTAGCCAATGTGAAATGCCCACTGGTGCAATTCAGAGAGCAAAGTGCTTGTCTTAGCACAACACACAACTCTTCAGGAAACCAACTCTGAATAAGACTCAATATTTGGAAAAGCTGCTTTATCCATAGCAAATGAAACTGGAAATGTTGACGATACTAGGTGAGTGAAGCAGCATATGTGGAGAAACTTCTTGATCTGTATTACCTTTCAACTGCCTCATACAAGGGGAAGCTTATTCAAATATCTGTTATTAGCACCACTAACCACAGACAGCATAGTTCATGAAACATATTCACTCACCTTCCGGCATCCTCTATTTATCAGGCCTCATATCTAGCATTTATTTACTCCAAATGAATGCCACAAACCTAGAAGAATGTGATTTGTGCAGGAACATGATAACTGCAAATTTCCTTCCATGTCCACCAATATATATAACTTTGCAACACAAACTGGCAAATGAAATTAATCAGCAAATTCTAAATGAGGCATTCTGTATGCTTCTTCGGCAATGTGTACTTAAGAATAGTAGTTGGAATAGTGAACTCCAAACTGACAGTAATGATATATCAGCTTTGCACTGACTGAGATTATGATTTACCAGTTTGGCTATTTTTTGAAAGCATTCATTGTGGACATCCTTGCTAATATGTCTACCATGGCTTATTCATGTCCACACAATTTCGGTGTTGTTTCAGTGCCTGAGCAGCATCTGTAACATTCAAAATTAATGATGTCATTGTTTTAAATTTCAGATTCCACCTCTGATCATCTGACCATGAGGGTTCCACAACTGTTATCATTTTGCTATTACCTCCACAGACAAAAATCACTTGTGAAGATTGACCAGATTAGGAAATGAGGAAGAGGCAGAAATTTGAATTAAGTTGTTTGTGATGATGGATTTCCATGAGAAAGTCTTGATAAGATAAGGCATAATAGACACACAAGTGTCAGAAAATGGAGAGTTGAGACTTAGATAGTTGAATGTTGGGTACAAGGCAGTAGGTAGAGAGAAGGAGATAGCTCAGATTAACAAGAGATACAAAGTGGTATTCCACAAAAATTGGTGCTGAAAATTGCTCTTCACTTATATAATGGATATGCAAGTGTAATTTCAAAATTAGTGGATAAGCCAAATTTAGGTATATAATAGAATAGAAGTGGAACAATACATAGGAAGATATTAATAAGCTTCCACAGTAAGAAAATAGCAAAGAATTGACAAGATACATGTGAAATTCAGAGACGTGTATTTTTTAAAGCTACACTAATAAACATTTCATTTTGAAACAGATTGTATTGTGACTATTTCCATATGGAGATTGGCTAGAAAGATTTAACAGATTTAGTAGCATTTGTAGAAAGAGAAACATTTAACCTTTCAGATCATCCATCATTGATCAGAACTTTGGAAATTTTTTTGGGCACTTTATATTGTGATAAAAGTGCTGCATTACTCTATAACATTAATAGTATTCGTGCTGATTACAGAATTCCACGTCAGCCAGGTGTAGAAATTATATCACATTGTTCTGGGGTACAGCTGTCATTGAACTTAAACAGAATAAAACCTTAATAACACTACTATTTTTGGGAACTAGCCCCAGCATAGTCTCTTTAATATAATTACTTAACATCTTCCTCACCCCCAAATCCAATGGGCTCTCCATCTGCACACTGCAAGATTACAAAGTTTGGCTAATTTGCCACCTACTAATCACCAAATGGTACCAACCATCTTTCACCCTCATCTATTTACAACCAGCATTGAATTTATGACCCCTTTCGACCTCCAGGCCCCAATCAGTTACACCTCTCTAATAGAACATGATCAACTTCTGGATCAACACCTCAAACTCCTAATGAAATATAGCTGCTGGTGTGCCTTCTTCATAATTGCATAAAATGTTGAGCCCAACAAACTTCCGAGATGTTGACTCCTAAGAATTTGAAGCTCCTCACCTTTTCCACTGCTAACCCTTCGAAGAGGACAAATGTCTGTTCCCTCAACTTCTCCTTCCTGAAGTCCACAATCAGCTTCTTGGTCTGACTGATACTGAATGCAAGGTTGTTGTTTTGACACCACTCAACCAGCTGACATATATGTCTCCTTGTCGCATCTGAAATTCTCTTGTTTCTTGGTGTCTATTTTGATTCAAATGCCTGCAACACAATTAATCTCAGGGTGATGTACTGTATGTACTTTCACAATAAATTTACTTTGAAGTCATCGGCAAATTTATACATGGCTTTTGAGATGTGCCTAGCCACACAGTCGTGAGTGTACAGAGAGCAGAGCAAATGCTTTTTTCTCAATTCCAGGAGACAAAGAGTTGTTCACTTTGATGTTCCATAATTCCATGGGGGACCAGAAGCATTTCAATATTGTCATTAGCATCAAAGTAGTTGAAATTTCATCAAATTTCTACTCTTTACCTGTTGAACTGCATTGAGGTTCAAAAAGCACACAATCTTCTTTGATACTTCCACATACTCCACATACAATGGCAATTTGCCAGTGCACTACTAGTAAAAGTTAGTAAGTCAATCCTCTTTCTCCTCGCCCCCGCCCCCGCCCCCCCCCCCCCCCGAATCCTTGTTGTTTCAAGAAGTCAAAGCATTGTAGGGCAACTTTCTTCCAGTCATGTGTATCTTGATGCTCAGTTTAGCTGCATTAATGATCTACAGTGTACATTTAATCTTGAATAATTTGTTTTTTGTAAACACCCTCAAGCCATTAAAAGGAAACTTGATCTGGTGCCATTGTTTTGATCAGTGGCTCATTGAAAACAGTACATGTAGCTGCAAAGGCAAATTGTTCACAGTCTTCTGAGTAATTTTCCATTTGTGTTTAGCAGACCCTGTCCAACTTTGCTCACAACTCTATTTTGAGCGATGTCGTCATCTCCAGAACATTCACCTAAGTCATAATGTTTGGGTCTATTTCAATAAGGTAGCTGTAGAACCGAGTCTGCAATTCTTTGGAACCAAATAGTGGAGGCAAGTAGATGCTTATTGTTGTCAAAAAAATAACTGCTGCAGGGCAATGCCATTGCACACTCAGATAGTGCTGTTGTAGTCTGTTAGCACTGACGTTTGTACTGCTCAAATTGCAGATGTACTTGCATAAGTTTAGAGTGGTGCCTGAGAAAATTGCAAATGCCACAACATTGTTCAAACAAAAAAAGGCATAGCAATAAATCAGATAACTATAGATCAAGCCATACTAATGGGAACATTTCTAAAACAATGATAAGGGTCAAAATTAGGGTTATTAGGGAATTAGCAGTTATTTGAACATGTGGATAGGTTAATATGGATACGTTGGAGGCAAATCACATCTAACTTATGTTTTTTTCCATAAATTACAGGGTTGATGTGGGAAATGCAGTTTCCAATAGATGTTTCATGAGATTCAACATAATAGGCCTGATAACAAGACTGAAATCCAATAAACAACGGGGGCTACTCCAGAGATCGCTCACACCAGCCAAAACCACCTGGCCAGAAATATCTGTCTTGTACTCTCAGTTGCCTCATGCCATGGAAACTGGCATAAGCACCGGCCTGATGAATTTAAAAATTTAAAACTTAAAAACAAAATCTTTTGAAAATAGTTTACAGAATTGGTATAATGTGAACAAGCTATCAATGAAAAGGCTGAGGAGCCTTCAAAATTTTAAAGACATTTGAAAGCAAGCGGTGATTCCAAGTCTAAGGGTAACAAATATATGATTTCATAAATAAATTCAATAAAGAATTCAGAAACTCAGTAGCAGGAGTGTGGAACAAGTAGTAGTTTAACTGTAGTTGAGTAGAAGCTAGTTAAGTGCATAGAAATAAAGAGAATAAAGGGTATATTGACAGCATTACATGAATTAAAGTGGAGGAAGCTTCATGTGTTGCATAGGTTATAAGAACAAGTAAAAACATGATAGGCCATTGTGTCCATGCATGTCTACTCTGCACACCAGCTGTCTCCACAGCTATCTCCTGCAGAGCCATGGGACACAGGACATAGTGTCCTGGCGATTTATATACAGCCTTCTAGTTGCATTAACTTTTTCCAAAAGTAATATATTTATTTTTTTACATTTTTTGCTCTTTTCTCTGAGCTCCTTATTTACACTAGATCCAGGATGAAGAAATCCCATCTATCACAGGAAACCCCATCTAGTGCCTAGGGAAATGGTATGATGACAGCCTGAAGGATGTTAACAACGGCAGACGCCTGGAGCAACAAACAACAGAAAGGCTGGTAAAGATTGACAGATTATGTTTACCAGGAAAGTTCAAGCCATGGATCTTCCAACATGGGCTCCTACCCAGACTAATGTGGCCAATGATGCTGTATGACATCGCCCTGGACATGGAGAGGAAGATTAACCGGTATCTGAGAGGTGGTTTGGAGTACCGTGGTGCTTCTCTTCAACAGGGCTCTACAGCAAGTCAGCCAAGTTCTGATTTCCCCTCTCCTCGGTTGAAGAGGAATTTAAGGCAGGGAAAGCACGCCTCATTATGACCCTCGAAGACTCCAAGGACGAGAAGGTCAGTGAAGCAGGAGTCAGGATACAGACAGGGAGCAAATGGAAGGCGG
The DNA here is from genome assembly GCF_030144855.1 of Hypanus sabinus. Classification (NCBI taxonomy): domain Eukaryota; kingdom Metazoa; phylum Chordata; class Chondrichthyes; order Myliobatiformes; family Dasyatidae; genus Hypanus; species Hypanus sabinus. Next base: position 127,106,444 of record NC_082713.1, read on the forward strand.
CGGAGGCAGTAGAAGAAGCAGAGACCCGACTTCGCCACAGAGATGTTGTCAGAAGAGTGTGTCAGGGCAGACAAGGCCTGGGATGTGTCAACAACCAGGTGGAGGGAGGCCAACCCTAAGGACAGACGGCACTTGGTCCAGCAGGAGATAAGAAAGAAAGAGGAGGAGGCTAGATATGTGTCAGCAGTGGAGATGGGGAGTCAAGGGACCTGGACAAAGTGGAAAACAGAACAGAGAGTGTTGACATGGGATGACATATGGAAATATACATCTTACCAACTTGAGTTCTTACTGAGGGCTGTGTACGATGTACTACCAACTCCAACAAACCTGCGGAACTGGGGAATAACAGAAGACCCAATGTGCCATCTGTGCCAGAAACCAGCCAACCTAGAGCATATTCTTTCTTCATGCCAGGTTACCCTTTCCCAAGGACGGTACAGATGGGGACACGACCAGGTTCTGAGAGCACTCGCCAACTTTGCAGACAGAGAGGAAGAAGGACCACAAAAAGGATAGCCAACCAAACTTCATCAACTTCATCAGGACCAGGGAACATGCTGCAGCACAAACAAGCGCAGAGATGGTATCCTGAGCATCGCAAAGGATTGGGTGAAGGTCGATTTTGAAAAGAAGCTGGTGTTCCCACCAATAGTAGAGACCACACTTCGACCAGACGTTCTGCAGAAGCTCACGGTGATAGCGCTAACAGTACCATGGGAGACCCGATGCCAAGAGGCCCATGAGAGGAAGCTTGTGAGGTATGAAGACCTGGTGGCGGACTGCAGACGGCAAGGCTGGCAGACATGGAACTTCCCTGTCGAAGTGGGGGCAAGAGGATTTTCCATCATGTCATGCTGGACGATGATCGCAGCTTTAGGGAGAAAAAGGGAGAACCAGGAAGACAGCCACTAACTCCATGGCTCAAGTAACAGAGAGAGTGTCCAGTTGGCTTTGGCTGTGAAGGGACGATAGTAGCTGGAAGTCTGACCATCAGGGGTAGAAGATTGATTACCTTCTGCTGTCCTACCATCCCGAGGATGTCCTGGAGACGGGGATGAAATGTCTGGAGACAGATGGACCTGGCTGATGACTCGACGGTCCAGCAGCAGAAACAGCACGGCTGTTTAAGGTAATGTTTACTATATCTGCGAAATTTGGTCCAAACCTAACTCAAGTTAAACCAATTCAAAGGAAACAGCTTCTTCCTTCATCAGTCTGACGTCAATGTCCATGAACTGAAAGTGGCTTCTCTATCAAGTCCAAAGATTATTACCTTTGTGGTTTTGATTTTTTTTTCTATAAAAAGCTCATATTCTTCCAGCCTAATCTTACTTCTATGTCCTAGGTTCTTAGAAGGACCAAACAAAAGTATCTTTCACTTCTACTCCATTCCTCTCCAGCTTCTAAATGTCCTTAGCTTCTAATGCCTTTGGAACTCACATTTACCGCTGCAGGGAACAGTATCTATCTCATATTACAACCACAAGAATAAGAACTGAGACTTCCTCAGTGTTTCCTTCTAGATCTCCATTCCTGTGTTTACATAATATTCGCTGATTACATAACTTTGCGCTATGGAAAATCACAACGCCAACTATTTTTAAGGAATGTAAACCCTCACTCCTGTACCTTCCTCTTGAATAACATGCTAAAGAGCACATTCAAAATAATTCCACGCTCCACATTTACTGTGGCAAAAAAGATGTGTAAGGTATGATGTAATGGAAATGAACCATCAAGATACTCAGTAGGTGCCTTGGACATTAAAAAAAGAATTGGAAACCACATTATCAGAAGCCAAAATTGGATAGCATTAAATCAACTCAATGCAATTATGGATCACAGTATGAAATTTGCTTCAAGTTTACCAGTCCCACTGAGCGGACCTTGACATGACTTATGTGATGAAAACATCATATTGGTGCAGTAGTGAATATTCTTTTTCATTTAGGGAGATATACAGTATATCGTTAAGAAAGAAAAGAAAGTACATTTATTTTCATCTTGCTGAGCTATATTTGATTTAAAGATTGAAGCTGGTGATTTTTTTCCCCCCACAGTAAGATAGAATTCAGAAGGGGTATTTCCAAAACTACAGCCATCTGATAATTTCCCTTCTTTGCCTACCTCCTTTTTCTTTCAAATCTTTACCAATTTCCTCTCAATAGTTACCTGAGAGTTTATTCCTACCAGTTTTCATGGTTTTTACATTATATTGTAATAAATTACAGTGTAGAATTTGTTTACAAGTTAAATATTTTTTTATAATTTAGTGTATTCATGTACTTACTTAATTTAAAATGTAAAAAAAATTTTTTACTGTGTCCTAATTGCACCTGAATATTAGTGAAATTGACTTCTGCACTGAAAGAATGCTGCTCTTGGCGGAGCTGAGAGAAGGGCTCTACCAGAAGTCTTCTCCACCTTCTCTCAGTCAGCACCATCAGCATCCAGTCTCTCTTACTCTCCACCCTAACACACACATACCTTCTTTGAAACTTAAAACATGTTTGATTTCTAACTTTTATCTGTTCTGATGTAAGGTCAAAGACTGAAAATATTGATTCTCATTCTCTTTCAACAGATCTTGCTAGACCTATAGAGTATTTTCAGAATTCCTTGTTTTTATGTTGGATTTCCAGCAAATTTCGTCTTTTCTTCTTCAGTCTGTTCTGTTCAGAGGCACCAAAGATTGACTGAAGTTGAAGGGTCTTGTAAGCTTCAAAAAAAAGGGCATTGTCTATGAAGGTCATATTATAGCCAAAGACAGACTATATATTTAGAAAGGCATAACTATTACAAATCACATAGGGCTCTGAGTTCACATGCAAGTCAGAACTCCATGGGCCTTCAGAAAGGAGACCATAATGCTAACAGTTGCTGGTCAGCAACATGGTGATGTTCATTCAGTACAAGCAAGAGTAACAAAGGCAACAATGAGCCTGAGTCTATGATATATATCACCGATCAACAGTTAACATTTGGAATGATCCAAAGATCAACAAAACAATGTACCTCCCTCACCAGCACAGGCATAAGTTGCTGGAGCTGTTTCCAGAATAAAAGGTAGCTCTGTCACCACTAAAAGAAAACCTTGGACTTGGGGAATTCGCATTGTGGACAAGGTGCCGCTGAGTAAGATTTTTTATTAACTTTCTGCAGAGAGTGTGTAATAGTACTCCAACGCTTTTAGCCTCTCCTCTTACTACTGGTTGCAAAGTTTACTCAGGTGGACCACCATTAGAACACTTATAGCAAAAGAAAAGAGATGAAAAATGTTGTTTTGAGCTCTCTAGCTCAAAAAATTATTGTTGCTTCATTCTTGGTCATCCAAGATGCTGTGTACAGGGACATTAACAGGGGACTTTATTAAGTGATCTATACATTATCTTAATCAGAAAGATGTGATGTCATTTCGGTAATGTTGAAAAACTTTTGTACAGTGATTAACATTAGCCCACACGCAATCTCCTCCATACCCTAATGTTTCCACATTCAAAAGTGTTGCTAATAATATTGAATGCTGCATAAAAGTGTGTTTTTTGTGCTAAACCTGTCTTGTAAGAGAGGCTTTCAACTGCATGGTGTTTAAGAAACAAGAGTTGAGGATAAACTTGTTCATCTTATTGTACAGCACCATGTGAGATATTTGCAATGGAAAAATTTGAGCAGCAGAGGGAGGAATTTCTCCACCATTAGTAACAGATTCCGTCATACTCCGCAAGTCTCAGAGTGAGTAATTGTTTCAGAAATTGGCCGATATGAATAGTGCCTCATAACTACATCCTTCTCTGGATGAATACCGCAAATATCCCAGATATTAAACATATTAGTTTGGCTCTGTGCTTGCTCCAGATATTAGTGCTGCTCTCAACTATGAAGTAAATCAGATTTTGTAAAAGTCATTCATAGGAAATACAGGGAAAAAAAGCCCAGGAAAGTATATTTTGGAATACTCTCTTTTTTAAAAGTAAACTTGCAGTGGTCCTAGCAGAGATATTTAGAAGTCCTTAGCAGCATATGAAGTGTTGGAGGATTGGAGGATAGCTAATGTTGTTCCATTGTTTAAAAAAGGCTGTAAGAATTAGCTATGACATTATAGGCTTGTGAGCCTAACATCAGTAGTGGGTAAATTAATAGAAGATATTATAAGGGACTGGATATATATGTATTTGGATAGACAGGGACTGATTAGGGATAGTCAAGTTGTCTTTGTCTGCAGTAGATTGTGTCGAACTAGTCTTTTAGTTTATCGAGGAAGTTCCGAGAAAAATTGATGAAGACAAGGCAGAGGATGTTGTCTACATGGACTTTAGCAAAGCCTTTGCAAAGGTCCCACATGGGAGATTGATCAAGAATGTTCAGTCACTTGGCAATCAGGATGAGGTACCAAATTGGATGAGACATTGACTTCATGGGAGAAACCAGAGAGTGATAGTAGATGAAAACACAAAATGTTAGCAGAACTCAGCGGGCCAGACAGCATCTATGAGAGGAGGTAGTGATAGTAGATGGTTGCCTCGCTAACTGGAGTCCAGTGACATGTGGTGTGCACAGGGATCACTGCTGGGCTCTTGTTGTTTGTCATCTATATCAACTGTGTGGATGATGATATAATAAATTTAATCAGCAAATTTGCAGGTGACTTTAAGATTGAAGGCGTAGTGGATAGCAAGAAAGCTTGAGGCGGTATCTGGACCAGCTGAAAAATAGCAGATGGAATTTAATGCAGGCAAGTGTGTGGTATTGCACTTTGGGAGGACAAATCAGAATATAATTTACACAGTAAGCAGTAGGGCACTGAGGTGTATGGTAGAACAGAGGGATCTGGGAATACAAATCCATAATTCCTTGAAAGTAGCATCACAGGTAGATAGGGTCATAAAGAGAGCATTTGGCACAATGGCCTTCATAAAACAAAGAACATGAGTTGGGATGTTACATTGAAGACACTGGTGAGGCCTAATTTGGAGTAATTGTGTGCAGTTCTGGTCACCTACCTACATGAAATATATCAATAAGATTAATAAGAGTGGCGAGAAACTTTGTAAAGATGTTCCCTAAACTTGAGGACCTGAGTTATAGGGAAAAGTTGAATAGGTTAGGACTTTATATCCTCAAATGTAGGAGAATGAGTGGAGCTTTCATAGAGGTATACAAAGTTTGAGGAGTATATTTCCACTGAGGTTGAGTGAGACTAGAACAAGGGTTAACAGTGAAAGGTGAAATGTTTAAGGGAAATATGAGGGGGAATAGTTTCACTCAGAAGGTGGTGAGAGTGTGGAACAAGCTGCCAGTGGAAGTGGAGAATGGGGTGGTTCAATTTCAACATTTAAGAGGAATTTGGATATGTACCTGAATAAGAGGGATATGGTCTGGGTGCAGGTTGATGGGATTGGGCAAATTAATAGTTCTGTTTGGACTAGATGGCCAAAGGGCATGTTTCTGTGCTGCAATGGTCTATAATGCTAAAGTACTTACGTTTGTTTATTTTTTATCCAACAATTATCTGAAATTTGACTAAACTATCCAGATGGGTATGAGGTCTCTATCATTTACTCCATACACTAATGCATCACAAGCCCAACAGAGAATCTCTATTGGTCAAACCAAACATTATTATTCCCAGGTGATAGAATCCACAAGAGCAATGCATTCACAGGTCACTTGTTGTTGGCAACCGTCAGTCTTGAGAGACCATGGATCTGTGCCTGGTTTTTCCAGGGCGCAGGCCTGGGCAGGGTTGTATGGGAGACCGGCAGTTGCCCAAGCTGCAGGCCTTCCCCTCTCCACGCCACGGATGTTGTCCAAGGGAAGGGCACTAGGACCCATGCAGCTTGGCACCGGTGATGTCGCAGAGCAATGTGTTATTGAGTGCCTTGCTCAAGGACACAAACACGCTGCCTCAGCTAAGGCTCGAACCAGTGACCTTCAGGTTACTAGTCTGATGCCTTGCCACACGCCAACACCACAGGTCACTAAACACGGTCATTAAAGAGAACAAAGGTCAAATTTACAAGTGTAATAAATTAAGGAACTCTAGGATAATAATATCAGTTAATTTGATAGCCTCTGGGTCTAGTTAATTGAGAGATTTCTCTTATTTTCCACTGACTTCAATTGTACTAGGTCCTTGACTCCAACAAGGCCAAATGCTACACTGACGTCAAGGGCACGCACTTACAGTACACCATAGAACTGTAGGTATTCTTCAGAAGAAGTTATAAATAAGAGGTTCTTAATTGATAAGGTTTGAAGCTGAGTGGTACTTGAAAAATCAGACCTGAGAATCAATGATCAATATACCAATTCAAATCACAGTTAATGATTAGAATCAGAATCGGGTTTATTATCACCGGCATGTGATGTGAAATTTGTTAACTTAGCAGCAGAAGTTCAATGCAATACATAATAAAGAAGAGAGAAAAACAAACAAGCAAATAAATAAATAATCCATTATAGTACACATTTATTGAATAGATTAAAAACATGCAAAAATCAGAAATACTGTATATTAAAAAAGGTGAAGTAGTGTCCAAGGATTCAATGTCCATTTAGGATTCGGATAGCAGAGGGAAAGAAGCTGTTCCTGAGTCACCGAGCGTGTGCCTTCAGGCTTCTGTACTTCCTACCTGATGGTGACAGTGAGAAAAGGGCATGCCCTGGGTGCTGGAGGTCCTTAATAAAGGACCCTGCCTTTCTGAGACACCACTCCCTGAAGATGTCCTAGGTACTTTGTAGGCTAGTACCCAAGATGGAGCTGACTAGATTTACAACCCTCTGAAGCTTCTTTCAGTCCTGTGCAGTAGCCTCACCCCCACCCCCCAATACCAGACAGTGAGGTAGCCTGTCAGAATGCTCTCCACTGTACATCTATAGAAATTTTTGAGTGTATTTGTTGACATGCCAAATCTCTTCAAATTTCTACTGAATTATAGCTGCTGTCTTGCTTTCTTTAAAACAACATCTATATGTTGGGACAAGGTTAGATCCTCAGAGATCTTGACACCCAGGAACTTTAAACTGCTCACTCTCTCTACTTCTGATCCCTCTATGAGCATTGGTATGTGTTCCTTCCTCTTACTGTTCCTGAAGTCCACAATCAGTTCTTTCATCTTACTGATGTTGAGTGCCAGGTTGTTGCTGCAGCACCACTCCACTAGTTGGCATATCTTGCTCCTTTATGCCCTCTCATCACCACCTGAGATTCTACCAACAATGGTTGTATCGTCGGCAAACTTATAGATCATATTTGAGTTGTGCCTAGCCATACAGTCATGTGTATATAGAGAGTAGATCTTCTATCATGTTGCTAGTAAGACAGTCATTGTTCAGATTGGAATTTTACTACATCCAACGTTAAATATCCCCACATTCCAGGCCAAGCCTTCTTCTTGCTCCTACTGCTGGGAAGAAGGTACAGAGCCTTAGGTGTCACACCGCACATTTATTACCCAACAACCATCAGGCTCCTAAAATGGAATAGCTAAATTCATTTACTACTGCTCTAAACAGATTTATGACCTATAGACTCACTTTTAAGGACTCTTTACAACTTATCAGTATTAATTATATTTGCACAGTTTGTTTTACTTTGCACATTGGTGTTGGTCAGTCTTTGTCTGTTTATGTACGTTTTTTCATAAAATTCTACTGTATTTCTTTTGTCCTGTAAATGCCAGGAACAAAAGTAGTAAAGTTCAAAAGTGTCAGAGTTAAGTCAAAGAACATTTATTATCAAAGAATGTATATTTTATACAATCTTGAGACTAGTCTTCATACAAGCAGCTATAAAACAAAGAAACCCAATTGAACAGATCAAAATAAAAGACCATCAAGCACCCAATGTGCAGAGAAATAAAGAAAAAAAGTGCAAATAATAAAAATAAGGAAACAGTATTCAGAACTGCAGTTCACAAAAGTGAGCCCACACTGTGATAGTTCCAAGCCACAGCCACAGTTCAGTATAGAGTTGAATAAACTTCGTGGAGCAACCAGTTGAAGTTCCTCCAGAACTTCACTGTATTTTGCTGCATTCATTTTATCCTCTACCTTCACAAGCCTTCCAGAGCCTGCTGCAGTGAAGCATCCCACAGCATGATGCAGCCACCACCATGCTTCATAGTAGGGATGGCGTATGTTGTTTGGCTTAAATAAAATTTAGTGTTTAATCTGATGGCCAAAAAGCTCAATTTTGGTTTCATCAGACCATCGAACCTTCTTCCAGCTGACTTAGAGTCTCACACATGCCTTCTGGCAATCTCCAGCCGAGATTTCATGAGAGTTTTTTTCAACAGTGACTTTCTCTTTGCCACTGTCCCATAAAACTACAACTGGTGAAGCACCTAGACAATAGTTGTTGTATATGCCGTCTCTCCCATCTCCCCATCTCAGCCACAGAAGCTTGTAACTCCTCCAGAGTTGTGTTAGGTCTCTTGGTGGCCTCCCTCCCTAGTCTCCTTCTTGTATGGTCACTCAGGTTTTGAGGACAGCCTGCTCTAGGCAGATTCAATCCACTGATTCAATGTTGTAAAACAATAAAACATGAAAACTTCAAAGGGGAGTGAATACTTTGTATAGGCACTGTATATCCTGAAATGTGTTGTTTTGTGGCAGTACAGTGCAAATCATTAAAAATTACTTTAAGTTACAAAAAAATAGTGAAAACGAGGAGTAGTGAGGCAAAATTCATGGATTGTTCAAAAATCTGATTGGAGAGGGGGAGAAGCTGATCCTAAAACATACAGTGTGGGTGTTCGGGCTCTTTGACCTCCTCGCAGAAGGTAGTAACACAAAGCAGGCAAATCCTGGATAGTGAGGGTCCTTAATGATGGATACCAACTGCTTGAGGTAGTAACATTTGAAGAAGTCCTTGATGGTGGGGTGTTGTGTCTATGATAACGCTGGCTGATCCTACAACACTCTATGGCATCTTTTGATCCTGTGCATTGAAACCTCCATTCCAGGCAGTGATCCAAACAGTCAGAATGCTCTTTGCAGTATATCTGCAGACATTTATTAGAGTACTTGGTGACATACCAAATCTCTTCAAGCTCCTAATGAAGTATGGATGCTGGGTCCCTTCTTCTTGATCATGTCAATGTTTCTGGAGCCTCTATCTTCTCTCATTAGTTGTTTCATATACTCCTAGAATCATAGAAACCTACAGTGCAGAAACAGGCCCTTCAGTGCATCTAGTTCATGCCGAACCATTTAAGTTGCCTACTCCTTTCAACTGGCACTGCACCACAACCTTCCATACCCTTCCCATCTATGTACAGCACCTATCCAAACTTCTCTTAAATGCTGAAATTGAAATTGCATCTACCACTTGCACTGGCAGCTCATTCCACACATTGATCACCTTCTGAGTGAAGAAGTTTCCTCTCATGCTCCCCTTAAAATTTCACTTTTCACCTTTAACCCATGACTTCTATTGTATTCTCACCAAACCTCAGTGGAAACAATCTGCTTGCATTTACCCTTTCTACATCCCTCACAATGTTGTATATCACGATCAAATTTCCCCTCAATCTGCTTTGTTCTAGGGAATAAAATTCCCAACCTATTCAATCTTTCCTTATAACTCAGGTCCTCCAGTCCTGGCAACATCCTTGCAAATTTTCTCTGTTCTCTTTCAATCTGATTTACATATTTCCTGTAGTGAGGAGACCAAATTTGAATACAATACTCCAAATTAGACCTTACCAATGTCTTATAGAACTTCAATATAACATCCTAACTCCTGTAAATACTTTTGAAGGCCAATGTGCCAAAACATTTCTTTCCTGGTAACTTCCTCAAAAAAAAAATTCCATACGATTGGTTAGACATTACGTACCATGCACAAGACCATGTTGACTATCCGTAATCAATCCCTGTCTATCCAAATACTCGTATTTGATCCCTTAGAATACCTTTCAATGATTTTCCCACTACTGGTGTCAGGGTCACTGACCTATAACTTCCTGGTTTATTCTTAAACAGCAGATCAAAACTAACTCTTCTCCAATCCTCCAGTACCTCACCTGTTGCTAAGGATGATATAAATATCTCTGCTATGGCCCTCGCAATTTCTGCACTTGCCTCCCACAGGGTCCGAGGAAACACCTGGTTAGACCCTGGAGAAATGCCTACCCTGATTTGCCTCAAGACAGCAAACACCTCCTCCTCTGTAATCAGTACAGGGTTCATAACATCATTGCTGCTTTGCCTCGCTTCTATAGATTCTGTGTCAGTCTCCCGAGTAAATGCAGATGCAAAATATCCAATTAAGAGATCCCCCATCTCTTTGGCTCCATACATACATTAGCATTCTGATCTTCCAGAGAACCAATTTTGTCCCTAACAATCATTTTGCTCTTAACATATCTGTAGAAGTCCTTATTCTCCATCACCTTGTCTGGTAGAGCAAACCTATGCTTTCTTTTAGCCTTCTGATTTCTTTCTTAAGTGTTCTCTTGCATTTCTTACACTCCTCAGGTACTTGTTCCTACCTGCCTATACCTGCACCTTTTGTTTCTTAACCGGGGCCTCAATATCTCTCAAAAACCAAGGTTCCCTAAAGCTGTCATCATTGTCTTTTATTCTGATAGGCACATACAAGCTTTGTACTCTCAAAATTTCACTTTTGAAGGTCTCCTACTTACCAAGTAGATCAATGCCAGAAAAGAGTCTATCCCAGCCCCACTTGGCAGATCCTTTCTGATACAATCAAAATTGGCCTTTCTCCAATTTAGAATCTCAACCTGAGGTCCAGACCTATCCTTTTCCATAATTACCTTGAAACTAATGGAATTATGATCACTGGATGCAAAGTGTTCCCCTACACAAACTTCTGTCACCTGCCCTATTTCATTCCCTAATATGAGGTGAAGTATTGCACTCTCTTTCATTTGGGACTTCTTATATACTAATTAAGGAAGCTTTCCTGAACATATTTGGCAAACTCTATCCCATCTAGTCCTTTTATAGTATGGGAGTCCAAGTCCACATGTGGAAAGTTAAAATCACCTGCTATCACAACCTTATGTCTCTTGCATCAGTCTGTGACCTCTCTACAAATTTGTTCTTCTAAATCCCATGGATCATTATGTGGTCTATAATATATCCCCATTAACGAGGTCATACTTTACTTATTCCTCAGTTCTACCATAAAGCTACTCTAGATGAGTTCTCCAGTCTGTCCTGACTGAGCAGTGCTATGGTATTTCTCTGAGTAGTAAAGCCACCCTTCCCCCTTTAATTCCCCCCCACCACCACTCTACCGTGTCTAAAACAATGAAACCCCAGAATATTTAGCTGCTTGTCCTGCCACTCCTGCAACCAAGCCTCACTAATGGCTACAATATCATAATTCCATTGTTGATCCATGCCCTGAGCTCATCTGCCTTTCCTACAATACTTAATGCACTGAAATATATGCAGCTCAGAGCATTAGTCCCACCAAGCTCAACCTTTTTATTCCTGACTTTGTCTGAGGTCTTAACAACATCGGTCTCCACAACCACTCTATTATCTGTTCTGCCACTCTGGTACCTTCCCCCCACAACTCAAATTTAAACCCCACCCCATGTAGTACTAGCAAACCTTCCCTCTTGGATTTTAGTCCCCCTCCAGTTTATATATGAAACATTGTATTGGAACTTCACCTCATTGCTATGTATTTCTGGTCCAATTCCTGAACTTGTAAAACATGCTGAAATATAATTATACACCTAGTCATGGTTCACAGTGCTTCTTGGATATAGAAGTTCGATTTGCTAGAATCACTAAATTGGTTTGCTATACAACTAAATTCAACGGCTGTGTCTAACAACAACATTCCCATTTAGCTATGTCCATACATGGCCTCCTCTACTGCCATGATGAGGCCCATCTCAGGTTGGAGGAGCAACACCTTATATACCGTCTGGGTAGTCTCCAGCCCCTTGGTATGAACATCGAATTCTCTAACTTCCGGTAATGCCCTCCCTCTCCCTTCCCCCATCACACTTTCACTCTGCTTCCTCTTCCAGCTGCCTATCACCTCTCTCATGATTCTGCCTTCTTCTACTACACATAGTGCTTTCCCCTTACATTCCTTCTTCACCTCTCCTGCCTATCCCCTCCCTGCTTCCCCTCCCCCACCCCTTGATCTTTCCTCTGATTGGTTTTTTACCTGCACCTTCCTCCTCCCCCCACCTTCTATATAGGGCCCCTACCCCTTCCTTCTTCAGTCCTGACAAAGGGTCTCGGCCTGAAACATTGACAACTCATTTCAACGGATGCTGCCCGACCTGCTGAGTTCACCCAGCTTGTTTGTACGTGTTAAAAATGGAGAATCTTCTTAATACTTCAGTCACCATAATTTCTGACTTTGAATTTATATGCCACTGGTAAGCAGTCTTTATCTTACATTCATTAAATACTATTAATATAATGAATATATAATGAGTGCAGGTTAACAAAAGCAGTACAGTAGCATCAAGAGAATACCTGAATCAGCTGTTGAACAACCAACAAATGGCAGGCTTTCGGTCTCCACCTATGATGTCCTGTTTTGATTAAAATGTTACAATATACTGTATTTGCATTTTACTCTTTTTAAAGTTTTAAGTACGGTATAAAAACAGCCAACATTGTAGACTTATTCTGGTGTTAGATTTTCATCAGCGACAACCTTGGTAAACTCATCAATGAATTTCTCTGCTGGTTCATGATCAGTAGACCCTCTAAAAATTTAATGCCGTGCCTTTTCTTAAATTTCTTGCTGAATATTCACAATTACCTTCAATTTTCAGTTTATCATGATAGATCTTTGCTTGTTTCATGATCAACATATTGTTATGTCACCGACGCTGACAAATCAATTTTCAATATATGATTGAGATCTTCATTTTTCACTTTGTGCAGTTTTTTTCTATTTTTCTTTAAATTCTGTTCATTATGTATGTGGGGTCACTTCTCAAAACTGTCTGTGGTATGCAGAAACCTACACATTGCCTGGGAACCTCCCCAGCACCTTAGGAATTTTCCATTTATGACGTGTCAGAGTTCAAAAAATTCGGTTTTCAGAAGTTTTTGGATATTGGATTTTTGGATTAGTGGTACTGAACCTGTATTAGGATTGGATCTTTTCTCCATGATGACTAGGATTTTTTCTCTTAGGTTAGTTCTCTAGTCACATGTCATTTTGTTTCCTCAGAGATTTACAACTTAATGTTTTTTTTTGGTTTATTATATCAACAATATAAAACAATTATATTGTCACTACTGCTCATTTCCTGAAAATATAGGAAAAATAATGGAGACTTAAGAGCACATCATTGAATATTTTCTGAAAGAAATGGATTCAGCACAAACATATTTGGTTTTGAATGCTTATGCTTTGTGTAAAGTTCATTTATTAACATTATTCTGGACTTAAATCCAGTTTCCTAAGAATTAAAGGGTAATGTTATAGTACACAGTACACCAGTCAAATGTATAATAAATGATTGCAGTTAACATAGTAAACTATTACAAGTTCTTGATGCTCCATTAGCATTAAATGCAATGATGCATGGAATTGGATTGTATGCTCCATTAAGCCTTAATGATTGTAGAATATTTTGAAAAATAAATGTATTTTAGAATTACCTGAATGTGCAAATGACAATTAGTGTTTGAGAAGAACAAATTAGGCAAAACTAAGTGATGACAAAGTCTGATTTACCCATGTTCTAAATATTTTAGAAACACAAAAGGTGCTCCTTGATTTATCCACACCTACTCTTGGAAAAAAATATTCTTTTTAAAGATGTTTTAAAAGCTACTTCATCAATTAAGTACTTGGTCATTTAACTTAAATCTTTAACGAGACGCTACGTTTTTATTTGGTGATTCATGATGAAGTGTCTTGGAATGCTTTTCAAAATTAAAGATTCTTTGAGGAAATAACAAGCAGGATAGACAAAGGAGAGTTAGTGGATGTTGTTTACTTGGATTTTCAGAAGGCCTTTGACAAGGTGCCACACATGAGGCTGCTTAACAAGATAAATGCCCATGGTATTACAGTAAAGATACTAGCATGGATAGAATATTGGCTGACTGGCAGGAGACAAAGAGGAGGAATAAATAGGGCCCATTCTGGTTGGCTGTTGGTGACTAGTGTTGTTTGCAGGGTTTTGGTATAGGGATCATCCCTTTCTACATTATATGTCAAAGACTCGGATGATGGAAATGATGGTTTTGTGGCTAAGTCTTCATATGCTACAAAGATAGGTGGAGGGGCGGATACTGTTGAGGAAGCAGGGAGTCTGCACAAGGTCTTAGCCAGATTAGGAGAATGAGCAAATAAATGGCAGATGGAATATAGTGCAGGATTGTGCATGGTCATGTACCTTGGTAGAAGAAATAAAGGCTATTTTCTGAATAGGAAGTTACTTCAAAAATCAGAGGTGCAAAGGGACTTGGAAGTCCTTGTGGAGGATTCGATAAAGGTTAACTTTCAGGTTGAGTCGGTGGTAGGGAAGGCAAATGCACTGTTAGCAGTAGTAGCAGAGAGTACTGTAGTAACACTGTAGATGCATACAGAGTGACATGCATTCAGCAGGTCACACAGAATCATGGAGGTAGGGAAGAAAATTTCAATGTTTTAGGTCAAAACCCTGCACCAGTCCTAATGCAGGGTTCCAACCCGAAACTTGGACAATTTCCTACCACCAACGTTGATCAATCTGATAAGATCCTCCAACAAACTGTGTTGTCCAGATTCTAGCACCTGTAGTTTCTTGCATTTTTGTATGTAGAGAGCAGTTATTTTGCTGTCCTAGAATCCCAAAACAATGGACCAGAGATATTTTCAATTCCATCATTGCTGTACAATTCAAATTAGTTAATTAAATCTGGGTGTAAAAAAGGTGATTGCAATAATAGTGAATCCAGATGTCATGCAAATCCATCTGTTACTGTTTACTACTGTCCATTTAGGAGAAATTCTATTATGCTTAACCAATTTAGCTTATGTTTGATTCTAGATCCAATACAATATAATTAACTTTTATTTGCTCTCTGAAATAGCAAACTATTATTACATGTTGTTCTAGTAAATAAAAAATCAGAGACACCTCCATTGATTGATGTTTGGACTGGATTTATTAAAAGCCAAAGCCCAGTACACCATTCACTACTGCAAAACTGGTGAGATTGCCCTATAGAGTAGGCAAACTCTGATAATAAGTAACCTTTATAACCATGCCTTTCTGTCAATACACCATAGTCCTTGCAAAAAGAAATACCCATCGGACAAAAACATCCATTGTAATGTATGGTGGGCCAGAACATCTCTACCCATAGTATTTTCTTATCCAATAACCCTGGTAGTGACAGAATATTGCTCTGTCAGGTGTGTGTGGTTTTCGGAGTTTTCAATAATAACTTTAGATCACAAGGAATCATAGAGCAAAGAAACTGTTCTTTGGCCCATAATGTTCATGCTGGCATTCAATCCCTACCTGTATTAATTCCATTTTCAATTCATCTTATATTTCATGCCATTTCAGATATTTTTCTAAGCCCATCGTAAAAGTTGTGAGAATAACAGTCTGTACCAGGTACACATACTTCAATCACTCTGGGTGAAAAAGAAATCATAACCCCTCTCATTCTCCTACCTTTACCTTAAACATCTGTCTTCTGCTAAGGAGGAAAGTTTCTCATGATCTACACGATCAATACCCTTTGTAAACCTGTATCAGTCAATCCCCACCACCCCTCACACCCAATCTTCTTCAATCTAAAGAAAACAAACCCAATCCATGCAAATTCTTTCAGCTCCAAACCATGCAACAGGCTGGTGAATCTTGTCTGCACAGTCTGCAGCACAATCACATCCTTCTTATAGTACTCATTCATGTTGAATGTAAATTTTAAAAAGGGTTGAAAGGAATGAGTGCATGCAAGTAATTTTGATGATGTTTTTAATGTAAATCATCAGGAACCCCCTGTGACTGAGATGACTGAAGAATTCAACTATCAGATGAAGCTTTCAACAGGTCAACATAAAACCAATATTGGGGGGGAGGGGAAGGGGATGGTGTGGGGGGCAGGGTTGAGGAGGGTAGGCATGTGAGAAATCTACTATACTCGATCTTGCTCTCATCTACGCACCCATTGCAAAAGAACGCTTGAATGACCCTCACATGGTCCATACGAAACAAAACCGTTTGAAGAAATCCTCTTTTGTGTTGTATACTACAACTGGGAAAGAACAGATCTAGCAGCTCAAAAGCCCTGTGGACCATCAACACCAGAATTTAATCCAGTCAATTGCAAGCCTGCATGATCCTGATTGTAATATTATCATCAAGAGATGGACCAACCAGGAGGAGAGTGGAAGACTATCAGAGGTAGCAACAATGCATACTAAAAAGCAATGAGATACCATTCTGAGAAACGTACAACTCAACACACGTGCTTGACTGTGCTAGCATGAGGCAATATTCAAAGCTGTGATGCCATTACTTTGTGGGTGGGTTACTATATCTGTTCACTAAATATGAAACAATTGGAGAAGTTTCTGAAAATATCCCCATCCTTGGAGATGTTTGGTGCCTACATGAATGCAAAAAGCTGAAATGTTTGCAACTGTCATCAGTCAGAAGTGCTGAATTCATCTCACAAGATCCCCACTGCACAGAAGCCAATCTTAAACCAAATTAATTCACTGGTGTCATGACATCATTGACTGGACTAAACGCAGCAAAAGTGAGAAAACTGATTTGTACTGCAGAACTAACAAGAAAAAAATCTGCAGATGCTGGAAATCTAAGCAACGCACACAAAATGCTAGACGAATTCAGCTGGCCAGGCAGCATCTATGTAAAAAAAGTACAGTTGACGTGTTGGGCTGTATTTTTTCCATAGATGCTGCTTAGCCTGCTGTTCCTCTAGTATTTTGCATGTGTTGACTGCAGAACTAACTTCACTTTTTGCCATTCCAATGTACTGACAAATACAATGTTTGACAATTTTAATCTGTTTTTCTCTCGAGATTTAATCTGAAGAGACTGTTCATGAATTATAGAAACCACTAAGTCTACAGGACATATTGATTATAATCACTAAAGATATATTATGTGGCATCCTGTTCAAAGAACCAGACACAATGGTTACAGTGCATTCTCAAAATCCTGATGGCTAACACCGTGTGACCACGACAGTCTTGTTCTGCAACCCCCATCCCCCACCACTGCTGCTTCGGTGTTTAGTGTACTCAGGTTCTTCTGATTCTGTTTGCTTTGTTTCTCTCACTGTGATCTCATACTTAGTACACTGCTTCTCTTTGATTTTCATAGTGAACAATCAATTCCTTATCTTACTTGTGGTCATAAAAATTACACTTTATGTTTCATTCATTACTCTCCCCATCATTTCTTTTACAAATTAGCTTCCTTATCATCCTTGCTGCTATCTGGCATAAACATGGATCCCTAGCATTGCAAAGGATGCCTCTGGCTTCATTGCTGTGTAATATCCATTTAGTTGGACCTTGCTGGACTACCTGACCTTTGTGAAGCAATTCCTTCAGGAAAACATCTTGGACTGAACGTCTGTCATGTCGTGGTGCCATGTAATGTGTACGGTTGGGAAGGAGGAACGGAGCTTTTTTGCTGTTGTTGTTGTGCTCTGTATTGTTCTGCAAGCATTGTGGACATGTTATTCTGGCACCAGAATGTGTGGCAATGCTTACGAGCTGCCCTCAGCACACTCTCAGGTGTGTTGGTTGTTAACACTAAAGAAGCACTTCATTGTATGTTTTGAGGTATGTGCAACAAATAAACTTGAATCTTGGTCAGCATAGAAAATCCTGCATGCCTTTTGGGAGAAAGATATAACTGATCCTGTGACAGTTTCCCAAGCAGACTGTCAAAGTCATTTGATAGAATGCCTCATTACCAGAATTCATCAACAAGCATCAAGACCTCACTTAGCTGGTGGTGAGAGAGCCCTTCCTCATTTGATCCTTCCCGCACAGTCAGTTTATCACTTGCAGTGCATGCTGGCCTTGAAATGGCTGTGATGAATACTTCTTTATGGGCTGTGGTTTTGCAGAGAAAGTCCGTTGAGTTTCATCCTGAGCAGGGGCATTACAGACGATGCTCTGATCTAAGGCTGCTCCTAGGGATACATACTGAGCAAATGTCAAGTGCCTTTATATGATGATCAACTTTCTGAAAGAAGTACTCTGCTCCACCCAAAACTTGCACAGTACAAAAAGATGCCTGTCAGGGAATGTGCCATTTGGCACATTCAAGACTGCAGGAATGTATGCTAAGCGATTGAATGAAGCTTCATGCAGATGATGCAAGGCTTTTTAGAGGAGAACAGTCTATTGTCCTACTGCCACAAGACTACTAGATGATCCACTAGATATTTCTTCTTAACGATGATCACTTCAATTGGTCGTCTTTAATTTCCCTTTTAGAAATGTACTTTTGAACTGTCTAAATGAACTAGTGATTTTACAATCTCCTGAAGGATTTGGTGAATTTTACTCTTGAGAATGCAGGTAGGGCCATCTCTATGGCGACCATTGCTGGAGGTAGATGCTGCATTGAGGTCCAAGAGCAGATCAGAAACTTGTGCTCAGCTCCATTACTCTGTGCCAATTAAAGTGCTGAGCTAAATTAAAGCATCAAAGTCCGAGAGTGGAAAATGAACTGGTGTTTAGTGCCTGCCTATGTTTGAGGTGTCTCCCTTTTTTCTCACTACTACCATTGGAGGGAGGTGCAGATGTCTTGGGTCCCATGCTGCCAGGTTTAGTAGCAGTTGTTGCCCTATAGCCACTGGGCTCCTGGACTGGTTTCACTTGCCTCAGTGCTGAACTGACTCTGCAGCTGTGGACTCATTTTCTGGTACTCTGCAGCTCATGTTCTATGTATTATTTGTTTACCTTTTTTTACTATTTGCATGATTTGATCTCTGTTATATATTGGATGTTTGTCAGTCTTTGTTTTGTGTGATTTATAGTGTTTCTTTGTTGTATAGGTGCCCGCAAGAAGATGAATCTCAATGTCATATTTGGTATATATATTTTGATAATAAATTTGAACTTTGAAATTGAGGGTTAACATTTCCATAAAAACCTCCCAAGCACTTGAAGCATATCATCCTTGAAGGCCACGAGTGGCAATAATACCTCTTACATAGAATGTGCTAACAGAATCAATGCATATACTTGTTAATGCTGGGAATACATAGACTGAATGATGTTATGAATGCAAATAAGATCGATACTGTTTTTCTATTATATAAATATTTTTTGACAAAAGGTTTATGTTTGAAACAAAAAAAAATTCTGTCCCATGCTATGTCAGCTTCCAACAAAAACTAGTCCAAATCAGCACATTACCTTCACAGCATTCAAGGTTTTCATATAATTCTATTTCTTCACATCATTGCAATTGGTATCTTTGTTTTTAAATTAATGGAACATCATGTTTTGACTTTTGATCTTATGTTAATACATGCAGAATTTGCTTTAATAATCTTTGCACTGTTCCATTTCAGCAAAAATAAAACATAGGCACAACTGAGCAACACACACAAAATACTTCAGGGTCTCTAACCAAAATGTTAACAGTTTACTTCTCTCCATAGATACTGTCTGATCTGCTGAGTTCCTCTAGAATTTTGTGTGTATTGCTCAAGATTTTCAGCATCGGCAGAATCTCTTGTGTTTATGACAGGCACAACAGAAACACTTCATATTATGTTTATTTAAACATGATTTACTTAAATTACTCCTTACAGTAGGCCCTCTGTATCCGTGGATTCTGCATCCGCGGGTTCAACCAACCACGGATCAAGAATATTCAAAAAAAAAATTCCAGAAAATTCCAAAAAGCAAAGCTTGAATTTGCTGCACGCCAGGCACTACGCTGAATCCAAGCGAATGAAGTGATGTGTAGGCATACCCTGCTGTAGCCTCCCGCCATTTCACAGATCCTCAGTCTCTCTCTCCAGCACTCATTGTTTGAACATTGTTCACCTCACGTCTTGTTCGTACGTTACTTGTGTTGTGAGCGAGAGGAGGGAGTTTAAGGCTAGTAAGGGATGGCTGGCTAGCTATGTAAAGCGTTACAGCCTCAAGAACTTAAAGATCACAGGAGAATCAGCATCGACTGATGCTGAGGCAGCATCAGCGTTCCCAGAAGAGCTGCAATGGTTGCGTCTGTACTGCACATGTAGAGTCTTTTTTTCTTGTCATTATTCCCTAAAAAATACAGTATAACAACTATTTACATAGCATTTACATTGTATTAGGTATTATAAGTAATCTAGAGATCATTTAAAGTACATGGGAGGATTACATGGGTTATGTGCAAATACTATGCCATTTTATATAAGGGACTTGAGCATCCACAGATTTTGGTATCCACAGGGGTTCCTGGAACCAATCCCCTGCAGATACCAAAGGACAACTGTATAAAATATAGACTGCTAACTGCCAAATTAGAAAATTGACCATGTTTCTCTTATCCAAGAATGTACAAATCTACAAAGTATTTTGACTGTTCTCTAATTACAATTACTGTATTAGCGAAATAATGGAAAGGGTATCAACTATGATACCCAACTTTGCACATTACCCAACCCAATGATGCAGGGTTTGCACTGCATGCATTGGAAGTGTTTCATGGCAGATCTCAATGCTTCCTTGCCTGAAATACTGGCAAAAAGAATCAGAATCAGGCTTGTTATACATACATTGGCTTATATAGGCTTATTATTACATATGTTGTGAGATTTGTTGTTTTGTGGCAGCAGAGCATTTAACTGACTGTAGCAGCAAGAACTCCTGTAAAATAGAAATTAGTGTGAACCATAGAAGAAATCTTCTTAGCTGGAGGCACAAAGCAAGGCATTTGTAATTGGCCCTGACATCTATAAGACATTATTGGCATGCTCAACTGCTTCATGAAAGGCATTCCACCATCATAAAGTGGGATTATATGCTGATGATTGCAATGTTCTGCACCAATCACAACTCTTCAACAAGAGAAAATCTCACACCTCCACTTGACTTTCAATGCTATCATCAACCTCCCACCACCAAGATCCTGGCAAAAACCACTGACCCGATACTTAACTTTGTAGATCACAACCACTGTGTCCGTAAGAATTGGTCATTGAAAGGTTAGTCTATGGTGTATGTCTCACCTTCTCATTCTCCAAAGAATATCCAGGAGGTGCAAGCATGTTTGAGTGCACATTCCAGAATAAAATGGCTCATTTAAGTTCTTCCAGCCTTAAATATCTGACTCTCTCCACCATGTGCATGCAATGTGGTTCTAATGTCCATGTGTACATTCTGTGTCATTTGCCCGATTCGTTGTCTGCAATTCCCTGCAACATATTAGGACAAAGCACCTAGGTACATATCAACGCTATACGAGGTGATAGTGTCAAACACTACTAAACACTATCCTCACTTAGAAATATAGTATCACACCTCCATCACTGCTGAGTTAGAATCCTGAAATCTACTACCGTGTGTATCTGTGTTAGGAATGTAGTGGTTCAATAAGGTGGCTCTTTTCTACTTTCTCAGGTGCATCCAAGAATAGGCAATAAATGCTGGAACTCACATTAATGCTCAAAATTGCCAAATGAAAAATCTTACTTTGAATGACAGAGAGGGACAGGAGCTGTTCTGATATTGTCAATTACGATGATAGTAAGGGAAGGAAAATGAGTTAAAGGAAATATTTAGTTCAAAGTAATTCTAATATTGGCAGAGGAAAATCAGGCTGGCAGTACTTGACGTGGTTCAGCCAGATAAAAAGATGAATTAAATCAACAGAGCACTGAATTACTTCAAGTTTCTGCAATGACAAAATGAACACAGGAACAAACAAGATATGAAAAAATAAAGAGGATTTTGGCATCAAAATGGGAATAAATTTTTAGCTACATGACTCAAGGTTCAAAGTAAATTTATTATCTAAGTAGATAGATGTCACTAAATACAAACCTGAGATTCATTTTCTTGCTGGCATACTCAATAACTCCAATAACTATAGCAGAATCAATGAAGGCTGCACCAACAGAGTGGCAACCATGTGTAAAAGGCAAATACAAAACTGTGCAAATACAAAAAGCAAGAAATAATAAATAAACAAATAAATAATCAATCAATCAATACTGAAACCATAAGATGAAGAGCCCTTGAAAGTGTCCATTGATTGTGGGAATAGTTCAGTGATGGGACAAGTGAAGTTGACTGAAGTTATCTCTGGTTCAAGAGCCTGATGTTTGCTGGGTAATGACTGTTCCTGAATCTGGTGGTGTAAGTCCTGAGGCTCATGCACCTCCTTCCTGATGGTAGTAGTGAGAGGAGAGCATGACCTGGGGGAATGGGTGATGCTAATGATGGTTGCTACTTTTCCTGAGACAACACTGTATAGATGTGTTCAGTGGTGTGGAGATGGTCCTGGGATGGACAAGGCAGTATCTACTACTTTTTGTAGGATTTTCCGTTGAAGTGCGTTGGTGTTTCCATACCAGGTTGTGATGCAGCCAGTCAGTATACTCACCACTATACCTCTATAGATGATTGTCCAAGTTTTAGATGTCATGCTGAATCTTTGCAAACTTCTAAGAAAGTAGAAGTGCTGCTGTGTTTTTTTTTGCAATTGCACTTACATGTAGTTAGGTGTTGAGGCCAAGGTCTTAAAACTTATTGATTAGTTTTTAAGGGACGCTAGTATTGAATGCCAAGCTGTATTTGATAAAGAAAATCCTGATGTATGTATCCTGTCCAGATGTTCCAGAGTTAAGTGAAGAGCCAATGAAATGGCATCTGCTGTGGACCTATTGTGCCAGAAGTCAGATCCAAGCTACTTCTCAGGCAGGAGTTGATATGTGCTACTGGACAATAGTCATTGACAGTTTACCAAGTTCTTCTTAGGCACCAATGTAATTGAAGCCTACTTGAAGCAGGTGGGTACCTCGGACTGCCAAAACGAGAGATTAAAGATCTCAGTGTACACTCCAACCAGTTGATCAGCATAGTTCTTTAGGACTCAGCCAGGTACCCCATCTGTGCCAGATGCTTTCCGTGGGCTCACCCTCTTGAAGGATGCTCTCATGTTGGCCTCAGAGACTGAAATCACAGGGTCATCAAGGGGTGAGGGAGTTTGTGATGGTTCCTCCATGTTTTGAAGGTCAAAGCAAGCATAGAAGGCATTGAGCTCATTTAGAAGCAAAGCACTGTTGTCACCTACTGTATGTCACTTGTAAGAGGTGATAGCATTCAAGCTCTGCCACAGCTGTTGAGAATCCTTCATCGATTCAAGTTTAATCTGGAATTGCCACTTGGGAGATGGCTTTTTAACAATTGTACCTGGACCTCTTGTAACCTTCTTGGTCACCAGACTTGAATGCTTCTGATCTGGCCCTCAGCAGATTGTGGATCTCTTGATTCATCCAGAGCTTCTGATTGGGAAAGACTCTGAATGATTTTGTGGGGACACACTCATCTATGACTGTATTTATAAAGTCTGTGACAAATGTGGTGTATTTTGGTGCATAGATGAGTCCTTGAACACAGCACAGTCCACCAACTCAAAGCAATCATGTAGCTGCTCCTCTGCCTCTTGTGACCACCTCTTTGTTGTCTGAATCTCTGTAGCCTGGCTCTTTAGCCTCTGCCTGTATGCAGGTTGGAGAAGGATAGCCAGGTGATCAGATTTTCCAAAATGCAGACTGGATATGGAACAATAGGCATTCCTTATCTTAGTACAGCAGTGGCCTAATAAATTGGGACATCTGGTGCTACAGGTTATATGTTGAAGGTAACGCTGATTTCTTCAAACAAGCCTGTCTGAAATCCCCGGTATTGATACGAAATGCATCCGAATGGACTGTTTCTTGTTCGGTAATAGTATCATGCAGTATTTGAAGTACTTGTTTATAGTCGGCCACTAATGGTATGAAAACTGTGGTCAGGATCACAGAGGAGAACTCTCTCGGTAAATAGAATGGTCAGCATTTGATTGTTAGGTGTTCAAGCTCGGGGGAACATGGGAATGACAAAATCACCACATTGGATCACCATAGGGAGTTTATCATGAAACAGACACCTCCACCTTTTGCCTTTTCCAAATCAGCAGCTCAGTCCATCCTGTGTATTGAGAAACCTTGGGTCTGACAACCATTATCTGGCACATACTTAGTAAGCCATATCTTGGTAAAACACAGAACACACAACTCCTCATTTCCCTACAATACAGCACCCTTCTCCTTAGGTCCTCTATTTTGTTCTCCAGTGACTGCGCATTTGCTAAAAAGATGATGGGTAGAGAGGACCTCATCCCTTTCAGTTTCAGCCTGGCTTGGAGTCTCCCTCTCCTGCTTCACTCTTGGTCATGGTAATGAACTATTGTAGCGAATGGAAAGCCAAAATCTAGACAACTGTTAACTTGTCTCTCAATTTGAGCATATATGCTCTCTGGTCTGAGATCACATTTTGTAAAAATGTTAGAAGTCCTGAGGGCATTAATCTAATATTGATATTATGTACTGTGATCTAGTTCCCGGGATCTTAAAAGCAAAAAAAAAAATCACTTCACAGTTCAAAAATATGACAGAATAGATCTTGACGAGTTAGGAAGATAAAAGATAAAATGAATGTGCCAGAGGGAAATGCAACAGCTATTTCAGAAGTTGAGTCCCTTGGTATGTATTTGCTCAATCCTAGTTATCTTTGGCCAAGTTTGTAATTCATATATCTTCATATTTGGTTTTATTTCTCCAAAAAGAAACATATGTTCTCCTTTGTAATTCATGTCCATTTCCTAAGCATTGCATATTCAGACTATTATGTAGGAATTTTCCACTACCCATTTTAAAGCCTTACTTTGAAGATGACTTTAATCTCTAAGGTATGCATAGAAATTCTATATATAAATATTGATCACCCACCAAACAGTAGTGTTCCACCATCTTTATTTTGTTTTGTCCTGATAATTTTCTATCTCCTCCACATTTCAATTTCAAGATTCACAGCTTATTGGATCTTCTGATCAATATCTTTGGTTGTGGTTAGAATTACTGCAATGAGAATTAGTTTTAAAAATTATTTAAATATAGATAAAACACTTAATAAAAGAATAATTTTTCTAAATAGTATCTATCAAATGTTACAAAGATATATTACCAATAATTTCTAAAAGGTTAGAGCAACTTGAATTTATAATCAAGGGTCCATTCAGCGCATTATTAATGCACCATGAATGTCAGACTATAGAGTATCTTCATGTTGATGTTAGTATGTCTCACTATCTACCACTAAAAGTAAAAATAATATAACTTAAATGCTTATACCATCTTTCAGAATGTTCTGAAGTATTTTCCAGTTATATATGGTAAGTCCTCACTTGATGCAACATTAGCTAAAGTGGCAGCTGATAAATGTAACATTGGAATAAAGCACAAAATTAATTGGATAGAAATACTTCAGAGATAGGAAATTGATGTTATAGTATGGGATCATTGGCCTTTGCCAGCTTTGCACATGTACTCCTGACAATAAAATATCAAGCATGGGGCTCAACAATGAGCAAAATTTGTTTTTAAATGGCCATTACTCTGTTAATTTTGCCTCCAGCTGCAGAAAGAGAGCAAGAGAAGGACATTGCAGAGCGGGAGAATTCAAGTGAGGATACAGGTCATCCTGAGGTAGGTAATACATTGGTTTTGTGTTTACAGCCGACTTTGTCCTTAAGTCAGCAAACACCAAAATCACTTGATGTGGTAACCATACCTCCACAGGATTGTAATGAATGGCATTAAAAACACACAGGATCAAAAATGACTAAAAGTGGAGAAATGGAGTGTTCCAGCTTTCACAGGAATGAAGCTATGTATGTCAGACTTTGAAATTAACATTATGTAGGAGCCCTCCATAAATTCAGCAATCTGAACTCACAAGCTTCAGTAAGAAAGAATGTAGCTGGAAAGACACTTCGGTGGAAGGGTAATCAAAGAAGGGTAATGCTGATGATAGCATCAATGGGTGGACACAATGGTGGAAGCAAATGTCAAAGGATGGTTGTGACTCTTGGGTATGGAGAATTAGTTAGTCCAAGGCAGCAATAGTGAGATTCATTGTGGGAAACATTTTGTGTCAGGTCATTATGCTTGACTGGTTGAGTAGGATCCTATCAAATAGTGGGAGATATCTGCAATTGGATTAAACAGAAAGCAAACAAAAGGGAAGTGGTTGATCTCACAATTAAATGCTATTTAGTGTCACTGGTTTAAGACAACACCCAAATGTCAAATGCCAGAAGAGGACAATGGAATCAAAAATTATATGAAACGAATTGCAGGTCTTTCTATAGGATAATAGGCACCTTGGATTGCCAAATGGCATATCCAAGTTTGTCCCCTTTAACTAATGCCAATGCAGATCTCAACTTTCCAGTTGTGGCTACACTGTTTGCAGACTTAAAGCATTCAATTTGCATAAAAAGCATGAAATTGTGTTGTGAAAATGCACGTTGAGATTGGTACATTTGCAAAAAGTGCCTCAGCATATTTAGCATTCTTTGGGTAAAATACGTTGTGTGCTGTATAACATCTACAGTAATTATTAATAAAGTTTCAATAGCAGCCCCAGCCCAGGTCGCCTGTTTATCTTCAAATATTGTTATGAAATCTTTCGCATGCATGAACACAGACAAAAATAACTTCAGTTTTAACTTCTGGAATTGACAACGTAGTATTATCTTAATGTTTATAAGCCACAATCAAGTCTGGATATTTCACGCTTCCTGGGTTGATGGCTATCTTGGCGATCTTGTGCATGCATGGATAGTTGATTGAAAATTCAACAACTTGCAGAAATCATTGATTAAGTACCTTTGCAACATTTTCTGGAATACTCCGAGGAAAGCGACCGAACTATCAATCTAGGTTGAGGAAATTTCACAGAGGTGAAAGGCTAACTGCTGCGGTTCACTTTTAACAGAGGCTGATCATCTGCAGGTTTTTATTTCGGATACTTCAAGGCCGGGAGCGGTGGCATGGGACTAATTTCACCTCCCTAGCCGGTGGTAACGGCGCACGTGCCCAACGGCCCCCAGTCCCGGCGGCGGGAGAAATCCGGGACGGGATCAGGGATTGGTGGGATCACAGTGACGTAACAGGGCGCGTTCACTGGGAAGTCGCGGTCCGGAGACGTTGGGGGAGACACTTGCTGCCGCCTCGATCGATTAGGCGGGCCCGCGCCTCGGAGCGGCAGCGCGCTTGGCCTTGTGAGCGAGCAAGGGAGAGCAGAGCAGAGGGAAGCATCGGGGTCGAAGCAGAGAGGGAAGAGTAATTATGGAAAGTGCTGATGTGCGGCGGCGGCGGCGGCCGTGGCTCTCTCCCCTCTTTACGAGCTCCCGAGCTCCGGCGCGGTGCAGACTGCTCGGGAACTGCAGCCCCCTGCTCGTGGCTTCGCTTCTGTTATGGCTCCAAGCTCCTGGCAGCACATCTGGTAAGTAGCGGTCCTGATCTGTTGTTCGCTCAAAATGCAAAGCCAGCCCTTACATTGCTCGTCATTTTTTTTTCCGCGTTGACGGATTTAGTCTGTTCTTCATTTGCTGTGAGATATTGGTTGTACGTATCTTTCTGTGCGCCATAAACGGTATTGTTTAAAGTGCTGTTAAATTTCTTGTCCAGTAGAGCGGTGATGTGGCTCGCAGTCTGACCCCCCGAAATTATCATCTTGCTGTTCAAAATGCTCACGTTATTGGTACCGATGAAGTGTTACATTGTGTGCGAAGTTCATACCAAGGTTGGGTTTGAAACTAGTGTACTGGGTATCATTCCCATTGTGATTGCTTCCCAACTCATTACAAGTAGCGTTGCTGTTCGGTAGGCAGGATTGTAACTGTGCCCCGGGTACTATGGATAGAAATTAGCATCATATCTGCGGTTGGGCGAGGAAATACAGAGTGACAATGTTGCACTAAATTCTATAGTGTGTGTGTGGGGGTCTCTGGATTGGTTCTCAGTCTTAGTTGAAAGCAGCCCAGCTGACATTTGGGCAAAACTGGGATGATGAAGGAAATCATTGGTCGGATTTCTCTTTCTAAATGCCGCCCAAATGGCTCGTGAAAGCCAGGGTAGGATTGTGCTTGGCTGTGATGTCTTCCATTGCACTGATGTTCATAGGTAAAGGCTCTTTTCCTAAAGGAAAACAACAAAATAAAAACGGTAGAATCCTGAAATAAAAATGGAAATGCTGATGGGTAGTAATTGAAGAGAGTCATTGATCTGAGGTGTTAAAAGAATGGGGTTGAGTCTGGCTGTAGTTTATTACAATAAAGTTTTGGTTTAAAAAAATAAGAGTGAAAACAAGCATGTGCTACAACATTGACCAAGCTGTACACTTATTGTTAATGGATTCTATTGTGATGATGTTTTATTTGAAGGGTGACACTGATAGAGCTGTTGGATAGGGAGAATGGGTATTAGAAATATTTTTCAACCCATTTTTTGTTTGGGTCCCTGTTGGACATTGTCTTGATTGGTGAGTGTGTAGATTATTTCAGTGAAAATACTGAAATGCAATTTGATTAATTTGTAATAACTTCCCAATTTCCGTGTATATTTCTCTTGGTCTTCAACTTGTAAGTAGTATCAAAGTCCCCTTTGCTGAAATCTTCACAGAAAGTATAATAGATAACAGTTAAGTAAGCTTGGCAATTATGTCTTTCTTCATCCTTGCCACTGAACAAAACTTGTATTTATTCAACACTAAGTGCTCCTGCATTAATGTCATTGAGCTTGTGCAACAGAAAAAATATTGGAGAGTAATGGTGGCACCTGTATCGTAAAATTGGATTTAGCATAGTGACAACAAATGGACAAATTTTATGCCAAATGTGATGAACAACAGCATCCAAACTCTTTGGTTAATACAACAATGCAGGTCTGTGTATAAGGTCCTCATGCTGACCAAGCATGTGCTACAACATATTATTGTTGATATGACATTCAGTCTTTGATGAAGCAATGGAACAGTAACAGTTACAGCTAGGAGAGTGAATGAATAGGATCAGTTTTCAAAGTTATTACCTAATTGAAGCCTTCAGATTGCTTTTGGTTCTTGGGTCGATTGCAGTTTTAAATATCGTATTCCACCTCAAGATTAGATTACAGTTATAAAACTCTAACATACTATCTTCTTTTCAATAGTATTAAACACTTTGTTTAACCTTATGCAATTCACACATTAACAGAGCTTGATGTGTGTACAATTTCATTTCCTAAGGTGCAAACCACATGTAGAATTGTTTTTGTTGAACCTCCTTCCCCAACACCCCATCCCATCTTTTGCACCCAGTCTACACAGCCCTCTACTGCTTGGCAGTCCTGACCATCACTCCTGTCTCCATTCACACCACCTATGCTCCATCTTTCTAAGAGTATCTATTTTATGGAAACCAAATCCTTGCCCTTATTTGAGCGTCCATTCTGCTGATCATTGTGTGTCTTCACTGGAAGATATTGCTCTTTTGTAGACATTGCTAATAATCCTTTAAATAATTCATACATAATCTGTGTCATAACAGTATACAGACAGAGGAGCAGGTTTAGTGCAATCTGGCCCAGTAACTCATTTGAAATGCAATTCCTCTGTATTTGCGGCAGTTAGTATTGAAGTGAATTGTCAGCTGAATTGTACTGAGAAACTGTGTTGGTCATAAATCCAAATTTGCCTTGAGGTGAGAATGTTGTCACCATGTGATGGCCACACGAAATATTCATTTGAATGAACATTTTTTTTTTGTGTAAGCCTTTTTAGTTTTTTCTTTGGTGGGATCAATGTTCTATTTGCTATATTTAAGGTTCAAGTGAATAATATGTTCAGAAAATTTTACCAACATGTTATTGCATTTTAGTGAAATCCTAGAAACAAACCTTTTTTTATCCAGGATGGAATACACCTGCTGTTGGCTGAGATTTATTGTGTCTCCTGCAGCCCATCTTTATTTTCTGTGGCCCTTAACAGAGGTTGCTCTACAAGCTACACACACAAAGTGCTAGATAAACTCAGCAGGTCAGGCAGCATCTATGGAAATGAATAAAAAGTCATTGTTTTGGGCCGAGATTCCTCTTCAGGTCTGAAAAGGAAGGGGGATGATGCCAGAATAAAAAGGTGGGGATAAGGGAAGGAGGGCAAGCTAGAATGTGATAGATATTTGAAGAACAAAAATCAGATTCTTTCTTCCCCAGTTCTTTACCTTTCCCACCCACCTGGCTATAAATAGTGGACTGAAGTGTTGATTTCTTTACTCTCTGACTCATTGTTTAAAGAAGCTCTTTGAAGAAAGATAAAATTATGTCACACGCTTTAAATGATTCAGATTGTACACCAGTAAATTTTGTAGGGTCAGAAAATATAACGGCATAGGTTAACTGAAATAACTATAACAGATGAACAGATTATCAAGTTTTTACTGTCTGCTCCAAGGAAATTCCCTAAATAGATGGAACGTTTTACAGCATTGGATCATTAATTTCAAGATATCACAAGCAATGGTACCGTTCTCTCAGTTGTTCAGAATTTAAATTTATGTTTTGGATGAAAAAGCAATGTGTGACTTATCCAAGTTTGCAGGTGATTCAATACTGTTTTGTCAGTAGCTATGAGAAAGACATGGTCAAATGTCTCTATTACAATAGGAAAATTGATAGCAGATGACCTTGAATGTGGGAAAATGAGGTTTTGTTATGTTTGGGGATAGAGTATAATCAGGAACTGGTGAGAAAATGTCCAGTGGAATCTTGCTGTGCTAATTCCCAGGAAATGACAAATAAACAGTCAGGAACAGGAAGCATTTAAGAAGGAGCAATGCAGAGGAACCATAGTTATATTGCAGAGAAACTGAATTGGTTTAACTTATCCATGCTAACCAATGTGCCTACCTAAGCAAGAGTCTGAAATCCTTTCCTATAAATGTATTTGTCCAAATATACATTCAAGGGGCACTTTTTGTTATGTACTAATTAGCTAATCATGTGGCAGCAACTCAATGCATAGAAACATGTAGCAACAGTCAAGAGGTTCATTTGTTTAGATCAAACATCAGAATGGGGAAGAAATATGATCCAAGTGACTTTGACTTATGGAATAGTTGTTGGTTTCAGACAAGACAGTTTGAGTACCTCTGAAACTGCTGATGTCCTGGGATTTTTCATGTACAGTATTCTCTAGAGTTTACAGAAAATGGTGAGAATTTTTTTTAAAAAACACAGTAACCGCTAGTTCTGTGGGCAAAAGTGCCTTGTCAGAAGAGAATAGCCATACTGGTTTGAGCTGACAAAAAGGCAACAGTAACTCAGTCACCACTCAGTCTCCTTCACTCCAGGAAAGATAATCATGGCCTATCCATTAAAGTTCCAGCAACGTTCTTGTGAATCTTTTCTGCACCCTCTGGCTTAATCACATCCTTCCCTCAGCATGGCAACCAGAACTGCACACAATACCTAAACTGCAGTCTCTCCAACATCTTGTATGAATGTAATATGACATCCAAATTTATTTGCAACACGAGTGAATCTGCAGATGCTGGAAATAAATAAAAACACAAAATGCTGGCAGAACTCAGCAGGCCAGACAGCATCTATGGGAGGAGGTAGTGACGATGTTTCGGGCCGAAACCCTTCATCAGGAGGGTTCATCATCCACACTCCTGATGAAAGGTTTCGGCCCGAAACGTCGTCACTACCTCCTCCCATAGATGCTGTCTGGCCTGCTGAGTTCTGCCAGCATTTTGTGTTTTTATTCCAAATTTATTTACTCAGTTCATTAACTGGTGAAGCCAATGATTCTTTTATGTCTTTCTAATTTCCTTCTAAAGTGTACTTCTACATCCCTTGTACTCTTCAAGACATTAACTTGATCCCAGTTGCCTAAACCTGGAGTATGATTCCTTTTTTTTTGTAAACAGCACAATGGTACTTCACCAATGTACAGCGGCATTCCACTGTGTCGGCACCACCTAACATTGTGGTGAATCTGACTGGCTGTCATTAATTCACTCACTGTTATAGTGCTGGGTGAACTAGATGAATCCTGCAGGTCTAAGCAGCTTCTGATCCAGTAATGTATGTTGGTTTTTATTGCTGAAGGAAGTGTTGGTGAAACTATACAGAACTTTGGTACATTATGTACGTTATGTATTTTTAGCTTCTGGATCTAAGGACAATGTACATGCTCGATGATGAAACAATGTTGATTCATTACATTATTTTCATTGAGGCAGAAGGTTTGGAAAGAAATAATGTAGCAGAGTCAAACCTTCTTTCCATGGATTGGAAAATCTACAACTATGAAATATCTCAGGAAATGGTGTTGACAACTTGGGTCTATGACCTGCAGAAATCTTTCTGCACATGATTTTAAATCTTTGGTATCAATACCACAGAGTGTTGTAGTATTAATCTTTAGTAATGCACAGTTGTTGAACATATTAAAGGCTCAGACTGAAGAAATCTCTAGATACAGAGTTGAGAAAAGAGTGGATGGAGTGCAAAATTAATTGGACATACTCATCTTTAACACTGAAACAGGCCCAGGGGACCACGTAGCCTAATTCCTTTTTGTTTCTTTTTGTGGGAGGGAGATCTGATGTATGAATACTGTGTCCATTTCTAATTAGTAAGCTGAAAGGAAGTATTTGAATCTCTGGAGGCCATTGGCAGGTGAATTGTGAAACTGTTGCCCATCATTGAGCTGGGAATGAAGAAAGAAATGGTAATTTGGGCTTTTTCCTGGAAAACTTAAATTGGGATTGAGAGAACTAGAGGTTATTGAGAATATAAAGAACAGTTAGTTTGAAATATTACTCTTAAATTGGTTTAGGATCTGAGAGAGAAGAATATTTGCTATCAATGCTATGAAATCTCAGCCAGGTTCTGGCATTATAGCTGGATTTCATGAGCAAACTGCAGTTGGGGATTGGCAAATCGTATGGAATGCATTGTGTTACTCAGCATGGTAAAAGAGAATTAATTACACATTCACCTTTATTTTTTATCTCTTGGTTGCCTCAGCAGACCACATTATCCTCCACCTGATGGTACTGCTCAATACGAGTGTTCCCCAGATTTCCTCCTCCTCTATATGTTTATCTGCAAAAAAAATATTGATAATTAAAGCCACAGTGCTAATTAAATTGTAAGTCTAATAATTGGTTAAAATTAAGTGGCTGTTTAAAATGGGATGGATGTGATTTATAGAGAGGGCTATGCAATCTCTTTTACAGATAATTTTTGACAGCCAAACCAAATTTCCATTGACTAATGTTTTTTTTAAGAACACTTTATTATACAAGGGCAAATCTATATTGTAGCTTTGAGGGAGTAGAAAGTATACAATATTTGGGATTTGACATTCCATCAACCCAAAAGAAACCTTGTTTTGAACTTGGGCATCTAAACTGAGCCTATTGCTGTTAAGTTGTGTGTAGCTCTGTATATTCTCTGTAGTAAAATGATTTGGAAAACACTTGCCCATGCTACCTTGCCACTGCTCAGTTTTTTTTTTCTCAGGTGAAAGATATTAAATATACCAAGACCAGTCACAAATTACCTAGTTTATGAGGCATAATGGAAACAAACAGGCCAGTTCTTGAGTCACCCTAATCAAGCTCTTTGTTTCCTTCCCATTGCGAATATCCTGACTTGTGAAGAAACAGTTTCCAGTAGTGTGCACGCGTACACGCACACACACTTCTTATAAGATAGTGGGGTTATTCAGTTGTAAAAGCATTCTTCGATAACTTTCATACTCAGAGCTCAAGCCCAGACCTGGCAAATAGAAAATACTGGAAACACTCAGCAGATCAGGCAGCATCTGTGGGCGAGAAATATATTTCAGAAATGACCAAGGGGCTATGATTAGAAATGTTAATACTGTTTCTTTTTCCATGGTTACTACCTGGCTAGCTGAGTGTCTCCAGCATCTTCTGTTTCTCTAAAATAGTGAACATTGTTTCAAAAGAACTTGAAGCCATCAAGTGGGGCATTTGTGTGTGGGGGGGGGGGGGAAATCAGTGATTGGCCAAATAACCTTGTTTATGCTGTCAGTGATTTGTGGGCTGTCCAGCTGTTATCTCTTGGTCACATAGCGTACTCATTCACATTTGTTCACGTAAAGTAACTTAAGGCATTGGCGTATCAATTTCTACACCAACAAGTTTTCCTTTGTATGGAAAGGGTGGAGAGAGGGATATGAATGAGTATCACCCCAAAATGTACCTTTTTGAGGATTAGAAGTGTTCGAAATCGGGTATAACTTCTGAATTGTTTGAATCACGACATATAATTAATATTTACAGAAAGCATTTAAAGAATTCCAATATGATGGTTGTTTCCTCACATCCAATATAAGTTTAGCAAAAACAGTCTACAGTAATTTGAGTGATGAGATGATTTTTGGGACACTCCTAGGGTCATTTATAGTGGAAAATGGCTTGTAAATATTAATGTCTCATTCACAATGAATGGGAGGACTGTTGGTTTTTGTCCTTTCGTTAAGATCAGATGTGGACTCTTACACTGCAAACACTATTCAGTAAATTGATCATGCAAAACTTGTTATATGGAACTCTATTTAGGAGATAGTAGTGTTTGTTTGAATCATAATCCAGTCAAACCCAAATGTATAAAGATAGCATAACTGAAGACACTGGTTGATAATAAATTACCCTTGGACTTTTCAGCTGCACCAAGACTGCAGTCATTTCTCTTTCAATCTTTTACAGTTAATCATCAAATCACAGAAATTTTTAAAGATAATGGTACTAAGATATCCGACCATTCTGAAATTAACAATATATTTAAAGACTTTTACCTGAAGTTGTATCAGTCTGATTCTTCTTCAGATGATATCTATATGAATGCTTTTTTCCGTAATATCAACATTCCTACATTGTCTGCTGATAGCCTAACACAGTTAGATCAGCCTATTTCCGGTGAAGAAGTGGCTGAGGTTATACATGCTTTACATTCTGGTAAGACCCCAGGACCTGATGACTTTCCTGGGGAGTTTTATAAAACTTTCACTATGTTACTTACACCTTATTTCTCCACTGTTTTATCAGAGTCCTTTAAATCAGGTAAACTCCCTCAATCTTTTTATGAAGCTTTTATTTCTCTTATTTAAAAAAAAATCCAGCTGAATGTTCTTCATACAGACCGATTTCTTTATTAAATGGTGATGCAAAAATTTTATCAAAAATATTAGCTCGACTTGAAAATATTTTACCATCTATATCACATGACCAGACAGGATTTATTAAAAACCGTTACATTTTAATAAAGTCTGTTATTGAATATGATATATTCACCATCCAAAAAAATATCGGTGTGTATTATCCTTAGATGCAGAAAAAGCCTTTGATAGGGTTGAGTGGAATTATCTTTTTAAGACCTTAGAAAAGTTTAATTTTGGGCCTAGTTTTATTTGTTGGGTTAAATTAATTTACTTGTCTCCTACCGCTCAGGTTATTACTAACTCTCAAATTTCTAAGCCCTTTAAATTACAGCGGGGAACTAGACAAGGTTCCCCTCTTAGTCCTTTACTTTTTGCTTTAGCTATAGAACCCTTAGCAATAGCATTTCGAGAATCTAAGGACATTTCTGGTATACTAAGGGAAGGTATGATT
Source organism: Hypanus sabinus (assembly GCF_030144855.1). NCBI lineage: Eukaryota > Metazoa > Chordata > Chondrichthyes > Myliobatiformes > Dasyatidae > Hypanus > Hypanus sabinus. The sequence goes on from NC_082713.1 coordinate 127,142,143, forward strand.
CATAAAATTTCATTATACATTGATGATATTTTACTTTTTATCTCTAACGCTGAAACTGCTTTACCTTTGGTTCTTTTTTTAATTTCCCAGTTTAGCTATTTTTCAGGATATAAGCTGAACTTACGTAAAAGTGAGCTATTTCCTTTAAATTACCTAATGTCATCAAATGCCAAATTTCCGTTCCAAGTTCTAACAAGTCAATTTACGTATCTAGGTGTAACAATTGCTAAAAACTTCAAGAATTTATTTAAAGAAAACTTAAACCTTTTATTGAATTATGTAAAACAAGATGCTTTCTAAATGGTCTCCTCTTTCTTTATCCCTAATTGGCCGAATTAATTTGATAAAAAAGAAGATTCTTCCTAAATTTTTATATCTTTTTCAGGCATTACCTATTTTTATTCCTAAGACCTACTTTGATTCTTTAGTTTCAATTTTAACATCTTATATTTGGAATAATAAACAAGCTCATTTAAGTCAGTTTACCTACAAAGAAATAAAGAGATGGGTGGATTAGCCTGACCCAATTTTAGGTTTTACTATTGGGCTGCCAATATAAGGAATATTACTTTTTGGTCCTATTACATTTATTGTAAAGATTGCCCATCATGGGTCTCCTTAGAAGTTAATTCTGTAAAAAAAAAATCCTCTATTGTCTCTCTTCTTGGATCATACTCTTCTTTTTCAGCAAATAAAACAACAGATAATATAATTGTTAAGCAAATTTTAAGGATCTGGTCTCAATTTAGAAAAAATTTTGGTTTAGCAAATTTTTTCATTATCATCTCCCATTCTCCTTAATTTTTTTTTATCCCTTCCATGACTGACAAAGTTTTAAGGATTGGGATGAACTAGGTATTGTGTTTTTGGGACCTGTTTATCTCAGGGTCTTTTGCTTCATTTGATCAATTGTCAACTAAATTTGCACTGCCAAAAACACATTTTTTACAGATACCTTCAAATTAGAGATTTCTTACGTTCCCAATTAACTACTTTTCCTATTGGTCCTGATAAAAAAAATTTACTGGGCGATCTTTTAAATTTAAAACCTTTTGTTAATGGCTCTATTACCGGTATCTATAACTTTTTGATTGATTCTAGACAAGACTTTTTAGATAAAATAAAAAAAACTTGGGAGGATGTCCTAAATTGTCAGATTTCTGATGAAAGATGGAATAAAATTCTTAAACAGGTTAATAAATCATCTTTCTGTGCTCGTCATTCTCTTCTACAATTTAAAGTGGTTCATAGAGCTTACATCTCTAAACAGAAGCTGTCCAGGTTTTATCCTAACGTTTCTCCACTTTGTAATAAATGCAGCTCTGCTGATGCCTCTTTAATCCATATGTTTTGGTTTTGTCCTAAAATTGAAAAGTTTTGGCAGGAAGTATTCCATACCTTCTCACAACTTTTTAGGGTCCAATTTGACCCAAATTCCCTTACCGCCTTGTTTGGTATTATTGCAAATGAAGATATAACTTTAAATACTCCTAACTTACAGGTTTTAGTTTTTAACCTCTCTTTTAGCAAGGAGAGCAATCTTGCTTAAATGGAAAGAGTCTACCCCTCCTACACATCTTCAATGGCTACGTGATATTATGTCTTATTTAAATTTAGAGAAGATCCGCTGCTCATTCTTAAATTCGAAACAATCCTTTTATGATATCTGGGGACCTTTCCTAAATTACCTTTCCAATTTATAAAGCTGAACAGTGCACAGACTTTTATGGATATTTCTATCTTCTCCTCTCAAGCGAATATCTTTTTTTCCCCTAATTATCCATTATCATCCATCAGCTTTTTTCTGTGGTAGTTGGTAGGGGGTGGTCTTTTTTTATATAAAAAATTTCTTCTATAATGTATGACCTATCTTTAAATTTTTGATTACGTAGTATACCTTTGTGTGATGTGCTATAACATTTTGATCAATTTTATTACAATATATGAATGCACACACTTTATGTTGAGATGTATCTGTAAATCCTTGTTTTTTCTTCTGAATAAAAATATTGGGGGGAAAAATATAATATATAATTCTGTTTTAGTTATCCTGTATCAGCATCAAATAATAACTTGTAAGAGTTATTTGGATAAGTAAACTCTGTCTATTATGTCCTGGTAACTTGAGGTACAGTGTGTTCAGTTTTAAGCCAATACAGTACAGTGAATCTGAACTAGACGAGACTCTAGGTGCTTAAAAGTGTTTTCATTCCTAACCCAACCCATGAAGATAACAATCTCAAACATGCTATTCGAATGCAGTAATACAAAGCAAATCATCCTGTACTCAATCAAGCCTGAACCAGGCCAGCATAATCCAGCCTGGCCTGGCACAACTCAATTAAATGTTTCACTAGTATATCCATCCAAAGGCAACGCACACAGCCAGGTTTTGTCAGGCTTGGATCTGGAAGCCAGCAATGATGTGTTTTGGCCACTTATATACTGCTGAGAATTCTTTTTGTTTCATTTTCCATTCAAGCTTCTGATTTAGATCAGCTGGTCGTGGTATCTTGGTCCCACTTTGTATTTTGTTTCTGTATGCACAGATTAAGCATTGAGACAGATAATCTTATTTCCTAATAGGCATTCATTCCATTAATCTTAGCTGGATTTGAATGTGGTCCTTTTGGAGACCTAACAAAACAATTTGATCATGAATTATAAATGTTTCTGTTATATGACATCCAGATTTGAAATACTTCATTTTACCTTGTTTAACAAAAATTTAAGAAGTAATTTCTGTCTAGAGTTTAGATGATAATTATGGCTTGTGAAAGGCTACTACATCTGTTGTAGTTTAAGGAAATGTTGGTCAACTGACGTGTATCAAACTGTCAGTGCTTCTATGGAAAATGTTGCACTTCTTTTCCAAATATTGTATTGTGCTTTTGATTTATTTTGAAGTGCATGTAAATACTGTTTTTAATTTTAATAATAATTTCTTATTTATTTTATAACAATGACTTGGAGAAATAGTACTTCTGGCTAACAACCATGAGTATTCTCTTTTGGAACTCCTTTCTATAGTGCCGTCTTCTTTGTCTTCTCATTATGACTGGAGTGCCTGTTTGACAGAATTTGTTTAGACCTTGCCTCTGAAACTATGGCGTTGTAGATTAGGCCCGTGAGTCTCTAGACATTGGAACCGTCATAATAATGTTAGTCTCTAACTGTAAACACAAGAGATTCTGCAGACGTTGGAAATCTAGAGCAACACACACAAAATGCTTGAGGAACTCAGTAGGTCAGGCAGGATCTGTGGAGAAAAATAAACAGTTGAATTTGAATCTTAAAAAGGAGTTTCAGGAGAATTGGTATGTCACCAAGGATGTTCATAAATTTCTACAGATGTAACATTGAAAGCATTCTAATTGATTGAATCACTGCCTGGTATACAGGGGCCACTGCACAGTATTTGAATAAGCTGAAGAAGATTGTAAACTCAGCTAGCTCCATCATGGGCATGGGCCTCCCCAGCATCCAGGACACCTTCAAAAGGTGATGCCTCAAAAAGACATCATCCATCATCAAGGACCCCATCACCCAGCACATGCATCCTTCTCAATCCTACCATTAAGGAGGAGGTACAGGAGCTTAAACACACATTTAATGTTTCAGAAACAGCTTCTTCACCTTTGCCATCAGATTTCAGAATGGACAATAAACCCATGAGCACTTCTTCAGTTCTGTTCACTCTTAGTTCTACCCCACCCCCAGTGCACTACTTAATTTTTTTAATATATATACTTAATATAATTTAGTTTTTATTATTGTATATTGCAATGTACTGCTGTAGCAAAACAACAAATTTCACAACATATGCTGCTGCTTTTAAACCTGTTTCCAATTTATTTCCTTTAAAATACAAACTCCATTTCCAGAAAAGTTGGGATATTTTCCAAAATGCAATAAAAACAAAAATCTGTGATACGTTAATTCTCGTGAACCTTTATTTAACTGACAAAAGTACAAAGAAAAGCTTTTCAATAGTTTTACTGACCAACTTAATTGTATTTTGTAAATATACACAAATTTAGAATTTGATGGCTGCAACACACTCAACAAAAGTTGGGAAGGAGTTAAAATAAGATTGAAAAGTGCACAGAATATTCAAGTAACACTGGTTGGAAGACTCCACATTAAGCAGGCTAATTGGTAGCAGGTGAGGTATCATGACTGGGTATAAAAGTAGCATCCATCAAAGGCTCAGTCTTTGCAAGCAAGGATGGGTTGTGGCTCACCCCTTTGTGCCAAAATGCGTGAGAGAATTGTTAGTCAGTTCAAAAGGAACATTTCTCAATGCAAGATTGCAGAGAATTTAGGTCTTTCAACATCTACAGTACATAATATTGTGAAAAGATTCAGAGAATTCAGAGACATCTCAGTGTGTAAAGGGCAAGGTCGGAAACCACTGTTGAATGCGCGTGATCTTCGAGCCCTCAGGTGGCACTGACTAAGAAGCCGAAATGCTACTGTGACAATTATAGCCACCTGGGATTGGGAGTACTTCGGAAAACCATTGTCACTTAACACAGTCCGTCGCTGCATCCAGAAATGCAACTTAAAACTGTATTACGCAAGGAGGAAGCCATGCATCAACTCTATGCAGAAACGCCGGCGAGTTCTCTGGGCCCGAGCTCATCTTAGATGGACCAAAAGACTGTGGAACCGTGTGCTGTGGTCAGATGAGTCCACATTTCAGCTAGTTTTCGGAAAAAACGGGCGTCAAGTTCTCCGTGCCAGAGATGAAAATGATCATCCTGATTGTTATCAGCGAAAGGTGCAAAAGCCAGCATCTGTGACAGTATGGGGGTGCATTTGTGCCTACGGCATGGGTGAGTTGCATGTATGTAAAGGTACCATTGACTCTGAGACATATATTAGGATTTTAAAGAGACATATGTTGCCATCAAAGTGACATCTCTTCCTGGGACGTCCATGCTTATTTCAGCAGGACAATGCCAGACCACATTCTGCACGGGTTACAATAGCGCGGCTTTGTAGACACAGAGTGCGTGTGCTTGACTGGCCTGCTGCCAGTCCAGATCTATCTCCTATTGAAAATGTATGGCGCGTCATGAAGAGGAGAATCAGACAACGGAGACCACGGACTGTTGAGCAGCTGAAGTCTTATATCAAGCAAGAATGGACAAAATTTCCAATTGCAAATCTACTACAATTAGTATCCTCAGTTCCAAAATGATTAAAAGGTTTTATTGAAAGAAAAGGTGATGTAACCCAACTTTTGTTGAGTGTGTTGCAGCCATCAATTCTAAATTTGTGTATATTTACAAAATACAATTAAGTTGGTCAGTAAAACTATTGAAAATCTTTTCTTTGTACTTTTGTCAGTTAAATAAAGATTCACGTGAATTAGCATATTACAGATTTTTGTTTTTATTGCATTTTGGAAAATATCCCAACTTTTCTGGAAAAGGGGTTTGTATAAATATTACTTCTCTCTTTTTTAATTCTGCCTTAATCGGGTATCTCTTTCTTATACCTGATGTGGCATTGGACAGTTATAGATAAAGAGCACTGAAACAGTCCACAGAGTATCATAATCATATAGTGTAATGCATCTCAAAAACAGGCACTTCAGCCCAACTGGTCTACGGTGACTGTGGCATCCTCCCTGCTAGTCTTAGTTGCCCAAGTTAGCCCATCAGCCTCCAATCCTTCTACCTATCCAAATGCCTCTTAAATGTTGTAATGTATCTACCTTGACTAATTCCTCTGGCAGCTCATTCTAGGTACTTACTCCACGCTATGTAAAGAAGTTACCTCTTGCGTCTCTTTTAAATCATAGCAGGTATTTGGACAGAGGCTGGCTGTCCACCTAATCCATACCGTACATGATTTTATAAACCTGTAAGATCAATCCTCATTTTTCTCTTATGCTGCAAGGAATAAGAACCAGCGTTGTCAAATTGTTCCTTATAACACAGACCTCTAGTCCATGCTTGATAATGTCTTTCCAATATCAAGATGACCAAAACTCTACTCAATACTCCCAAGTTCGTTTACACCAATGACTTATAAGACTACAGCATAATATATTTCTAAACTTGATGCTCTGACTAATGCTAAAAGCCACCTTCACCGGGCTGCTTAATTGTCTGGTGGCTTTCAGCAAACTGTGCACTTGTACTCCACATCCCTGTATTCCATAACACTCGTCAGTGCCCTGCCATTCATTGTAGGTCCTACCCTGGTTTGATGAGACACAATAAATGAAAATAAGATAAAGGTAGAATTGACTTTTGAATGAAAGAAACATTTTTGACTAGTAAGTACAAATTGACTTTAATTATCATAACTGTTCTAATGGGTACAGGTGAAGAGAAAGGACCATTAATAATTAGTCCAGAAATTAAATTATTTATAATAAGTAAAATCTTCCACATAACCACGACAAAAGGTGACCTGATGGTACAAAAGCTGTACCTGAACTATTAAATGAAACTGAATAAGACTAACATTTTATTTCATATTTCCTGGATTTGAATTTTCTTTTTTTTTTTAAAAAAAAAAGAGGATCCACAGAGAACATTGTTTGGCTTTGTTCAAATAGATCACATTAAGCACATCAGTGTTTAAATCTTGAAGTCACATCAGCATCTTACTATGTGCTGTGTCTGTTGTCAAAAAGTGAAATTGATTCTGAAGTTTCAATGACCAGAAGAAGAGTTAAAACAACTAAAATCCTGAAGCAGAAGGTTACAAATGCAGGAAATGTAAACAGAGCGGTCAGTGACTGCAGAGGGAATAATGTGAACTAAATTTCAGGTCGATTATTACATTTTGTCAGGATGTCTCTGTATTCTAGCTCAATAAAATGAGCCAGGTCCAGATTAGAGAAGTTTCATTGTAGCTCCAAGGATAAAATTGTTTTCAATCTAAAATCTGTGGTCAAATATCAGAAGATCATTTGAATTCGATTTCAAATAACTGAATCAACATCAAACAGATTAAAATCAAGAGATTTGCATTTATTCTGTTCTGTGGATTTATATGTATGAATTAGCAGTTACAGTACTTAAACTCTTTTATGTAGCCTTTTAATTGTAATGAAGTTCAAATCATATAAAACAGTAGGAATAAACCTGCAACACACACAAAATGCCGGTGGAACGCAGCAGGCCAGGCAATATAGGGAGAAGTACAGTCAACATTTCGGGTCAAGACCCTTCATCAGGACTAACGGAAAAAAGAGATAGTAAGAGATTTGAGGGGGGAGGGGAGATCCAAAGTGATAGGAGAAGACAGGATGGGGAGGGATTAAGCTAAGATCTGGGAAGTTGATTGGCAAAAGGTATACAAGGCTAGAGAAGGGGGAGTATCATAGGACGGAAGGTCTTGGAAGAAAGAAAGATGGAGGGGAGTACCAGAGGAAGATTAAATACAGGCAAGGAGTTATTGTGAGAAGGAAAGAAAGAGGAAAATATATAATAAATAGGGATAGGCTAAAAAGGGGAGGGAAGCATTAATGCAAGTTAGAGAAATCAATGTTCATGCCATCAGGTTAGAGACTACCCAGATGGAACATAAGGTGTTGTTCCTCTAACCTGAGTGTGGCTTCATCTTGACAGTAGAGGAGGCCATGGATTGACAGATCGGAATGGGACGTGGAATTAAAATGTGTTGGCACTGGGAGATCCTGCTTTCTCTGGCGGACAGAGCGTAGGTGTTCAGCGAAATGGTCTCCCTGCCTGCATTAGGTCTCACCAATATATAGAAAGCCACACCGGGAGCACCAGACACTGTATATCACACCAGCAGACTCACAGGTGAAGTGTCGCCTCACCTGGAAGGACTGTCGGGCCCTGAATGGTGCTGAGGGAGGAAGTGTAAGGGCAGGAGTAGCACTTGTTTCACTTACAAGGATAAGTGCCAGGAGGGAGGAATAAACCTGATTCTGATTCATTTCCATTACTTGATGATTAGAAGAATCTGATGTTCAAAGTAAAGTAACCTCCAGATTCATTCTTGCAGGCAGGCACAATTCAAGGAAATAAGGTAGAATTCATGAAAAAACCCTTACAGCCAAGTCCAACAAACATCCTGTGTGTAAAAAAAACAAAACAAAACAAAAAAAAAACAAATTGTACAAACAAAAAAATGTAAATAAATAATACACAAAACATGAACCACAGTTCCCAAAAGTGAGTCCAGAGCCATAGAACCAATTCAATGCTGATAGCAGTGAGAATTGAGGAAGACTGGTCAAACCCAAGCAGGTGGGATGGGGGAGTCCAAGCTCAGGTGGGGGATCTTGGCTGGCATGGAGAAGTGAGCTGAACACCAGTTTGACCTTTGCCCTTGGCCTCAACACCTTAATCCTTTCAATCTGGTTTGGCGCTTAAATCAGCTAAACAATGGTTCATTTTTTTTGCTTTTGGTTCCCCGTGTTCTAGTCGCAGCAGTGCCTCGAGGGTCCACATCACTGAATCCTTCAGATGGATCATTCAGACAGTTGAAAAGCACACTTCCCAAAGAGAGCGCACATTTTCCAAAGGTGGGGAGCACACCAACGTAGTGGTGGAGGTTTTGTATGTGCTTGCACTAACTTTCTGGCAATGTATTACATATATATCAGACTTTTGAATTTTAATATTATAGGAGCTCGTACATATGTTAAGTGTTACATGGAGTTGTTGCGTAACATAGAAACAGGCCCTTTGGCAAAACTGGTTCATGCTGACCACAGCATCTTCCTGCTAGTCCTAGTAGCCCACATTTGGCCCATAAGCCTCCTTGTGCCTCTTTATGTCACAGTGGTACCCACCTTGACCACTTCTTCCAGGTATTCATACTCAGTTTTTTTAAAAAAAATAGTTACCCCTGTCGGGTCTCTTAAAATCTCTCTCTTATTTTCTATGTGTCCTCTAATTAAATGTTGCATATCAACAAGTCAACCGGGGACAGCCTATGGTAAACTTTTTAATGTTTTTTATGAACAAGAGAAAATCTGCAGATGCTGGAAATCCAAGTAACACACACAAAATGTTGGAGGAACTCAGCAGGCCAGGCAGCATCTATGGAAAAGAGTACCCTTTGGGTCTTGACCCGATACATCGACTGTACTCTTTTCCATAGGTGCTGTCTGGCCTGCTGAGTTCCTCCAGTATTTTGTGTGTGTTAATGTTTTTTTTATGCATTGTTTTAGAAAACCATATACATTTTTCAATTTAGTGTATTGAAAACTTAGAATTTGCAGGTTGCTCAAAAGGTTAAGCAACAGTCTTACTTTTCCACCCTCTTCTTATTTCCTTCAGTGAAAGTAGACCTCCAGCCTCAGATTAGTAGTAGATAATGTTATTAGCATGGAAATTCAGACTTTCTCCAGATAGTGAGGCTTTCTCTGGATTTATGTTATCAATATGTGAAACATTTAATGAAGATGCATTAGAAATTAACAATTTATTATTCCCAACTCCCTTAAATATTTGCAGTTCTTGTGATGAAGCCACTTGCAAATTACTTTTTGGGAGTTCCTTGAGTATGACCCAGTAAAGATAAAGAAGCAGACATATATTTCTAAGTCAGGATGGTGTGTGAGTTTGGAAGGGAACCTCAAAGTGATGCTATTCCCTTTGGCTTGCTATCCTTGTTTTTCTGGGAAGTAGAGGTGGCAGATTTTGTAAGTGCCACTGAGATGTTTTGTAACTTGCTACAGTGCATGCTGTTGATACACATGTTGCAACCATGATTTATTGTTTGTTGAAGGAAGGAATGGTTTAATTGGTGATTGTGAGCAGTCCGGTGGATTGCTTTGTCCACAATGATGTCAAGCCTGATAAGTAGTGGAGCAGAGCTTCAAATATTCAGACTACAGGAAAGTATTCCAGCAACACACACAAATTGCCATATGAATTGGTTGAATGTGTGAAGAACTGCAGGTGGAATAGATTTTTGTGCCAACTTAAGCATATATTTCCATCTGATCCTTTGAATGTCTTTGATGAAGTGGTGAGAAATGTCTCCTATTAGCTTCAATGCAACTTGCTTTTTTTATATATATATATATATATATATATATATATATAAATAGGTCATAACCAGGAGTTAAGGGCACACACACATCCCCCCCCTTTACAAAGGTAGAGCGTTCCTATGAAACCTTTCTAAAGCCAAAATGGCATAAAGTGAGGCAACATTAATTTATATGGGAAAAATTTTCGTAAAAGCGAAAATCCTCTTTGTAATGTGAAAACAGGTTACTAATGTAGGCCTTTCGTAAAAGCGAAGTGGTGTAAAACAAACATTTGTAAAGCGGGGGACGCGCGCGCGCGCGTGTGTGTGTGTGTATATATATATATATATATATATTTGGTCAAATGTTGCCTCACTGCTGAAGACAGTTACTTTTCGCTTACCTGTGGAATTTAACTTGTGTACGTATTTAGACCAAGCCCTTAAGTACTGTACTGGAGCTGAGTATTAATGACACAATCCAAAGTCAACATCACTAAGTACATTGCATAATTGGATTGTTTTTTTCCATCAGAATCTGAAGATGGCCAATTAAATAGCACATGCTTGAAGATTCTGCTTAAAACTAAAATGCTTATGTTCTTAGAATGTAGTCCACTGAGCTGGTCTTTTACTTGCTATACTTTGCATCTATTCATTAGCATAATAGTTTTTAAGCAGAGGGCAGTGTGTGATCCGCATTTCAAAATGGGGTTAAACTTGGGATTTTACAATAACTGTTGCTTGAAGTTGTGTCAAATCCAAATAATCTTTAGTTTAACTTTTGATTCTCATTGATTTTGTTGGCAGCAATTCCAAATGTCTGATCTATTTATGACAGTAGTTTCCAATCTTTTTTTATGCCATGGACCCCTACTTACCATTAACCAAAGAGTCCATGGACCCCAGTTTATGACATTTCTTATCTTCACAATTCGTATTGTAATTTTGCTGTATTTGAGGTTATTTATTGATAACCTCACTATTGATCCTTGAATCCAGTTTATAAATCATTCATTAACGGTCTCAAAGTGCAAATATATTATGAACTGGTTATAGAATAGTCACTAATATATTGCATTCTTATTATTGTCATTTTTTTTACTCATTAGGAATTCTGCTACTTGTTCCCAGTAATTATTCTAAATACATTCCATGTTTTTACATTAACTGCCGTTCTCTACCATCAGACTTTTAATCTATGAAACATAGTAACATTACAGTTGCCCGCTTCTAAATAGACCATTGCCAAGCTAACTTTGTCTTTGTTCATTTCCTGTTTCTAAATTTTCACAATTCCCTATAGGCTTTGTTTTATTGCATGCATGGTGAACTATTTCTAGCAATAGTTAAAATACCTCATTACATGACTACTTTGAGATTCATTTGTGTTGTCAACAACTGCTGAATCAACTGGGCTAAGTTGGTGTTATTTTTCTAGTGCAAAAATGTCCAAACCCTCTGGAAGAAGGATGTGAACCAATTGCATTCTCTTCTAGGCAAACAAATAGAACATTGCAACTCTCATGACACTCAGTTAGCTTTGTTGGGAAGTCTATGTTGTTGGCATGCATTAGAATCTGCAAGCAGTTTCAGACTCCTGGGAGTGCACAGCACACACCTCAGACACAACTTTGCACATCCCTACTTGTGTCATTCTACGGATGCGCAGTAGAGAGCATCCTAGCAAGCTGCATTGCTGCTTGGTACAGAAAGTGCACTGCAGCGGACTGGAAGGCTCTACAATAGGTAGTCGAAACTGGCCAACTCACCGCTGGCATGTCTACCCATCATCAAAATCATATATACGAAAAAGGGCCAGTAACATCGTGAAGGATTCCACACACCCTGCTTATGGGCTGTTTGTCCCACTCCCTTCAAAGAAGAGGCTACATAATTTCCACACCAGGACCTCCAGATTCAAAAAGTTACTTTCCCCAAGTAGTAAGACTGATCAATATCTACACCTAACAACACCACCACTACTTTATTATTTACCATCAGACATCTTATGTACAGCCTAGCATCAACTATTGGCCATATAAACAATCTGCGTTTGTAAGCTATGTTGTGTATTTATATTTATTCTGTTTTTTATTATTATTATTTTCTTTATCTTCCGTGTTTTTTTTTGTGCTGCATTGGATATGGAATAACAATTATTTCATTCTCCTAACACTTACAGTGGCATTCAAAAGTTTGGGCACCCCGGTCAAAATTTCTGTTACTGTGAATAGCTAAGCGAGTAAAAGATGACCTGATTTCCAAAGGGCATAAAGTTAAAGGTGACACATTTCTTTAATATTTTAAGGAAGATTACTTTTTTATTTCCGTCTAAAGACTCTTAGCTGGCTACAGAAAGTGTTTACAAGCTGTGATACTTGCCAAAGTGGGTGTTACTAAGTACTGACCATGCAGGGTGCCCAAACGTTTGCTTTGGGCCCTTTTCCTTTTTTGTTATTTTGAAACTGTAAAAGATGGAAATAAAGTAATATTGCTTAAAATTTAAAGATGACACATTTTTTAAATCTTTGTCTTTTGGAAATCAGGTCATCTTTTACTTGTTTAGCTATTCACAGTAACAGAAATTTTGACCAGGGGTGCCCAAACTTTTACATACCACTATATATACAAAAATTAAACAATCTTGAATGTTCGAATCAGGAATTCGAAACAATTACAAACGAGAAAATCTACAGATGCTGGAAATCCAAGGAACACACACAAAATGCTGGAGGAAATCAGCAAGCCAGGTAACATCTGTGGAAAAGAGTATAGCTGACATTTCGGCTGAGACCCAAAATTCTTCATAGTTTTTGGACACCAGTTGGCCTTTTTTTTCCACTAGAATAGCAACCTTTTCAGCTTTTCCTGATAAGAACAATACCAAATTGTAAGGATGTACTTGAGAATCATTTTTGCATATATCAGAGTTCCTCTTGCCTTTTATTTACAATATGGAAAACAGAGTTGTGCATTGTCCACCCATGCATGACCTTCAGGCCTAGTTTTATAACAGATAAATTTGCAACATAGCAAGGAAACAATTTAGAAATGAAACACAGGTGGTAGCTTGTCTCCCAGGTGCCAGGGTCCTGGATGTTTCTGATCGTGTTCACGATATCCTGAAGTGGGAAGGTGAACAGTCAGAGGTTGTGCTCCATGTTGGTATCAACGACATAGGTAGGAAAAGGGAGGATGTCCTGAAAACAGACTACAGGGAGTTGGGAAAGAAGTTGAAAAGCAGGAGACCAGAAAGGTAGTAATCTCAGGATTACTGCCTGTGCCACATGACAGTGAGTAGAATAGGAATAGAATGAGGTGGAGGATAAATGCATGGCTGAAGGATTGGAGCAGAGGGCAGGGATTCAGACTTCTGGATCCTTGGGACCTCTTTTGGGGTACGTGTGACCTGTACAAAAAAAGATGGGTTACACTTGAATCCAAGGGGACCAATATCCTGGTGGGGAGGTTTGCAAAGGCTATTGGGGAGAGTTTAAAGTAGAATTGCTGGGGGGTGGGAACCAAACTGAAGGGACGGAGGAAGGGGTGGTTGGCTTACAAATAGAGAAAGCTTGTAAACTGTGAGGGGGAGGATAGGCAGGTGATAGAGAAGGGGTACTCTCAGACTGATGGTTTGAGATGTATCTACTTTAATGCACGGAGTATTGTGAACAAAGTGGATGAGCTTAGAACAGGGATCAGTACTTGGAGCTATGATGTTGTGGCCATTACAGAGACTTGGATGGCTCAGGGGCAGGAAAGGTTACTTCAGGTGCCAGGTTTTAGATATTTCAGAAAGGACAGGGAGGGAGAGAAAAGAGGTGGGGGCATAGCACTGTTGATAAGAGATAGTTTCACAGCAGCAGGAAAGGTGGACGCCAGGGAGGGATTGTCTATGGAATCTCTGCAGGTGGAGGTTAGGAAAAGGAAGGGGTCAATAACTTTACTGGGTGTTTTTTATAGGCTGCCTAATAGCAACAGGGATATCGAGGAGCAGATAGGGAAACAGATCCTGGAAAGGTGTAGTAATAACACAGTTGTCGTGATGGGAGATTTTAATTTCCCAAATATTGATTGGCAACTCCCTAGAGTGAGGGATTTAGATGGGGTAGAGTTTGTTAGGTATGTTCAGGAAGGTTTCTTGATACAAAATCTAGATAAGCCTACAAGAGGAGAGGCTGTACTTGGTGTGGTATTGGGAAGTGAACTTGGTCAGGTATCAGATCTCTCAGTGGGAGAGCAATTTGGAGATAGTGATCACAATCCTATGTCCTTTACCATATCATCGGAGAGGGATAGGAACAGACACGTTAGGAAAGCATTTATTTGGATTAAGGGGAAATATCAGGCTATCAGGCACGAACTTGAAAGCATAAATTGGAAACAGATGTTCTCTGGGAAACGTATGGAAGAAATTTGGCAAATGTTCAGGGGATATTTGCTGCGTGGGGTTGTGCATAGGAACATATTCCAATGAGACAGGGAAAGGATGGTGGGTACAGGAACCATGGTGTACAAAGGCTGTTGTAAATCTAGTCAAGAAGAAAAGAAGAGCTTGTGAACGCTTTGGAAAAAAAACAGGTAATAATAGAGATCTGCAAGATTATAGGGCTAGCATAAAGGATCTTAAGAATGAAATTACGAGAGCTGGAAGGGGTCAAGAGAAGGTCTTGGCAGACAGGATTAAAGAAAACCCCAAGACATTCTACAAGTATGTTAAGAGCAAGAGGATAAGATATGAGAGAATAGGACCAATCAAGTGTGACAGTGGAAAAGTGTGTATGGAACCAGAGGAGATAGCAGAGGTACTTAATGAATATTTTGCTTCAGTTATTCACTATGGAAATGGGCCTTAGTGACTGTAGGGCTGATTTACAGTGGACTGAAAAGTTTGAGCATGTAGATATTAAGGAAGAGGATGTGCTGGAGCTTTTGGAAAGCATCAAGTTGGATAAGTCACTGGGACTGGATGAGATGTACCCTAGGCTACTGTGGGAGGCGAGGAAGGAGATTGCTGAGCCTCTGGCAATGATTTTTGCATCATCAATGGGGATGGGAGAGGTTTCAGAGGATGGGAGGGTTGTGGATGTTGTTCCCTTATTCAAGAAAGGGAGTAGAGATAGCCCAGGAAATTATAGACCAGTAAGCCTCACTTCAGTGGTTGGTAAGTTGATAGAGGAGATCCTGAGCGGCAGGATTTATGAATATTTGGAGAGGTATAATATGATTAGGAATAGTCAGCACGACTTTGTCAAAGGCAGGTCGTGCTTTATGAGGTTGATTGAAATTTTTGTGGATGTGACTAAACACACTGAAGGTAGAGCAGTAGATGTAGTTTATATGGATTTCAGCAAGGCATTTGATAAAGTACCCCATGCAAGGTTTATTGAGAAAGTAAGGAGGCGTAGGACCCAAGGGGACATTGCTTTGTGTATACATAATTGGCTTGCCCACAGAAGGCAAAGAGTGGTTGTAGACAGGTCATATTCTGCATAGAGGTTGGTGACCAGTGGTGTTCCTCAGGGATCTGTTCTGGGACCCCTACACTTCATGATTTTTATAAATGGCCTGGATGAGGAAGTGGAGGGACGGGTTAGTAATTTGCTGATGACACAAAGGTTGGGCATGATGTGGATAACTTGGAGGGCTGTCAGAGATTACAGCTGGACATTGATAGGATGCAAAACTGGGTTGAGGTGGCAACAGGAGGAAATCTGCAGAGGCTGGAAATTCAAACAACACACACAAAATGCTGGTGGAACGCAGCAGGCCAGGCAGCATCTATAAGGAGAAGCACTGTCGATGTTTCGGGCCGAAACCCTTTGTCAGGACTAACTGAAAGGAAAGATAGTAAGAGATTTGAAAGTGGTGGGGGGGGGGGGAGGGGGAAATGCGAAATGATAGGAGAAGACTGGAGGGGGTGGGATGAAGTCAACAGCTGGAAAGGTGATTGGCGAAAGTGATACAGAGCTGGAGAAGGGAAAGGATCATGGGGCGGGAGGCCTCGGGAGAAAGAAAGGTGGGGGGGAATTGCCAGAGGGAGATGGAGAACAGGCAAACAACTAAATATGTCAGGGATGGGGTAAGGGGAGGAGGGGCAATTAACGGAAGTTAGAGAAGTCAAAGTTCATGCCATCAGGTTGGAGGCTACCCAGCCGGTGTACAAGGTGTTGTTCCTCCAACCTGAGTTTGGATTCATTTTGACAGTAGAGGAGGCCATGGATAGACATATCAGAATGGGAATGGGACATGGAATTTAAATGTGTGGCCACTGGGAGATCCTGCTTTCTCTGGCGGACTGAGCGTAGGCGTTCAGCAAAACGGTCTCACCAATATATAAAAAGTCACACCAGGAGCACCGGACACAGTATACCACACCAGCCGACTCACAGGTGAAGTGTTGCCTCACCTGGAAGGACTGTCTGGAGCCCTGAACGGTGGTGAGGGAGGAAGTGTAAGGGCAGGTGTAGCATTTGTTCTGCTTATAAGGATAAGTGCCAGGAGGGAGATCGGTGGGAAGGGCTGGGGGGGAATGAATGGACAAGGGAGTCGAGTAGGGAGCGATCCCTGGAGAAACAGGGAGGGAGGGAAAGATGTGCTTGGTAATAGGATCCCGTTGGAGGTGGTGGAAGTTAAGGAGAATTATACGTTGGACCTGGAGGCTGGTGGGGTGGTAGGTGAGGACAAGGGGAACCCTATCCCAAGTGGGGTGAGGGCAGATGTTCAGGAAATGGGAGAGATGCGTTTGAGAGCAGAGTTGATGGTGAAAGAAGGGAAGTCCCTTTGTTTAAAAAAGGAAGACATCTCCTTTGTCCTGGAATGAAAAGCCTCATCTTGAGAGCAGATTTGGCAGAGATGGAGGAATTGTGAGAAGGGGATAGAGAAGTGGCAGATGGATTTCAACCCAGATAAGTGTAAGGTGGTTCATTTTGGTAGGTCAAATATGATGGCAGAATATAATATTAATGGTAAGACTCTTGGCAATGTGGAGGATCAGAGAGATCTTGGAGTCTGAGCCCATAGGACACTCAGAGCTGCTGTGCAGGTTGAGAAGGCATACAGTGCATTGGGTTCATCAATCGTGGGATTGAGCTGAGAGGTAATGTTGCCGTTATATAGGACCCTGGTCAGACCCCACTTGGAGTACTGTGCTCAGATCTGGTCGCCTCACTACAGGAAGGATGTGGAAGCCATAGAAAGGGTGCAGAGGAGATTTGCAAGGATGTTGCCTGGATTGGGGAGCATTCCTTATGAGAATAGATTAAGTGAATTTAGCCTTTTCTTCTTGGAGTGATGGAGGATGAGAGGTGACCTGTTAGAGGTGTCAAGATGATGAGAGGTTTTGATTGTGTGAATACTCAGGGGCTTTTTCCCAGGGCTGAAATGGCTAGCATGAGAGGGCACAATTTAAAAATGCTTGGAAGTAGGTACAGAGGAGATGTCAGGGGTAAGTTTTTTTTTAATGCAGTGTGATGAGTGCGTGGAATGGGCTGCTGGTGGCAGTGGTGGAGGCAGATACAATAGGGTCTTTTTAAGAAACTCCTGGATAGGTACATGGAGCTTAAAAACTAGAGAGCTATGGGTAACCCTAGGTCAGGGGTCAGCAACCTTTACCACTGAAAGAGCCACTTGGACCCGTTTCCCACAGAAAAGAAAACACTGGGAGCCGCAAAACCCGTTTGACATTTAAAATGAAATAACACTGCATACAACGTTTTGTTTTGCCTTTATGCTATGTATAAACAAACTATAATGTGTTGCATTTATGAAATTGATGAACTCCTGCAGAGAAAACGAAATTACATTTCTGCATGCAACAGAAACATTTTGAACTCCGAAAAAAAGACGTTAGGTTAAAGGTTACTTTTAAGTAAAATACTCAACGTCTATTTGAGTCCTTCTTGTATTTATGAAAAACGCCAAACTTAAATTTGCCGCCAGCAGCAAATCAAAAATAACATCAGCCAGCTGTCAGCCTGAAAAATAAAAGGACTATTTCACTGAACAATGAAAACATATGAATATACGTAAAATAATAGGCAATTAAAATATTTATCATACTTGTTCAGGTTGACTCACACCTGACAATGCAGTCGTATTCAGTAGGGATGGATCGATGCTTAGGGGAGTGACCGGGAAGGATAATGTGTTTTTTTCCTCTCTGAACTCACAGAAGCGTTTCCCAAACGATGTTTGCATTGCGATGATTGCAGAATGTAAATACTCCGAATTTATCATGTCGTGACATTGTTTGAACTCTCTCAAATTGGGGAAGTGAGACAATGTGCCTTTCTGTAAATCTCTGGCAAGCACTGTCAACTTGCGCTCGAATGCCAAAACATCCTCCAACATGTGCAGGCCTGTACGTCCTTACCCCGTTGAAGAGCTGTGTTCAGCGTGTTCAGGTGCGCTGTCATGTCTACCATGAAGTGTAGCTTTTCCAGCCACTCTGGCTGTTCCAGCTCAGGAAAGGTGAGTCCTTTGCTGCCCAGGAAAGCTGCCCTTTGCTGCCCTTTTCTTCCAGACACGCGACAAAGCGTTTCAGCACCTTCCCTCTGGACAGCCAGCGATAAAAACACGTAGCGGTTGCTACACGCAGTCAGTAAACTGCAGTCAAAGATAGCTTTATTCGAACTAAACAGCCTTGCTTTTAAGCCTCCCTCAACCCGCCCCCCATGGGCGCGGATGCTGCAAAAGACACGTACTCACAAACCCCCGTAGGCTATCTCCCTTAGCCTGAACGCTGGCTAATTGTGAGCCGGTTCGGATGTGTCAGGAAATGGGTCACCACAACGTCTTATTTAG
This sequence comes from Hypanus sabinus, assembly GCF_030144855.1. Taxonomy (NCBI): domain Eukaryota; kingdom Metazoa; phylum Chordata; class Chondrichthyes; order Myliobatiformes; family Dasyatidae; genus Hypanus; species Hypanus sabinus. The sequence continues at coordinate 127,160,929 of NC_082713.1, forward strand.
ATTGTACAAGATCACCATAATCTTCAAATTTAGATTTACATTTCAAAAACTAACAAACTAACATAAAATACATTTTAATTAAATACTGACCATGTAGCGGTGTGCTACACGCAGCGCTAAAATTACGACACGGAGTCGGTAACTGCAGTCGAAGGAAAAAACCTTATTCGAAATCTTCAGCCTCACTTTTAAGCCTCCCTCAACCTGCCCCCCATGGCGCAGAGGCTCCAAAGCTCTGTGCTCGCAAACCCCCGTAGGCTGTCTAATTGTGAGTCGGTTCGGATGTGCCAGGAAAAGGGTCGCCACAACCAATTATTTCCCAAAGTAACAGGGAGCCGCAGCACAGACGTAAAAGAGCCACATGTGGCTCCAGAGCCGCGGGTTGCCGACCCCCGCCCTAGGTCATCTCTAAGGTAAGGACGTTTGGCACAGCTTTGTGGGCTGAAGGGCCTGTATTGTGCTTTAGGTTTTTCTATGTTTCTAAAACTAATGTTAATAATAGTAATCCAATTTATCTGATAAAGTGAAAGTTTCAATTTGTCTTTGAACACAATATGCATTGTGTTCTGTTTTTGAGCTACATCAATCAAAGGTTTTCAGATGTTGTTTGATGTCATGAGGCTTGGCTCCTTGACATCTATTTGCTGGATGAAAATGTAAACTGAGAAATTTCGGACTCGTTTTTGATGACATTGCTCCTATCTATACAGAGTTAAGGTGGTAATATAGTGTTTATGTTGCTGGACTCTATATTCAGCACCAAGTTCCTTCAGCTGTGGGAATATTAATTATTAACAAAAAAATAATTATTAATAGTTAATTGTTAATAATAGTTTTTATTACTCAGTAATTTTCTACTTGTAACTGGGGCAACTACTAGATCGATTTCATTAGCCCATCTGGTTCACTGTGGGGGAAAAGCCATACTTGCTTGGTGTGTGCATTAGTATGTATACAGGTGACTCCAACTGTGTAGTTGGTTTTTATATCTGCTCTGAAATGGGCTGGGAAGCCACCTTCTTCAGGCATTTGGGCTGTACAATAAATGCCTTATGACCCAACCCAGTTCATCTTAAAAAGAATCCATTGCTTTTGTGATTGTGTATAATGTGAATTTGCAGTAAAGTGTGTGTAGAATAATTCTTGTGTGTGTGGGGGGGGGGGGGGGGGAAATGCCTTGATGAATGAAGAATTGAGAGTTACTGCACAGGTCTTATAGTACATCTAGATTACATTCAATTCTGAATAGCATAAGCATAACTACAAGCTAAGAAACAAAGTTGTCAATATTCTTGGCAATTTTGTAATATGAATCTAATTTTTTGGAAACCACAGTTCAACAATAGAAGATCTAGAGTTCTTCAAGACAGCTCAGGATTATCATCTTGAGAGTAATGGATTAGATGATTAATGATGGTTTTACATAAAATTACATGGTACATACTGTACATAAACGGGCAGTTTGACCTAATCAGTTCCTAACAATGATGTTCCATTCAGTCCTGCTCTTATCTTAAGATAGAATCATCATCAATTTCTCTCACATACTTCTCCAGCCTATTAAATACACCTATACCGTTTGTGTCAACCATTTCCAATGGTAACCAATATTGCATTCTCGCCATTTCTTGAGTAAAGGTGCTTATTCTGAATTCACTACCCAAATTTCAAAGTAAAGTTTATTATCAGAGTACATACATGTCTCCATATACAGCCCTGAGATACTTCTCCTGTGGGCATACTTAGCAAATTATAGAACAGTCACTCTAGGCAAACTGTGCAAATGCAGATATAAATAAATAGCAATAAATAAGGAGCATGAAATAACATGAAATAAAAGAGACCTTAAACGTGTCCATGAGTGTAGCTATCCCTTTTTTTCAAGAGCTTGATGGTTGAGGGGTAGTACTGTTCTTGAACCTGGTGGTGCAAGTCCTGAAGCACCTGTGCCTTCTACCTGATGATGGCAGCAGCAAGAGAAGAGCATGGCCTGGGTGGTGACGATCTTTGATGATGGATGTTGCTTCTCTATGGCAGCATTTCATGTAGATGTGCTCAAAAGTTGAGAGGATTTTACCTGTGATGTGCTGGGCTGAGTCCACTATTTTTTTGTAGGATTTTCTGCTCAAAGGCATTGGAGTTCCCACACCAGGCCATAATGCAGCCAGAGAGCACACTTTCCACCTCACTTCTATAAAAGTTTGCCAAGGTTTTTGACTTGTTGATCCTGAGGAAGTAGAGGCACTGTTGTGCTTTTTTTGCAGTTATATTTATACAGTGGCATGCAAAAGTTTGGGCACCCTTGGTCAAAATTTCTGTTACTGTGAATAGCTAAATGAGTAAAAGATGACGATTTCCAAAAGACAAAGTTAAAGATGACACAATTCTTTAATATTTTAAGCAATATTACTTTTTTATTTTCATCTACAGTTTCAAAAAAGGAAAAGGGCCCAAAGCAAAAGTTTGGGCACCCTGCATGGTCAGTACTTAGTAACACCCCCTTTGGCAAGTATCACAGCTTGTAAACGCTCTCTGTAGCCAGCTAAGAGTCTTTCAATTCTTTGGGGGATTTTCGCCCATTCTTCCTTGAAGAAGGCTTCTAGTTCTGTGAGATTCTTGGGCTGTTCTCCATGCACTGCTCTCTTGAGGACTATCCACAGATTTTCGATGATGTTTAGGTTGGGGGACTGTGAGGGCCATGGCAAAACCTTCAGCTTGCGCCTCTTAATGTAGTCCATTGTCGATTTTGAGGTGTGTTTAGGATCATTATCCTGTTGTAGAAGCCATCCTCTTTTCATCTTCAGCTTTTTTTACAGACAGTGTGATGTTTGCTTCCAGAATTTGCTGGTATTTAATTGAATTCTTTCTTCCCTCAACCAGAGAAATGTTCCCCATGCCACTGGCTGCAACACAAGCCCAAAGTATGATCGATCCACCACCGTGCTTAACAGTTGGAGAGGTGTTCTTTCCATGAAATTCTGCACTCTTTTTTCTCCAAACGTACCTTTGCTCATTGCGGCCAAAAAGTTCTATTTCAACATCATCAGTCCACAGGACTTGTTTCCAAAATGCATCAGTCTTGTTTGCAAACTTCTGACGCTGAATTATGTGGTGAGGACGCAGGAAAGGTTTTCTACTGATGACTATTCCATGAAGGTCATATTTGTGCAGGTGTCACTGGACAGTAGAACAGTGCACCACCACTCCAGAATCTGCTAAATCTTCCTGAAGATCTTTTGCAGTCAAACAGGGGTCTTGATTTGTTTTTCTAGCAATCCTATGAGCAGTTTTCTCGGAGAGTTTTCTTGGTCTTCCAGACCTCAACTTGACCCCCACCGTTCCAGTTGACTGCCATTTCTTAATTACATTATGAACTGAGGAAATGGCGACCTGAAAATGCTTTGTTATATTCTTATAGTCTTCTCCTGCTTTGTGGGCATCATTTATTTTAATTTTCAGAGTGCTAGGCAGCTGCTTAGAGGAGCCCACGTCTGCTGATTGTTGGGACAATGTTTGAGGAGTCAGGGTACTTATAAAGCTTTGAAATTTGCATCACCTGGCCTTTCCTAATGATGACTGAACAAGTCATAGCCTTAATAAGCTTAAGGTCTGAGACCTTGGTAAAAGTTATCTGAGAGCTCAAATCTCTTGGGGTGCCGAAACTTTTGCATGGTGCTCCTTTCCTTTTTCTCACTGTAAAATAGTACAAAACAAAAATAATACACTAATCTTGCTTAAAATGTTGAAAATAATGTGTCATCTTTAACTTTATGACTTTCGGAGATCTTCAACTCAACTATTCACAGTAACAGAAATTTTGACCGTTGCATGCCACTTTATGATCTAGGATAGGTCCTCTGAGATAGTGACACTTAGGAATTTAAAGTTACTGACCTTCTCCACCTCTGAGTCCACAGGACTCGTGGACCTCTGGTTTCCTTCCCTTGAAGTCTATAATCAGTTCCTTGGTCCTGTTGACATTGAGTGAGAAGTTGTTGTTATTACACCACTCAGCTGAGTTTTCAGTCTCTCTCTTGTATGCAGATTGATCACCCCCTTTGATACAGCCCACAACAGTGGTGCCATCAGCAAACTTGTATATGGTGTTGGAGTTGTACTTAGCCACACAGTCATAGTGTAAAGCGAGCAGAGCAGGGGGCTAAACACACATCCCTGCAGTGCTCCTGTGCTGATGGAGATTAGTGGAGATGTTTTTGCCAAGCTGAACTGGCTAGAATCTGCAAGTGTGGAAATCCAAGATCTACTTGCACAAGGGTGTATTGAAGCCCAGATCTTGGAGTTTACTGATTAGCTTTGAACGGATGTTGGTGTCAAATTTGAGCTGTAATCGATAATGAGCATCCTGATATATGCATCTTTGCTGTCCAGGAGATCCAGGGTATTGTGAAGAGCCAACAAGATAGCATCTGTTGTAAACCTGCTGCTTCGGTAGGCGAATTGAAGTGGATCAGAGTCACCACTCAGAAGCTGATATGCTTCAACACCAGCCTCTCAAAACACTTCATTGCAGTGGATGTAAGACTCACTGAGTGATAGTCATTCTGACAGGATGCCGTGCTCTTTTTTTAGGCACTGGTATGATTGAAGCCTGCTTGAAGCAGCTGCGTACCACATACTGCCAGAGCGAGAGGTTGAAGATATCTGTGAATATCTGGTGTGGTTTACTGCGTCTGGTGCTCCCGGTGTGGCCTTTTATATATTGGTGAGACCCGACGCAGACTGGGAGACCGTTTTGCTGAACACCTACGCTCTGTCTGCCAGAAAAAGCAGGATCTCCCAGTGGCCACACATTTTAATTCCACATCCCATTCTCATTCTGATATGTCTATCCATGGCCTCCTCTATTGTCAAAATGAATCCAAACTCAGGTTGGAGGAACAACACCTTATATACCGGCTGGGTAGCCTCCAACCTGATGGCATGAACTTTGACTTCTCTAACTTCCGTTAATTGCCCCTCCTCCCCTTACCCCATCCCTGACATATTTAGTTGTTTGTCTGTTCTCCATCTCCCTCTGGTGCTCCCCACCCCCCTTCTTTCTCCTGAGGCCTCCCGTCCCATGATCCTTTCTCTTCTCCAGCTCTATATCACTTTCGCCAATCACCTTTCCAGCTCTTAGTTTCATCCCACCCCCTCCGGTCTTCTCCTATCATTTCGCATTTCCCTCTCCCCCCACTACTTTCAAATCTCGTACTATCTTTCCTTTCGGTTAGTCCTGACGAAGGGCCTCAGCCCGAAACGTCAACAGCGCTTCTCCCTATAAATGCTGCCTGGCCTGCTGTGTTCCACCAGCATTTTGTGTGTGTTGTTGTTTGAATTTCCAGCTTCTGCAGATTTCCTCATGTTTGTTCAGTGAATACACCAGCCAGCTGGTTGGCATAGGTCTTCAGTACTCAGCCAGGTATTCCTTTTGGACAGAATGCTTTCCTTGGATTCACTCTCTTGAAGGCAGCCTGCATGTCATCTTCAGATACTGAGACCAAAGGATCATCGAGAGGCATAGGGGTGTGTGATGATTCATCCCTGTTCTGGTGGTCAAAGCGAGCATAGGAGGCATTGAACTCACTTGGAAGTGGAGCTCTGCTGTCCCCTATGATGCAAGATTTAACTTTGTAGGAAGCTATGACATTCAAATCCTGGCACAGTGCCGAGCATCCCTTGTTGATTCCACGCTAGCCCAGAATCTCCATTTTGCTCAGTGATCATACCTGCACCTCTTGTAATATTCTTGAACTCCAAGTTTCAATGCCTTTGATTTGGCTAACAGCAGGTTCTGGATTTCATTGTTCATCCAGGGATTCTGATTGGCTGAAAAACCTGAATGATTTTATGGGGACACACTCATCCACAGCTGTTTTAATAAAGTCTCTAATGACTGTGGTGTAGTCATTCAAGTCCTCAGATGAGTTCTTGAACACAGCCCTGTCCACTGACTCGAGGCAATCTTGTAACTGTTCTCTGCCTCCCGCAATCACCTTTTAGTTGTTTTGATCTCTGGAGCCTTGCTGTTTAGGCTCTGTCTGTATACAAGTTGCAGGAGTACAGTTAAATGATCCGACTTGCCAACATTCGGTCTGTGGAAGGAATGATAGGTTTTCCTTATAGTAGTGTAGCGGTGATCTAGTGTGTTGGGATCCCTGCAGCAACAGCTTGTGTGCTTGTGATAATTAGGCAGGGTTTTCTTCAAACAGGCCTGGTTAAATCACAAATAAGAGAAAATCTGCAGATGCTGGAAATCCAAGCAACACACACAAAATGCTGGAGGAACTCAGCAGGCCAGGCAGCATCTATGGAAAAGAGTACAGCTATCGTTTTGAGCTGAGACCCTTAAGAATTGGGTGGAAAAAAAAGATGAGCAGACAGAGTTAGAAGTTGTGGTGGGGGGGGGGGGGGAGGTAGAAACACAAGGTTAATGGTGATACCGGTGGGTGGGGGGGCAGTGTCAGCGGGGTGGAGTAAAGAGCTTGGAAGTTGATTGGTAAAAGAGATAAAAGGGGAATCTGATGAGAGAAGACAGAAGGCCATGGAAGAAAGAAAATGGGACAAGAGCACCAGTGGGAAGAGATGAGCAGGCAAGGAGATGAGGTGAGAAAGTGAAAGGGGAATGGTGAAGGGGTGGTGGGTGGCATTACCAGAAGTTCGAGGAAATCGATGTTCATGCCATCAGGCTGGAGACTACCCAGATGGAATACAAGGTGTTGTTCCTTCAACCTGACTGTGGCCTCATCACGATGGTAGAGGAGGCCATAGACTGACATGTTGGAATAGGAAATGGAATTAAAATGGGTGGCCACTGCGAGATACTACTTTTTCTGGAGTGCGGAGCGTAGGTACTCAGTGAATTGGTCTCCTAGTCTGTTGGGTCTCACTGATATACAGGAGGGCACACCAGGAGTATCAGATATGGTGAATGACCCCAAAAGACTTGGGTGAAGTGTTGCCTCACCTAAAAAGACTGTTTGGGGCCCTAAATGGTAGTGAGGGAGGAGGTGTAAGGACAGGTGTAGCTCTTGTTCTGCTTGCAAGAATAAGTGCCAGGAAGGAGATCAGTAGGGAGGGACAAATGGACAAGGGATTTGCATAGGGAGCAATCACTGTGGAAGGCAGAAAGTGGAGAGGGTGAGGGAAAGATGTGCTTAGTGGTGAGATCCTGCTGGAGATGGCGGAAGTTATGGAGAATTATGTGTTGGATGCGGTGGCTGGTGTGATAGGTGAGAACAAGAAGAACCCTATCCTTGGTATGGTGGTGGGAGGTTGGGATGAGGGTAGACGTGTGCAAAGTGGAAGAGATGCGGTTAAGGGCAGCATTGATGATTGAAGAAGGGAAGCTACTTTCTCTGAAGTAGAACATATCCTCTGTTCTTGAATGAAACACCTCATCCTGAGAGCAGATGCTGTGGAGACGGAGGAATTGGAAGAAGGGGGTGGAGATTTTACAAGTAACAAGGTGGGAAGAGGTATAGTCCTGGTAGCTGTGAGAGTCAGTGGGCTTATAATAGACATCAGTAAATAAGCTGTCTCCAGAGTGTCAGAAATGGACCAGGTACATTTGAGGGCAGGGTGGAAGTTGGAGGGAGAATTGAAGTCGATGAGCTCTGTGTGGGTGCCAGAAGCAGCACCAGTGCAGTCGCCGATGTAGCATAGGAAAAGTGGGGGAGTAACACCAGTGTAGGCTTGTAACATGGACTGTTCAACGTAGCCGACAAAAAGACAGGCATAGCTAGGATCCATGCAAGTACCCGTGGCTACACCTTTTGTTTGAAGGAAGTGTGGGGAGGACAGGGAGAAATTATTATGAGTTGGAACAAATTCCACTAGACTGAGGAGAGTGATGATGGAGGGGAACTGGTTGGGTCTGGTGTCCAGAAAGAAATGGAGGGTTTTGAGGCCTTCCTGGTGGGGGATGGAGGTGTATAGGGACTGGACATCTATGGTAAAAATAAGATGATCGGGGCCCGGGATCTTGAAATCAATCCCTCTGTCATCCCTCTGGAAATTGACAGATTTAGTTTCATATGCAAAATGCTGGAGGAACTCAGCAGGTCAGGCAGCACATGTGGAGGGGAATGAACAGTCAACATTTTGGGCTAAGTCCCTTAATCAGTACTGGAAAGGAAGACAGCATAAAGCAGAATAAGAAGCTGGGGGAGAGGGCAAGAGGAGAAAATAAAATCTGGCAGGTGATGGGTGAGACCTGGTAAGGGAGAAGTAACTGGGTGGGGGAGGGAGGATGAATTAAGTAGTTTAGAGATGATACTTGGAAGAAACATTATTTTTTGGATCTAGTGTTTCCAGTATAGCTCCTCCATGTCGGCAAGATTGCAGATTGAGGGACTACTTCATTGAGCACCTTTGCTCTGCTGCAAAACAGAGGATCTCTCTGTGGCTACCCATTTTTAAATTGACATCCCATTTCCATTCTGACATATTTGTTCCAGGCTTCTACTGCCGTGATGAGGCCATCTTAGGTTTGAGGAGCAACACTTTGTAGTCCATCTTTGTAGCCTGTAGCCTGATGGTATGCAAATTAACTTCTATAGCTTACAATAATTACTCCCCTCCCTATTCTCTTTTTTCCATTCTGGTTATCCTCTTGTCCATTATCGCCCATCACCTCTGGTTCTCCTCCTTCCCTTTCTTCCATGGTCCACTGACTTCTATTAGCTTCCTTATTCAATCCTTTACCTCTTCCACCATTCACCCCTCAGCTTCTTGCTACATTCCCCTCCCCCACCCATCCACCTTCGCTTTCACCTGGCCACACCTGTCACCTGCCAACTTGTAATCCTTCTCCTCACCCCACCATTTTATTCTTCCTTTCCAACCTGATGAAAGGTCTCAGTCTTAAACGTTGGCTGTTTATTCCCTTAAGTAGATGCTGCCGGACTTGAGTTCTCCAGCACGTTGTGTATGTTGCACAAGATTTCCAGCATGTGCAGAATCTCTTGTGTTTGTCATTTTCAGTTTGCTTTACTTGGTAAATATTTTCATGGTTTGTATGTTTCTGTTCTAAGGTGCCTTTTGGTCTGCTTCCTAATCTAAATTCACAGCTTCCAAATAGCAATAGATCTCCTTATTCTGAGGTGGATTTTTATCTGTCTGGAAACTTGTATGCTGATTACTGGCCCATTTTTCTGATTTATGAATGTCTTCCTCTAACTTACTGAAGTATCAGCACTTACCAATGCTTTACTACCCACCACAACAGTCCCATTGCCCATCAGTATTAGATATTATCCATCAATGTTGATAATTGTGTTCTTGATTCCAAGATTTAAATTGTTAATGGATTTTGTGAATAGCAGTGTTAGCATTGATTCTTGTAAATTAATTGCTTACATTTCTCACTGTGCTCTTCAACTCCATTCAATGCTTTGTCTTCAAACCAACTAGCAATCCATTTTACTTCACATCCCCCCCCCTCCACTCTGTAATCTCTGACCTTATTAACTTTATTCATTGCTGTATCTGATTATAGATCCATTAAACAAACAGTACCTGCATCTTGTGAATTCACTTTTAATGAACTAGGTATCATTTTCCCTTCACCACGCCTCCACATTTCTCTCATTTCTGTAGGATGCTCGTTTAAAATTCTTTGACCAAGCCTTGAGTTGTTTGTTTTAACATCTTGCGATGTTTTCTGCCAAATTGTGCAATCCTGCTCAGTTTGTCTTGCAAACAGCACAATACAAAATTGTTGAAGCTTGTTTAGCAGAGTCAAAATGGCTTGGGACTGAAATATGAAGCAGATTGCAAAGTGCAGCAGGAAAACTATTTGTACAAGCAAGATGCCAGCATGTTTATAGGCTACTGTCTATTATGTCAAAGCATTCACTTGCAACTTGGAGTATCAGCTGTCTAGCTGCTTTAATAATGCCACAAAAATTATATTCATAGTTTGGATATATTGATGGAATTAAACAGATGAAGGAGCAAATCAAAATGTGCTTTTATGTTGATAATGGTTGTATTAACAGCTGGTTAAACAAAATCTTGTTGTTGACCCAAAGACAGGAATTGTGACAGATTTTTATTCTTTATTTCCTTATTCATGTAGATAACAGTGAGGAAGACTATCAAAGCTTGCAGTGAGATCTGGACCAGTTGGAAAAACTGGTCTGAAAAGTGGCATACAGTATTTAATTCAAATTCAAGGTACATTTATTATCAAAGTATATAGTATACAACCCTGAAATTTGTCTTCACCATAGACAGTCATGAAACAAAGAAGAACCATGGAATTAACTCGTTAAAAGAAAAACATCAAACATTAAACCCCCTCTCTCTCCCACAGGCAAAAATTTGCACAGGCAGCAAAAATAAATGAGTGAAAATACAGAATATAAAACACAAAATCAAAAGACATATTTCAGTTCAGTTAGGTTCAGTGCATTTCAGCTCGGCGTTACATTATCTGCAGGCGGCCCCAATTCAAAAATCACCCAGAAGTAGTTGCAAAGATTGACCTAGAAACTAGAACACTCATAATCCTGAATTAGTCCAAATCCACAATCTGTGTCAATTAACCTTTGCTCCAGCACCACCCGCCGACAGTATCGAGTAAGCGACAGGTCACTCTAACACGGGTCTTCCCTTGAGAGCAGCGAGTGAGGCACTGCCACTTGCAGACACCTTCTCTGGTAACAGCGAGCGAAAGGCTGGCAGACGTTGCTGAAACTTGCTCACATTCCTGGCTGCCTCAATGATTTCAATCTTCCTGAGCATGTTGATCAGCAAAAGATGGAGTCAGTCATGGGCTTGTGCCCCATCTCCTGACTTCCTGGCCTCGGTGATTTGGTTGCAGCCTCGTTGAACACTCTTGGAGATATCAAATACCTGATCGGCCCAAAATAACACTGCTAGAATGTAGATTACAGGCTCAAACAGTAGCAGAATCAGATCTGAAATAAAAAAGATGTAAATTAATCGAATTGCTTCGTGACCCATCTTGAGGATGTCACTTTGGTACCGTTGTTCGCTGGCACCACCTTCTTCTGGATCCTCCTGAATGCAGATAAATGGGAGGTGTTGCACTTTGAAGTGACAAAGTTGCTGTGTTGAGGAAAATTAAACTGTACAGGCAGTCCCCGGGTTACGTACGAGTTACGTTCCTGAGTCTGTCTTTAAGTCGAATTTGTACGTAAACAAGTACATTGTCGAAACAAGTAAATCGGTACATATTATTTAACGTCAGTTCATCAAACGTTTGTCTTAGTAACACACACAAAATGCTGGTGGAACACAGCAGGCCAGGTAACATCTATATGGAGAAGCGCTGTTGACGTTTCGGGCCAAGACCCTTCCGTCAATGGAACAGAAGCACTGCGGGCTCCGCTGGACCCTAAGGACCACCGCACTGAGACAGGTTAAGTGGAACAAGGGAGTGCTGTGCTGGGTTTGGGTATTTGATCCTCCACAATATTCTGCGTGGGAATTTAAACTGGAAGTGGCAGTGTTTTTTTTAACGAGGTAGAGTTGCGAGCTCGTCATCAACCTGGCACGGATGGTGCAGGAGTCACTGGAATGACGTCAACCTGGCATGGGAGCGGTCTGTCACTGGATCGAACTCGGGAACCCCAGCACTGATCTCACTGTGCTACCAGCCGACCGGAATGGTGGGGGCAGGGGGGCTGTCAGGGTGAACCTTACTAAGAAAAATTTAAGCCAAATACAAAGTTAAATACTCAACACAGTGTCAACAGCAACGACTTAAAATGGCGGACAGCGTTCTCTTTCCTCGTTTCGTATATGCGAGTTGTCTGTAAGTCGGACGTTTGTAACTCGGGGACTACCTGTACATAAGATGTATGATGGTCACATTGCTAATTTTCAGTAACTATGTATCCAGGTAGAGATTTAAGCACTTTGACAATATTGAAGACCTCTATCGAGTTATACTGCTGGTTTTTTTAATTAGAGAAAACAGCAATTTGTTTAACCTTACCATTTTTGTATAGTCCTAATACAGTGAATAGTGATTAATTGGGACACATTGGGAGTAGTACATTTTTGCCCAATTAGCCGAAGTTTCATAAAAATAGTTAAGGCATAACAAAAATGAACTAATTTTTAACTGAGTAACAAATTATGTATTTAAATTAAAAACAGAACAAATTGGAACACTATCAATGTTACTGCAGTACTATAAAGTTATGTATTAGTTCCTAATACAGTAGTTTCGATGGAGGTATTTGCCCAGTGTACACTGCTGAGTTTTTTTGACTGCAAATTAACATAATCAGTGCAGACACGTAATATAGATAATGGACTGTCTTCACACAATTCTGTGATGATTGCATCCTCCAAATCTTCATTTTCTTTGTAACATTCAAGTTGATTGCTGATACCTTAATTCTTTGTAGTTCTTAACTTGTTGAAATAGTGAAATTATTTCATTTTTGCTCCATACCATTTCTGGCATCTCCAAGCTTGAATGCCTGTAACTGCGGTGAGCAAACAGCTCCGAATTATCTTGCTGCTTATTTTTCATCAACTATCAATGACAAAAAATACCTGCTTTCTGAATACGAGCACATGCAACTGACACTGTTTAAAAATTATTCACTCTAAGCACGATGTAATGTAACGACCATGCAAGTGCATGTGACTGACACTAGTTAGAAACTGGCAACCGTCTCCTGTCCCAATTAAGTGGCATAGTGTTCCAAATAAATGAAGAAAATCCCAATTATTTTCTGTATTAGTTTTTCATTCTTTGGGAGTTGTCACAAATAAGTGACTGCTCTGATTAACCAGTGACCTAATTATTTGGGCTTTGTATCTTCTGTAGAATATACTTTATTCACTTTGTACTATGGAGATCAGAGCTAATCACAGCACACAAGATTGAATGGTCTCACATTTCTCCAGATTATACAATTTTAATTTCCCCTCTTAATCTTAATCCTTGTGTCCTCTTCTCAACTTGATTTACCTACTGATCTTGGTATCTTAAAAAAATTTGGTTGTTATCCACTAAGTACCTTCATTTAAAAATGAATAAGCCTCAACAAATAATGCCCTCAGTCAAACATCAGCCACAAAAGATGAGGAATTCACAATAATTTTGAACAACAAAATTACCTCCATTAGGGAGAGTATTGTTACAGATACTGGTAACCCCCATGTCATAAAAAGATGACAACTGTGTCAAAATTTACAAGTATTTCTGATGCAAAACTCTATAAGATTGTAATAAAGTGCAAGCTGTCTATTTGCAGTCTCAGCCTTGTCCTGTCACATTTTTTAAGAACTCTTAATGGTGTTTTCAAATCTGTTGGAAAAATTAATAACACAACCCTTGAAACTGGAGTTTTTCCAGATGCCTGCAAAATTATGGAGTCAGCTACACCACCTCCCATGTCATTAAAAGCCAAACCTTGATAATGTGATAGTAGCTAACTACACAGGCTTGTATCAAATCTTTGCTTCTTGTGCAAGATTCTTGAAAGTAATTTTCAACCAACTCAACAATTTTCTGAATGAGAATAATATTCTAGAAAAGTTTCAGTCAGGTTTTGGAGTAAACCATAGCACAGGGATGGCCCTAACCCAGGGGTGGGCAAACTTTTTGACTTGTGGCCCACAAAGGGTTCTAAAATTTGACGGGGGGCCGGACCAGGAGCAGATGGACGGAGTGTTTTGGTAATACACCTCATAAGAGAAAATAAAATATCATGGGATATGTAGAAAACATGTGCTTTAATTTCAATTGAAAATGAACAAATGCATTACAACAAAATATCTGTCTTTGAAGTCCCATGGTATTTAGCTATTTATTGAAATGACTTTTAAAACACTGAAAATTAAATGAATAAAATACAGCTTTTTTTAATAGTAACAGTTATTATTTTAAAGCACTGAAAATTCTGTTATCCTTCAAGATATTATCATCATCACTCTCCTCCTGACTGTCTTTATTTCAAAAACGGTAGGAGATGCAGGTCTACTTGTCCTGCTGCTTCTTATTCAATTGTCCCCTGTGCCAAAACTCAACAACGACCAGCACAAGGACAGAACAGTGACAGTGCGCCAGTATGCGGAGCGCGTTATTTGATCTGGAGCGCATTTTTTATTTTGAGAACGTACGTGCACCTGCGCACTACTCATGTCCATCACTTAACAGAAATGACATGTAACATGTAAGGCTTATTGAAAAAAATATTTTCAAATGCATTTTTTACATAACACAACGAAGAAACTTATTTTTAATTTCAGGGGGAATAGTGTTGTTGGTCTCCCTTTTTAGCCAGCGCATCAAAGTCTGGATTTAGTTTTGTTGTGGCGATTCTCAGGATGGATCTGAGGTGTTGGTCAGTTAACTTGGATCTGTGGCTGGCTTTGTTGATGTTCATGACGCTGAACGCCTGTTCACACAAATAGGTCGAGCCGAACAAAGAGTAAAGCGCAAATGTGGAGTAATACGCTGCACCTCAACAAAGCTCAATGTATATAGAGTGCGTCATCTATTGGGAAAATGCCAGAATGGCGGGGAAAAAACGTTAACAAGGTTTATTAATATTATTTCATCAAGTTCTGCGGGCTGGATTAAAAAGCTTAACGGGCCGTAGTTTGCCCATGCCTGCCCTAACCAAAGTTGTCAGCGGCCTTTGGCTCAGCATCTATACCAAAACAGCTTCGGTTCTAATTCTTCTGGATGTAAGTGCTGCTTTTGACACAATTAACCATAACACTCTCCTAGATTGCCTTGAGAACTAGGTTGGCCTCTCTGGTGGTGTCCTTAATTGGTTTCGCTTGTATCTCAGATGTTTTTTTTTGGTCTGTCTTGAAGACTATTTTTCTAAGAGATATGATGTACCTGTTTCTGTTGCTTAAGGAAGCTGTCTTGGTTTCTTACCCTTCATTTTATACATCTTCCCCTTAGGAGACATCATTAGAGGGCGTGAACTTGATTTCCACAATTGTATATCTCGGTCGATCCTGGTGATGATAACACCCTATCTGGTTTGACTTCTGATAAGGCTGCAACAAACAAATGCGTGAGCATAATTTCCTAAAACTATTTGAAGTTAATACTGATATTTTTAGTTGGCCCCAAAGCCAAAAGAGATGAACTTCTTGGAAACTTTGCTCCCCTTGCAACATCAGAAGTGACAAGATTGGGTGTTACACTTGATTCATATTTGAATTTTAAATCCCCCATAACAAACGTGACCACTCCAGCATTTCTGCACTTACGAATTATTGCAAAGGTACATCTGCTTGTCACGCAGTGATGCTGAAAAAATAATTCACACCTTTATATCAAAAAGGCTAGATTACTGCAATGAACTTTTTACTAGCCTTCTAAAGCAATCTATTGACAAACTTAAACTCATTCAGAATGTCGCTGCTAGACTTAAAACTAAATACAGCATGAAGGAGCATATGACTCCAGTCCAAACTGCTCTGCATTGGCTTCCTATTTCTTTTAGAATTGATTTTAACATTCTTTTACTTTTCTTTAAGGCTTGTGATGGTCTGGAACAGAAGTATATCACAGAATTGCTTTTGTTTTATAGTCCTTCTTGAGCTCTCAGATCTTCTTTTGCTTGTCCCTTAAATTTAAACCATCTCCCTCAAAAGAAAATTGGCATGTCAGCTTTTTATTAACTGTGGAGCTCAGTATCTACAACTTTAAGGATTGCTGACTTAGTTGATACTTTAACTAGCTCAAAACCCATTTACTTAACCCTGATTTTACCTATTTTATCTTTAATTTTTATGTTTTCATTTTATCCCATTATAAAGCACTTTGAACTACATTGTTGGTATGAAAATAAGTTACTATTACACCAAAAGATTTATAAATAATTGAGATCCCAGAGTGATCCCAGTGGCATCCTAATAATTACAGCTATTCAACCTGAAAATTATCTGTTTATTCCCACTGTTTTGTTTGTCATACAAAACTAGTCTGTACTAGCATATTACTCAGAATTCATTGAGCTATTGTGCAGTAATCTTTTTACTTTGTGTCTTAGTAAATGTCTTCCAGAAATTTAAACATGCTGCATCTACTGGTTTCCTCCATCCAAGCCCTACACAACTTTTATTCATCCTGTTTCTTACGTCCTCATAAATGCTAATATATTTGTCAGAGGCACACTGTTTCTGCTTGAGTCTAATATGCTTTTCTCATATGTCCTGGTACTAGAGGGGCTCCATATGTTGTAGATGACCCAACGTGCCACATTCTGACATGATGCTAGTTCTCCTGTGTTTTTAAAGCATTTTTCAAGATAGTAATAATAAAAAATGTTTTTCGTATTCACTAATGATGGGATTCTGTATTTATTTTGTTGGTTTAATTACGTGTAGTGTTAATGTGATTATTCAATGAACTGAAGCAATTATAGCAAGTGTTTATAGAGAAATATGATATGGGTTGCTGTAGAAAATGGACATTTCTGACTTGGCAGTTATGGACTAATGGACAGTTCTCAGGAATGGATCCCTTGCATAACTTGAGAAGCAACTTGTATACTCTTCATATTTTCTAGCATTTACTCAAGAGCAGATGTTGGGATGTTTAGGCAATAACTTGCTTTCTCTCTCCTACCGTTTTTTGAAAAGGGAAATTACAGTTGCAAGAAAATGTTTGTAAGCCCCTTGCAGTTACCTGATTTTTCTGAAAATAATTACTCATAAAATGTGTACTGATCTTCATCTGGGTCACAATAATAGACAAACACAATCTGCCTAGACTAAACTAATAACACTTTCCTCTTCAATACTGAGTGCATCATTTAAGCAATCACTGTCTAGGTTCAAAGAAATATGTGAACCTCCGGGGTGATGCCTTCTACAAAAGCTATTTGGTATTCCAGTCAATGAGATGAGATTGGAGGTGTGGGTTGTCGAGGTGCCCAGCCTATATAAAAACAAAGACCCGCTATGTCAGGTTACTGACAGATCCTGCTGCTCTCAAGAAAGATCTGTTAATGTGCTCCATGCCTCAATTAAAACAACTTTCAGAGGACCTTGGGCTGCATCCACACTAGACTGGAAAATTTTGAAAACGCCGCTTTCACATAAAAACGATAGGCGTCCACACCAAGCGTTTTTGAAAATATCTCTATCCACACTGAAACGGAGATTTCGGCGAATCTGCTCCTGCTGCGCATGCGCAGGACACGTCTACCAAAAACAAGCGACATGTTTGGTGTCAAATCTTGCCGTAGAAGTGCGTGTTTGTGTAGTTACAGACTAGAAAAACTTAAAACGACGGATGGCTGTTGAACTTAAAACTAAAAAAACAAATACTGGAGCGTACGGCAGCAACCAACAGGGAATTCACGGACAGATTGACCCGGCTGACGACGAACATTGAAATACTGACTAACTCTGTTGCATTAATAAAGCACCTTGTTAAATGTGTAAAACATGTCTGCATCAGTGTTATCTTGTATTTCCGTACAATGTTACATTAGGCTGTTACACATCTATTTTCAGAGAAGTACTTGCATAAATAGGTAAACCACCTTCATACGATCAAGGACAGAAAACAGGGCAAAGTGAGTATACTTAGTTATTCAGTAAGTTATGGGTCAAAGTACAGAGGTGCTGCTCGCAAAAAAAAACATTGCTGCAAATGTCAAGTTTGCAAAAGACCACCTGGATGTTCTACAGTGCTTCTGAGACAATGTTCTGTGGACAGATGAGACCAAAGTTGAACTTCCTGGCAGAAAAAGTTATGTTTAGAGGAAAAAGGCACAGCACACCAACACCAAAACCTCATCCCAACTTTGAAGCTTGGTGGATGGAGCATCATAGTTTGGGGCTGCTTTGCTATTTCACGGCCTAGACAACTTGCAGTCGTTGAGGGAACAATGAATTCTAAATTGTAGTAAGGCATTTTGTCGGAGAATATCAGGGTAGCAGTCCGTAACCTGAAGCTTAATGGAAGTTGGATGGTGCAACAAGACAATGATCTACAACACAAGAGTAAATCAACAACAGAATAGTTTAAAAAGATGAACATTTGTGGTTTGCAATGGGCAAGTCAGAGTCCAGACCTTAACCCATTTGAGATGATATGGCATGACCTGGAGGGTTGTTCATGCAAGACATCCCAGAAATATTGATGATCTGAAACAGTTTTGTGTAGAGGAATGATCTAAAATTCCTCTTCGCCATAGTGCAAGTCTGATCAGCAACTACAGAAAATGTTTGGAGAGGTTATTGCCTCTAAAGGAGGTTTTACCAGTTATTAAACACAAGAGTTCACATACTTTTTCTAGCCTGGACTGTGAATGATTAAACAATATGTTCAATTAAGACAGAAAAAGTACAAACTTTTTCTTACAACTGTATATTTGTAGTTTTCTAGTTCACTGGAGTTTGCATCCACAGTCTTTGTAGCCACTTCCTTTAAGGCATGAGAATATAGTACATCGGGTTCAGAGCCATAGTCAGCTTTCAGTTTCAGTGGTTTATAGAACCATAGAACATTACAACACAGAAACAGGCCTTTTGGCCCTTCCTGGCTGTACTGAACCATTTTTCTCCCTAGTCCTACTGACCTGCACCTGGACCATATCCCTCCATACACCTCTGATCTATGTACCTGGCCAAGTTTGTCTTATATGTTAAAAGTGAGCCCGCATTTACTACTTCATCTGGCAGCTCATTCCACACTCCCACCACTCTGTGTGAAGAAGCCCCCCAATGTTCCCTTTAAACATTTCCCCCTTAATCCTTAACGTCTATCAAATCTCCCCTCATTCTTCTACGCTCCAGGGAATTAAGTCCTAACCTATTCAACCTTTCTCTGTAACTCAGTTTCTCAAGTCCCAGCAACATCCTTGTAAACCTTCTCTGCACTCTTTCAACCTTCCTGTAATTCAGTGACCAAAACTGCACCAATGTCTTGTACAACCTCACCACAACATTCTAACTCTTATATTCAATACTTTGATTTATAAAGGCCAATGACCCAAAAGCTCTCTTTACTACCCTATCTACCTGTGACGCCGCTTTTGAATCTGTATTCCCAGATCCCTCTTCTACTGCACTCCTCAGTGCCCTACCATTTACCTTGTGTATGTTCTACCTTGGTTTTTCCTTCCAAAGTGCAATACCTAACACTTGTCTGTATTAAACTCCTTCTGCCATTTGTCAGCCCATTTTTCCAGCTGGTCCAAATCCCTCTGCAAGCTTTGAAACCCTTCCTCACTGTCCACGGCACTTCCAATCTTTGTATTTGCTAATCCAATTTGCTACATTATCATCCAGATCATTGATATAGATGACAAATAACAATGGACCCAGCATTATTTAATAACATTTCTCTCTTCTGTTCAACTCTGATCATCTTGACGTTTGTGCTACTTTCCATGTGTTCTTGTATCAATACAGGTATCTTTGTGGTTCTGTAGTTTAATTCAGACTCCGATTCCTCAGTCCTTACTGGAGTCTCTGTAATTAGTATGTATGTGGACACTGACAACTGGATCTTTCTAAGCTCATGATGATATTATGAAAGGTTAGCCCAGTTGTTTTTTTTATCTGCTTCCTTTCCTCTTTATGCTAGTTATCTTCCCTCGCCACACTTGGGTATTGACCTGAAACTTTGACAGTTCTTTTCATCCATTGATACTAGTCAAACCATGGAATTCCTTCAGCAGTTAGATAGTGGCTATTGATTCCAGCATCTGCAGTTTTGATTGTTCCAAAGAACTATCTATAATCCTAACACCTGACAAGAAATGCATCCCTTTGGACCAGTTAATGAGAACAGAGAATTTCCTTTCCTACTCCTTACTACTACAACTGGATGTCCAAAATTTTCCTTTTCATTTGACTAACTTGTTTGGTCCTGTGGACCACCCTGATATGCTTAGAAT
Source organism: Hypanus sabinus (assembly GCF_030144855.1). Classification (NCBI taxonomy): domain Eukaryota; kingdom Metazoa; phylum Chordata; class Chondrichthyes; order Myliobatiformes; family Dasyatidae; genus Hypanus; species Hypanus sabinus. The sequence continues at coordinate 127,180,800 of NC_082713.1, forward strand.
GTTCATACTCCCTGTGATCTCTCCACTCAGAATACAACTTCATACGCATGCTGTATTAGGAATCCCCACAACTTGTCCTGTTTGCAGTATTCTAGTGGCCAGATTTAAAGCACTTAATCCGTAAATGCCTCTTGAAATAGTGTCCATGGAACCTTCCTCCTCTATGATGCATTGCCCAAAGCTCAGACTCCAGCTCAATAATAAATTGAATTTCTTGACTACAGATACCTCTTAAAAGTGTGGCCTCCGAGTGGTTTCTGTCAACTGTCACATGTTATGACACAACTTATCACCTACTTTAATTAGGTTTTCCTCCTGGATATTTATAATTTTGAGTTCTAATTTAATCTAGTTAAAATTTAGTTTTAAAGTCCTAATTTTAATTACACTGTTTTAATAACTGGACTATAATTTAGTGTGAATTTTTTCAAGATGAAGAGTAAAATATGCTGCAGAACTTAATTATTTGCTTGCCATTTTATAATGTCACATTTTGATTTTTTTTACTCAGTTCCGCAACCTCTTGATCTGGGTTGCAGCTGCTGTTGTGTTCTCTTTTAACCTTTTGTTTAAGAATGCAAAAATAATATTTTTCTTTGAAGTTTTCAGTCTCACCAAAATGTTCAGATGGTAATACTTGTATGCAGTGGAACCTGATTTTTATGCATTAGTTATTGTTAGTAGAATTTAATAGAATGGAATGCTGCTTAAGTTCAAAGGTTCAAAGATACATTTACTGTCAGAGAAATGTATACAATATACATTCTGAAATCCTTTTTTCTTTGCAAACATCCATGAAAACAGAGGAGTGTCCCAAAGAATGAATGACAGTTAATGTTAGAACCCCAAAGTACCCCCCAGCTCCCTCCTCCCGTGCATAAGCGGCAGCAAAGCAACAAACCCACCAGCAAAAAAAAACATTGGCACCCCCCCACTGAGCAATCAAATGTGCAGCAAGGATCAATAAAGACACAGACTTGCAGTACCCCAAAGACTACTCGTTCACCTGGTATTTGATATATACCCCCCCTCCCTCCCACCTTTCTCTCTCTCCCCCCACCTCTCTCTCTCCCCCCCACCTCTCTCTCTCCCCCCCACCTCTCTCTCTCCCCCCCACCTCTCTCTCTCCCCCCCACCTCTCTCTCTCCCCCCCACCTCTCTCTCTCCCCCCCACCTCTCTCTCTCCCCCCCACCTCTCTCTCTCCCCCCCACCTCTCTCTCTCTCCCCCCCACCTCTCTCTCTCCCCCCCACCTCTCTCTCTCCCCCCCACCTCTCTCTCTCCCCCTCACCTCTCTCTCTCCCCCCCACCTCTCTCTCTCCCCCCCACCTCTCTCTCTCCCCCCCACCTCTCTCTCTCCCCCCCACCTCTCTCTCTCCCCCCCACCTCTCTCTCTCCCCCCCACCTCTCTCTCTCCCCCCCACCTCTCTCTCTCCCCCCCACCTCTCTCTCTCCCCCCCACCTCTCTCTCTCCCCCCCACCTCTCTCTCTCCCCCCCACCTCTCTCTCTCTCCCCCCCACCTCTCTCTCTCCCCCCCACCTCTCTCTCTCCCCCCCACCTCTCTCTCTCCCCCCCACCTCTCTCTCTCCCCCTCACCTCTCTCTCCCCCCCACCTCTCTCTCTCCCCCCCACCTCTCTCTCTCCCCCCCACCTCTCTCTCTCCCCCCCACCTCTCTCTCTCCCCCCCACCTCTCTCTCTCCCCCCCACCTCTCTCTCTCCCCCCCACCTCTCTCTCTCCCCCCCACCTCTCTCTCTCCCCCCCACCTCTCTCTCTCCCCCCCACCTCTCTCTCTCCCCCCCACCTCTCTCTCTCCCCCCCACCTCTCTCTCTCCCCCCCACCTCTCTCTCTCCCCCCCACCTCTCTCTCTCCCCCCCACCTCTCTCTCTCCCCCCACCTCTCTCTCCCCCCCCCACCTCTCTCTCTCCCCCCCACCTCTCTCTCTCCCCCCACCCTCTCTCTCTCCCCCCCACCTCTCTCTCCCCCCCACCTCTCTCTCTCCCCCCCACCTCTCTCTCTCCCCCCCACCTCTCTCTCTCCCCCCCACCTCTCTCTCTCCCCCCCACCTCTCTCTCTCCCCCCCACCTCTCTCTCTCCCCCCCACCTCTCTCTCTCCCCCCCACCTCTCTCTCTCCCCCCCACCTCTCTCTCTCCCCCCCACCTCTCTCTCTCCCCCCCACCTCTCTCTCTCCCCCCCACCTCTCTCTCTCCCCCCCACCTCTCTCTCTCCCCCCCACCTCTCTCTCTCCCCCCCACCTCTCTCTCTCCCCCCCACCTCTCTCTCTCACCCCCACCTCTCTCTCTCACCCCCCACCTCTCTCTCTCACCCCCCACCTCTCTCTCTCTCTCTCCCCCACCCCCACCTCTCTCTCTCTCCCCCCTGCTCCATAATAAGGGAAAAAGAGGTGTCCCTGTTTCACAATGAGAGGTGAGACATAACAAGCAGCTCGCTGATTTACGATGTTAAAAGTCTGTTGCGTTGCTTTTTCCGAGCTCTGTGCCCAAAGAACTTGGGTCTCTGGGCACACAGCCAGCTCTCTGCTTTCGATCTTCCATCTCCCACGACTCACCAGTTTCCTGTGGCGGCACTAACCTCAAGTCCGCCTGCCTCCAGAGCCTCAAAATCCCGCAACCCTGAACGCTGGTCTTCTAGGCCGTGTCCCTGGCATATCAAGTAGCGGCCAGTCGGGAGACCACAAGAGCGGGTCACATTCCTGCAAAGAACCGAAGTCCGCGTGCAGTTCCAGGTCAGGGTCTTCAAAAGAACCCTGAAAGGGAAAATTATTAAAGATAGAAATAGAGCTGTTTCCGAAGATGCAAGCACTGTTAGGCACTATCGTTCTCCTAAACTCAGATTTTTATAACAATCTGCATCGTTGTTCAGAAAAACTGGGAATAAAAGACAGTATCTTAGGAAGGATCACATGTTGTATGTTTATAGTGCAGTGAGAGGTTTAGATGGAATTGTTAATTGAATTTTAAAGACTTTACAACAGAATTCCAAGGAATTGAAACAACAGTGCTATTGTTTACTGAGAATATCTGGAGCTAGATTCCCTAAGGCAGTCCTACGTTATCAGCACTAACTGATAACTGTTGCATGAAGAGTGGGAGCCTGCTATATGGACAACAGCTTGCTCTCCATATCATACTGCCCTGGTTTGCGTATCACAAGGACAGTTGGGACACAACATGTATGGTCAACTCTGACCAACCCCAGATTACTGTGATCAAGGGACACAATTTCCCAACAAATGATTACATAAGTAGTTACACAACTTTTCAGTCATCTAAATTTATAGTTCAAAGTAAATTTGTTAACAAAGTACATGTACTACCTTGAGATTCATTTTTTGCAGACATTACAGGGAAAAAAATAATTCTATGAAAAACTACACATGAAGACTGACAGAACAACCAATGTGCAAAAGAAGACAAACTGTAAATAAAAATAATACTGAGAACGTGTTTCCAACAGTCCTTGAAAGCAAATCTGTAGGTAGTATTATCAGTTCAGAGTAGTGGTTGACAGAGTAGTTATTGACACTGGTTCAGGAGCTAGATGTTTGTAGGGTAATAACTGTAACAAAATTTGGTGGAGAGGGACCTAAGACTCCTGTACCACCTGAATGAAGCAAGAAATGGACTTGTCCTAGATGGTGAGGATGTGGGGTGGGATGGTACAGTCTTTGATGATGGATGCTGCTTTCTTGTGGCAGTGTTCCATGTAAATGTATTCAGTGTTGGAGAGGGTTTTGCCTGTGATAGAACAGGCTGAATCCAGTCAGGATACATTGTACATCTGTAGAAGTTTGTCAAGTTTTTTGGTGACATGCCATATTCTATGCAACCTTCAGAGAAAATAGAGGCATTGGAGTGTCTTCTTTGTGCTGGTAGTAGGACAGATTCTCTGATCTGATAACACCAATAAATTTAAAGCTACTGGCCCTTTCAACTTCCATTCTCCTAATGAGAACTGGCTCATGCATCTCCGATTTCTTCCTTCTATCGAAGATGTTGTTATGGCATGACACAACCAGATTTTCTATCTCCCTCTGTCTCTCTGTCTTATAAGTTGCCTTTGTGCCTTTCATACTTTCCCTCCACATTTTTGGTCTCTGTTTTATTCCCTTCTCCAGCTTTCTCATTTCTCAATGCAGTTCTCACCTCTAGCTCTGTCTCATGTTCTCAATACTCTCCCACCATCTGTTCCTGGGCATTCTCTTCCCTATTTTCATCTATTCCTTCCTCTTCCTTTGTAGTTTGACTTGATTGTTCTATGCCTTTCAGCTGCATGCCATGAAGGATTAGTGCAGGTCAAATAATTTGTTCTGGGTATGTTAACGTTGAGGTCCCATAAAAGTGTTTTAAAGGAAACATATCAAGCAATTTGTAAGGTCCTTCTTTGTGCTCCTAAATATTTGCAGTGTAGTTCCTTCATTTAAAAATCTTCCTCTTGGAAGTGAAAAAATGAGTTGCTAAAGACTTTTAAAATGTAAAATTGGACATGCAGCTGGAGATGCAAGCTGACTTTACTTAGACTTGAAGGGAAAGGTCAGGTCATATTTTGTTTTAAGCACTGAAAGCTGTGTGAAGTGGATTGGCTCACCATGAATGATAATGGAAATATGATCCATAATGTTTTAAGTAGATTCAAAATTTGAGAAAGAAAATCTGAAAGGTCAATGGAAATGATTATTGAATGGACAGATTTTGTGGGAAACTTGCTTGGATAGAATATCTTCATGGCAAATGGAGAGTTTGCATCTGAACTGCTATGATCTATTCTGAATTTCATGTTGAAGTTTATTGCATGACAAGGACAATCATGTTCACTAGCTGAGGAAAACTACAGAGACCTCTTTTGTAGCTGGTATATGGGATATAGCATCAGAAATCAGGTACACAAATTAAAAGATGTTTTTTTAAAATAGCTCATCAGAGAATTTTGGTATAAGTCTAAATTTTTGACAAAATCTATTTGTAATCCTAATTGGACCATTTTTTCCTCTTTTAGTCAAAGTGACTTATAATAAAGCATAAATTAAAGCTGTGAGGCACTGATAGATTGGGAAATTGTTCCTCTGATCAGTGTTCCAGAGAATGAGTTCCTTGCTGTATGAACACACACACAAAATGTTGGAATAACTCAGCAGGTCGGAAGCATCTATGGAAGGAAATGAACAATTAACATTTTGGGCTGAGACCTTTCATAAGGACTGGAAAGGGAAGCAGGCAGAATTTCTTTTCCATACAATCATCAGGAAACTGTGAGTTGATGTCAAAGTATAGCTTGGATTTATTATAAATAATTGGCCCAAGCAACAAATGTGATGCCTGTGTTGAATGTGCATGCCAGATACACTTGCAGGTAGATCTATTAAAATGCAGAGTTCAAAGTAAATATATTATCAAAGTGCATACATGTCACATACACTACCCTGACATTCATTTTCTTGCAGGCATTCACAGTAAAACAGAGAAATACTTTAGAATCAATGAAAAACTACTCACAAAGCCCAATAAATAAAGATTGACAAATAGCAAACAAAAACTGGCAAACAATCTCAAGGAAATGAATCAAGAAAATGAATGTCAAGGTATTATATGGTGATTTGATAATACATTTACTTCAAACTTCCAAGATTTTGTTTTGAACAACATTTTAGTACATTCCATTTGAAAATAATCAAACTGGTCTGGCCCAGCTTTAAACTGCTTGAGTAATGTTAATAGTTCTGTGTAGCAGTGCCTGGGAGGGGCAGAGGTTTAGTTTTGTGTTTCTTTCAGGCTGATTGCTGACCATCTTTTAGGGTTATTTTTAACTTTCCTACAATCATTTCACTGTCTGGTAATTTGAATTACTCAGAATGGCTCAGACTTATCTCTTCATCAAAGAGCTCACAACAAACTTCTAGCTCTCCACCTTCATAGAATACTTTTGCTTTCTTGTCATAAGGAAAGAATCAGACCATATGCTTCGTGTTTGAAGTGTAATTGTTTAATGTAGCAAAAGGGAACAGCTGTGAGCACTAGATCAGTTAAAATGTGATTTTTTTTTGTTAAAAGGGTATTTTTTTCCTGCATACTCAATATATGAGTGCTTCCCTGCATGCATATGACCCAGCATTAGGCTGCAAATGCAGTTGGGTTACAGGTTCAAAATTCAAAATTGAAATCTTGATTACTTTGTTCTCTATATTACATGGGCTTTTCCATTGTTATGTGAAATTAACTTAAGTAATGTTCTCAATTGGCCAGATTCTTTTTTGCTGCATGGGTCACTGTGGATAGATTTTCCCACTCTCTCCAATTTCACAATTTTTTTTGTGTTTTCCTCAAACCACCTCCATTCTTGTCCAAGTCATACATATGGATCCCGCCACTGAACTTTGTGGAACATCACTGCTCACAGACCTCCAATCAGAGTAACACCCATCACTACACAAATTTTGAATCTGAATTAACAGGATACAATGTGATTTAATCTTCTGGTTCAATCTACCAGGAGAGACCTTGCAGATTCTTCACTAAAGTTATGTGGACAACATATACACTCAGCTAACCTCATTAGTCATAAAATATGGGGATAAAATTGTCAGGATTAAGCAGAAATATGGAATTAAGTTTTCAGTCAGGTTAGCTATGATCTCATTAAATGGTAAAGTGGACTTGAGGAGCCAAAATAGCCTCTTATTGCCCTAATCTACAGATTTGTATGGTTACAAAATAGCTAGATGTTCAATGAGAAATAGGGCTTGTAATTTATGAGTTCCATCTTGGCCTATCTCATCAGTAGAATAGATATTTTCATTGTAGTTCGCTGGTGTGAATAATAAAGAACATTTGTGTTGCTGACTTGCGTTTTGTGGTTGAAGTAGTATTGTCATTATTTATGTCTAGGACACAAACTTCTATAACTGATGACAAAGTAGCGAATCATTTATGTGGCTTTTAGCATCTATCTTTTTTAATTAAATCTGAACATGCAGAAGCTGGATTCCCTTCCAGCCATGAAATGATATAGTTTTTAATTAGAATGCCAACAGATATAATATAAAAGCATTATTATTTAATTATTTATGGTTTTATATTGCTGTATTTCTACACTATTCTTGGTTGGTGCGACTGTAACAAAACCCAATTTCCCTCAGGATCAATAAAGTCTGTTTGTCTGTAAGGAAGGTCTTTCAGGTTGGGTATTTCCAAGCAAGTCTTAACTAGTGGCCAATCTAGTTTGGTCCTGCCATGAGTGAAAAGAGTACTTATTGATATACCGAGCCATATAGATGAAGTCCCAATGATGTTTTCTCACTGCAACTACAAACGAAATACAGGAGGAATTCAGTGGTTCAAGCAGCATCTTTGGAGGGAGGTGGTCAATAAATGTTTGGAGTCGGAGCCCTTCATCTGAACTTGAAAGATTCAGGGGTGATGGCCAGTATCAAAAGATGAGGTGAAGGGGTGGAGCAAGAGCTGAAAAACAAAAGTGGAGGCAGGTGAGGAGGAGTGATAGGAAGAATGGAAATTACTGTAATAGGTAGAGGCAACAAAATGCAGAAAATAGGACCTAATAGGAAAGTAAGGTGGAGCATGTAATCAAATAAAGAAAGTGGTGTGAGCATATGGATACACTAGAAGGGAGGGGGTCCCATTGGGAACAGTGTGTGGAAGATGGATAAGTGGCATGGGTGGAGGAAGGGAAAGAACGATGATGAAAGTTTAGGGGTACTTATTAGAGGACCTGAGTAGATCAGGAGGGGTAAGTGAAAGCAGACAGGTAAAGACAGAGCAATTTATCTGAATTTGGAGAATTCAGTCTTCATGAGGTCTGGTAGTGGAGGAGGTCATGAATAGACAGGGAGGGGGATTAGAAGGGCTATTAGTCAGGAGCTCCAGAAGGTTATAGTGAATAGAGCACAGGTGCTTGGCAAAGCAGTCACCGAATCTTTCTTTGGTCTCACTGATGTAATAGAGGCCACATTGAGATCATGGAATGCATAAGCAAGGTTGGAGGCAATGTATGTGAATCTATACCTCACCTGGAAGGGGTATTTAGGAGCTTAAATGGTGGTGAGGTGGAGGGACATTTCCTCTGGCTGCAATGCCTGGGGAGAAGATTTCTCAGTCATTTGAGCTAATCTGAAGAGCTTCATTTGGTTTTATTGCCTTGGGACCATGAGATGGAGTGAAACAAACTTTAAAAAATGTATCGAAATAGCGCAGATTGGTCACAGCATTCAGGTTCTGAATGCCTTAACATCTCAGCCTTTAGCTGTAAATTAGTTAGGAACCTGGAGAGATATAAAAGTAATTCCTGCATGTCAAGTTCTTAGGGTGATTAAGTGGGAGGAGACTATATTAAATGTTTTTATGGGTGTTTTAAGCAGTGGCTTTGACCTTGAAGTGATGCCAACTTAAGGGATTCTGATGATCATTAAGAGCTGTGTATCTTCTGTTGTTTAAGCTAGTAGAATCCTGCTAATACATTTTATACTGAATTGGCTTGTGTTTAAATTGCATCTGAAGTTAAAAATTGATGTTCACACTTGTATTCATGCCATGCATTTGTTTGCTGCTAGAGAATTTGTACAATGCTATGACCACAGAGTCTTCTTGTGCATTTGTACATCAGGCAAAACATTTGTGAGGTGTGATGGATACAGTTCAGAGTTATCTAGGTAAGTCACCACTTCTGGGTAGAACACGAAGTCACTGATTTTCCATATATAATCAGGAGAAATAATCAGCTAGAAAAAGTGTCATTGCCTTCCTGGAATATGTTTGTGTGTGTGTGTGTGTGGAGAATTACAGATGAGTTGTGTGCAGATGGCTCTTCATGACTGCTGCAGCTGGAATTTCAGAGTCAGCATGGAATGACATCATTGTTGGCAATTTATTGATAGTCAAAGGAATGGATATTAAAAAAATTGTATTTCTCCTCCACGAGGACGTGTGTGTACACTGGAGTCTTCTAGAGACTACAAATAGGTTGGACCAAATGCATGCAGATTCACTACTGTTGCCATTATGGCTAGAGAGAGGTGTTGGGGAGTTGGGAATTGGGCATGGGTGATTAGCATACATTTCTTTCTGTTCAGGGTGCCAGTGGAGGTCACATGCAGTGAGATGGTCATAACTCATTGCGAAAATTAGTCAAGATTCAGAGGGAGGCCATTAAATTGATTGACAGGAGGGAAAGATCATGAGATGAAAACACTGACGGTAATTCATGCCATAGATCATCATACAAAACAGAAATACACCCTTGGGTCCTTACCTACCGTGTTGCCCATCTCAGTTAATCTCGTTTATCATGTTTGTTCAATATCCCTCAAACCTCTCTGTCCATGTGATAAAGTATGTAAAGGGTTAACAAGTCAGTTAAACATAGCAACCTGTTTTTCTGCAAGAAACAGCTGATGATCAATAGATGTGTTAATCTTGCTATTCAAAGCTGAGCCATGTTTCTTCTTGCAGTGAGACATTTAGTATTTCAAGGTCCTTGTCTCTTTGTACAGTCATGCACATAGGTAAGATTAGTTCCAGCCTGTCCTGTGTACGTGAGCCATTATATCTATTTTGTAATTTGTCTCTCTGCACTGTCATGCACATGGATAAGACCAGCTCCAGCCTGTCCTGTGTAGGGGTATCTGAGCAACTATATCTGTCCTGCAAAGAGAAACTACCAGTTAGTTGGTGGACTGAGTAGGAGCAGTCGCAGACTGTTGCTGTTAGAGCAACTAACCGAAGTGCCCCAGAGGTTTTGAATAAAGGGTTTATACTTAGACGGTATATACTGAGTGAGTTTATCCAGATTCGACTTCCACATATGTATCTGTTGAAATGTGTTGTAAATGCTGTTACTGTATTATGTTCTTACTGTTTTTTCCTGCTGGGAACTAAACAAGAAAAGGAATTCTACTCGCATGATTCTTGACATCAGTTAGATAAATAATGAAACCAATGCTTGTCATTAGTTTAAGTGAAATGTCTCATTGAGTGAACTACACACAAATTATCTTCTAAGTTCATGTACAATTTGGTCAACACTTTCAGAATGTAGACTCCCTTTCTCATTCAGATTTATAAATAAAATGCACAGACATTGTCTGATTGAGACAGTACATGATGGGTGTGAAAGTGAAGCAATTATGACTTGCAGTTGACCATTCTGACTAGAGTTCTCTCAATTATAGGTCTGATTTTGGGAGATCCTAACAGCTAGGTTGCAAGATTCATTTAAGAGTACAACAATCTTAATATTTTCACATCCTAGTCATTCTAATTGGTGGTAGGGAAAGGGTGGAAGAATTGATAATATGTGCCCTCCTAACTTGCAGGCTACAGAGAAACTGACCAGGGTTCTCACTCTGAACTATTGTGTTGGCATGCATGCAACTTCCACTGTCAAAATGCCAGGAATGGACTGGGCCAGCACATGTGAAGTAAACTAGCTGGGCTTGGTTCCTGTAAAGCTGTTGATGTTGACGAAATTGAATCCAGGCAAGGGTTAGTGCCTTCAAGAGAGGAGAATGGAAGGTGGAGAGAATGACATTAACAGTAGTTTTGAATACTTTGAATTCTGTGATTAAATTAGAATGGTGTTACTCTTTCTAGCAAGCTGCATGAAGTCCTGAAGTCATTTTCAGCCTCAAAGTTCAAAATACTTAACTTTAACTTGGATGCATAACAATTGCAGGACAAAATCGCCTTGTTTTTAAATTTAAAAAAATGATGAGGCTGCCTCAGGCCTTGCAAAGTGATGAGATTGCAGGGAGCGTAAAGGGTCTACTATTCCTGTTATACATACCCTTTCAATACTGATATATTTAGTGCTTCCAGGAAGTATTATACAAAAATTTTGGTTACTTGATCAGCAAGTCACTGCACAAGTTGTGTAGGTATGAATGTGAAATATTGCACTCCAGACCACATAAAAAGCCCTGAGCCACCCAAGGAGTATGAGACAAATTCTCTGTGCAGTCCCACTTACTGGCAAAGTGCACATTCTTAATATTCATGTGGTCTTCCTTTTTCCCTTCTACCTCTTTGTGCACTTCCCTGCCACCCCCTCCCCATTTCCAGTCATCTGGGCTATGAAAATTGGTGCATTTACAGAATTGACTAATTACTACTTTGAGATGTTCAGGTTTAGTTGTCATTTAACAATGCACATGTATGCAGCTAAACAAAGCAGCTTTTCTTGGAGGCCAAGGGAAGATGTTGGAGTCCATTATTAAGGATGTTGTTATGGGGTACTTGGAGGCACAGGATAAAATAATCAATAGTCAGCATAGTTTGCTTAAGGGGACATCTTGCCTGGTAGATATTTATTTACAGTGCGGAGTAGGCCATTTCCAGCCCTTTAAGCTATGCCTTTCCAGGAACCCCCCTACACAGCTGATATAACCTGAACCTAACCACAGGACAATTTGCAGATACCAGTTAACCTACCTGGTACATCTTTGGACCATGGGGGTTATGTACAGAAACTCCCTCACAGAATGGCACCAGCGATGAACTCCAGAACATCCCAAGCTGCGATAATGCTGTGCTGTCGCCACTGTTTGAATTCCTTGTGCTGTCACTGGACTACTTGTGGAGTCCATTCTCTGAGTATGATATGAATGACAGCTTGAGGGCATGGGGTCTTTAATATCTGCAATAGTATTTTAGTTTGTCACTGTGGCACTTATGGAAAAGTAAGTTGTGTATAATTGAGTTTTAAAAGTAGAGCAGTATTGTGGTTTTATTACTAGAACAGTAGGTCAGAGGTTGTCAGTACAGATTGCACCATTAACTGTAGAGTAGTGTGTGCAAACATTAAATGATGTTAATGCTGTCTATATCCCAAGGAAATAAACACAATTGAATGTTATGTTGAGAGAGTTTTATTGAGTGAATAGCATTAAATCTGACATTTGAGGTTATCTATACCTGAAGTTTTTGTATAAAAGATAATGGTTCAATTGACAGCAAACAATGATTGGGGTGTAATTGGTGTTGATTTGGTACAGATGTTTTTATTAAATCTCTAGTACACTAATCTGTAGAACGATGCTTTTTTTGGGTTTAAGAGAGAAAATGATTGTGATATGAATTCTGCAGGCCAGTTTGTTAGATTGTATTTAGTTCTGTGAAAACATGCAGAAAATTACAGACTGATACCCACTAGTATTCATCGTTTATGGGGAAGTCCTGTGGTTGGTGCCTGAGACTTCAAGGGTTCTAAGCCTGCTTTTGAGAGATTCACAAAGGTCAGCCTCTTGTGAGTATGTTCTTGCCAAGTAAGCCTTTTGTCTGTGCATTATCATTGAACTGTCTCCTAGGGTGGATTTCGCAATTAAGTTTTGTAGTTAGGCGTGAGTGGCCTGTTAAAGTTTTATTAAATATAGTAAAACAAAGCAGTGTCATCATATCTGGAGAAAATCCTCTAATGTATGCTGTGTGGTCTCCTATTTAGCTTCCCAGCAAAGCTATTAATCAGAAATGTTCCTGAGTACAGTCTTTGATGAAACAGAATTTGACATTGGCTTAACACCAGAAATAATCAATGTTTTATATTGGCTTGAGAATGCAATGTTCAAACAGAATGCTGAAGGCTGGAGCCTTTAAGATTTAGCCACATCAAATTACTCAGATATGGAATATAATATTGGGCTAGAAGACATAGGAGCAGAATTAGGCCATTTAACCCAGCGAGTCTCTTCCACCATTCAATCATGGCTGATTTATTTTCCCTCTCAGCCCCATTCTTCTGCCTTTTCCCCTTAGACTTTAATGCCCTAACTAATCTAGAAACTATCCACTTCCACTTTAATTTAACTTGGCTTCCAAAGCAGTTTGTGGCAATGAATCACAGCCATCTGGCTAAAGAAATTCCTCCTCATCTCTGTTCTGTAGGACGTTCTTCTATTCTGAGGCTGTGTCCTCTGGTCCTGGACTCCCCCGTTATTGAAAATGTCTTCTGCACATCCACTGTATCTGAGCCTTTCAGTATTCAATAGGTTTCAATGAAATTCTCTCCTCATTCTTTTAAACTCCAGCGAATACAGGCCCAGAGCCTTCAAATACACCTCCACATGTTAACACTTCATTCTCAGGATCATTGAATACATTAATCCTTTCACTCCCAGTCCATTTGTCCCAACTCTTCCACACAGGATTCCTAAATTCCATTACAGGAATAAGCTGTGTCTTATTCTTTCATATCCCTCCATTTCCTTCCTATTTTTGCATTTGTAGCCTTTCCTTAATTGCTGTAGATATTTACCGTAATAATAAGTTGCAGCATTCTCGCCAATCATCTTCAGTCATTTATACAGATTTCCCTCTTTTATTCCAATATTATATTGGTGATCTCTGCATTTATTTCTTCCTGTGGTATAACAACAAGTGTTGTATCCTCACAGTACTAAGGATCCAGGTTCAGCCTGATCTCTGCTGATCCTGCTGACCACATGGATTATTGTCTGGTGTTCTGTTTTCCTCTTAAATTTCAAAGAGATATTGGGAGGTTAATTTGCCACAGTAAATAGCCCTTAATGTAGATATACAACAAAAGAATAAGAGAAGATTGCTCATCAGAGGGAATAAACTACAAGAATGTGTATGTTGAGAGGTAATGGAGCTTGGAAACTTTCTCTGCTGGAAACTGGCATGGATGAGCAAAATTAAGCCAGAATTGTACAGGTCTCTACCCTGACATTTGGTACATTGTTATATGTATAATATTGCTTTTCCATCACCATGATTTCTTTCATCTTCTTTAGGTTCTTCAAATAATACAAAGGCCAGAGCTGTACTGTCTCCAGGTATGATCTAACCAACATTTGGTACTGATACTTTTCAATTTTGAGGCTCTCAAATTAAAACTTGATATACATTTATCTTTTAAAGCAGCCTCTTAGAAATTTTACACATTGTTTTTTTTTTCCTGTGCTGCCAGATCCCTTTGGCCTTTCAATTAATTTTCCAATATGTGACTTCTTCATCTCACCACCATGAAGCACTTTGAAATATATTTAACCATTGTGTGTATGTGTTTATTAATCCCAGATGACTTGTTGCAGTCCTCCATGGAATTGACTCCAGACCTCTTCTCCCTCACCCCCAATCAAAACAATGGCTGTTCAAATCTAGACATTGTATTTTTTTAATGGAGCACTGATCCTGTTAGGTCCAAGCCTTTAACTCCGCAATTTTTGATTGAAATCGTAGTATTTCATACATTCAGATGGTTTAAACGTTGTTAAAATTCCAATCAAATGGTTGATTGCAAGGAATGTAATATTCTTACCTGATTTGTTTAAATTGTGACCAAGATATTCTATTACGTGTAACATTCAGTCAAAAAATGTGTAGATTTGTCTGCAGTGAAAGAGATGCCTGTCATGATGTAGAAATAATAACGCTAATAGGTGAGTATGTTTCATGTGGGTTTCTCATATTTCTGCTCGATGATGCTGTACAAATGAACACATATCATGTGGCATACTTTATATTTATGGCCTGGTTTATTTGCTTTGGGAGCCCAGCATCTCATCCTTGCAAATATTGTTTCCTCTTTTGTTTTAAGATACATGGACCTCATTTGAATGGAATTGAGATTTTGATTTTAAGTGTATTTTACACTTAATTTGGAGAGTCACACGAAATCAAATCAATTTGTTTATTACTGAAGATTTTAAGTTTTTTTAGATCCTTAAATGTGATTCCAGAACATTTATTTGCTATTTTTCTTAAATTTGTACTTGGGCTTGAAATGCTTGATATAAACATCAATTTTCATTGTCATTTGATTTTTTTTTCTAAGACCAGCTTTGCTGACAGCTTATGAGAATCACTTTACTTTTGAAGTTTCCTTTTTTAAGTTGTTTCTTTCTCAAAGCTTGAGCTCTGTTGTTGAGATAGTGTTCAAAGGGATCTAGATGTCTTGTGACATGTCACCCAAGAAGCCTCTTATGATTTTGAAGAACTTCAAGTGTCTGCTCAACTCTTCCACCTGATAGTGACATAAGCGGTAGCCACTGAACAGAAATGGGAAGCTTTTTTTCTCTTTTATTTCTTACAAACTAAAGAAGAGTCCAATTGGTGCATTACTTAGAGGCAAGATGAAATCAATATTTAATGTGCATATTGCCTTTGCTCTTCCCACTGCATTGAGTTTGAAATAGGTCAGCTATTCTAACAAGGTAGCTAGGAAAAAAAGTCCCAGACAGCTAATGCTGTTAGAATGTTAACCCAAAAGGAGAGTTAATAGGGTTGGCCTGGAGAGGGGTGAATGTGTTGATTGTGGAGGAAGTAATATGCATAAATATAAACCGTAGTGGTTTCTTTTAAAGAAGTTAACTGTTCAAAATTGATGGAAAATTACACTCTACAGTGTTGACAATATTTACTGCCAAGAATGTCAACATTGAGCAGGGCACAACACTTTCCATTTACAAACCAAATAAAGTCAAATGTTAAATCACATCAAGTTCTATGAGATATGTAAAACACTGATCTATTTTACACCTATTAACCAACTTCATTTCCTACTACTGATAATATACACAAATATTAATGTTAAAAATTCTGAATCGACCTGTTGAGAAGAGGAAGGTGAAATTACCAGATATGATGGTTACAGTGGTTGTTCTTGAATAAATCCAATGGAATATGAGCAGTCATTACCTAATTTACTGATTCTTGATTGTCCTCACATTTTCCAGCATGCATGCCCAACTATCAAAACGGCTACTAAAAAGAATATAAAAAGTAAATTGTTTTTGTAACATGGCCTTGGAAGTAACAAAGCTGTACACTCATCTGTAATCCAGACAACGTTCCCCTCACTAAAATTGCAAGTGGCTGTCACACATCATACTGTCAATTTGCATTCAGACTTGAAGATAATGTTTGAAATTTATCTATCACCAACCCAGTGAATAACCTGAACCATTGGTAGCGGTAAGTTTATCCTACACTGAGTTAAATCTATATTCTTGAGGATCATAGTATCATGTTGCATATGTGAAGTAACCCTGTTTATCATAAACTGTCCTCCCACAATTAATGAATCAGCACTCTGGAAGAAGCACAGGTGTTCTGTATAGGATTTTGGTGTCTATTTGCAGTTGTCACTTAGTAGCATCCCCACTGATCAAGGTGGCCAAGACCTAGTGCATGGGTTCCATACTGGACCTCTGGGAGGTGGTAAGAAAACCAAACAAGGAAATAACACTTTGACCATTCTATGTTTGTGGTTGGTCCTTTTAATATTACTGTGAGTGAAAACATAATGGCTCAAGACACTCAACACATCAGGCAGCATTTGTGGGAAGAAAAATAATTAAATCATTAAGCCTAGGACTCTGCAGAACTGGGAAGGAGAGAAATAAAACTTCGCAGTATGTTTAGATGGAAGCTGAGGTGCTGTTCCTTAAACTTGAGGTAGTGGAAAAAGTGATAATTGTGCAGGTTTTGGAGAAAGAAGGTATCAATCACAATAATGACGCCATTAGTTGTTTTGAGTGTCACCTCAGCTATGCAGATACATTAAAAACAATTCGTCTCTGCACAAAATTGTATTCCAGAATATACAGCATTCTCCATTCCTGATAATATCTCTCACTTTACTACCTCCCTCTTTATTAAACTTCATTATCGTCAAGCTAGCACATTAGTCCATGTTTAATGAAGGTAGTGGTAAAACCTGCCTTATGTGTGGGACTAAGGGGGCAGGAGGGAAATAGATTAACTGGAGGGCAAAGTTGGTATTGCATGAAAATAAAGTATCTCAAACAGACACATGCAGACGGATATGACTTGGGGGAAAAAAGGGGAAAAAAGCGGAAACAACTTGATAAAGATGAAATTCCAGTCTGCAGTCTGTTTCTTTTACATAAGGGTCTATTATGATATGATAGAACAACAGCAAATATTAAGGATGTTATACAATATTTCTTGAGAGGGAGTTTAATATTTCAGGTCAGTGACCTTGCATCAGAACTGGAAAAGTGAGGAAATGAGTTGGGTGGAGAACAGAGGGAAAGTCAGTCATAAGACGGATTACCAAGATTGTATGGGTAATACAATTACTTTTGGTGTTATCTAAACGAAAATGAAATTAGCTAATAACTTGAATTTTATGGAGGCGTGTACATAGTGGGAAATAAACTATGAAGTAAGTAGGAAGGGAAAAGCATGTAGCAACAATTAGAAATAATAGAATCCTGAAAATACTTGGCAGTTTGATATCCTTAGGGAGAGCAAAGGATAATGCTGTGTGCATGACCTTACATGAGGACAGGCCAGTTCAGGCACAGACAAGAAATGGTGGTTATTTGAAATGGTTGAAATTAGTCCATAGGAAAATATCCCAAGGTGGAAAATAAGGTTCCTTGAGCTATAATTGGTTTTATTGGAGTAGGTAGGTACTCAATGACAGGAAAGTGGGATTGGAATAAAGTATTGAAGTGACAAGCAGCTGAAGCTTTGGTTTACTTTTTGAAAATTCTCTTTCCTTTTTCCAATAGGAGTTCCCTGAACTGGAAGAAGTGCAAATGAATTGCATTTCATCTAAGAGGATTGTTTGCATCTCTAGATGATAAGGGAATAGGAAACAAGGGAAGTGTTTCATCCCCTTGAAGTGTTTCTGATAAAGCTCAAAGATGAATATTGTTACAAGGATATTGAGGTACAAGGATATTGAGGTACAAGGATGATGGATGGACTGGAGTGTAGGAGTAATAGGAAACTTATCCTTTCTCTGGCTGAAAGCAGAAGGTGAAAAGCTAAGTTGAGGAAGCAGAACTGATGTAGTTAAGAGCCCTTGACAGCGATGGTATAGTGGACAGGATGTCTGAGGATAAAGGAAGATGCATTAGAAGAGATACAACAAAGTCAGATTTTGAGAGGAAATAACGGAATCCTTACAGAAAGCAGGGTAGGAAGATGTGAAATTGATGCAAATCTAGGGATTTTGATCACTAACTCATCCCCAAGATAGAGAAATCAAGAAAGGGAACAGAAGAGTTGGAAACTGGCAGAAAATTGTAAGGAAATTCTTGAGTTCTGATGGATTGTGGGAAGCAGCATCAGATACAGTTAAGTGTACTGTTGAGCCCAGAAGAGAATGGGAAAGTGTTTGCTTCACATATCCTATGAAGAGATGAGCATAGCTTGGGCCCATGCAGGTTTAAATATATCCAATGACTTGGCCTCCACAGCGGTCTGTGGCAATAAATTCCTAAGATTCGTCACCCTCTGGCTAAGGAAATAGCTCTTCATCTCTGTTCTAAAGAGAATTCATTCTATTCTGATGCTGTGCTCTCTGACTCTCCCACCATTAGAAACATCCTCCACTCCATCTCTCCCTTTCAGGATTGGATAGGTTTCAGTGAGATTTCCCCTGCCCTTTATTCTTCAAACGCCAATGCCCCAGAGCCGTTAAATACTCGTATGTTAACCTTTTCAGTTAGCTTTTAAAATACAGAACATTGAGAATGAATTGACTGCTTCCATGTTTATAAAAAGTCAATTCCATAGTTTGAACATAGCTATAGAGTCCTATAAAAGTACAACACAGAAACACACCTTCTGACCCATCTAGTCCTTCCTGGACCATTTTAACTACCTACTCCCATCAACCTGTACCGTGTCCATAGCCCTCTATATCACTACCATCCATGTATCTGTCCAAGCTTCTTTTAAACATTGAAATCGAGCTCACGCACCACTGGTGCTGGCAGCTCATTCCACACTCTTATGACCCTCTGTGATGAAGTTCTCCCTTCATATTCCCCTAAACTTGTCACTTGTATTCCCACCCAACCTCGGTGGAAACTTGAAAAGCCAGCTTGCATTTACCCTATCTGTACCCCTTGTAATTTTGTAGACCTCCATCAAATCTACCCTCCGTTTTCTGTATTCCAAAGAAAAAGTCCTAACCTATTCAATCTTTTCTCACAACTCAGGTCCTCCAGACCCAGCAACATTCTTGTAAATTTTCTCTGTACTCTTTCAAATTTATTATATCTTTCCTGTAGGTAGGTAACCAAAACTGCACACAATACTCCAAATTAGACCTCCCCAATGGCTTACACAATTTCATCATAAAATCTGATCTCCTATACTCAGTGCTTTGATTTATGAAGGCCAAAGTGCCAAAAGCTCTCTTTATGACCCTATTTATCTGTGATGCCACTTTCAATGAATTATGGACCTTTATTCCCAGATCCCTTTGTGCCTGACTGTTCACTGAGTAAGGCCTACCCTGGCTGGTCCTACAGAAGTGCCACACTTTACACTTTGCTTGTTGAAATCCATGTAGACAACATCCACTCCTTTACCCGCATCAACTTCCTTGGTAACTTCCTCAAAACTCTATAGGCTTGCTTAGACACAACCTACCAAGCATGTCTACCCAATTGCTCATATATCTGGCGTCTTAGAATACCTTCCACTAACTTTCCCATTAATGATGTCAGGCTCATTAGCCTGTACTTTCCTGGTTTATTCTTAGAGCCTTTTTTAAACAGCAGAACATCATTGGCTATACTTCGATCCTCTGGTACCCCACCTGTTGCTAAGGATGATTAAAATATTTCTGCTAGGGCCATGGCTGTTTTTACACTTGCCTCCTACTGGGTATGAGGGAACACCTTGTCAGGCCCTGGGGATTTATCCACCCTAATTTGCCTCAAGACAACAAGCACCACCTCAATAATAAGTCATAATTATTCTGCATAGATTTAAAAACGAACATTTTCTAGGTACTAATTTCACGATTAGATTTTGTACTTAATTAAAATTGTCAATTTCTTACCTTTCTTATGATTGCCATTTGAGGGGGGAGCATTTAAATGTATAGAATCATTACAATGGAGGTATTTGGGTATAATTTTTACAAAAATTTTAGTTGCTGAAATGCAAAATGTATACATAGACTAATATTTTTTGGATTTTCAGTCAAATCCTGAGTCATTGTATTACAGTGTTTTGAGATAGCTTGTCATTTTGATATCCAATCACCATATTGGTACCAGTCTAAAGGAAAGTGTTTTGGGATGTTGGTAAGGAAATTCCTCTTACTACCATTGTTCTATTGAACCCCTTGTTACAGTACATCGAATGAATGTTGAACTTGTTTGGTGAAGGGTATTTAACTTTAATTGGAAGAATTGCTTACTTTGTGTCATACTAAAATCAACTTAACCTGTTCACAAAGTGGGCACTCAATTCAAGCAAGTGTTTCACATCAAGTTTAATATAATATAAGAGTATTTGTAGGGATTGAATAGGGAGCTATGAAAGAAGATTGAGTGCATTTTAAAAATGATCATTTGTAGAGAGATGGAGCAATGGGCCATTTTCTTACAGGGGAATTAGATTTCATGATCAACCTTCTTGAGCCATGGATTGAATTTGAAGCTGGATTCAAAGGTGAAAAATTCTTGTCTTGTTCATCTTTTTCCATGCAAGTCATTTGGAGAATTTCTTAGAAGTCGTACAATAAATTGCAGATAACTGACATATTTAATGATTTTTATGAGAAAATGAAAAATGCCAATGCATCTTAGAGTGTGCTTTTTACTTGGGTGCTGAATTACCTTGTGTGACAAAGTAGATGAAATTTTAGTTATTAGGTTTAAACAAGGTGATTTTGTTTACATTGAATCCTTAAAAGTTCTTGCAGATGCTGGTATATGTGCCTCAATCATTGAACTACTTGTCGTATGAGGAGTGTTTGATGGCTCTGGGCCTGTTTTCTCTAAAACTTGGAAGAATGAGAGGGGACCTAATTAAAACGATCGAATGGTGAAAGACCAGAGGACACAACTTCAGAATAGAGGGGAGTCCTCTTAAATCAAAGATGAGGGAGAATTTCATTAGCCAGAGAATGGTGAATCTTCTACTTCAGGAATTGGACAGTGCTTCTACTTCCTCACGAGTCGGCAGAGATTCAATATCAAAACCCTTGGCACACTTCTATCGATGTGTGCTGACTAGCTGCATTATGGTCTGGTATGGGAATACCAATACCTTTGAGTGGAAAGTCCTACAAAAGGTAGTGGATTCGATCTAGTACATCACAGGTAAAACCCTCCTAACCACTGAGCACATCTACGTGAAACGTTGCCATAGGAAAGCAACATCCATTATCAAAGATCCTCACCACCCAGGCCAAGCTCTTTTCTTGTTGCTGCCATCAGGTAGAAGATACAAGTGCCTCAGGACTTGCACCACAGATAAAAGATCAGTTACTACCCCTCAACCATTAGGCTGTTGAACAAAACTTCATTCATTTAAGGACTCTTAGATTATTATTGCTTGCTTGTTATTTATTGCTATTTATTTATTATCTACATTTGCACAGTTTGTTTACAGTTCCAGATACTTTCGGGTTACAGTTCTATACATTTGCTATGTATGCTCACAGAAAAAATTCTCAGGGTTGTATGTGGTGACGTGAAAATAAAATTTATTTTGAACTTTGATTCTGTGCAATTCAGTGCACAGGCAGCTGTGGCAGCCAAGGCTTTATGTATATTTAAGGCAGAGGTATAGAGAAGATAGATGTTTGATTGGCCAAGGCATGAAAGGGATATGGGAGGAAAGTTGGTAATTGGGACTGAGAAGAAATGGCAGAGCAGACTCAGTGGACTGAATGGCCTTATTCTGCACCTATATCTCATGGTCTCATCAAGAAAGCTGTCCCACATGGTCAATTCAAAGTCTGACGTTGATTCATATGCAGAATCATAACTTTCAACTGATGTCCTGCCATCTTCCTTCATGATCATCGCGTGCATCCTGGAGCACTGGTAGGATATACCTACTAGAGGTGGTGGCACAATCAAAGTTCTCAACATTGACCCTTGTGTCATCAACAAGAAAATATGTTTATTACTATTTGTACTTATTGATTAATTAGTATTTTTCCATCTTGAAAAATATAAGGAAAAAACATTGAGTAACACAGGCACAAATTAACTCTGGGTACCAAGCGGGGCTTTTATTCAGATTGTATTGATCAGACTGCCATTGATCAAAAGGCTGGTTTCCAAAGGATATATCTGGACCTTTGGTGGGAGAACACCTTGAAAGAGAAGTCTACTCAACTTTGTTCTCAGTAATTTAATTAGTGCAGATGTCATTGGAACTATCATAAACTATATTGGCCGTGTATATGCTTTGTCTATTATACTCAATCCAGAGAAGTGACCCTGATTCATTGAGAAGTGTTGATATCATACTGTGAGTACATTAAGAATTTATTTAAATCCAAATGAAGTTCAAATTTGATGATGCACAACATGCCCATTATTAGAAGCAGTATCCTTTAGAAACAAAAATTGAAAATGCTGGATATACTCAACATATTAAGCAACATCTGTGGGAAGAGAAACAAACACAACTTTCCACTGGCTGAATATAGAGTATATTTGTCACATGGAAAGTTTGTTGTGACTGTTGGAAGACATTATCTCAGCCTAGAATAATGCTCTAGAGATTTCTCAGTATCCTGTCCTTGGTCTAGCTATTTTTAACTCTTTCATCAATAATCCTCCCTTAATCATATCAGAAGAAGAGATGTTCACAGATTTAATAGTCTTTTGCTCTATTCACAACTGCTTAGGTAATGAAGTATCTTTGCATACTTGCAGTAAGAATTTAACAAAATTCAATTATGCATTAACGAGTCTTGAAAAGCAAGTGCCATGTTCTTCAGGATGACCTTTAAACACCCCATATTACCATTTCTAGGGCGTAATTGCCCAGAAAGTAATTGGATCAATTGCATAAATAATATTGATGCAAAACTTTATCAGAGGCTGCATTTTTTAAAAATGAAAAGTGACTTGCTTCCCCATATCTTAAGCCCTTAAGCCAAGTATGGTGAAATAATCTCTATTTAAAAGAATATTGTTCCAAAATCACATTAGTTTGGAATCCTATTCACCAATCAATTGAACTACCTGCAATCCTGGCTTAGGTTTGAAATGTTTATCATTTAGAAGTTACAACATAGTCAACAGTACCTCCCAGATCTAGGACTTTAGCTGCCAAGCAGGCTAGAAGAGCAATCAGTATGGGTGTACAATAATCAAGTTATTCTTAAAGTTCTTTGGGCAGATCACTCTTCCTTCACTGGAACTGGATCAGAATCCTGGATCTTCCTGCTTGTTAGCATTGTTGATGTACAGTACTGTGCAAAAGTCTAAGGCACAACATGTGCATCAAAGACTTTTGCACAGTACTGTAGTAATTTTATCTATTGTAATGTTTCTGCAAAAACCCCCCCAAATTTCTTGACATAGGTGACTGATGATAAACCGGATTCTGATGCGGGTCTCTATTGTGGACCGAGAATGGGAAGGTGGCAGGGAGAAGGGAATCATGTTGGGAAAAGGGAAAGGGAGAGGGAAGCACACAAAGAGACATTCTATAATGATCAGTAAACCAACTGTTTGGAATCATATGACCTTGCCTGGTGTCTCAGGGCTGAGTACATAGGCACCCAGCGCAACCACCCCCCACCCCTCCCCCGCCACCTGACCCACACCACCCTTTCACGGTGCGCCATCCTCAGTTCCCAACATCCTTTGCTTCTGTCAGATTTCCAAACTCACTCTCCACTCCACGTTAACAAATATAGTGCAGTCCTATGCACTATATATAGGTGTTTGATTTGGGATGTGAGATTGGGATTTTGCAGTGAAGGGGTTAACTTCTGCAATAGATCTTTAATCAGTTGAAAGCATTTTCATCAGCAGTTTGTTCAAGGATTATATTTAAACTATTTAGCCTGTTGCCCAAACAAAATATTGTTATACTAATCAATGTTTTTTTTTCCAATGTTATGTGGATTAGAATTATTCTCAGTGTTTAATATTCACAATGGTGAGAATGAAACAAAAGCAAATGTTGCACCACTGTTTGCAGTACAGAAAATCTATAAATTATAAGATTTTAAGCTGACAACAGAATATGTGCAAAGGCACATTGTCCTTGAAGTATTCCGACTTGAAATCTAAAACTAAGTTCCTGTTTGACAGATAAATAATCAGCCAAGTGCACATGTGCAATTTTTTAAAAAAAATTAGAAGCTAGATTCTGTTATTAGCATTTCTGGAGCCTGTTTTTATTTCCTTTTCCTTTTTTGTTAACTGAGGTTTTAGTGTTATTTTTCTGCTAGTTCTGGCTAATTAACTTCATTACATTAATGTTATACCATCATTGTAAACAGAAATTGTGGAAAATTAAATCTCATTCTAATGTTGCATCTCACAATTAATCAAGAACACTCTAATAATGTAACCACAGTAATCTTTAAATGTATTGCAAATACTCCATTGTGTTTACCAGCCAATTTACATGAAATCATTTAACAATTTATTCAATTATATTTTTAAATTCATTACCAGTTCATTTATATCCAATGACAGATGAAACAGTTGAGAATTACAGAGGATACATTTATACTTTTCCCCCAAAACTAGTAAATCTAATTTGCAAGAGAATATAATAATAGCCTTATACTCAAAAGATCTGCTAAAAAGGTTCAACTGAGAAAGATTGTGGTGAGGAGAGGAGAGGAGAGGGAGAAGACTTGATTCTTTGCTGTGCTGAGGAAGCCCCCCCCCCCCCCCCCTGCAGGAATTATCTGTTTGCTTCCCATTGAATTTTGCAGATAAGATGGATAGGGAAAATCTTCCATATGCCTCTTTCTTTTGTTTTGGGATGTTGTGTTTCTTTCAAGTGACATGCAGAGTTGCACATGTATTTGACTGACATACTCAAATACTTGTTGACCATGTCTGAACCACATTGGTATTAGGAATAGGAAAAGTCAAAATTTACTTCAATTCTTTGAAATTTCATTAATATTGAATTTCCCTCTGCTAGAAAGAGTATAAAAGTATTTAATAAGTGTCCATGTCCGGTATGTCTGCACATCCTGTTTGTCTTCACAGCCAGAGGAATGGTGTGCAGTGGGTTCAAGTGTTGCTGAAGTTGTTGATGTTCCCTTGGGTGGAAATACCTGATGTTGTCTATTTAGTTCAGGTTGCTAGGTTGCAATGAACTAACTGAAGCAAACATTTATGCAGTGTACTTTGATACGACTGTCTAAGCTGCTGTCAAAGGAGATTTGTTACTACTTTGTCTTTCTATATGGCTCTCACCTTTCTCCTATTACCCCCTTCTTCCAACCCCCACATCCTCACAGTTTGTGCTTTTGATAGCTTTCTCTTTTCTCCCTGTATTTTCTTTCTGACTCAATGCCTTCATTCTTTTTGCATCCTTACAAAAGAGGTGTCTGTTTTCTCTTTACAATATTTTCCCATAGCATTCATCTTTTCACTCTCGTCTTAGTATTTTTTATTCCCCATTTTGTTGAAATAAAGTAAGGTTTTGTTGGTGTCAGGATCTCTATTGATACAAGAACATGTGAATTGTGAGCTGAATTATAATTTAGTTTGGAGACATGTTCATTAGATTTTTTTGCATTCTCTTGTTAAAATTTGGATCACTACACTGAGCCTTTTGAATCATGTTAAAGTGTGGAATTAAGTTGTGAGTAGCAGCTGCAATATTTAGTAATTGGATGGGCTTGTATTTCTTCTCTTAGAAGGTTGTACTCGTATGTGGAATGTGGTAATGCTTGAATTGAAGAAAAATAGTTTTCCATTAAGAAATAATGGAAATAGGGAAAACAAATTCCAGAGGAGAAACAATTTGGGGTCATAAAGAAAACTTTTGGCACACTGGCCTTCATAAATTAAAGGAATAAGTACAGGTTTTGGGATGTTAACTTGATGGTGTTGAGACTGAATGTGGTGTATTGTGAGCAGTTTTGGTCACCCAACTTCATGAATGATATCAATAAACCTGAAAGAGTACAGAGAAAATTTATAAAGATGTTGCTGGGTCATGAGGACCTGAGTTCTAGGGAAAGATTGAATTAGGTTATAGTGGTGCTAGAAAATTGCAAACCATGGAATAATCTCCATTTCTGCATAAATATTACCTAAAATGTGATCAGATCTTCATGCAAGTCCTAAAACTAGATAGAGAACCCAATTAAATAAATAACAGAAAAACATTATATGTACTTGTTCGTTTATTTGTTGAGAAAAATGATCCAATGCTACATGTATTTGTTGGGGAGAGTATCTAAACTGTTGCTTTCATTAACTGGTGTGACCTCCTTGTACAGCAGTAACTTTAACCAAACATTCTGGTAACTGTTTTGCACATCGGTTTGGAGGAATTTTAGGCCATTCCTCCTTACAAAACTGCTTCAACTCTGGGATGTTGGTGGACTTGCTTCAGGAACTTCCACAACATCACTATAGAATTAAGACCAGGCCATTCCAAAACACTCATTTTCTTCTTTTAAACCATTTTGTTGTTGATTTACTCTTGTTTTGGATCATTGCCTTGTTGCATCATCCAACTTTTATTAAGCTTCAGGTGACAGACTGTTACCCTGACATACTCCTGTAAAAATGTCTTGATATGATTTTGAATTCATTGTTCCCTCAATGATTGCAGGTTGTAAAGCAAAGCAGCACCAAACCATGATGCTCTTTCCACCATGCTTCACAGGTTTTGGTGTTGGTGTGCAGTGAGGCTTTTCCTCCAAACGTAGTATGTATTTCTGCCAAAAAGTTCAACTTTTGTCTCATCTGACCACAGAACGTTGTCCCAGAAGTGTTGTGGAATATCCAGGTGGTCTTTTGCAAACTTGAGACGTGCAACAATTTTTTGTTGGAGAGCCGTGTTTTCCTCCGTGGTGTCTTTCTGTGAATACCATTCTTATTCAGTATTTTTCTTATAGTGGACACATGAACAGAGACTTTGCAAATTCTAGAAATTTCTGCAGTGCTTTTGCTGTTACCTCTGTTTTATTTTCACCCCTTTCAGCATTGCATGTTGAGCTCTTGGTGTGATCTTTGCAGGATGCCCACTCCAAAGGAGAGTAGCTAGTACTGAATTTCCTCCTTTGTAGACAATTTCTCTTACTGTGGACTGATGAACACTTAGGTCTTTAGAAATGCTTTTGTAGCATTTTCCAGCTTTATGCATCTCTACAGTTCTTCTAAGGTCCTCTGAAAGTTGTTTTGATTGAGACGTGGTGCACATAAACAGATCTTTCTTGAGAAGAGCAGGCTCTATCAGTAACCTGACTTTGTGTGTTTTAATAGGGCAGGGCACCTCCACAATCCACACCTCCAATCATAACTCATTGACTGGAACACCTGACTCCAATTAGCTTTTATAGAAGGCATCACCCCAGAGGTTCACATACTTTTTCTAACAAATACATGTAGTATTAAATCATTTTTCTCAATAAATAAATGAACATGTATAATTTTTTTGTGTTACGTATTTAATTGGGTTATCTTTACCTTGTTTTAGGACTTATTCACACTTAAGGTCATATTTATGCAGAAATAGAGAAAATTCTACAGGGTTCACAAACTTTCTAGCACACTGTAGGACTTTATTCCCTGGAGGATAGGAGAATGAGGGGAGCTTTGATAGAGGCTAAATTTTTTTTGAGTGGTAGAGATAGTTAATTCAAGCAGCCTTTTTGTCTGAGACTGGGTGAGACTAGAACTGGAGGTTAAAGGTGAAATATTTAAGTGGAACTTTTTCATTCAGAGCTGGATGGTGCAAGTGTGGTATGAGCTGCCAGAGGAATTGATGGATACAGATTTGATTCAGCACTTGGAGAAGTGTGGATAAGTACATGGATTGGAGGGGTCATGAGGATTGTAGTTCAAATGTTGGTTGATTGGACTAGTTATAACAGTTTGACCTGAGCTAACTGGGCTGAAGTGCCTGTTTCTGTTCTGTAGTGCTCTGTGACTCTTTATGTATTTAACTTACGGGGTGGGGGTGTGTGCAGTGGCAAATATATACAGAACTTTACAGATTTGTAAGAAAAGATCTAGCAGCAGCAGTGTTAAGAGGAAGATGAAGGATAGAAATTTAGATGTTTACATTGCCTTTTGTATCCATTTCAGAAGATTCCAAAACACTTCCATTGAAGCTTTACTTACAAGTATGGCTGCTTAAGGCTCAGTGGCATTCTCTCCCTCTTCTCCACTGTAATATTCTCTTCAATCAATACTGTTCTTCTGTTCTTTCTTTCCCTGTCCTTCCTGAATCACTCCTAGCATCTCTCCAGATCTTGATGACCTTACCACCATTTGAGATTATATTTTTTGTCTCCAGGCAACTGCTAGATGGAATCATTCTGAAATTAATCATGCTGTGATGAAAGTAATATGGTTGCTAATGGTTGTGTCTGTAAGATGCAATTTTGAAATGTTTAGAGTACAGCTCTCTCTTTCTGACTCAGTCGGGACTAATAACCTTTTGGTCTGCTGCTGAATTGAATGTTACTGTGTGTGTGGTTTGAATGCCATTTCTATGAAGTTGCATCATGTATTGGCAGTGCCTTAACCCAGCCCATCTGTTTATATTACTGCTGCTATTTTGCTTTGATTATGGTTGACACAGGGTTGTTTATAGCATCTAAAACCTAGCTTGCTTGAAGATTGTAAGCTTTTTGTTTTAGGAAACTTTGTGGATGTTTTTCTGAAGGCGAGGCTATGAAATAGAGGAGCTTTTGGAAAACTGAATCAAAATATTTGATCTCTGCCTTAGATTGTTAACTAGATGAGGTGTATCATCCACAGAGCTGTTTCATTTTTTTTTAGTGTTTCATGCTTGAAACCTTTATTTTAAAGGAATGTTGGAACTTTACATGGAGATTGAGTGCAGCTTTATAAAGTTAATGGTAAACTAGCATTAATGCATTCTTCCATACCAAGTATTTCAATTCAGCTGGAACAACAGTTGCCTTGTGCCTCACAGCTAGGTAATATGAAAGTCAGTCGTGGTTTCCTTCAATTAATTTATTAATTTCGTTATAGCATGATCAAACGTGATGTCTATGTTTGAGTTGCATTTTGGTTCTCCAGCCACTATGAAGTAGTGCTGGAGAGTAACTGCCACCTATAAGAACTTACTGCACCATGACTTTGCTTTCCAGAGAAAGAGTAAGAGACCAGAGCAAGAGGCTAACAGTTCTAGTGTTCTTTTCTTGTTAAAGATTCCTTGACATGAAACAGCTATACACCACTCCTTAATTAAATGCCTATTTCCAATCAGCATCTAAATTAGTTCAAAATTGCCCAAAAGACCTCAAGGTTGGGGAAAACTGCATATTTTCCATGCTGACGGTATTAATGTTATTGTTATATATCTAATTAATTAGTATCTCAGTAGTTAACAACAGTAGGTACCTCCACCAACCTAGAAAGCCCATAGCCTTTGTCAAAGCTGGAGGCCAACCACACTCTCAGCCCAGATAACCAGTAGACTTGCTCGCCATGGCATCAGACTGGCAACTGAAAATCTATCTTGGCAAGCAATTAAAGTTCCCTGACTTCACCACTTAATCATCCCTGAGGCCTGACGTAGTCGTTCTGTCAGAAATCTCAAAGTGGATGGTCACGGTAGAACTGACAGTTCCTTGTGAGAAAAAAAGGCTTCCATTTATGTACTGCATTTATAGGTTTTCAATACCAGTTATATGGGCTTTACATATTAAATTATTTGAAAATATTGCCTGACTATTCTTAAGTGAAACTGCTAAACTGCAGTTTTCCTTTGGATGTGCCATTTTACAAGAAATAGAATATTAAGATTTATTAAATTTTCCAGCATCTTTAATTCATATTTCCATCAACTGCAATATTTTTTACTATTGGTGCTGAATTAGTTACATTCATGTACTAAATTATTATTAAAGTTGGTTGCTATGTGAAATAATTCACTTCATTCCAAGTAGAGATGACCTGATGGTATTATAAATTAAAATCTGTAGAGTGGACCAGTTTTACCAAGCTCTTCAAAACCATACTTGTTCAGATTCTGCCTGATGTTAATATGGAATGTTATAAATGTACCACAGCTCTGAGGGGCCGAAGGGGCGGGAGCAGCCCCCTCCTTCCGGACAATCGCAAGAGCACTATTAATTCGGGTCTCGGTCCCAGGCAAATGAGAGACAATGTAACGGTTTTGGCCGTGGCTCTTAGAGACACCTGTGCTGAGGACATGACCCTGCTATGTAACAACTGGGTGGGGATTGCATCACCCTACTTTGATGGACATCTACAACTCTGCAAGTCAAGATAAAAGGGGATTGCCAAAGGCGGTACCCCAGAGAGAGAAACGCACCAGAAGGACTCAATTGCTCAATGCTCCCGTGATAGCTGGAAGCCAGTCAAAAGCAATGTGCGCTCTGTAACTTCTCTGCCTGGGGAGCAGGTGGCTGATAACACCTAGAAGGACTTCGAACTAATAACAGGGAAACAACGCTCCCCTGATTCAACGGTGTTGCTTCGTCAAAGACCCGGGCAAGTTTTTCCCGTTTTCTCCTCACTCTCTTTGAAACACGTGAAACCCAGCGATTCCCCAGAAAGGACTGAAGGCTGCAGACTTCTGAGTGACTTTTGTGTTCCCAACGGACAATATATTATCCCCTAGACAACAGTCAAGATTATTTCTTAATGATAATTATTGCTATACCTGCGCTTTAGATTGAGTTTTGCCAATGTATATGTTCTGAATGTTTGGTTTAACCTTAATTTTGTGCCCCCTTTATGAATAAAACATTCGAAAATAGTGCCATCAGACTCCAACGGACCTCTCTATCTTTGCTGGTGAGTTATCCATAAAATATAGGAGCAGGAATAGGCCATTTTGGGCCTACCTTTTGCATGCTATAGCATTTAATGTGATCATAGCTGCCATCTACATTGGTACCCGCTAGCTGCCTTCTCGCAAAAATTTACCATCACTTTGGCATTAAATAAATGCATTTCCTTTGTGGATATATTTAATGACTCAATTAGCTTCTGTTGTAGAAAACTACAGATTCATCCTAATCTGGATTAAAAGTTCCTCTAGCATTTTTGTGTTCATTCCAAAAGCTGTTCCAAATGCTCTACTCTATATCTTGAGGTATCTTGAAGTATCTTTTCTTTTGTTAAATTATTTTAACAGGTTCTGTTACAATAATCAGAAAGGATTATCAGAGTTGATACAAGATTGGGATCCCTGTATCAACTCTGGTCCTACTAGATTATTACAAATTCTTCTATGAGACATCTGTCCATTCCGTATTATAACTAATTTCTCCTAAGACATTAGTCGCCATCCCAGGAATCATTTTAGGAAACCTAGGTTCACTTTCTCCAGGGCAAGAACATCCATTCTTGTATAAGAGGATGAATACCAGTATACTACTTGCCATCCAATCTGCTGCACCAGAATACTTCACCAGCTGCAATCAATCTTTAAAGTTCAGTTGTTTATATTTAGGCCAAAACTGTGATGAAGCCTGGAATTTTATGTTCCTGGCAAAATCCGAGTGAAATGTCAACGTCAAGTCTTGCTTGATAATACTAATGCCTTCTTTCATTTTCATGTTTGAATAAATTGCTGAGTGGTTTTTTTAGATGTGAAAGTTAGTACAAGAAGTCTGTGATGAAACATTTTAAAAGTAGAATGAGGCTAAGTAATATATGGTATGGTTTAATAAGATTTAAGACTCTGGCATAAGCCATGGAGTTTGTTGTTTGTGGCAGCAGTACAGTGCAAGCATACAAAATTATTATAAAGTTTCAATAAAAAGATAAATAAGTAGTATAGGAAGAGATGGTCCATGAACTCATAAACACCATTCAGAAATCTGATAGCAGAAGGAAAGAAACTTTTCCTAAAATGTCATGTGAGGGTCTTCAGGCTCCTATACCTCCTCTCTGCTGGTAGTAATGAGAAGGGAGCTTGGCCTGGGTGGTAAGGGTCCTTGGTGAGAGATGCTGCCTTCTTGAGGCACCTCCTTTTAAAGATGTACTTGATGGGGAAGCTTAAAGCCTATGATGGAACTGACTGAGATTTCGACCCTCTGATTCACGATTCAGATTTATTTACTACATGAATCAGAATCAGGTTTATTATCACTGGCATGTGACATGAAATTTGTTAATTAAGCAGCAGCAGTTCAATGTAATACATTATCTAGCAGAGAGAAAAAAATATAAATAAAATAAAACATAAATAAACAAGTCAATTGTGTATATTGAATAGATTTTTAAAAAGTGCAAAAACAGAAATACTGTATATTTTTTAAAAAAAAGTGAGGCAGTGTTCAAAGCTTCAATGTCCATTTAGGAACTGGATGGCAGAGGGGAAGAAGCTGTTCCTGAATCAGAGTGTGTGCCTTCAGGCTTCTGTACCTCCTACCTGATAGTAACAGTGAGAAAAGGGCATGCCCTGGGTGCTGGAGGTCCTTAATAATGGATGTTCCCTTTCTGAGACACCACTCCCTAAAGATATCATGGGTACTTTGTAGGCTAGTGCCCAAGATGGAGCTGACTAGATTTACAACTTTCTGCAGCTTCTTTCGGTCCTGTGCAGTAGCCCCTCCATACTAGACAGTGATGCAGCCTGTCAGAATGCTCTCCACAGTACATCTATAGAAGATTTTGAGTGTATTTGTTGACATGCCAAATCTCTTCAAACTCCACAAAGTATAGTGGCTCTTTTGCCTTCTTTATGACTACATCGATATGTTGGGACCAGGTTAGATCCTCAGATTTTGACACCCAGGAACTTGAAGCTGTTCACTCTCTCCACTTTTGATCCCTCTATGAGGATTGGTATGCGTTCCTGAAGTCCACAATCAGCTCTTTTGTCTTACTGACATTGAGTGGCCGGTTGTTGCTGCGGCACCGTTCCAATAGTTAGCAAATCTCACTCCTGTACATCCTCTCATCACGACTTGAGATTCTACCAACAATGGTTGTATTGCCAGCAGATTTATAGATGGCATTTGAGCTATGCCTAGCCATACAGTCCATGTGTATACAGAGAGTAGAGCAGTGCGCTAAGCACACTCCCCTGAAGTGCACCAGTGTTGACTGTCAGCAAAGAGAATATGTTAACACAAATCCGCACAGACTATGGCCTTTTGGTTAGGAAGTCAAGAATCCAATTGCAAAGGGAGGTACAGAGGCCCAGGTTCTGCAACTTCTCAACAGGACTGTGGGAATGATGGTATTAAATACTGAGCTATAGTTGATGAACAGCATCCTGACACAGGTGTTTGTGTTGTGTAGGTGATCTGAAGCCATGTGGAAGGCCATTCAGATTGTGTCTGCCATGGACCTTTTGTGCCAGGTCCTTGCTGAGGCAGCAGTTCAGTCTAGTCATAACCAACCTCTTAAAGCATTTCATCACTGTCACTGTGAGTGCCACCGAGCAGTAGTAATTTAGGCATCCCACGTTATTCTTCTTGGGTACTGGTATAATTGTTGCCTTTTTGAAGCAAGTGGGAACTTCTGCCCGTAGCAGTGAGAGGTTGAAAATGTTGAAACATTGAAACATACAATGAAGTGCTTTGTTTACATTCACAACCAACACATCCAGAGGTTGTTCTGGGGGGCAGCCTGCAAGTGTCACCACATATTGCAATGCCAACATAGCATGCCCATAATATGCCCACCCATCCATGCACTTGCACTGCCCTCCAATCCTAGGACAAGCTATCTTCAGCCTCCAGTGACACTCAAACTCTGACTCACAGACATTTTCTCAATGTTCTCCCTGGGATTCACAGCGATTTGCAGTCACAGGCTTTGAACTCTGGATTTGGTACTGTTAGGACCCAGAACACTAGGACTCAAACTCTATTCTCACCAACTCGCGTAACCAGGGGTCATCAGACCTCGTTCATTCTGCCAGCATGGAATTCCAACTACAGAACCAACTGAAAACTTGCAGAACCGTGTGGGGGGTGCGGAATAGGACCAACCCTCCCCTGCACTGGTCTGGCAGCCTGAAATCTGGTCATGGATGTCCCACATGCATGTCACTGGCCTTCAAATATGGAGTGGAGGCTTAGGCTTCAGCTGATCTCTCATTCTTCCCCATCCTTCAACCCTAACTCTCCTCTTTGTACCCCTAACTTATCCTTACACACCTTAAAAAACAAAACTAAATTTGAGCTGTGAGCTCGGTGCCATCTTGAAAAAAAATGCTTCCATGCCAGGCGGTGATTCAACTAATCAGAATGTTCTCCAGCATATATCTTCTGTAGATTTGTTAGTCTTTGATGACATACCAAATCTCCTCAAACTCCTGATAAAGTATAGCCTCTGAGATGCTGATAACCAGGAACTTGAAACTACTCACCATTTCCACTACTGACCCTTCAATGAGGATTAGTTCATATTCTCTTGATTTTCCCCTTTCTGAAGTCCACAGTCAATTCTTTGGTCTTGCTGACTTATTTATTGTAACTGCTGTTCTATTTCACTCATGAACACTTCCTCATCACCATCTGAGATTCTGTCACCAACAGTGGTGGTATTAACTAGTTTATAGATGGTGTTTGAGTTGTGCCTAGCCACACAGTCATGGGTGTAGAGTGTAGAGCAGTGGGTTTAACCATACATCCTTGAAGTGAGCCTGTGTTGACTTTCAGAGAAGAGGAGATGCTATTTTTGATGTGCAATGACTGTAATCTGATGGGAAAAGTCAAGGAACCAATTGCAGAGAAGTTACAGAGGCCCAAGATTTAAAGTTTGTCGAATAGTATTGCAGGCATGATGGTATTGAATGCCAAGCTATAATCAATTTTAAAAAGCAGCTTGACATAGGTATTGCTGTTTTTCGTAACAAACCCTACCAATTCCGTCTCTAACTTCACACAGAATTGCCTTTTCGCTCTCACGGCCTTCCATAGAAAAGGAACCTGGGGCAGTTTAAAAGCCAGAGATGAGAAATGATGTGTAATTCTCTCCAGATGTTGAGATTAGCAATGAATTCTCATGGAGTTATATGAAGCTCTACAAATCGTTCCGTTATTTTTAGTAGTACAAAGCGTATCCTAGCTCATGATGTGCAGTAGACAAACACATTTTGAGATTCTCCTGAATTAGTGTCTGAACTAAAGCTTGTTGACCATCAGTTCATGCATAGATTGTCTCAAGATCTGTGAAGGAGAAGAAAGGTCAGTCGCTAGCATATCCTGGAACTTTACTGATAAATAAAGACATTTCCTGAGATCAAGCTAATGCCTCAAAATTATTTAGACAGCAACTGGAGATTAAATTCATTCTGAAATCTAATCTTACTTTCACGCTTCAAATTACTCAACTAAACTGTTCTTGATATCTTTACCACAACTTGATAGCCAATGTATGACTAAAATTCAGTTAAGTCCTTCTAATTGAATAGCAATCCTAACCATGCAACACAACCAAATCTAATCCACCATGTGGTCTTCTGATATGTTGACTTTATTGTACCACCTGTAGAATCCAGTTTAACAGATGTCAATGTATCTCACAGGATGCCAGATAAGATAACACTTAAAATTTTTACAGCATCTGTCATGTGCTATAACTCCTAACATGTTTCTCCAAGCAGCAACTAAAGACAAACTCTACAAGGAGATTCGGTAAAGATATCTAAATGAGCTTGAAAAGGCAGAATTTATTGACATTCAACAATGCATCATTGTAATCAGAATCGGGTTTATTATCACAGCCATGTGTTGTGAAATTTGTTAATTTAGCAGCAACAGTAGAATACAATACATGATAAAGAAAGCGAAAATAAATCAATTAGTAGATAGATATATGTATATTATATAGATTAAAATAGTGCACCAACAGCCGTAATACAGAAAAAAGAACTCGTGTTAAAGTGAAAACAGATCTCTACAAAGTGATCTGAATTAATTACAAATATAAAACAATAATTGATTGCATAAGTATACACCCTCTTCCTTCAAGTTTGTATTTAGTAGATGCGCCTTTGGCAGCAACTACAGCACATCAGGACATTGCAATTTTTCCCCAATCTTCTTTACAAAACTGCTGAAACTTTGTCAGATTGCATGGGAATTGTGAGTGAGCAGCCCTTTAAGTCCAGCCACACATTCTTAGTTGGGTTGAGGTCTGGACTCTGACTTGGCCAATCGAGGACATTAACTTTGTTGATTTTAAGCCACTCTTGGGTAGCTTTGGCTTTATGCTTGGGGTTCTTGCTTTGCTGGAAATCAAATCTTCTCCCAACACCCAGTTCTCTTGCAGAATTCATCAGGTTTTCCTCCAGGATTTCCCTATATTTCGCCACATGCATTTTACCCTCTACCTTCACAAGTCTTCCAGGGTAGGGATGGTGTATTTTTGATGATGTGTGGTGTTTAGCGTACAGCAAACATGGTATTTAATCCAACGGTGATAAAGCTCAATTTTGGTTTCATCAGACTGTAGAACCTTCTTCCAGCTGACTCCAGAGTCTCCCAGATGCCTCTGGCAAACTCTAGCCGAGATTTCACCTGTTTTTTTCAAAAGTGGCTTTCTCATTGCCATTTTCCTGTAAAGCTGTGACTGGTGAAACACCCGGATAACAGTGTGCATGTTGGCTCCCATCTCAGCCACTACAGCTTGTAACTCCTCCAAAATTGTCATGGTAGCCTCCCTCACTTGTCCCCTTCTTACACGGTCACTCAGTTTACGAGGAGGGCCTGTCCTAGGAGACTTACAGCTGTGCCATATTCTTTCCATTTCTTATTGATTGACTTTAACTCTACTCTAAGAGATATTCACTAACTTGGAAATCCTTTGTATCCATCTCTTGACTTGTGCTTTTCAATAACATTTTAGTGGAGTTGCTTGGAGTGTTCTTTTGTCTTCATGGTGTAGTTTTTGCCAGGATACTGACTAACCAGCAGTTGGGCCATCCAGCTACAGGTGTATTTTTACTAGTCAATCGAAACACCTTGATTGCACACAGGTGATCTCCATTTAATAGTAATTTGACTTCTGAAACCAATTGGCTGCATCAGTGATGATTTGGTGTGTCATATTAAAGGGGTGATTATTAGTAATTAATTTAGATCACTTTGTAGAGATCTGTTTTCACTTTGACGTGAAAGAGTCTTTTTCTGTTGATCAGTGTCCAAAAAGCCAGATTAAATTCAGTGTGATTCAATGGTGTAAAACAATAAAACATGAAACCTTCCGGGGGGAGGGGGAATACTTTTTACAGACATCATATATATTTGTAAAAAAGGTGATGTCATGTTCATGGGTTCAGTGTACATTTAGGAATCAGATGGCAGAGGGGAGGAAACTTCCTGAATCACTGAGTGTGTGCCTTTAGGTTTCTGTACCTCCTTCCTGGCGGTGACAATGAGAAGAGGGTGTGCCCTGGTGACGGCGATCCTTGATAATAGCATCATCTTTCTGAGGCACGGCTCCCTGAAGATTGGTACTATGCAGGCCAGTACCCAAAGTACAGCTGACTAATTTTATAATTTTCTAGAGCCTTCAGTCCTCTGTAGTAGCCCTCCACACCCCCACTCCCAAATACCAGACTCTGGTGGCAGCCGATTAGAATGCTCTCCATTGTACATCTATAGATGTTTTCGAGTGTTTAGATGACAAACCAAATCTCTTCAAACTCCTAATGAAATATAGCAACTGTCTTGCCTTCTTTATAGCTGCATCGACTTGTTGGGACCAGGTCCTTGGAGATCTCATCCCAGGCTTTTACCATTATTCACCATATTTGAACCCATGAAGCATGAAAATTTGAGATTTGGGGCTGCAGTCGTAATGTGGAGCAAAAACAAACAAATGGAGGAGAGGGATGATGGGAGGGGAAGGGAAGTGGAATTGAGCAACAGTGGCTGGTAGGCAGGCACATATAAGGAGAAAGAAGGCAAAAAGGGATAGGTGGAGCAAGGTGGAAGGATGGAGGTAGGGACAGAGGCTAAAAGATGGTATGCAGAGACTTTTGAGGTTGCAGATACTGGAAACTGACTTAAGGAAGGTGATAAGTGAAACCAGGGAGGGATGGTGACAGGTGGATTCAGTTGGAGGAGGGGCTAGGAGCCCCAGTACATAAAGTATGTGTGTCACAAGCAGTTGGGACCAGGTAGGTAAGAGGAGTGAAACTGGAAGACAAAGGGCTATTGCAACCTGAATGGATCAGGAGAGAGGAGGGAGGTCATGAGGAGCAGGTTGCCTGAAATTGGAAAATTCATCATTCATACTCAGTGCAAGGTACTATTTTTCTAGTTTGCATTTGGCCTAATGCTCGCAGTGGAGAAGGCCAAAGACAGACAGGTTGCATGGGAATGGAAATTGTCATCTGGGCTACCAGATGCATGCCACTTCAAAGGATCTTAATACAAATAAAAAAGAAGGCAGGTAAATCCCTTTGTCAGCTTAATGTGTTGTAAATAGTGTAATGTCTTGTGGGTTTGGATTTGCAGGTGGTACAGACTGTGTAAAGGTAGCAGATTTCCTGAGTTACTTATCTAATAATACAGTTGCATTTCATTTTTCACTTGATTTTTCAAAGCTTCCACTGCGGCCTTCTGAAGCCTTGTATCATTCTTCATGTTTTCCCAGGTTGGAGCACTCATTGGGGATGCAAATCTAATCTGTCCAAGTAGTTTTAGGTTGAGAGGGAAAATAAATCAGCCATGATCAATTGGGGGAGAAGACTTAGTGGGTTGTTTGGCCTAATTCTGCTCTTGTGTCTTAATGGTCTAAATGTATTTTAGCTATGAGATAGTTACTACACTTGCTATTACATTCAGTGTGTATGTTTTAATAGGATGTTGTGTCTAATTCAAAATGATGTTTCTTATTCTTCAGCTGGTGAAATTGAAAAGTAGCCATTGGACAAATTTGATTAAAACATTGACCCACAATAGTCAAACTGTTTAAAAAGTGACAAGTGGAACATGAAACTCTAAATTTGATTGTAATTGTAGATTTATAATGTTTCTATCATCAAGTTCAGCTTTCTCTGTTTGCCTTACAATTGATGTTCACTTGATCTCTTTTAAAAATATTTTTGTTCTTCCACGTCATTTTAAGGACCTTGAATTCAATTTCCACCCTAGTTCTGACATTTAGAAGTGTACTTGAAGCATAAGAACGTGCAGGTCCATGGTGTTTGGTTTTTGAGATGAGACTGGTAGTGCTTTTTTAATGACATGAGCCATTATTTTACAGTTAAATATATATTTTCTGAACTTGCTAAGGCTTCCCATGAGTTGTATCATTGGAAGGAGGTGCTGTACAGAAGAATGGAAATACACACTCAGTGATTCAGGAACAGCTTCTTCCCCTCTGTCATCCGATTTCTAAATGGTTACTAAACGCATGAACACCACCTCACTATTTTTTTAAAAATTAGTTTGGTTTTTTTTGCACTACAGATTTTAACTTTAATATATATAGTTACTGTAATTCAGGCTTTTTAAAATATATTTATTGCATTGTACTGTTGCCATAAAGTTAACAAATTTCATGACGTGATGGTGATATTAAACCTGATTCTGACATAGTAAGGTTGTACTAACACATTGTTGTACTTAATTATGATTTTTTTAAAGTGTTGAAGTTCGCTCGCCTAAAACTAATGAGACCCGAAGCCAGGAGATAGAACACAAAATAATACACACAAAATGCAGGAGGAACACAAAATAAACCTTTATTCTGTAAACCATGCAACTACAAACATCTCCAAATTCAACAGTATGTCCCAAAACACAACTGTTTAAATAGTTTACCCAAGAACATTTGAGACGTTGACAGGACCAATGTCTAATCTGAAAGTCAACCTGACCAATTGGTGTAGGCTGATCAGTAAATGTTGATCCTTTCAGCTCGCTGTAACACCTACCTCTTGAAGGTGATTACTTGAAGGTTTTGAGCAGAGTTGATTGGGATTGGAACAACCGGCTATGCTAGCACTGGTAGTTGGTTTTGGTCTGTGTAAATTGAACTCTTCCAGGAGATGATGAAGGTTCATCTCTGATTGATGATCTGTCTGACAAATTTATGCCTATTGGGATATGTGGCCATAACTAGTTGACGTGGGGACGCCAGCGATGTCTGTATATGACAACTTTTCCATTTGTGTTGGATGCAATGGTGCCACAGCATCCAAAACAGCAGATGGTCAGGTGCACAAAGGCAACCACACAGGTTCAAGCCTGTGGTTGCAGTGTGGGCCAGACAGTATTGCAATGGGCAAGGCTGATCATGCCCAAAAATGATTGTAAAGTACTGACATCTGACGGTGGAGGCATCTTTTAGCTAGCAGTGATATTTTTTGGGATCTGGACGATGACCATGCTCATCTATGTTGAATGCTAGATACACTGTTGAAGACATTAGAAGACTGCATTTTTCTACCTGAAGTTGAAATCCAAAATGTGGTCCAGGTGTTGGCACAGTTCTGTCTGATCCATGCCTATTACAATGATGTCGTCAAGGTAGACATCTGCTCAGCATGGTGTCTGTAAGCTGTTAGAAAATTGAAGGAGAGACCTTTAGCCTGAAAGGCAGACAGAGGAAGGAAAACAACCCCTTATATTGTAATGGTGAAGCTTAGTGAATTTTCTACCACTTCTACCTGGAGATAGGTTTCACTCAATTTCAACTTCGCAAAGTAGTGACTGCCGTTCAAATTTACAAAGAGATCTGGTGGCAGGAATGTATGCTAGTGTACTCCAGCGTAACAATGAGACCAGCTGGGAAGTCTGTTCATAATCTGTACTTTTGGCTTTTTTGATGAAGACTGTTTGTTGAAGAGTGCCTAAGGTGAGTAATTGACAGTTTTGATAACATCAGCTTGTTACAGGCAATCTAACTCTTGCTTTATGATTGGTAAGTCTGCTTTATACAGGTTTTTTGGAAGAGAAGACTGGCTTTGCATCTGGACAGAGGAGTTCTGCATGCATTTTGTGCAGCAGCCTAAACCTTGAAACACTTGCATAGTGCTGTTACAATTGCTTTATTGGCTTACATACTGATGGTAGCGTGGCGTTGACTGACATGGTCAATATCTTTGTAAAGACCTCATGCAGAGAGTTGTTCCAGAGACAGATCTGGCTGGACTGTTGGGTAAAGCACACCATTGACTTGGTTATCATTCATCTTCACCATGCAGTTCAGTTTGATAATCAGCTGGAGGGCTGCACCTGATGAACTGCAGGCAGAGTGATGAGTGTATATGTATGTGCCACAGATGACTTCTTCACAGACTTGTACCGCCTAGTATTGAGGCCAAAATGTTGCACTTTTATTTCATCCGACCACAAGATCTTTATCCACATCTTTACAGTATCTTCTAAGTGACACTTTGCAAAGACTTGGCAGGCAAGGATTTTTTTTTTAGCCAGGACTTCTTTGTTGCTGTTCTTCCTGAAGTAGAACAAGGAAGGCCTTGTACAAGGCCTTAGAGATTGTGGAGCCATGAGCTTCATCTCCAGTTGCAGCCACTGACTTCTGCAGCTTACTCAGAGTCACTCTTGGTATCGCAGTAGTCTCTCTTACAAGTGTCATTCTTCCCTGATGACTAAGTTTAGAAGGATGGCATGATCTTGGCAGTGTGGCTATGGTCTCAGAGTGTGAACTGAGTTGAGAGTATGCTCAGTGTGGTGTTATACCCTTCTCCAGATTTGTGCTTCTCTATTACCATTTTGCTGACTTGTCTTGAATGATCTTTTTCCTGCATTTTGGTTTGGTCTGTTGAAAGTCTATCGTAGTGTTGGTACTTGAGAGAGGGGGGATTTGAGTGAGCTTGTAAGGTAATACTGTATATTGCAACTAAGGAAAGTTAATGTAGCAATTAGAAAGGGGATGAATACTTTTCCAGCCTCAATTTTGGTTTCTAATTTTTCATAATCTGACAGGTTTTGGAATTTTTATTTTGACATGCACAACATTTTGTAGATTAGCTCAAAAAATCCTACTTCAATATATTTCAAATTTGGACAATGAGACAGTAAAATGTGAAAATAGTTGTGGGGGCTGAATACTCTTTCAAAGCACTGTATTACTTAAAATCTGAATAAAAATAGAATTAGTTCAATGCAAAATCAGTTATGAGAAAGATTTGATTTAGGAAGAATTAAAAATAGAAAGTAATGTTTATTTTAAAGGAAATCAGAGTCAGGTTTAATATCACTTAGTGGGCGTATGTTGTGAAATTTGTTGTTTTGCAGCAGCAGTACATTGCAATACATAATAACTAAATTACATTAAGTTTATACTAATAAGTAGTGCAAAATGAGAGGAAAAATAGTGAGGTAATATTCATGGGTTTATTGTCCATTCAGAAATCTGATGACAGAGGAGAAGAAGCTGCTCCTGAAACATTGAGTGTGTGTTTTCAGGTTCCTGTACCACCACCTTGATGGTAGCAATGAGAGAAGGGCCTGGTGTGGGTGATAGGATGATAATGATGGATGCTGCCTTTTTGAGGTTCATTTTTATTTTGAAGGTGTCTTTGATGCTGGGTAGGTTAGTGACCATGATGGAGCTGGCTTGAGTTTACAACTTTCTGCTGCATTTTCTGATCCTGTGCAGAGACCCCTCCATTAAAGACAGTGATGCAACCAGTTTGAATGCCATCCACGGTACATCTATAGAAATTTTTGAGTGTCTTTGGCCTTCTCCTCAAACTCCTAATGAAAGATGGCCACTTTTGTACCTTTTTAAATGCATCAATATGTTGTGCCCAGAGTAGAATCCTGGAGATGTTGACACCCGTGAACTTGAAACCACTCAGCGTTTCCACTTCTGATCCCAGGATGAGGACTGGTGTGTGTTCCCTCAACTTCCCCTTTATTATCATTGGCATGTGTCGTGAAATTTGTTAACTTAGCAGCAGGCAAGTTAAAATAAATAAGTAAAACAATTACATTATATGGATATTGAATAGATCAAAAATCGTGCAAAAACAGAAATAATACATATTTAAAAAGTGAGATAGTGTTCACAAGTTTATTGTCCATTTTGGAATCGGATGGTTGGTGGTGGGGGGGGGGGTGCGGAAGAAGCTGTTCCTGAATTGCTGAGTGTGTGCCTTTAGGCTTCTGTACTGTACCTCTTTCCTGTTGGTAACAGTGGTGTTACGAACCCCGTAACTGGGTGTCTTACCAGCAAAGATAGGAGTATCCATTGGAGTCTGGTGATACTGTTTTTAACAGTATTTATTAAAAATACACAAAAATAATATCAATGCAAATATACAGATAATATATGTCGTTAATACTAAACCTAAAAGTGTGGGTATAATAATAATCAATAAGAAATAAGCTCTATCATTGTCTAGGGGATAATGAATTGTCCGATGGAAATATAAAGTTCAGTTCAGTTCATATGCAGGCTGCGGTAGTTGTTGGTCGCTGTGTTGCAATTGTTGGGGAGAGAGAGAGAAAGCAGTAATAGCTATTGACTTGCTGACTTTCCTTTACGATCTTGATCCGTCGATGTGTTGTTGTTGTGGCCTTTCACGTATGATCCCTCCGTCCTTTAGCTAGACTGTTCCGTGGTGGACTTGTCACCCAGGCAAGGGTGGACACACACACAAGCCCCCACCGGTCTCGTAGCGTCTCTCCTGGTGCGTCTGAGGGGTGTTGCCTTCTTGACACCCAAGAACTTTTATACCCACTCACGGGGTCTCAGGTGTCAATCAGGTTGGGATGATGCAACCCATCAAACCCAGACCACTCTGGTTGCCCCCTGGGGGGGTTGCAATGAATAGAACAGTACCTAGTACACAAACCTTTTCCAAAAGGCAATAGCAGTAATCAGTGATTCCGTTCCGCTTTTGTTAGGAGGAGACATTCCACTTTGTGTATCTCTGCGTTGTCTCTCTCTCATTAACTGACGTGAGCTGTTTATCAATAACAACTGTCTTGGTAGATTTCCTTTTGTCCCTTTCATTTCCTTGGTAGCAGCCTTGAAGCAGCCTTGCGATTTCTCCAAGGGGAGGGGGGCGACTTTGTACCCTTCTGCCCATCAGAGTTGCTCCTCATTCGTAACAGTGGAAAAAGGGCATACCCTGGATGCTGATGTCCTTGATAATGGACATTGTCTTTCTGAGACACTGCTCCTTGAAGATGTCCTGGTACTTGTTGGCTAATATCCAATATGGAGCCGACTAAATTTACAACCCTCTGCAGCTTCTTTTGGCCCTGTGCAGTAGCCCCCCCCCCCCACCCACCATCCCTCTCCCATACCAGACAGTGATGCAGCCTGTCAAAATGCTCTCCACAGAACATCTGTGGAAGTTTTTGAGTATATTTGTTGACATACCAAATCTCTTCAAACTCCTAATTGCCTTCTTTATAACTGTGTCGATATGTTGGGACCAGGTTAGGTCCTCGGAGATCTTAACACCCAAGAACTTGAAGCTCCTCACTCTCTCCACTTCTGATCCCTCTGAGGATTGGTATGTGTTCCTTCATCTTACCCTTCCTGAAGTTCGCAATCAGCTCTTTCACCTTAACTGTTGTTGAGTGCAAGGTTGTTGTTGCGACACAACTGCATT
Source organism: Hypanus sabinus (assembly GCF_030144855.1). Lineage (NCBI taxonomy): Eukaryota > Metazoa > Chordata > Chondrichthyes > Myliobatiformes > Dasyatidae > Hypanus > Hypanus sabinus. Next base: position 127,225,257 of record NC_082713.1, read on the forward strand.
GGTTGGCATGTCTCGCTCCTGTATGCCCACTCATCACCACTGAGGTTCTACCAACGATAGTTGTATCATAAGCAAATTTATAGATGGTATTTGAGCTATGTCTAGCCACACAGTCATGGGTATATAGAGAGTGGAGCAGCGGGCTAAGCACCAGTGTTGAACATCAGCGAGGAGGATATGTTATCATCAATCTACACAGATTGTGATCTTCCGGTTAAGAAGTTGAGGATCCAATTGCAGAGAAGTACAGAGGCCCAGGCTCTGTAACTCCTCAATTAGGATTGTGGGAATGATGGTAGTTGATGAACATATGCTGACGTAGCTGTTTGTGTTTGTGTTGTCCAGGTTGTCATATAAGAGCCATTGAGATTGCATCTATTGTGACAATAGGCAAATTGCAATGGGTCCAGGTCCTTGCTGAGGCAGGAGTTCAGTCTAGTCGTGACCAACCTCAAAGCATTTCATCACTATAGATGTGACTGCTACTGGGCAATAGTCATTAAGTCAGCTCACATTATTCTTTTTGGATGCTGGTATGATTGACAAAGGTGGGAACCTCCGACTGCAGCAGTGAAAGTTTGAAGATGTTCTTGAATAATTAAAATATGATGGAAGATAGAGCAATGGTTGAAGAACTAAATACAAGTGTCAAATGTAGCTCAAAGCACAGAGTGAAATGATTATGTAGACAAAAGTGCAGAAGGCATCACTTTCTGTGCTGAATATATTTTATTGTTTTATGTAAATGCGGCACCTTTGTCTGTTGAATGCATTTCAGTATACTCTACTGTAAGATTTCTGTTAAATTTGTTGAAACATAAAACAGTACAGCACAGGATGGGCCTTTCAGTTTCAATGTTGTGCTGACCTATATAAACCTACTCCACAGAGTCTCTTGCATATATGTCCTCATTGCATCAGCCTCTACCACCACTCTGGCAATGCATTCCAGGCACCTGCTACTCTCTGTATATTTAAAAAAAACCTTCCTCTGACGTCTTTCCGACATCTTCCTCCACGTGGTGGGAGGAGCTACAAAGTAATATTTTTAAAGATTTCCTGTGACATGTTTTAACAGCATCTTTAAAGAGTACTTATAGAGCATTTTAACTCTGTTCTAAGTTGCTTCATGGGAAGATTACTTTGAGACAGAGCCATAAAAGGAGATATTAATAGAAGTAACTAGGTGGTTTTGAGGAACATCTTGAAAGAGAGAGGTAATAAGGGAGAAAGGTTTAGGAATGGAATTCCAGAGTTGGTGCATGGGTAACTGAAGGCGCAGGTAGGTGCTAGTGATGTTGGAATGAAAATGATCAACAGGGGTTGTGGAAAAACATGGATCTTGGAGAAGGATAGTTTGCACAGATTCATCTTTTGCCATTGTGGCACCTTCCTCCAAAGGATTTGGTGGGGGTGGGGGAGAATAGCTAAGAATTTTAAGGTGATGGTATTGTGGGTTCAAGAGCTAATACGAGCTAAGAGCTGATTAGTGCGTGTAGTTCTATAGTTGGTTTCCATGCTTTTGTTTTTGAACAAAGTCATATCGGCCTGGAGGATTGCTCACTATTTCTTTTATTTATGTTCACAAAGCTTCTGTTTCCTTAGAAACTGTAACTCAGCAACAGATTACCAAATGCAGGGTTGACTGCCTCCTGTGATGTGGTCATCTTGTAAGGAAAAGCCTTAGAAAAACACTCAATCTACAGCTGCTTCCTGAATGAATTAATTCAGTTGGTATTGTTTAATGTATTGAGAATACAAGGAAATGTGTAATGGTGTGGTGTTTTCTACTTGCTTCACGTTACCTGCTAGTTTATCCTCAGCCAGTGGCTTCTTGGACATCATCACTTTAATTTGTTAATTCAGCCTTGATTAATGATCTAAACTTTTGATTGAACAAAATTTCTACCTGAAAATTGGCAACTTCCAGTCTGTATTGGTCATTGAATACCATTTCTATCCTTACGAGGTTTTGATTGTGTTAATATTGTTGTATGCCTCAATAAAGAATCCAGATATTCAGATATAATTATGAAAGGAAACTAAATTATTTTATCAGGAAGCAGAAACATAATGGAGTATAGTTCAGTGGAAAGCCGTTTCTTTTTTCTTCGTGCTTTTGAAGTCTCATTTTTCTGAATAACAACTGCAAGGTTCCCCATTTGTTCCAATTCATATTAGTAATTTTAAGAATACACATTGTGCTTAAAATTTAATCTGTGATGCTAAATGACCCATAATGCAAGTGATTATGTTTCAAAGTATGACAAACACTTAATCAAAAAAGAGATTTCAGTCATTCAGAGTGGAATCTCTTTCTCAGTATTGACATAAAATTGATAATCTGCTGTCTAATTGTTTGGCACCTAGCTTAATGAGGCCCTGTTTCTAGTGCTCTTTTTAAACTTGGACACCATTTCCAATGTTCCGTTTTTAAACCCACTGGCGTCTGATTTGCTGCAAACCCTTTAAGCCTGCAAAATTTATAATACTGTTATGTAACATCTTTTTACAGATTTGTATGCTATGCTACTAATTTGACAGCATTTTGTTTTGGTCTGGAATATTTCACCACTATCAAAATCCTCGGCCAGCTGGATTATCAGGTTTTTTTTGTATTTGGTATCACATGATTGTTAGTATTTAGAGGAAATTCTCAAGAGACGTTTTTGAAGGTGCTTTCTGCAAATATTTACAAATAGTTGTCTGCAGGTAGTTTTGAATCTGTTGTCTTACTAGGAACTTTTCTTGTCAGCTTTGAAGCATATAAGTGTAACCAGTGATTAATATCTGGTAGCTTCTAATACTCAAGTCAAGTCCCAGTAGATCCCTGATTACTGCACTGAACATGTACAAGTGATCATAATGTGCTTTCCGTCATCTGTCCGCTAAAGTGTGGCCCGTAAGTTATGGTGATCCTATTTTAAGGAAACATGGAGCTTTGGGAAATAAGACAAAGAGCATAAGAAATAAAAACAGGAGTAGGCCATCTGTCTCGATGAGCCTGCACCCCATTTAATAAGATCAAGGCTGATCTAGATGACAAAAGTCTGCAGATGCTGGAAATCTGTAGAAGCACACAATGTTGGAGGAACTCAACAACTCAGGCAGCATCTTGCGATGGTAGTGTGCACGATGTGCCAAGACTCTTCTTTGAAATGAGAATGAAATAGGCCAGAAGCCAGAATAAAAGTTAAAAGCTCAAATTCAAAGTGAATTTATTAACAAAGTGCATACTTGTCACTATATACAACCCTGAGATTCAATTTCTTGTGGACATTCGCAGTAAATACAAAGAAACACAATAGAATCAGTGAAAGTCTCCACACAAGACAGTCAAATATCCAATATGCAAAAGACACAAAGCTGCAAATATAAAAAGAAAAAGTAGTAATAAGTATTGAAAACATGAGATGAAGATTCCTTGAATGTGAGTCCATAGGTTGTGGTAACAGTTCAGTGTTGGGATGAATGATGCTATCCCCTCTAGTTTAAGAGCCTGATGATTGAGGGGTATTAACTTTTTCAGAATCTGGTGGTATGTGTCCTAAGGCTTCTGTATCACCAACTTGATGGCAGCAGCAGGAAGAGAGCATGGCTTGGATGGTAGGGGTTGTTGCTGATGGATGCTGCCTTCTTGCCACAGTGCTCTGGGTAAGTGAGCTCAATGGTGAGGAATGCTTTTACCCCTGATGGACTAGGCATAACCATTACTTTTTGCAAGCTTTTCCATTCAAGGGCATTGGTGTTTCTATTCCAGCCAGTGATGCAGCAAGTCAGAGTAATCTCCATCACATATCTTTAGAAGTTTGTCAAAGTTTTAGGTGGCATGCCAAATTTTCTCAAACTTCTAAGAAAGCAGAGGTGTTGCCGTGCCTTTTTTGTAATTGCACTTACTGTTCATGCTTGGCCCAGGAGGACAGATCTTCTGAAATGGTAAAGCTGTGGAGGGAGGGAGAAGATCACAAGCTGGCAGATGATGGCTGAATCCAGATGAAGAGGGGGAAATTGGAAATGGTTTTTGTTGTAACTGGCGAAAATTGAGCCACACAGATGCTGCAAATGGGAAATGTAAAGGTCTTTATTCACATACCAAACCTTCAGGAGAGAAGGTAGGGGGGTGGTGGAGGAGAAAGTGAGAGAGAGAGAGAGAGAGTCCAAGAGAAACTCTTGCACTTGACATACTGTTTGAAACTTCAACACAGATAATAAAGGGTTAACTAGTTTCAATTGCTACGATCACCTTTTTAACTTTAACATTTTGAATATGGTCAAAATGCTTGCTGGTACTTTGCACCCATTTTATCTACCAGGTTAGTTTAGCCACACCATATTGCTTGCTTACATTCCGCCTTCCTGATGCTGCACGTGACATCGTATACACTACCATCGCCAGACTCCAAACTCAACACCCCAATGTGTTCATTGCAGTATCGGGAAACTTCAGCCATGTTTCTCTCTCGACAATCCTACCCACCCTCGATCAGTTTATCAAGTGTCATACAAGAGAAAATAAAACACTGGATCTTTTGTATGCAAATATTAAATATACATACAGCTCCACAGCTCTCCCCCAGTTGGAAGATCAGTTCACAAACTGGTTCATCTCATGCATTTGTATGAGCCCAAGGTACAGCAACAGCTAGCTACCACCAAGGTTGAAAAGAAATTGTGTTCAGGGGCCTTGACTGGCTGTTTTGAGGTTACTCAGTAAAATGTGCTTTGTAATCAGATGGGGAGGACATTTACAGACTTGCTGATTGCATCACTGGCTACATCAACTGTGTGGACATTAATACCATCAAGGACTGTATAAAGGGAGTTAGGTTTGTAAAGGGAGGAAGAGGATGAACACGGGGTCCTGGTGGAGGACTTTGTCAAATGGTGCACACTGAATCATCTGCAGCCCAACATCAGTAGGACAAAGGAGATGGTGAAGGACCTTAGAAAGACTAAGCCTGCACTGCTCCCTGTTACTATTGATATTGAGGACGTAGATGTGGTGAGGACCTCCAAGTACCTTGATGACGCATTTGAGTGGAGCACCAGCATGGAGGCTGTATTCAAGAAGGGCCAGAGTTGCCTCTATTTCCTGAGGAGACTGAGAATCTTTGGAGTATGCAGGCCTCTCCTTCACATGTTCTACCAGCCTGTTGTTGACAAAGCAATCTTCTATGCAGTGGTGTGCTTGGGCACATCAACATGGGTGATACCAACTGGATCAATAAACTAATTAGAAAGGTTGGCTCTATTATAGCAGTCAAACTGGACACACTGGAGGCTGTTGTAGAACTAAGGACCCTACGGAAAATCCTAGCAATTCTGGACAATGTTTCTCACCCTCTACATGCCACCTTGGCAGAACAGAAGAGCACTTTTAGTAATAGACTAAGACAAATACGGTGCTCCAAATTCTTGCCCATGGCCATTTCTATAATGAGTCAACCTCTTGCCAAGGAAGTGATGACACCCCACCTCCCCCAGAGGAGAGTTTGTCTGTTTGTGGTCACTTTTTATTCTTCTAATATTTGTAAACTTGTATATTTGTGCACTTGTACAGCCTCTGTGACCCTGTAATATTTCCTTTGGAATCAATAAAGTATCTATCTAGTCAGGTAAATTTATAGAATTACATATTTACAACAGTAGCACATCCCAATGATGAGAATGCTGTGAAATGAGAATATTTAATACCGTGTCTGTTCCAGAGTACTCTGAGTGCAAACTGCAGACACCCAAAATATATCCATTTTGTTACAGTGTAGAACAATGGCTCAATGAAGGTTGAGTGATAAAATAGACCTGATCTGAATTGAACATTAAGTAACAGGGACCACTTTTAACAATGTGCTAATTGCAGCAACATTCATCCACTGTTTTTCCCATATGTAATTTCAATGGAACAAAATCAGAACAATACTCAACATTGGGTTCTACTAGCCTCAAATTACAAGTTGGAAGTTAAATTTCCTGAACACTGGTGCTCATCTTAGTTCATCCATAGTTATGCTGCCTACAATGTTATAACTCCAGAGTGATCCCTCACTGTTTGGGGGGGGGTGGGGTATGGGAATGAAGTGTGAAGCTCAGAGGTGAAGGGTGGAAAAGACAAAGGGCTGAAGGAGAAATCTAATTTGAGAGGATAGCAGACCATAGAAGACATCAATCCAATATCATCGAGACGGCAGCGATTGGTGTTGACTCTTTGTGAGCAGCTCCGATAGGAATCATCATCTTTCCATTCAGGACTGCTACAGCTGGAATCCATAGTCACAGCCATGCTAAGCAACAACTTTTTATGACATTTAAACATTAAATATTTGATACTCAAAATCAATGTTTCCTGGACCGCAGACTAAAGTTGCAAGTGCAGTCCCCTTTTAAGAAAATGGAAACAAGCTGGTTTGCAGGGATCTAAGTTGGCTTTTTTGAGCTGATCAACAGAAAGACTTGTGTCAAAGTGAAAACAGATCTCTACAATTAGATCTAAATTAATTACAAATACAAAACACAAAATAATTGATTGCATAAGTATTCACCCCCCCCCACCCTTTTAACATGACGTGCCAAACTATCACTAGTGCAGCCAATCTGATTTAAACTCAAATAATTAGTGAAATGGAGATCTGTTTTTAGAGACTTGTGTGCAGTCAAGGTGTACCGATTGATAGCAGTAAAAATACACCTGTATCTGTAAGGCACAGCTACTGGTGAGTGAATATCCTGGTTAAAAAAGATCAAGCCCTGTGCGGATGAGTATGGTCCAGAAGATACCTAAACCAAAGACCTTAGAGGAACCAAGAGATTTGTAGTGCGCTGAGGTCTAGATGTGTGGTATTCAAGAGAGGATACATTGCTATACAAGAAGTCCAGCTATGACCTACGGAAGGCTATTTGAAAGAGCAAAAATACTAATCTTATTGGGATTAGAGACAGAATCGGATACACAAAAGCTTCGGTAGAGTTTGCAGGCCATTAATTCCTAGAAAGTAAAACCTAACATCATGTTTGGCTATGTTGCTTCACTTCAAGTTGACCTCAACACTGAAAGTACAAGCAACACATACAAAATAGTGGAGGAACTCAGCAGGCCAGGCAGCATCTATGGAAAGAAGTATATTTGACGTTTTGAGCCGAAACCCTTCAGCAAGACTTGCTGCCTGGCCTGCTGAGTTCCTTTGTTTGTGTGTGTTGCTCGGATTTCCAGCATCTGCAGATTTACTCTTGTTTGTCAATAACTTTCTATGTATGTTTTGAAAGGGAAAATAAAACTACACCTGTGCAGATCCCTGCAGCGTCTGGTGATCCTGTCTTAGAAGCCAACGTCAGAACATCATCAAGAGGGTAAATCCTCACAAATCATGAGGCCCTGAAGGTCTTTGCGCCAATTAACTGGCGGGAGTGTTTAAAGACATCTTCGATCTCTCACTGCTACGGTCAGAGGTTCTCACCTTTTTCAAAAGAGTGACAATCATGCCAGTGCCCCAGAAGAGTAGGGTGAACTACCTCAACAACTATTGTCCATAAGCACTTGCATCTACTGAGGTGAAGTGCTTTGAGAAGTTGGTAATGAAAAGAATGAACGCCTACCTAAGCAGGGACTTGCACCTGCTGCAATTTGCCTGTCATCACAATAGGTCCACAGCAGATGTAATCTCACTCTCCACTTGGACAGTAATAATTCCACAGACAATAAGACATAGGAGCAGAATTAGGCTATTTGGCCCATCAAGTCTGCTCCATCATTCAATCATGGCTGATCCTTCCCCCCCCCCCCCCCCCCCCCGCCCCCTTTCAGCTCCATTTCCCGGCATTCTCCCCATAACCTTTGACGCCGAGGCCAATCAAGAACCTATCTGCCTTAAATACACCCAACAGCCTAGCCTCCAAAGCTGTCTGTGGTAACAAATTACATGAATTCACTACCCTCTGGCTACAGAAATTTCTCCACATTTCTGTTTTAAGTGGACGCCCCTCTATTCTAAGGTTGTGCCCTCTTGTCCTAGACTCCACCACCATGGAAACCTTCCTTTACATCTGCTCTGTCTAGGACTTTCAGCATTTGAAAGATTTCAATGAGATCTCCCCTTATCCTTCTGAATTCCATCAAGTACAGAAACCATCAAATGTTCTTTGTATTATAACTCTTTCATTCCTGGAATCATCCCTGTGAATCTCCTCTGCAATGCCTGCACATCCTTTCTTAGATGAGGACCCCAAAACTGTTCACAATACTCAAGATGAGCCCTCACCAGTGTGTCCCTGCTCTTGTATTCTAGACCTCTTGAAATGAATGCTAACATTGCACTTAACCTTCCACTCCACCAGCTCAACCTGCAAGTGAATCTTTAGGGTGTTCTGTACAAGGACCTTTGCATCTCAGATTTTTGGATTTTCTCTAATTTATAAAATAGTCTGCAAATTTAATTGTACTACCAAAGTGCACCACCATGCATTTTTCAACATTGTTTTTCATTTGCCACTTTCTTGCCCATTTTGCTAAACTCTCTAAGCCCTTCTGCAGTCTTCCTGTTTCCTCAACACTGCCTGCTCCTCCACCAATCTTCATATCACCAGCAAACTTGGCAACCAAAGCCATCTATTCCATCATCTAAATTATTGACATACAACATAAAAAGCAGTCCCAATATCGACCCCAGAGGAAGACCACTGCTTCAGCCAACTAGAAAAGGATCCTTTAATTCGCATTTACTGCCTTCTACCAATCAGCCAATGTTCTAACCATGCTAGTTACTGTAATAAATGGGCTGTTAACTTGGTAAGCAGCCTTATGTGGCAACTTGTCAAAGGCCTTCTGGGAATCCAAATATGTATCCTCTTCATCTATCCTACTTGTAATCTCAAAGAATTCTAACAGGTTCGTCAGGTAAGATTTTCCCTTAGGGAGACCATGCTAACTTTATCCTATCCTATCTTATCCTATCTTCTCCCATGTCGCCAGGTGCTCCATAACTTAACAATTGTCTCTGACATCTTCCCAACCACTGAGGTCAGGCTATCTAGTCTACTATTTCTTTCTGCTGCCTCTTTGCAATTTTCCAGTCCTCCGGAATCATGCCAGAGGCCACTGATTGTTGAAAGATCATTACTCATACCTCCACAATCTCTACCGCTACCTCTTTCAGAACCCTAGTTTGCAGTTCAGCTGGTCCAGGTGACTTATGCATCTTTTAAGTCTTTCAGCTTTTTGAGAACCTTTTCCCTAGTAATAGTAATTGCACTCATTTGTCTTCCCTTACACCCTTCAACACCTGGCACTCTGCTCGTGTCTTCCACAGTGAACACTGATGCAGAATACTTATTTAGTTCATCTGCCATCTCCTTGGCCCTTGTTATTATTTCTCCAGCCTCATTTTCTAGCAGTCCTATATCCACTCTCATCTAACACACACAGACTGCTGGTGGAACACAGCAGGCCAGGCAGCATCTATAAGGAGTAGCACTGTCGACTCCCATCTCTTATTTTTTTAATACTTGAAAAAGCTTTTACTATCCACTTTAATGTTGTTTTCTAGCTTGCTTTCATGTTTCATCCTTTTCCTCCTAATGATTCTTTTGTTTTCTATTGGCTGTTAAAAGCTTCCCAATTCTCTATCTTCCCACTAATTATTGCTTTGTTGTATGTCCTTATTTGTTTTTACATTAGCTTTGACTTCCCTTGTCAGCCACAGTTGTACTATTTTGCCATTTTGAGTATATCTCTTTTTTTTGGAATATATCTATCCTGCATCTTCCTCATTTTTCCCAGAAACTCAAGCCATTCCTGCTTTGCTGTCTTCCCTTTCACCATCACCTTCCAATTTACTGTGGTTAACTCCTCTCTCATGCCACTGTAATTTCCTTTATTCCATTGAAATACTGCTGCATCAGACCTTAATCTCTCCCTATCAAATTTCAAGTTGAACTTGATCATATTCTGATCACTGCTGTTGAAGGGTTCCTTTACCCTGTGGTCCCTAATCGCCTCCAGTTTATTACATAACACCCAATCCAATATAGCTGATCCCCTAGTAGGCTCAACCGTTCAACAGACGACGCCATTGCCATCACCCTCCACCTGGTCCTAACCCACCTGGACAAAAAAGACACGTATGTTCGAATGGTGTTCGTAGACTTCAGTTCAGCATTCAACACAATCATTCTTCAGAAACTGATTGGAAAGCTAAGCCTATTGGGCCTGAACACCTCCCTCTGCAACTGGATACTAGACTTCCTGACTGGGAGACCTCAGTCATTTCGGATCAGAAGCAGCATCTTCAACACCATCACACTAAGCATGGGGGGCCCCCCAGCTCTGTGTGCTCAATCCACTGCTGTTCACTCTGCTGACCCACGACTGTGCTGCAACACACGGCTCGAACCACATGATCAGGTTCGCCGATGACACGACCGTGGTGGGTCTCATCAGCAAGAATGACGAGTCAGCTTACAGAGAGGAGTTGCAGTGGCTAACGGACTGGTTCAGAGCCAGCAACCTGTCTCTGAATGTGAACAAAACAAAAGAGGTGGTTGTTGACTTCAGGAGGGCACAGAGTGACCACTCTCCGCTGAACATCAATGGCTCCTCGGTGGAGATCATTAAGAGCACCAAATTTCTTCATGTTCACCTGGTGGAGAATCTCACCTGGTCCCTCAATTTCAGCTCCATAGCAAAGAAAGCCCAGCAGCGTCTCTACTTTCTGCGAAGGCTGAGGAAAGTCCATTTCCCAATCCCCATCCTCATCACATTCTACATAGGTTGGCTTGAGAACATCCTGAGCAGCTGCATTGCTTCCTGTTTCGGAGATGGTCCCATCTTGGATTGCAAGACCCTGCAGCGGATAGTGAGGTCACGACAGTGGCTATATTTTATTTGCAGTTTGAGGAGACTTGGGACGTCACCAATGACCTTGTCAAATTTCTATAGATGTACCATGGAGAGCATCACAACTGGTTGTATCATCATCTGGTATGGAGGGGCCACTGCATAGGATCAGAAAAAGTTGCAGAAATTTGTAAGCATCGAATTCACCTTCAAAAGGTAATGCCTCAAAAAGATGTCATCAATCATTAAGGACCCAGCACAAGCCCTCTTCTCATTGCTACCATTAAGGAGGAGGTACAGGAGCCTGAAAACACACTCTCAATGTTTCAGAAATTGCTTCTTTCACTCCACCATTAGTTTTTTAATGGACAGTGATCCCATGAACACTACCTCACTATTTCTTTTCCCTCTCTTTTTACACTACTTAATTTAATTTTTTAATATAAATATTGCAATATGTAGTTTATCATTATTATATATTTATTTCACGGTGTACGCCAGTGATATTAAACCTGAAACTGATTCTGATTCCAAAGGTGGATAAATCAGAAGAAGGAAGGTGTAGGTGATGGAGAAGTCATGAGGGTGGACAAGGGAGTACAGAATGGGTAAAGGAGTCAGAAGGGTAAGGGAAACAAAGGGGAGGGGACATCAGAGTAATCTGTCGATGCCATAAAGATGGAGGCAGCCAATGTGTCATATAAGGTGTTGCTCCCCATTTATGTTCAGCTTCAACGGGGCAATAGAAAATGGCTTGGGCAGACATGTCAGTACTGGAGTGGGAAGTGCAATTGAAATGGATGGCCACCATACGACCCTAGTTGTTAAAGCGGACAGACTGCAGGCTGTTTGGCGAAGTGAAGCCCCCAATCTGCATCAGGTATCACTGATGTTGGGAAGGCAGCACCAGGAGCACTGGATGCAAAAAATTAATTGAATTGACTTTATATCTTACATCCTTCACGTGCATGAGGAGTAAGTATCTTCATGTTATGTCTCCATCTAAATGTGCAATGTGCAATCATAGAAATTTATAATAAATAGAACAGGCAGTGTAATATAGGGTACACTCAAATTAGCGTGAGTTCATCAATCTGATGGCCTGGTGGAAGAAGTTGGCCCGGAGCCTGTTGGTTCTGGCTTTCACACTGTGGTACCACTTCCCTGATGGTAGCAGCTAGAATAGATTGTGGTTGGGGTGACTCAGGTCCCCAATGATCCTGCGGGCCATTTTTACACATCTGTCCTTGTAAGTATCCTGAATTATGGGACGTTCACAACTACAGATGCACTGGGCTATCCGCACCACTCTCTGCAGAGTGCTGCGATTAACGAAGGTACAGTTCCCATACCAGGCAGTGATGCAGCCAATCAGGATACTCTCAATTGTGCCCCTGTAGAAATTTCTTAGGATTTGGGGGCCCATACCAAACTTCCTCCACTGTCTGAGGTGAAAGAAGAGCTGTTGAGCCTTTTTCACCACACAGCTGGTGTGTACAGAACACGTGAGATCTTCAGTGATGTGGATGCCGAGCAACTTAAACTCTTAACCTCAGATCCATTGATGTCAATAAGGGTTAGCCAGTCTCCATTCCTTCTGTAATCCACAACCAGCTCCTTTGTTTTTGTGGCATTGAGGGAGAGGTTGTTTTCTTGACACCTCTGTGTCAGAGAGATGGCTTCTTCGCTATAGGCCATCTTGTTATTGTTTGAGATAAGGCCAATCGCTGTAGTGTCATCAGCAAATTTAATTAGCAGATTGGAGAACCCTAAATAACACAGCTGGATTGACGTGTTCAAATTCAGGTTCAAGTTTATTGTCACATGACTGTACATTTACACAGCTAAATGAAACAGTATTCCTCCAAATATGGTACACCCACAAAACATATAACACATAGCACATAAAGCAAAATATTGCCATCAGTAAGTTAATAAAATGTAATTCAAAATGCATGTAGTACACATCGCAGGTAAACCATACAGTAAACTAATTTGCTCGCTGATCTAGTGACAAGATCTTGGTTGTGGCAGGGTGTTCATTAGTCTCAATGAGTGCGGGGAAGAAGCTATTACCCAGTTTGGCACTCCTAGTCCTGATGCTCCAGTACCACCACCTTGATGGTTGTGGGTCAAAAAGGTTGTTGGATGGGTGGTAGGAAAGATCAACAATGCTTCAGGCCCTTCATATACAACATCCCCAGTAAATATCACAAATGGGGAGGGAGATCCTGGTGATCTTGTTTCTTTTTACTATCCCCTGTAGGGTCTTGTGATCTGATGCCTTGAAGCTTTCATACCACTTAATGATGCAGTCAGACAGGACACTCTCAATGGTCCTCATGTAGAAACTTGCTAGAATCGGGGCATGGAACCTTGTACGCCTCAGTCTGCTGTGTTTTCATGACAAAGGAAGAGAAGTTGTCGGTGCAGGTTAGATAGTCTGTTATATGCACACCGAGGAACTTTCCTCTTCATGCTGTCCATGGCAGAGCCGCTGATGTCCAATGGAGAGTGGTCGATCTTAGCCTTACTGATGTACATAATCATCAACTTTGTCGTGTCTGCATTGTGACATTTGCCTCACCTGGAAAGATTGTTTAGGTCCCTGAATGGTGGTGAGGGTAGACGTGTAGTTGCAAATGTAGCACTTAACATTGTGCAAGGATGAGTAGATGGACTGGAATCAGTGGAGAGGAACAAACACATGGGAGAGGGCAATCCCTGTGGAAATGTGAAAGGTTTGGAATTCTGGTCTGTCTTTTAAATGTCTAGCTAGAACTGTGGTGAAATGTTGCATGTGCATACAGTGTACAGTGAAGTGCCATTGAAAAGAGTGGCTAACACTTAAGTACTTGAATAGGTACAGTGTTCATTTTGGATCCAACAGAGTAGGTTTTATCTGCTGTTTAATTTTGTAATATTCCACCTCATCTTTTAAAAATGTTTGTATCTCAAAAAAAGGCTCAAATAATCTAAATTTGGTGGGAATCACTGGTAAATAGTATTCATACTTTGTGTAACAACATTTGTATTAATTCTGTTACTCAGGCTAGGAATGACAGTCGAGTTATGTTTTATGTAATTCTGAACTGCAGGTAAAATATCTCGTGCTATTGATATTATTGACTTACATGGACCTAGTTATTTCCAACATATTTTCTGTTGCTATTTTAAAATAACTGATTTAATGACTTGTTGAGTATTAACAGCATTTTCATTTCTTATTTCAGATTCTTGAAATGCAGCACTTTAATTTAAATTCAAAGGCCCAATTGTGGAATGACAGTATAGTACCGTCTACTCTAGTGCTCTAGTAGCTTTCTAACTCACTGACTTCACATCTCTACCAGGCATTTGGGCTAATAGCAAACACAGACAAGTTGCAAATAAGAGAATTCACCATTACACTCTTGAACAATTTATAGTCAGTGATAAAATATAACAATTCTCAGATGGGCCATTTGGCAGGTGTAGAGCTTGTTTTGCTGCCAGTTCATGTCGCATGAACATCTATGTTGAAGTAGCCAATCGTGGGAGTAGCTGTGTGCATGTTGTGCTAAATTAACTTCACTGTAACCTTTTGGCATTCTCTTATTCAACATTAATATGCTTCTCTCAGTAAATACACTAGTCATGCTGGTGGTTGTTAATGAAAAATGAGTTTCTCTGTCACACTTGCATCAAGCAGTGTTGTAATTTAGCTGTTGGATACTAAAATAAAATTAGATTTGTATGAATGGGATTTAGATTTGTGTCACTGTCTATTTCATGGGGCTTAGAACTCACTGGGAAGAGAGGATCTGTTGCTTAAGATGAAAAATAATGTTTTCATTAGGACAGCTGAATGGCTTTTCAAATTGCTGATAATTAATGCTTTTAAATAATTTGAGCATGCACAATTATTTCTTTCCTCTAGGTTGTGAATTTTATCATCTGGGAGTGTTCAAGCCTGCCGCCATGCCATGGAACATCATATATGACAGATCGCCATGCTGGTTTAGTAGCATTCATAAGAAAAGAAATTCCAAGTCTGTTTGCAATCCATCATGTAATTCATCATTAACATCTCACAGCCAAAAACCTTAGACAGCGATTTTTTTTTCCCAAGCCTGACTCTTGTAATTTCTGTGATCAACTAAATTAAAGCCCAACCATTAAATAGCAGAATATTTTGCCAGTTATGCAAGATAATGATGAAGTTTGAACACTTGCTTCTTCACACTGAAGTGCGTTAGCTATAAAAAGACTACTACTTAAAACTTTTTTAAAATCTTTTTGATGCTGTGGTTGAACTGTTGCTCAAAGTCAACAGGAGCTTGAGAAATGGGATTGAACTTGTAGTTGGAGATGTGACATACCTAGCCAATCTGTACTGTTACGTACCCGTGACACGTGACAGTGGTGTACTTGTCATGTGACGGGGTTGAAGCTATACTGGACTTGAGGTAATGGTCTTGTAATGGTGGAATGATGTCATTTTCCCACCAGTAGAGGTCACGTGACAGGTTTTTTTTACAGGGTGTAAAAGGAGGACCCCTCCCTGTGAGGAGGGGCAGTTCGTGGCTGGATTTGCCATGTTGACTTCATGCCACTGCGTGATTTAATGATATGACGCAGTTTAGTTGGAAGATGAAGTTTTATTTAATGCCTAAAGTTAAAAGGTCATTGCCAGCAGTTTCTTTCTATTACTGCTAGTTGAGAATCAGTGGAGAGTGAAGATTGGAGTTCGGGAGTTAAAAAATCGAGGAGAATCGATTTCGACGATGAAACAGGTTCGACCTTGTTTGATCCTCATTCGGAAGGAATTCGTTGACTGTTCTCATGTTAATCCCTGTGAAATAGCAGAAAGGATTGGGAACAGTTTTGTAAAGGAAAGGTCAGTGCCTTTAAGCCGTTTTGTTACATAAATTCTTCGTGGGAAAAGTTTGATTTGGGAACCGAAACAACACGACGTGGAAGAGAGTTTAAATCGTCTTAAAAAAGTCTCTCCCTTAAATGGACTGTAAGCATTTTGAACTTTTGCAATACTACTTTGAAGAATTGTTTTTGCAACATCGCTTTAAGAACTGTTTTTGCAACATTGCTTTAAGAACTGTTTAAGCTGCCGGACAGCAGCTGATTTCCGGTTATGTTAGTGATTTGTTTACTTTTGGGGGGTTCGTTTTCAGTGTTTAATAAACGTGTTATTTGTTATAAAAACCCCTGCCTCACTCATATATTTATTGTTGCTTGAATCCGTAACAGTATGACAAAATGAACAATCTAAATATGAAACTGCAGGGTGAGAATTTCAATTTAATCCAGGCAAAAAGTGCAGTGTCCACTTTCATCAGAAGATTGGAAATATATAAGTAAAACACTGGGAGAAGAATGTTCTCCTAGTTTCCCTGCATTGAAAGTATGGCATACTCTTTCACAGACGGTGATTTGCAAGAGTACTGCTTACAACTACATTCTCTGAAGATGGATTTTCAGAATTGTTTTGCAAATGGGATGAAGTTTTAGTGTTGGTTTGCAGTGCCGTTTTCCCTCCAAACACAGCAGTGCGCATTTCTGCCAAAAAGTTCAGCTTTTGTGTCATCTGTCTCCAGAACATTGTCTGAGAAATATTTTAGGACATCCAGGTAGTCTTTTGCAAACTTAGACATGCAGCAATGTTATTTTTGGAGAACAGTGGTTTCCTCTGTAGTGTCCTTCCATGAACATTCTTGTTCAGTGTTTTTCTTATTGTGGACACATGAACAGAGACTTTAGAAAGTTCTAGAGATTTCTGCAGATCATTTGCTGTTTTATCCTTGGGTTCTTTTTCACCTCCTTCAGCATTACACATTGTGTTCTTAGTATGGTCTTTGTAGGATCCCCAGTCCTAATGAGAGTAGCAACAGTACTAAATTTCTTCTATTTGTAGGCAATTTCTTTAACTTGGACTGATGAACACTCAAGTCTTTAGGAATGCTTTTGTAGCCTTTACCAGCTTTTCGTGCATCACTACAGTTCTTAGGTCCTCTGAAAGTTGTTTGATGGAGGCATGGTGCATATAAACAGATCTTTTTTGAGAAGAGCAGACTCTGTCAGGCTGAATTTGTGTGCTTTATTTTTTTTATAGGGCACGGCACCCCCTAAAACCCACACCTCCAATCTTATCTCATTGATTGGAAAACCTGTCCCCAAATAGCTTTTGAAGCAGGCATTACCCCAGAGATTCACATACTTTTCCAACATGCATGTAATATTGGATTATTTTCCTCAATAAATGAATAAGTATAATGTTTTTTGTGTTACTTATTTAATTGGGTTCTCTTTATTTAGTTTTAGGACTTGCATGAAGGTCTGATCATAGTTTAGTTCATATTTATGCAGAAATAGAGAAAATTCTACGGGATTCACAAACTTTGTAGCACCACTGTATGTCAGGATGCTGCTTTTGACTACAGCTCAGTGTATAACATCATCATTCCTACTGTTCTGATCAAAAAGTTCCAGAATCTGAGCATCTGTACCTCTCTCTGCAACTGGACCTTCAACTTCCCAACCAGAAGACCTCAATCTATGCAGATTGGAAATGATATCTCCACCTCACTGATACCACTGGTGTGCTTCAGGGATGTATGCTAATCTGACTGCTCTACTCCCTCTACACTCATGACTGTGTGGCTAGGCTCCACTCAGATGCCATCTATAATTTGCTGATGATACAACCATTATGGGCAGAATCTCAGATGGTGATGAGTGAATGTACCACCCGTTGAGTGGTGTAGCAGCAACAACCTTGTACTCAATATGAGAACTGATTGTGTGGACTTCAGAAAAGGGTAAGATGAGGGACCACACACCAGTCCTCAAAGAGGGATCGGAGTGGAAAGAGTGAGCAATTTCAAGTTCCTGGGTGTAAATATCCCTGAAGGCCTAACCTGGACCCAACATATCGATGCAGCTATAAAGAAGGCACAACAGGGGCTATATTTCATTAGGAGTTTTAGGGGATTCAGTATGTCACCAAAAACACTTGCAAATTCCTAAAGATGTATTGTGGAGAGCATTCTAGCTGCAGAGAGTTGTAAAATTAGTCAGCTCCATCATGGACACTGGCCTAGGTAAAATCCAGGCCATCTTCAAGGAGTGGTGTCTTAAAAAGGTGCAGTCCTTCTTTAAGGGCCTGTCACCTAAGACATATATACTTATGGTAATTCAAATTTTTTTCTCTTATTATGTATTGCATTATACTGTTACCACAAAGTCAACAAATTGCACGACGTATGCCAGTGATCTTAAACCTGAATCTGATTCAGATCTTTGCTTGTTTTGAGATCAGTATACTGTTAAGCAGCATATGTTCACTTCAGTGCTGATGAATTTACTCTTTCAATCCACTATTGAAATCTTCCTTTTTCTGTTTTATGTAATATTTTTCTATTTTCATTAAATTTTTTCATTACATATATGAGCTAAATTTGTTCATTACACCTCAAAGCTATCTGTAGTGTGTAGAGTCCTGTGGATCATCTGGGAACCTTCCCAGCACCTTGTGAAATTTTCCAGTTGTGACGTCATGTCAGTGCTCAAAAAATTTTCGTATTTGAGGTTTTCAGATTTTGGAAATTTGGGTAAGTAGTACTGAACCTGTATTTTTAAAATTCCTAGTTCAATTCCATTGCTTCTAATTACCTTCTATTTGGTGGGTTCATTTCACATAGTTGAATAGATACAATATCCCTCACTTTATAGATGCTTATTTGGCTAGCTTTTGCTATAAAGTGATTGATTATTAAGGATGCATGTCCTTGATGTACGAAGCAATTTGCAGTGCAACAAACAATGCTTTCTGCTAGGGGAATGAGGAAGAGATATTTTATCAATATTAGCCTGAAGTAGCAATTGCAGTCCTAAACACAGCAGTATCAAAGAAGACAACAAGACTCCTGTCCAATAGTAGTGATGAAATACACTGCTATTTACAGAAACTATTGACAAGGACCTATTGAGGCAAAAACTGCATCTTATTGACATAATTGACTGCTACAAGTAGACCTCAGTTTTAGCACGACATTACACCAGAAATGATTTGTGTTGTGAAGAGTGGGGATATTATAATGGAGAAAATGAAAAATAAAGTGTATAGTTAGATCAGAATTAATAGGATGTTAACCAGAGTTTGATGAGATAATGATCCAGGAAAAATTGAACCTTTACGGCAAGAAGATAAGGGAATGTGGTGGATAATTTTCGAAGAAGCATGGAAATCTACATACTAGTTCATGAGATAGCTAGTGTGCAAGTTACTTTAGCTGAACCAAAGTAACTGATGCAGATCTTCAAGAAATATGGCTATTCATCTAAACAACTGTTTTACAGAGATGAGACCCTTTTGGAAGAGGATGTCCTTGCACATGTTAATCTCATGGGATGAGAAAACTACTCCAAATTACCAGATAAAGATTGCTTTAACAAGGATAACTAAAGATAAACCCGATCAAATACTGATCTTCTAGTTGTGACAATCTAACAAAACCTCTAGATAATGGCACTAATCTTCCATGATTATATTGATCTACCACTTCCTTGATCTATATTGTGTGCAGAATAACACAACAGGGTTTTAGTATTTATCAACAATGCTGCTGGACATCTGGATTACGTCAAAGACTTGGATAACATCCAGGAAAGGTTCTAACTCTTTAATCTCATTTCATTGTTATACCCATGGACTAGGGTGCCATTATTACATTCAAGATTTACTCCCTGCATTGCTTGTTATCATATCATTTTGGAGTGCAGTGATAATAACAAGCTTGCTGCTTGAAAGAGGTTTACAAACCAAGAAAACTGGAACTCTTCAGTACCTCTTGGAATATACTGAACTGTGTCAGTATATGAAGTAAATTATGGTCAAGTGTGTACATGTTTTTGCTTGGTTGGTTTACAAACTTGAAGTATCTCAAAGGAAACATTGTCAATTTGTCAAATAAGGCTGAGTTTGATGGAATAGATCAGGATGATGCTAGGAGAGTTACTGGAGTCACGAGGTGAAGGATTTGTTCGAATTTGCACAAATGGGTGTGCACGGAGCCAATATCATGTTGAGAGAGCAATGTACATCTTCAAAGTTGACGATTTCAGCTTGTGCACAGCACAGTTTTGTAGCCACATGTTGGCAAATGCTTGTTTATAACCAACTTTGATTTTAAGAAAAGGTGAGTTGTCCAGATGTTTGTTTATGCTTTCATTATGCCTTATTGATCAATCACCCAAGAAGAAACTTTGGCTTAAACTTTGCTATCTCCATCAAGTTCCGATTCACCATCACCACTTGCTGTCAGAACTTGCTGTTCTAAGGACAGGCCATCACATGAAGGTTAGTCACAAGCCAACTGTTAGTGTTAATTCAGGAGTTTGAGATACATACCTTTGTTCGGGGAATAGGCATAATTAGTTTTCTTCTGAATATAGTGGTTTTCTCAGCATTGAATTTTATTGATAAAGTTTTTGAATAGCAGTTTAGTAAATTTTTAGTTTCTTGGGTTTAGCTGGTTTCACATACTCTGTCAATTACATAATACTGAATAATATGCTGGGTGTCCAGTGGAAGATAACTGCTTATTTAACTACAGTGATTGCATGTTTCGATTTGCAGTTGAACTATTTTCATTTGATTCGTGTTTGTAATCAGAACTGAAAGATTTCTCCATATTGGTATGAATGATTAGAGTGTACTTGGTGCATCTAAAATAACAGCTACTAAAGAAAAACTTGTGTTGTCTTTCCTCTTTGGTTTGAGTGAGTGAAATTCTTTAAAACATAATGTAGCACGAGCTGTAATGAATGATCTATATGGCATTTGATATGTTTAGGATCTGCAGATTTAATTTGATTGTTATTGCGTAGAAAACTCTTTACGGTTAAACTGTTAAAAAGGCAACTGGAAAGAACGAAGTACAGGTTTCCCCCACTATCCGAAAGTAGAGAAGCCAAAATGGCATAAAGTGAAGAAGTAATTACCATTAATTTATATGGGAAAAATTTTTGAGTGTTCCCAGACCCCAAAAAATAACCTACCAAATCATACCAAATAGTACATAAAACCTAAAATAACACTAATATATGGTAAAAGCAGGAATGATATGATTAATACGCAGCCTATATAAAGTAGAAATAATGCGTGTGGAGTGTAGTTTCACTTACCAGGATTGGGAAGATTTAGCCAAAAACCGATTTATAGAGGAAAAAAATCTGCACATACATGCATGTGCACACCCTTGCCCACGCAATGCTTCACGGTCATAGTAGTCTTTCTCGGAGTAAACACAAGTTTAAAGTGGGCACCTTTTCTCGTAAAAGTGAAAATCCTCATCGGATTTCTTTTGTTTTTCAGTTTCGAAAACAGGTACTAATGTGAGTCTTTTGTAAAAGCGAAGTGGCATAAAGCAAACTTTCTTAAAGCAGGGGACACCTGAGCCATTTGTTTAGCACTTTCTACTTTTTGCCATTTTATCAAGTTTATTTAAACTCCAGCATATAATGAAGCTCAAAAGTTTGATGTTTTGTAGTTTGTTCTAGGATATTTAGACAGAATTTCATTATTAATCCAGCTGGCAGTTTAATTTTTAATAAAATTATTTGGAGAGAGATCAGAGGAAAGTAGTATTCATACTATTGTCTAGGCTGAAGATTCTCTGAAAAAGATCAGGTAACTTTTTTTTGCAGTTGTGCATTTCCATATTTTTGATGTTTGTTGTTCTTTTTCATTTCATTAATGTAATTGATTCCAACAAGTGATGAATTGTTTCATTGAAAGTGACATTTTCTGGAAACTATACTCAGTGGAGTCTTTATTAGGTACCTCCTATACCTAGTAAAGTGGCCACTTATGCTTAAGGTCTTCTGCTTCTGTAGCCTATCCACTTCAAGAGTCGATGTTTTGTGCATTCAAAGATGTTCTTTTGCACACCATTGTTGTTGCGCATGGTTATCTGAGTTACTGACACCTTCCTGTCCGCTTGAACCAGTCTGCTCTGACCTCTAATTAACAAGACTTTTTTGCCCACAGAACTGCTGCTCACTGGATTTTTATTTTGTTTTTCACGTCATTCTCTGTAAACTCTAGGGACTATTGTGCGTGAAAATCACAAGGAGATCAGCAGTTTCTGAGATGCTCAAACCACCCCGTCTGGCACTGACACCGACAATCATTTTACCGTCAAAGTCACTTGGATCACATTTCTTCCCCATTTTGATGTTTGGTCTGAAGAACAACTCTTGACCATGCATTTATGCATTGAGTTGGTGCCACATGATTGGCTGATTATATTCCTTTATAATAATTAGCAAGTTTGCAGGTGTACCTAATAAAGTGGCTGTCAAGTATAGTTTGAAGATTTGAGGAATTTATTTATACATGCCTTGTAACTAGAAAACTTACCAGTTCATTAAGTTCAGTTAGGACCCTCATTATCTTGGACACTGTCTCCTCATTGCTACCTTCAGGGAGGTACTCAGCTTATTTCACTCCCCCCCCCCCCCCCCCAACCATTATCAGATTCCTGAATAGTACATAATACTGTTTTGTGCATTCTTTGTTTTCTGTAAATTCTTGTCTTGCACTGTACTGTTGCTACAAAACATATTTCTTGTCATGTGTCAGTGATACTGTACTTCTAATTCTGAATTGTGGAACTAAACCTATTGTTTCTGTTTTGCTAAAATAAGAAGGGTGGGGAGGGGTGGTGAATCTGGCAGATTAACGTGTTAGTTTAGAAGAGAGTTATACATCGAGTTTTCTCTCCAATTAATATTGACAATATTAAAAGTTCAAACTTTGCCTGTTACTGACAGATCTTTAGGAACTATAAAAGGGCCAATACTAAATATGTAAAGTAATAGAGTAATTACATGATAGATGCAAAACAAATTTTATGGAATCAGTAAGCAATCCACATCCTATATTCAGTTCATATTTCTGTTGGGCTAGTTCTTAAATGCTGTAAATTTTAGCTATGCCTTCTACTCCGGAATCCCTATTGTAAAAAGCACAGCCTCTGAGATGCTCCTTAAACCATGCAAGTTCTTGATCATCAGTTCAAATTCTTTTTTGTTCCCCCCAGGATGTAGCTTTCATGAGATGGATTAGTAGTTATTGCCCAGCCCAAATTAGCTCATGAACTGCAATGCTAACTTTGGTGTGGATTCGGGCCAAACTGCTTTAAATGAGTAATTGGTGGATTTTGGTCACAGTTAATCCCACTGGTTTGTTTCTTTTTATTGCAGATATGTTTAAATTAATGTTGTAGAAATTCATGTTGTGCCTTCAGATTAAGTCCAAGTCTCTGGATACCTGTCTGATCACTTAATTACTTCAAAACAATGATGCACACAACTGTGGTACAATAGTGAAGTGTTTTAGTAAAGCACACGTTGTTGATTATTGGTATTAATGAAGAAGGGAATACTGTCCCAGATCACTCTTGAATGTAATGATTCAAAGGATCATATAAAGAAACAACATAGTGAATTGTAGCATTTGCCAGCTAGCTTCTTGTAAAATCACATGTAATACTATCAAGAGTTTAATTGAGTGAAGGGGCACACTTGCACTCCCAGCTTTTAAAGGGATTTCAGTAAAACAGAATCGTCAGATTTCCTGCAAGTTCAGATATATTGGTTGAAAAATATTTGGATATAATTATTTCTTCATAAATGTTCTTTATCTGATAATAGAACTACATTTTTTGTTACCTAGTGTTATCTTTTTGAGACTGAGATTGTGAGGGGTCTTGAAATTTGCTAGTATTGATTAGAGTTAGATCTGTATTGACAGTGTTTATCTTCTTTCAGATTTATTTGCCCCAGGATGTATAACAATTTTTGTAGAGATTTGCAGGAGATGTAAGGCCTCTCCAAGAATTTACTAGTGCTTGCAGGGTCTTGGTAGGAGCATGCCTGTTTATAGACACCTGTTTGGGATTTGCTTGTGTTTGGAGCAACATCTGAGGAATGTATTATTGACAAAAACACTCTGGAAATTTGCCAGTTTTTGAGTCATTTCCAGGTGGGTGTAACAGTAATTACAGGAGTTGGAAGTGTGGCAGTAATTGCTCGAACTTCTAAGGAGTGTGCTGCTAATTGCTAGGGCACCTTGGTAGCATGCCATAAATTGCAGGGGCTCCTTGGGGCTTTGCCAGTAATTGTTAGGACTCCTCAACAGTGCGCTGTTAATTGCTTGGGTTCCTTAGTCTTATATCAGTAATTGCTAGGCTTCCGCAGCAAATGTGATGGTAATTAACTCTGCTCGTTGGGGATGCTGTAGTTTTGCTGAGACTCATTGAGAGTAATTTCTGGGGGTTTTTGGAGAGTGTGAGTAACTTCAGGGCTCCTTGGGCATTTTTATATTAGCTAGGACTACACAGAAGGGTCACACTTCTTGCTGACATCCTTTAAGAGTGTGTGATTCATTTTGTTTTGGCTCCCAATGTAATGTGCTCAATGTATTGCTTTAGAAGGTACACAGGCCACTCTTCATAGATGTATCAATGTTTGGTCAACTCAAGGTAATTTGGAGTTTATTGGTAATGTTTCTACTTGTTAGGTGTTTATCATTCACTCTTGCTGTTCCTTAGGAAGGTCCTCCATTGCTGAAGCTCCTCAACTAACCTGATCTCCTCCTAGTTTACTGAACAGGACTAAGGCTGCTCTATAGCTGAAACTTGATTCCAGCTGGTTCAGTAGTAGTTAACAGTGCATCTGGCAGCTTTTTTTAACCACCTCAAGATCCAAAAGTGCAAACTGTGATAGAAGTGCTTGAGTTCTGAATGGTAAATCTGTAATAGATTGAGATTTGCATGTGTTCCTTGATTAAAGACTACACACTGTTACTAATTTGATTGGGGACTTTACTCTTGAGACTCTTATTCAGGCCTGCTAGAGATAAGTGCAATACACACAAAATGCTCAAGAAACTCAGCAAGTAAGGCTAAATCTACACTACACCCGATAAATCAGTAACCAAATCTTTTTCTCTTAGTTTTTACCCGCCGTCCACACTAAAACAGCGCTTTCGTCTCTTGAAACAGGAGCTTTTCAAAAACGCTTTCCAAGGTGGATATTTTTGAAAATGCTACTTGGGCAGATCAGTGTGGACGGGGTAACCGGAGACTTCTGAAAACGCTATCAGACAGCAGCACGCTATTTCATTGTTTTCTTGAACACAACCTAACGATTTCAGAACAGACGGCAATGAGACTGAAGCCAGAAGAGTTAGAAATACTTTGATCCATAACTTACTGAGTAAATAAGTATACTCCCTTTGCCCTGTTTTCTGTCCTTGCTTGTATGAAGGTGGTTTACCTATTTATGCAGGTACTTCTCTGACAATAGATGTGTAACAACCTAATGTAACGTTGTATGGAAATACAAGGTAACACTGATGCAGACATGTTTTACACATTTAACAAGGTGCTTGATTAATGCAACAGAGTTAGTCAGTTTTTCAATGTTCGTCGTCAGCCGGGTCAATCTGTCCGTGAACTCCCTGTCAGTTACCACCATACGCTCCAGTATTTGTTTTTTTTTAGTTTTAAGTTCTCCTGCGTGAGAGCCAACAGCTGTCCGTCGTTTTAAGCTTTTCTAGTCTGTAACTACACAAACGTGCACTTTTATGGCGAGATTCGACACTGAACATGTTGCTTTATTTCAGTAATGTGAGAGTAGGAGATTCGCTGAAATCTCCGTTTCAGTGTGGATAGAGATATTTTCAAAAGCGCGTAGTGTGGACGCCTATCGTTTTTATGTGAAACTGGCGTTTTCAAAATTATCCGGTCTAGTGTGGATGTAGCCTTAGGCAGCATCCATGGAAGGGAATAAACAGTCGATAATTTGGACAGAGAACTTTCATCAGCACAAATGAAGTCCTAATGACTTCATCATTGTTCCTGATGAAGCGTGTCGGCTGAAACGTGAACTATTTATATCTCTATAAGTGCTGCCTGACTTTGAGGCTATATCCACACTAGACTGGATAATTTTGAAAACGTCGGTTTTGCGTTTATATAAAAAAAAAATAGGCATCCACACCAAGCGTTTCTGTAAATATCTCCATCCACATTGAAACAGAGATTTCGGCGAATCTCCTCCTACTGCACATGCGTAGGACACATCTACCGAAAACAAGCGACATGTTTGGTGTTGAATCTCGCCGTGAAAGAGTTGATGCACATTTGTTCAGTTACAGACTAGAAAAACTTAAACGACGGACAGCTGTTGGCTCTCGCGCAGGAGGACTTAAAAATAAAAAAACAAATACTGGAGCGTATGGAGGCAACCGATAGGGAGTTCAAGGACAGTATGACCCAGCTGACGACGAACATTGAAAAATTGACTAACTCTGTTGCATTAATAAAGCCCCTTGTTAAATGTATAAAACATCTCCATCAGTATTATCTTGTATTTCCATACAATGTTACATTAGGCTGTTACACATCTATTGTCAGAGAAGTACTTGCATAAATAGGTAAACCACCTTCATACGATCAAGGACAGAAAACAGGGCAAAGTGAGTATACTTATTTATTCAGTAAGTTATAGGTCAAAGTATTTGGTGAGTACATTTCTAACTCTTCTGGCTTCAGTCTCGTTGCTGTCTGTTCTGAAATTGTTAGGTTGTGTTCAAGAAAACAATGAAATAGTGTGCTGCTGTCACCATCCGTTCCCGCACGTCATGACAGCATTTTTAGATTTCTCCGGTTACCCCGTCCACACTGCTCCGGCCAATCTAGCGTTTTCAAAATTACACACTCTGGAGGCCGTTATAGAAAACCTCTGTTTTCGGTGGACTAAAACGCTGTTTTAGTGTGGATGGAGGGTCAAAACGAAGAGAAAAAGCTTCGGTTATGGATTTATCTGGTGCAGTGTGGACGTAGCCTGAGTTCCTCTAGCATTTTGAGTGTTTTGCTCAAGATCTCTAGCTTCTGCATTCCCTCTTGTGTTCCTGCCAATAATATGCTAGATTTTAATGTTAATCCAGCCTCTCTGAAGCACTTCGCCGTGGTATTAAGATGTATAGTCCCACTTGGATCTAGTGTTTAAAACTCTCTGCATTGCTCACGTCCTTGTATTGCTTCTACTTTTCTTCTTGCAACGAGCGTGCTTTTGATTTGCGCAGATTGTAAGAACATGATTCGTATTTCGATTTCAGAGTTTCAAATGAAGTGACAAAGTACTATCATAGCTGTTTTTCCATCTAAATGTTAAGGATTCAGTGGGATTCTTTAAAGTATGATCAAAAGAGCTTCTCTGTTGTTCTCATGAGAAATTAATTTTCAATTAATGCTACCTGAATGGATTAAATGTTTGTTAGTCTTATTGATGTGTATATGACTACACAGTGTACAATTCGAAACTATTTTAGAAATTATCAAAGTTCACTGGTCATTATTTCAAAATAGTCATTTTTTTCTTTCTGATTTCAGAACTCTTGCTGTAAATGTTTGCATGCAGTTATTAAGACTTCCAGTACCATTTATCTATGCTTAATAAGAACATTATTTCTTATATTGAGCTCTGTAAATTAATTTAGGTACAAAAATATATGTACAATTGCAAAATTCAATAATAATTAGAATAAAATGGTCTAAACTATGTTTTGCATGCATAATATATATTTTAAACTACATTGAATTTCAGCCAGGTCACATTTGTTTTTCCTCTGTTCACCTGCAGATGAATACTTCTCCAGCCACTTATTACTGTCGAGCACTGTGCATGAACAGAGTTTGGGACTGAATGACACATTGGATGCTTCAATAATAAAAAAGCAGGACAAAACTGTAAACGCAAGTTCCATGCAGTCAACTTTGCAGTCCAGTTTGAAGCTGGAAGAAGAAATTCACCTGAACTTTGAAGAGACCACAACACAAGTAAAAGATATCAGCTGGTCAGGAAAATTTGTGCTCTCTGATGACTTAGAATCCTCAGCTGCTTATAACAGCCTGGACATGGTCCCTTTATCACAATCTTTCACCACAGTCATTACTAAAGAATTCCAGCCAACAATGCCACTGCCTTCGATCACAGCAGTATCATCAGTATCTTCTAGTTTTTTGAGAAATAAAGCCACCAGTCAGTTGTCAGATCTCTTCATCTCATCAACTTTTTTCTCCAGTTCCAATTTGGTTCATTCGGTATCCTTTCTAGCTAAGTCTGCTATGCCGATTCTGCCACCAAGTGAACAATCATCTCAAGTTGTAAGTTCATTCTTTTCTTCATTTTTGGTCAGTAACCATGGTACATGGCAATCCACCGTCATTACGACACCAACAAATTGGAACAGCTTGGATTTTTTGGAGGAGTACAGTGAAACAGCTTTGCTTAATTACATTGATGTGGCATCCAATAGAACAAAGAGCCCTGTTAACTATACAGAAGGAGAAAATGAGCTATTTCCAATTTCAAATGGCATTGCATTACTAAATAGCACAGGAAAGTTTGAAATCATTGGAGAATCTACCATTGATCAAGTTGAAACTTTTCATATTGCTTTAACACCAGAACTTGTTTCTACAAGTTCAACGTCTGCCTTGCCTCCCTTGGAAACATCTGATGCTGCTTCATCTGAAAAGAATTCAATAAACTATGGAGTGATGTTAACTGAATTTAATAGGTCGATGCTTTCCATTCATTCGTTTTCATCACCTTCTACTCATGGAGCTATATCTTCTTCACATGGCTTGTCTCAGACACAGTTGTTTGATAATGATTTTGGATCTGGTGATAACCCGGAAATGACAACACTCAGTATATCAAAGACTGCTGAGTTTGTTCCAAACTCCAACTTGATTTTTGATTCATTTGATCCAGATTTACTAGAATCCCAAGTCTACAACACCTATTTTCTAACAAGAGCGGTTCCAACTGTTTCAACAAAATTCACAGCTTGGCCTGTGCCTTTGTTGATTTCCTCATCTTTGAACACCATCAATCCTCCAACAACCCATTCTTTAAATCAGAAATTGTTTTCATCAATTGAGGATAATTTAGTTATTAGTTCAGTTACTCCCTCTGTGTTGATAAGTGAAACCCCAGTATTGGTACCTACAGTCAATGAAAATTTTTCATTCATTGTAGCTGATATGAATCTAAAACCAACAGTATCACTGAAGGCAAATATAAGTTATCCTCCACAAGTTACAAGTTATTTAACAAATTTCATAGCAACTGATTCCCTTAAACCAACTAGTGGGTTAGACTCTTCAATGGACTTTGTTTCATCTTTGAGAAGTGTTTTGTCGATGGAATCGGGTTCTGTTTTGTCGACTGAATACTCAAGCTTATTTGAACAACAGATAGAAACTCCAACAATGTTTGAGACAGTATCTCCTGGAACATTATTTAGTATTTTAACACAGGAGTCCACATTGATAGAACCAGAGCCTACAGCATCTGATTTGTTGGTAGAAAACAGTAATAGTACAAATCTTGTCATAATTCTTGAATCTTCATTTAGCAAATCTTATTCCAGTAGTACTTTTGAAAGGACCTCTTTCTTTGAGGCATCATCACTTTCAGTTGATGAAGTACAACCCACATTAATACCATCTACTTATGAGTCAATTTTTACTGCCAATAGCACTACAATAGCTGATCACACTACTGAAAGTTTGGAGCACTCTTTGCCAAATGTCACGCTAGTCAGTTCCAGTTTGATGTCTTCTACAATTGCTACCACAGCAGATCCTTTAATTATTCTGAACTCTACTGTTGAAATGCCATTTTCTTATTTTCCAACTTCAACCGCACATGTCTTTCCAGATGTTCTCCCATCAACTACAGAGACAAGTTGGATTTCTGCTTCTCTCCTGTTGACTCCGCCTCCCCCATCAACTGGAAACTCTTCAAATCCTAACCCTGTGGAAACTTTGCCTGCAACAACCATTGCAATCCCAGTCCACAATCTCACAGCTACCCCAAACAGTGATATCACAACTGCGGTAAGCAGCAACACAGGTTCAAAACCACCCTTCCCCATGACAACCCAAACTACAGTTTCTGCAACAACCAAGAATTTTGTGTGTGACGTTAATGAACTCGATTCCTATCTTGTAAGAGCAGGTAAGCTATTTCAGTTGAATGTCCTAGATTTCACTGCACTGTGAAGGGCCTTTGTTCATGACATATGATTTGTTTGGTCATATTGAGACAAATTTAATAAAAGGATACATTGTGATCAGTATTAATGTAAAACTGTGCCATTGTGGTTGAGGATATTTTAAATGAGATTTGCATGAAACTGCAAGATGGGAACTATTTATTACAGACAGACATACTTTATTGATCCTGAGGGAAATTGGGTTTTGTTACAGTCGCACCAACCAAGAATAGTGTAGAAATATAGCAATATAAAACCATAAATTAAATAATAATAAGTAAATTATGGAAATAAGTTCAAGACCAACGTATTGGCTCAGGGTGTCTGACACTCCGAGGGAGGAGTTGTAAAGTTTGATGGCCCCAGGCAGGAATGACTTCCTATGACGCTCAGTGTTACATCTTGGTGGAATGAGTCTGGCTGAATGTACTCCTGTGCCTAACCAGTACACTATGGTGTGGATGGGAGACATTGTCCAAGATGGCATGCATCTTATGTAGTAAATTAGTCACAGAGTGTAAGATGCTTTTATCCAACTCCATTTTAGATTATTCATAGCCAGTTACATGACACACTAAACTTCATGCTGGCTTTACAATAAATTTGGAACAATAAAGTGGAACTTAAGTTAATTGGCCTTTTAGACGATTCGTCTGAAGATACCTTGTAACACTGACTACAGCTGGAGTTCTACGCAACTCCATAGTTCACAAGGGATGATAGCATTAATGTGTAAGTTGTCCTTTTTAAAGAAAACTTCAGATTAAATTCTGATAAGACATCTGCCAATTTATCTTCAATATCAATATATATTTATCACATCATTTATTAAGTGTGTAGTGAGACATATTAACCTAATTTTCAACTTGAGTTCACTGAAAATAAGTGACTTTCTCAGTTCAAGCAACAAATGTATTGTTTGGAATTGATTGCAAATATAAAGAGGTTATATTTGGTAGGTAGGTTGTTGGTTAAATCATATTTAGAGTACTGACTTAATTAAGCAAATATGCTAATGTATTGATAATGGGACAAGAGTTCTTAAACTAATAAGTTCAAGATCACACAGTATATACAACGCACCATGCACAACCACAATTAAATTGACAAATAATGTCAAATAGGTCAGTTTGGACATATTAGGCTTGAGTAAATTCAGCACATAATTAAAGTACTGATTCAGTAAAGCTGCTTCTCTTTGGGCTAACCCCTATTGACATTAATGGATCTGGGTTTGGGATTGTAACCAGCTTTAAATTCCTCAGCATCCACATCACCAAGAACCTCACATGGTCTGTACACACCAGCTGTGTAGTGAAAAGGCACAACAGTGCCTCTTTCACCTTAGGCAGTTGAGGAAGTTTGGTATAGACCCCCAAATCCTAAGAACTGTCTACAGGGGCACAGTTGAGAGCATCCTGACTGGCTGCATCACTGCCTGCTATGGGAACGGTATCTCCCTTAATTGGACGACTCTGCAGGGAGTGGTGCAGACAGCCCAGCGCATCTGTAGTTGTGAACTTCCCATGATTCAGGACATTTACAGATAGGTGTGAAAAAAAGGATCACTGGGCACCTCAGTCACCCCAACCATGGTCTATTCCAGCTGCTACCATCCAGGAAATGGTAGCACAACATGAAAGCCAGGACCAAAAGGCTCTGGGACAGCTTCTGTCACCAGGCCATCAGACTGTTCAATTCCCTCTGATTTGAGTGTGTTTCTATGTTCTATTGACTGTTCTATTTATTATAAATTATTATAAATTACTATGATTGCACATTGCACATTTAGATGGAGACATAATGTTAAAGATTTTTACTCATGTACGTGGGGGAAAAAAATAAAGTCAATTCAATTTCCAGCCTTGTCCTGTTTTCCAGCTCTAGGTCCACAGCCTGTTGCACTTCAAGTGCATAGCTAAGTGCTTTTTAAGCCTTTTGTCATAGGAAATGTTAAAGATCCTTCATCATCTTCATTTGTCATGAAACTATAATATACTGGCACCCGCAGACCAGCAGACTTTTCAAACTGATGGATGTTATTTCTATTACTACCCCAAAACATTTTTCACTTTATTTGTATGTTATCTTTTATTACAATATATTTCCAATGAGCAGGTAATTGTGAAGGAAGTTCAGGGACCAGTTGTAGACCTCTATCACTGGAATGGAAGAGAAAATCAGTCCTCAAACTCTACTACGTTTTATATCTATCCCTTCAGTTGTTTTTCTGCAGGGTAGAGGTAGATCTATTCTTATCCATGACTCACAAATTAATTTGCAGATAAATTTCCCTCTGCCTTATTTGTTTCAGAACTGAAACCTAAGCCATATTCTGTCCATTCTAATGCAGTTACCAATTTCCTGTTTCGGGATGATCAGAACCATAAGATTATTTGAGATGTAATTTATCATTTGGCACAAAAATTGAAAACCAAGAGAACAGAAGATGCTGGAAATCCAAAATAAAAACAGAAAATTCAGGAAATGTTTGAGCTTCACACCTTTTGTAGAGAGAAGAAGAATTAATGTTCCAGGTCAAAGACTCGTCATCAGAGTGGATTTTATAGGTCCTAGCTTATCTTCCATGTTTGTATTTCATGCTGTGGCTAATAAAGGAGAGTTTTCATAAGCCTCTTTAATCACTTTATCTTTCTCTCCTCCAGCATGTGGACATAGGTACAAGTTGTGGGATACTTTCCACGCTGTTTAATTTGTAACCAATTTGTAAATGAAAAATATACTATAAATTTATCTCAAATGAACAAACCCCAAAAAAGCAAATTAATAAAGCATATTCAGGAAATTATTATTTTGAAGGCTCGAATATATATTGCAGGGATGATAAATAGACATTTTCTGTCACACTAAACCAGAAAACTGGGACAGCAATTCCTTGCATCTGAGTGTAGTTTTACAAAATTAATTCTTCTTTCTTGATGAATTGTAACTTTTTGGATGGATGCCCTGCCTAGAGAAACCTCAGCAGTGTAATTAAATTCTTGACAAAGCAATTTTAAGAAATGGTCAGTACAATGAATGTTTAAAGAAGATAGGTTGCGTCATATTCATGCTTCTGGTACTCATTCAATTCAGTGGGCTGAATGATCCATTTGTTTTGTCAACATGCATACCAAAAAGAGTTGGGAGAATATTTTCATGAAAGAACCGCAAATATAGATTTTTGGATTGGATATGTTTTTGAGTTTGGTGCAGAACTTAATCTGGAATAACCAGAGTGCCTCCACTTGTTCCATGAAAATATAGGTAGGTCAAATTGCTTTTGTCACATACAGTTATATAGCAGTATGTTATTATGTACTATACAATTCCCCACTCACTAGAGTCAAGGTGAATTAACATTCTGCCTCGTAATTATGGAGGCGTTAAGCAAAATGATATTTATTGTGTCAAGTAATATCATTTCTCAACAATATAATTATTATTTACAATTTTTACTATTTTCAGTGCCAGAACAGCAGAAAAATGAATGTAAAATTGATGCTCATTTTCACATGATGAAATATTGCCTATCTCTTCCAGTGTTGTCAGATCACACACCTTTTACAGCAATATATTTTTAAATAGTCGCAGTCTGATACATAAGTTACCTGCCTGTAAAAGTATATATGTTGCTTGCAGACCAGTTTAGATATTAATAGCCTAAGCTTTATTTGTTTGTGTCAAATTCAGTAACAGTGCTCACTTAAAAATCCTTTCCTAATGTAGCTTTTTCTATCTTATAATATATTTGCTATTTAACACATGCACCAGATCTAACGAAGTAGAATGACATGTTTTCCGTGGGCTGCAGGAGAATCTAATCAAGAAAGACCAGAAAACATACCAACTTTTGTTTTTGAGGAATAATGGGATCTTAAGCATCAGCAAGAAAAAAAATCAGAACAGTTAAACTGGCATACCCCAAGGACAGCTCACACAATGTCCTTTAAAATTGTGTCTTCCATCAGGATGGGGATCAACCCACAGTCTTCAGACTTGAATTTAGCCAGGTTGACCCTGACTATTATTGACTGGCAGTGCAGCAGATTATTAGATCAGAGTACTTGGAGTATGCATAGTGCTGAAGTTTCAGCATGATGAGGTAGTACACCTTAGTTGGATCTATTTAAAAAGGGTTTGTTTATTTGGCTTTGACTTTGCTAGGAAAAAACTTAAAACGAATTGGAAACCTTCCTGATCTATGTGAACCATCTGTGCTATTTGCTTTCCCAAGTTGTTGGTCAAATTCAGGCCATGTGAAAGTTTATTGGAAACATTTTAGAAAAGGCAACTTGCAGGATTGGTAGTGTCTGTAATGATTTTTCCTGCCTATTTCTTTCTCCGTTCTGCAACTAATGACCTTTACTGCAGATTACTGAGGGAAGGATTAAATTCATTTTGTTGGTTAAAAGAATGACACAACATTATGGGCCAAATGGCCTGTACTATGCTGTAATATTCTATGCTCTATATACTTGGGACATACCTGAGTTACTACTTCTCATTCATAATGACCAACACTTGTTCCACATTCCCTGTTTAACGTGGTAGATTATTTCAGAGTCCTCTTCCTTCAGGGTCAGTTACATTGTTTGGTACACAAGAATAGCATATAGTCAGGTATGGAAGACAGATTTTCTTTTATAAAGAACACTGAACCAACAGTGTTTTTGTGACAATTAAGTGAAGATGATCGCTGTTGCTAAGACAGATTTAATTAACTGATTTTAAATTCTTCAGCTGTCTTAATAAAATTGAAATTTTTGCTTCCACGTTATTGAGCCAGACAATATTGACTTGGTCTGCAAAACCGGAGTCACTGCTCATTGCTGCTACTGACTTAAGCACTGAATTCTGTCCAATGTATTAAAGTTAGCCATGCATATTAATTTCATTTTATTCCTCATGTATTTTTATTGACACTTCCTCCCTAATTGTGCTGGACACAATTACACTGAGTATCATTGATAACCTTATAATTCATATCTTTGTCATGTGGTAGAACTTTGTGCACCCAGGAGAAAGTCACATTATTTTGAGTTGTTATACAAGCTTCACACAGCAGCATTCAGCCAGGGTGGATGTAGAAAGCCAGTGTTTCAATATGTTTGCACACTGATTTCAGCATTAAGCTCTAATTAAGGATTGGGTTGCAGGTATCATTGCCTGGTGATCCCAATCCTGCAATGTCTCTTGATTTTATTTTATTTTATTCATTGATATAGTGCGGCATTGGCCCTTCCGACCCTTTGGTCCTTGGTACCCCAGTAACCCCCGACAATCACAATTAACCCTAACCTAATCACAGGGCAATTTACAGTGACCATTTAACCTATCTGGTACATCTTTGGACTGTGAGAGGATAATAGAGAAACTGGGGAAAACCCACACATTCCTCAGGGAGGACATTCATCTTCACTTAATTGTCACATCCTTACAGAATGGCACCAAAATGAACTCCAAACTCCAGAACATCCCGAGTTGTAATCACATTGTGCTAATCACTATACTACCGTCCCTCATAATAGAAGACAAAGCTGGGGGTGGAGTATTGTTAAGTTTAAGCTTCCAGATATCTTCAACATTTAGAGGTAGATATAACTAAAATTAAAAAAAAACACTAAGTTAAATAAAAACATTTTAGAAATATAAATAAAAGTAATGCAAAAAAGGTGCCTTTCCCATTCTAAACTTCTAAACTCCGAATTCCTAAACTGTTGTCCTCCACAACATCTCCTCCATGATCACAATCAGCACAAGTGCACCACAAGGCTCCAATGCTCCAATTAAGTTTGCTGATGGCACCGCTATTGGCCAAATGAAAGGTGGTGAAGAATCAGCATATAAGAGAGAGATTGAAAATCTGGTTGAATGGTACCACAACAACAACCTCTCACTCAACATCAGTGAAGCCAAAGAGCAGATTATTGCCTGTGGGGAAAGAAACCATGGTTCATGAGCCAGTCCTCATTAGAGGATCAGAGCTGGAGAGGATCAAATCTTTAAATTACTTGGATTTATCATCTCTGGATAGTGTATGGTGGCATACGTTCTTTGATAATGAATTTATTTTGAACTTTGAACTTACAAACCTAATTGAAGTCAGTGAGAATTTGGTTCCTATGCTGGTCAGACAATGTTCCAGATGGTGATTTTTCCCAATGTTATGCAGTAGGCTGTACTGACAGATTAGGTTCCCCAAACCCGTCAGTCAGTTCTATACTTGAGTGTTTCTCAGCACAGGCCAGGACTGACTTCATTACAGCTGGGTATGGAAACACCAAACACTTCTGAATGGAAAATCCTACAAAAAAAGTAGTAGATTAGGCCCAGTCCATCATGAGTAAAGTACTCCCAACCATTGAGCACATCTACATGAAATACTATTGTAAGAAAGCAGCATACATCATCAGGGATCCCCACCACCCAGGAAAAGCGCTGTTCTCTTTGCTACCATCAGGAAGAAGGCACAAGAGCCTCAGGACTTGCACCTCCCGGTACAAGAAATTACTTCCTGTCAACCATCAGGCTCTTGAACAAATGATGATAACTGCACTCAACTTCACTACTAATAATTGAAATGTTCCCACAACCAATGAACTCACTTTCAAGGGCTCTTCATCTCATGTTCTCATTATTTGTTGCTATTTACAGTATTTATATTTGCAATTGCACATTTTGTTGTCTTCTACGCTATGGTTGATCTTTCATCGATCCTGTTGTCGTTACTGTTTTTTTAGATTTGTTGAGAACACCCACAAAAGAGTGAATGTGAGGATCGTACAGGCACAGTGCTTATAAAAAGAATTCATCCCCACCCGGGGATTTCATGTTTAATTGTGTTACAACATTGAATTACAGTGGATTTATTTTGGCTTTTTTTGACACTGATCAACAGAAAAAGACTTTTTTGTATCAAAATGAAAACATCTCTACACAGTGATCTAAATTAATTACAATTATAAGACACAAAATAATTGATTGCGTAAGTATTTGCCCCCTTTAATATGACGCACCAAATCATTACTGATGTAGCAAATTGGTTATAGAAGTCATATAATTAGTTAAATGGAGATTACAGTGTGCTGTCAAAGTGTTTCAATTGATCATAGTAAAAATACACCTGTATCTGGAAGGAACAACTGCTGGTGAGTCAGTATCCTGGCAAAAACTACATTAAGAAGACAAATGAACACTCCAGGCAACTCTGCGAAAAGATACTGAAAGCACAAGTCAGGAGATGGATGTAAGAATATTTCCAAGTCACTGAATATCCCTTGCAGTACAGTTAAGTCAATTATCAAGAAATGGAAAGAATATGGCACAGCTGTAAATATGCCTAGAGCAGGATGTCCTCAAGAACTGAGTGACAGTGCAAGAAGGAGACTAGTGAGGGAGGCTAGCAAGAGACCTAGGACAGTTCCGGAGGAGTTTCAAGCCTCAGTGTCTGAGATGGGAGAGACTGCACATACAACAGCTGTTACCCGGGTGCTTCACCAGTTGCAGCTTTATGGGAGAGTGGCAAAGAGAAAGCCACTGTTGGAAAAAAAAACTCAAATGAAATCTCTGCTGGAGTTTGCCAGAAGGGATGTAAGAGACTGAAGTTAGCAGGAGGACCAAAATTGAGCTTTCTGGCCATCAGACTTATCACAATGTTTGATGTAAGCCAAATGCCACACTTCATCAAAAGCACGCCATCCCCAATGTGAAGCTTTACTGCAGCAAGTCCTGGAAGGCTTGTGAAGGTAGGGGGTAAAATGCAGCAAAATACAGGGAAATCCTGAAGGAAAACCTGATGCAGTCTTCAAGAGAACTGTGACTTGGGAGAATATTTGTTTTCCAACAAGACAATGACCCCAAGCATAAATCAAAACTATACAGGAGTGGCTTAAAAACAACTAAGTTAATGTCCTGGAGTGGCCAAGTCAGAGTCTAGACCTCAATCCAATTGAGAATGGCTGAACTTGAAAAGGGCTGATCACTCACGATTCCCATGCGACCTGACAGGGCTTCATCAGTTTTGAAAAGAAGAATGGTGTAGCGGTGTGCTACACGCAGCGCTAAAATTACGACACGGAGTCGGTAACTTCAGTCGAAGGAAAAACTTTATTCGAAATCCTCAGCCTCACTTTTAAGCCTCCCTCAACCTGCCCCCCGTGGCGCAGAGGCTCCAAAGCTCTGTGCTCGGAAACCCCTGTAGGCTATCTAATTGTGAGCCGGTTCGGATGTGCCAGGAAATGGGTCGCCACATAACCCCCCCCCCCCCAGAACCGGCGATACACCCCCCAATGTCCACAGTCTGGACCAGAACCTGCTTGGGAGGTCGGCCTCTGCGCCGAGGTGCCGGAAACTCGGCCGGTTGCGCCAGGTCCACATGGGCCGGTTTGAGGCGGTCCACCGTGAAAACCTCCTCTTTTCCCCCCAACGTCCAGCACGAACGTGGACCCGTTGTTCCGGAGCACCGTAAACGGCCCCTCGTATGGCCGCTGCAGCGGTGGCCGATGCCCGCCCCTTCATACAAACACAAACTTACAGTTCTGTAGGTCTTTGGGTACGCAGGTCGGGTGCCGCCCGTGCTGTGAAGTGGGTATGGGGGCCAGTTTACCGAGCTTCTCGCGTAGTCTGCCCAGGACTGCTGCGGGATCTTCCTCTTGCCCCCGTGGGGCTGGTAGGAACTCCCCAGGGGCACGCCGTATACCAACTCGGCCGACGAGGCGTGCAGGTCGTCCTTGGGCGCTGTGCGGATGCCGAGTAGGACCCAGGGAAGCTCATCCGCCCAGTTGGCTCCTCAAAGGCGGGCCATGAGGGCCGACTTCAGGTGACGGTGGAAATGCTCCACTAGCCCGTTCGACTGTGGGTGGTAGGCAGTGGTGTGGTGCAGCTGAGTCCCCAAAAGGCTGGCCATAGCTGACCACAGGCTGGAGGTGAACTGGGCGCCTCTGTCGGAGGTAATGTGGGCTGGTACACCAAAGCGAGATATCCAGGTGGCGATCAGGGCTCGGGCGCAAGATTCGGAGGTGGTGTCGGTGAGCGGGACCGCCTCTGGCCATCTTGTGAACAGGTCCACGATAGTCAGGATAGTCGCGCTCTGCGCGACACTGGCAGGGGCCCCACGATATCCACATGAATGTGGTCGAAACGCCAGTGGGCGGGATGGAACTGCTGCGGTGGGGCTTTGGTGTGCCGCTGCACCTTGGCCGTCTGGCAGTGCATGCACGTTTTGGCCCATTCACTGACCTGTTTGCGGAGTCCGTGCCAAACGAACCTGCTGGAAACCATCCGGACAGTTGTCCGGATGGGGGGATGTGCCAAGTTATGAATGGAGTCGAAAACACGGCGCCGCCAGGCTGCTGGGACGACGGGACGGGGCTGGCCGGTGGCGACGTCACAGAGTAGGGTCTTCTCACCCGGG
This sequence comes from Hypanus sabinus, assembly GCF_030144855.1. Taxonomy (NCBI): domain Eukaryota; kingdom Metazoa; phylum Chordata; class Chondrichthyes; order Myliobatiformes; family Dasyatidae; genus Hypanus; species Hypanus sabinus. The sequence goes on from NC_082713.1 coordinate 127,264,632, forward strand.
CCCACGGGGAGGTCCTGGAGCTGCAAACCGGAGACTGCGGTTCTGTAACTCGGAATCTCCTCATCCGCCTGCTGCGCCTCTGCCAGTGCCTCAAAGTCTACCCCTTGGGAAAGGGCATGAACGGTAGGGCGAGAGAGCGCATCCACCACGACATTGTCCTTACCCGAGACGTGCCGGACATCCATCGTGTATTCAGAGATGTAGGACAGGTGGCGTTGCTGGTGGGACGACCAGGGGTCGGACGCTTTCGTAAACGCAAAGGTAAGCGGTTTGTGGTCCGTGAATGCGGTGAAGGGCCGACCTTCTAGGAAGTACCTGAAATGCCGGATTGCCAGGTAGAGCGCCAACAGTTCCCGGTCGAAAGCACTGTACTTGAGCTTGGGTGGCCGCAGGTGTTTGCTGAAAAACGCCAGGGGTTGCCAGCGACCTGCGATGAGTTGCTCCAGCACCCCACCAACTGCCGTGTTAGGTGCGTCCACTGTGAGGGCGGTAGGGGCGTCCATTCTGGGATGTACTAGCATTGCGGCGTTCGCCAAAGCTTCCTTCGTTTGAACGAAAGCGGCAGCGGACTCCTCGTCCCAGGTAATGTCCTTGCTCGGACCCGACATCAGGGCGAACAGGGGGCGCATGATCCGGGCAGCTGAAGGGAGGAAGCGGCGGTAGAAATTGACCATACCTACGAATTCCTGAAGGCCTTTGATCGTGGTGGGTCGGGGAAAGTGGCGGACCGCATCTACCTTAGTGGGCAGAGGGGTTGCCCCGTCTTTAGTAATCCTGTGGCCCAGGAAGTCAGTGGTATCGAGTCCGAACTGGCATTGGGCGGGGTTGATTGTAAGACCGTACTCACTCAGTCGGGCGCAGAGTTGACGGAGGTGGGACAGATGCTTCTGACGACTGCTGCTGGCTATGAGGATGTCATCCAAATAGATGAACGCGAAGTCCAGGTCCCGTCCCACCGCGTCCATTAACCGCTGGAACGTCTGTGCGGCATTCTTCAGGCATGCGGAGGAACTCGAAAAGGCCAAACGGGGTGATGAGAGCCGTTTTGGGGACGTCGTCAGGATGCATCGGGATTTGATGGTACCCTCGGACGAGGTCTACCTTGGAGAAGATCCGTGCGCCGTGCAGGTTTGCTGCAAAGTCCTGAATGTGCGGCACAGGGTAGCGGTCCGGTGTGGTAGCCTCGTTCAGCCTGCGGTAGTCGCCGCACGGTCTCCAGCCTCCCGTCGCTTTGGGTACCATGTGCAGGGGGGAGGCCCATGGGCTGTCGGACCACCGGATGATCCCCAATTCCTCCATCCTCTGGAACTCCTCCTTTGCCAGTCGGAGCTTGTCCGGGGGAAGCCGCCGAGCGCGGGCGTGGAGGGGTGGTCCCTGGGTCGGGATGTGGTGCTGTACGCCGTGCCTGGGCATGGCCGCTGTGAACTGCGGTGCCAGAACCGATGGGAAATCCGCCAGGACCCTGGTGAAGTCGTTGTCGGACAGCGTGATGGAGCCGAGGTGAGGGGCTGGCAACTGGGCTGCACCCAGGGAGAACGTCTGAAAGGTCTCGGCGTGTACCAGTCTCTTCCTGGGCAGGTTGACCAGTAGGCTGTGAGCTCGCAAAAAATCCGCACCCAGAAGCGGTTGGGCTACGGTGGCCAGTGTGAAGTCCCATGTGAACTGGCTGGAGCCGAACTGTAGCTGCACTTGACGGGTGCCATAGGTCCTTACTGTGCTGCCATTCATGGCCCTCAGGGGGGGACCCGGTGCCCTGCTGCGGGTGTCGTAACTCATCGGAGGTAAAACGCTGATCTCAGCCCCAGTATCGACCAAAAACCGGCGTCCCGACCTTCTATCCCATACATACAGGAGGCTATCCCGATGGCCAGCCGCCGTAGCCATCAGCGGCGGCTGGCCCTGGCGTTTCCCGGGAACTTGCAGGGCGGGCGACAACGGCGGGCTTCTGCGCCCCACCGCTGGTGGTAGAAGCACCAGTGTTCATTGGGCCGGGGGTTGGCGGGCTCTGTGGCCAGGCCTGGACTGGTTTGCTGCTGGGAGCGTGGCTGGGAGATCTGTGCGATGGATGCCCCGCTCACCTTTTTGGCGTTCCACAGCAAGTCCGCCCGGGCTGCCACCTTCCGGGGGTCACTGAAATCCACGTCGGACAGCAGCAGGCGAATGTCCTTGGGCAGCTGCTCCAGGAATGCCTGCTCAAACATGAGGTAGGGTGTGTGTCCGTTGGCGAGAGACAACATCTCATTCATTAAAGCCGATGGGGGTCTCTCGCCCAAGCCATCCAGGTGCAGTAAACGGGCAGCCCGCTCGCGCCATGAGAGTCCGAAAGTCCTGAGGAGCAGGGCTTTGAATTCCGTGTACTTGCCGTCTGCCGGGGGCGACTGTATGAACTCTGCGACCTGGGCCGCTGTGTCCTGGTCGAGGGAGCTCACCATGTAGTAGTAGCGGGTGTCTTCTGAGGTGATCCGGCGAACGTGGAATTGGGCTTCGGCTTGCTGGAACCATAGGTTCGGTCGCTGTGTTCAGAAACCCGGCAGTTTCAACGAAACCGCATGAACAGAGGCGGCGTCGGTCATTTCTGGTCCAAAAATCGTTTGGACCGTTGGGGTCACCAATTGTAGCGGTGTGCTACACGCAGCGCTAAAATTACGACACGGAGTCGGTAACTGCAGTCGAAGGAAAAACTTTATTCGAAATCCTCAGCCTCACTTTTAAGCCTCCCTCAACCTGCCCCCCGTGGCGCAGAGGCTCCAAAGCTCTGTGCTCGCAAACCCCCGTAGGCTATCTAATTGTGAGCCAGTTCGGATGTGCCAGGAAATGGGTCGCCACAATGGGGAAATATTGCAGTGTCCAGATGTGCAAAGCTGATAGAAACCTATCCACACAGACTCAAGGCTATAACTGCTGCCAAAGATGCATTTACTAAATACAGACTTGAAGGGGGTGAGTAATTATCCAGTCAATTATTATATGTTTAATAATTGCAATAAATTTAGACCAATTTGTTTTCACTTTGTCATGAAAATCTAAAAAGCCAGATTAAATCCACTGTGATTCAATGTTGTAAAACAATAAAGCATGAACACTTCCAGAGGATGAATACTTTTTATAGGTACTGTATGTGGTGACATAAATGTACTCTGACAGTAACATTTACTTTGAACTTTAAACTGACTGGCAGCAAGCATCGCATCTCAGCTCATTAGTCCAAATCTTTTTTAATCCTGTATTGCAACTATTATGCCACCAAATCCGATTTTATAGTTTCCCATAATCTAAAATGATGTTATATTGCTTTATATTAACCATCTCAAATAAATGAGTCAGGAGTTATTTGGGGAGAAATAGTGTCTTACGAAGCATCTATTAATAAAACATAGTTAACTTGATGTGTCAAATAATTCAAATGCATGAATTTGTATGTCCTTTCTATAATCTCCCTCTCACTTCAGAAGCCGTAGACAGAATAGAATTCTAAAGATCATTAGCCCCGAACATTGCTACATAATGTACATCTCAAAAGCAATATTCAGAAGTGGAAAGAAAGTAATGGCACATACATTTTCTTCCACAGTGCTCTCTGACAAAGTGACATCACTTCAGGATGTGCTTACACCATTAAAGGATGTACTGAGCCAGCTTTTCAAACGGGATGTGGAACTTCAGGTATTCACTGCATATCTGGTCTTGACCCAGGGATTTGGATGTGATGGTTTGTAAGTTTTTAGTTCAGGTCCATTGTTTGAACTATATTGAATATAGTTAATTATTTATTATTGAAGTTTGTTTCTCATTGTCACAGTGTGAGTCAATGTTATTTTAATTTTGTCTGTTTGATCCCCAAGGTATTTCCCGGTGACTTTCCAAATTTGTTGGTTACACATTGTTTATGTTAAGCTTGTGGGCTATATTCCACTGAGGGCTACATTGTGTGATTTCTACAGAAGATGTAGAGTGTCAGTGGGTGAAATGATATCTTAAATGTTTATGGTACACTTGTGCTAGATACCTGGCTAATTGTTGTTAATATAAAATTTTATTATTCCAATAATGCAACTTTCCTTTTTATTCTAATAATGTCCATTTAAAAAAACTTGAACTTAAACTCTTTTTACTATTTCTTAAAACATGATTTATGCTAATACTAAAGTCAGGATGTTGTGCCTGCATTTCATGACTTGAAAATAGACTCCTTGTGAGATGAGCTGGAGTATTATGTTGGTGTTGTGGTGCCTGTCTCTCCTGTCATAGAAGTTATACTTGATGTTGGTGGTATTGTACTGCTATTGCTACTCTCTGCTTTGTCAGTTCTAGTATCAGCCAAAGATCCTATTCCATTTCATTTGCTGGCTTGTCTTGCTCTGGATTATGTATGTCCTTGGAACATCAACATTATTGGTAGCTTTAATTGAGTTCTGTGTCTTCATGACTCTATCATGTAGACATGTCCTGTGTCTTCTCAACAACCTGAGTGATGATTTAATACAATTATCATAGTGTTGACTTCCTTTTTTCTATTGATAGTTATGAACTTATTGTTACTTGTTCTTCTGAAGGGTAGATTTAGCCTGGAAATATTCTGCTGTACTTTCTGAATTCTGTAGCTTGGCTGGAAATTTCCTGACAAACTTAAGAAGTAGTATGAAATGACATATACCGTTTGGAACTTCCTTCATTTATCTGCAGTTCATAAGGATGCTTCTGACCATTTGGATATTTACTTGAAACCATGTCATCTTCTGCATGTGGGAAAGAAATACTAGCGTTGAACAACAACATACACAAAATGCTGGTGGAACACAGCCGGCCAGGCAGCATCTGTAGGAGAAGCACTGTCGACGTTTCGAGCTGAGACCCTTCGTCAGGACTAGTGTTGAAGCTATGTCACTTTGCAGACTCTCAAGATAAATTGTCACTTATAGGTTTCTCAGGAATCCCTTATTATGCAGTTATCTTGCAAACATGATTGAAACTGCTGTGGTAATCATGCAGCTCTCAAATCTTTAATTCCTGTAATGAATGGGAGCATATTATACTTGTCTACAATGACGTAATGACTTTGATTGTATATGCATGTATTGATTCCCAATCTCTGCCACATTCCAGGTGGTAGCTTGTAGTGCATTCTGTGTTTACAGCATTCACTACATACTAGATCTTTTATCAGTTAATCAAATATACAACAACTTAGGCAAGGATACATCAGATATGTAACTTTTGGAGTAATTTCCTTTAATCTTTTTTGGTATGATGATTCCAGATCCAGCTACTTGAACACCAGCTTCCACTGAAAAATTTTTTGATTGACCAGTAACATCTTGTGTTCACTGTGTTTGTCTCTCCTTTTCATTCCACTCATGAATAATGTGCTGAGGAAGTATTGGTTTTACTTCTGATCCATTTTTGGCACAGCTTGTTCAAATTTATTAGTCAGTGTTATTTTCACATCTGGATCTCTTGTGCTTCTCCTGTAGCCACATTGAGATAGGGTACTTGCTATCACCATTTCTTTGCTTAATCTATTTTACAAAGTAAAAATCATAACTAAATTGAGAGCAATTTTGTAGCTTTGTGGGCTCTATAGATTGTTTTTGCAGTTAGCAAATAATTTATATAAGCATACTATTTCATTGTTATATTTCATTACCAATATGAAGTAATGCTTCTCTATTAAGGTTAATTAGTAAGGTTTCTCTATTAATCGGGATAAGAGTGAACTAATGCTAGTTGCTACAGTGGTTAATACAGAGTATTTACAATCTATTCCCTTTAAAATAACTTACGATAATTTTATCTATCTTGGTGTGTCTATTACAAAAAACCCAGATGACCTTTTGCAAGTGAATTGGTGAAACAAAGTTGAACAGGTTAAACGCAATATTGACTTTTGGAAAACCCTTCCAATTTCTTTGGTGGGGAGAGTTAACACAATCAATATGATTGTACTGCCATGATTTCTTCATCTTTTCCAGTCAATTCCATGTTTTATTCCTCTGTCATATTTTAAGCAATTGGATTCAAATATTATACCCTTTATTTGGATTTATAATGCCATTAGATTTACTAAAAAACACTTGTCAAAGCCCAAGGAAGCAGGAGGTTTTGCCCTATTGGACATTAAAATGTATTACTAGGCTGCCCACCTATCCATTCTTGCATGGTGGAAAAAAGGACCACCCTCTACCTCAGACTCGTGTCCAGCATGGTTACTCATAGAGCGAGTGCTTTGTAAGAAGACTTCCTTACCAGCTCTCCTTAATAGCCCCTGCAGTCAATAAGTCACATTTTAGTAACAGCTTTGTGGTCAGCAGCACTATAAGAATTAGGAAGCAGAGTCAACTACACATTAAGGCCCCAAAGACTTGTATTGACACTCTGATTTGTGACAATCATTCCTTTTTGCCTGGCCTGAATGATTCTGTTTTTTTCATCCTGGAAACAGAGTGGTATCTGTAGTGTAGGTGACCTATATATTAATGGAAACTTTGCCTCATTTGCGCAGTTACAAGCAGTTTACAATATCTCTGCATCTAGTTTTTTATAGATATTTACAAATTCGAGATTATGTTAGGAAATATATACCTAATTTTGACATTTTAGACGAACATGAGTCCCTGGAGGCAATAAATAAATTTGATCCGGTTACTCATAGTGCCGTATCCTGTTTTTATCAAATCCTACATAATGGAGCTCAGGTGAATACTGCAGGTCTTAAACAGGCATGGGTGGATGAATTGGGTATAGAACTGACAGAGGCGGTCTGGGATGAGTGTTTAAAGAGTATACATGATGGTTAGGTCAATGTCAGACACAGACTTTATACAGTTTAAGACAATATTAGTATTGAAGGGAAACATTTTAGCCTGTTAATTCATGCCAACTTGGAGAGCAATCCCCATTTTTCCGTATTTTTACTGGCAATTTCAACTCCTTTGTTTCTGTCAACTCCCTCACCCCACTGCCTCCAGATTCCATCATTATCTGACTCTCATTGAAAATTTACAGTGGTCAATTAACCTCCCAACCTTATACATGTGTTTATCTTTATGGTTCAATACAGTATGCAACTGATATAGCTCAGTTGTCATTAATCATGACCCAAGAGGTCATGTATCTTTTGGATTGATACTCCTTGCACCCATAATCACAGGGTGAATGCACAAACTCCACATAGTCAAGAACAGAGGTCAAGGTTGAATCTAGGTTACTAGAACTACAAAGTAGTGTGCAGAAGCAGATGTAAATGTTCATTGAGATCATGGTTAATTTTCAAGTTTGTCCCTTTTCAGTACTATCACCATATCCATTGTTTCTTATATTCAGAAACTTAGATTTTGGTTTTGAGTGAACAAAATGACTGAGCCTCCAATGTCCTCCAGGATAGAGAATTCCAAAATATTACCCATCTCCTGGTAAAGGCACATTTCCTTTTTCCTATTGTTACGAACCCCGTAACTGGATCACTTACCAGCAAAGATGGAGACATCCGTTGAAGTCTGATGATACTATTTTTAACAGTATTTATTAGTAAAAATACACAAAAAATAATATCAATGCAAATATACAGAGAATATACGCCGTCAATACTAAATCTAAAAGTGTGGGTATAATACTAATCAATAAGAAATAAGCTCTATCGTTGTCTAGGGGATAATGTATTGTCCGATAGAAATATAAAGTTCACTCAGTTCATGCAGGCTGCAGCGTTGGGGACCGCTGTGTTGCAATGGTTGGCGAGAGAGAGATTTGGAGAAAAACTTGCCTGCTTTCCTTTCATGATTTCGATCCGTCTGGAGTCTCGTTGTCGTGGCCATTCACTTGTGGCCTCTCCTTTAGCTAAACTGTGCTTCCGTGATGAGCCCGCCATCCTGGCAAGGGAGGATGCACATGAGCTCTCACCGGCCTTTGCTATAAAACGCTATCATGGGATTTCTAGCGTTTCTCCTGGTGCATCTAAAGGGGTTGTTCCCTAGACCCTCTTTTATCCTTAGTCATGGGGTCTCAGATGTCAATCAGGTTGGGATGATGCAATCTCTCAACCAGACCACTCTGGTTGTCCCCTGAGGGGTTTCAATGAATAGTACAGTACTCAATACACAATTCCGTCTCCAAGAGACAATGGCTCAGTGGTTCCGTTCCGCTGAGGCCAGGACACATTCCAAACCTTGTGGATTCTGCGTGTCTCTCTCTCTCATTTCCTGGGTCCCAGACCCGAATTAATAGCGATCTTACGATTCTCAAAAAGGAGGGGGCGACTTTGTACCCTTCGGCCCCTCAGAGTTGCTTCACATTCATAACACTATCTTAACTGGACTACCTCTTATTCCAAATGGCATATTAGTCCTGGATACCTCCTGCATGTAGGTATTCTAGTCCTTTAAGAATTTTGTAAGTCTTGATGAGATCCCTTCTTGGTCTTCTAAGCTAGGCAATATTTTTCACACTTTGAGAACTCAGATGTGGGACTGTGAGAGACCATCGGTCTCCCTGGTAACTAATCTGGATGAAGTGAATCAAACTGTAGCTCCTTGGAGACAGTGTTAGGGAACTGGAGCTGCAGTTCATTGACCTTCAGTTCAAATGGGAGAATGATGAGATGAGAGAGAGTAGCTACAGGGAGGTAGTCACCCCTTAAGTTGCAGGAGACAGTTGCATGGCTGACTGTTAGGAACAAGAAAGGGAATAGACAGCTAGTGCAGTATTAATCTGCAGCAGTTTACCTCAATAATAAGTATATCACTTTGAATACTTTGGGGACAACCTACTGGAGGAAGCTGCAGAGGCCAGGGCACTGGCTGAGAATGGAAGTGGATGGAAAAAGAGTGCAGTCATGATAGGAGATTCCATAGTTAGAGGAGCAGGTAGGAGGTTCTGTGGATGTGAAAAAGACACTGGGTGTTTTTTTTGCTTCTCAGATGTCTGGATCAGGGATGTCTCAGATTGGGTCTACAGCATTCTAAAAGAGGAGGGTCAACAGCCAGAAGTTATGATACATATTGGTACTAATGACATGAATAGAAGGGAGGAGATCCTGAAGAGAGGATATTGGTAGATAATGTAGAAAGCTGAAAAGCAGGACCTCCAGGTTATTAATCTGTGGATTGCTACCTATGCCACATGCCAGTGAGTGAGAATAGAATAATTTAGCAGATGAATATGTGGCTGAGGAACTTGTTCAGGGTGCAGGGTTTCAAATTTCTGTATCATTGGGATGTCCTCGGGGGAAGATATGACCTGTACAAAAAATGCAGGTTACACCTGAACCCCAGGGGAACCAATATCCTTGTGGGAGAGTTTGATAGAGCTGCTAGGGAGGATTTAAACTAATTTGGCAGGGAGATGGGAACTGGAGTGATAGGGGTGAAGATGGGGCTGTTAGTATACAAGTATATGCAGTGTGTGGTGAGACTGTGAGGAAGGACAGGCAGATGATTGGGCAAAATTGCGGTCAGTGGGCTGATTTGAATTGTAACATGGAGGCAAAAATTGAAAATGGTGATGAATACAGGACGAGTTAGTATATTTGAATGAACACGTTATACGGAATGAGATATGTTCTCGTAGCACAATTAGAGATTTGCAGGTATGATTTAGTGGGCATCGCTGAGTCATGGCTGAAAGAAAATCATAGTTGGGAGCTTAACATTCAAGGATACACATTGTATTGAAAGGACAGACAGGAAGGCAGAGTGGATGGTGTGTTTCTGTTGGTTTAAAATAAAATAAAATAAAATCCTTATAAAAGATAATCAGAATGTGTAGAACTCTTGTGGGTAGAGTTAAGAAACTACAAGGATAAAAAGATCCTGATTGGAGTTTTTTCAGTAGCCAGGATGATGGGCTACAAATGGTAATAGGTGAAAGAAAAGGGCAATGTTACTATAGTCATGGAGGATTTCAATATTCCCAATATATGCAGGTATATTTGGGAAAATCAGATTGGTACTGTATCCCAGGAGAGGGAATTTGTAGAATGCCTATGAGATGGCTTTTTAGGGCAGCTTGTGATTGAGCCCAGGGAAAAGGCAATTCTGGATTGTGTGTTGTGCAATGAACCAAATTTGATTAGGGAACGAACCTAAGGTAAAGGGACCCATAATATGATAGAACTCATCCTGCAGTTTGAGAGGAAAAGGATAAAGTCAGAAGTATTCTAGTGAAGTAAAGGGAATTACATGGGCATGAGAGAGGAGCTGGCCGAAGTTGATTGGAAGGGGATTATGGCACAGCAGCAGCAATGGCTAGAGTTTCTGGGGGCAACTCAGAAGGGATTGATCAAAGATGAAGTATCCTAAAGGAAGGAAGGGGATGCTGTTTTGGATTATGGCACAACAGCAATGGCTAGAGTTTCTGGGGGCAACTCAGAAGGGATTGATCAAAGATGAAGTATCCTAAAGGAAGGATGAGGCAACCACGGCTGACCAAGGAAGTCAAAGGCAACATAAAAGCAAAAGAGAAGGCATGTAATATAGTAAAAACTAATGGAAAGTTAGATTATTGGGAAGCCTTTAAAACCCAACTGAAGGCAACTAAAAAAATCCATAAGGAGAGAAAAGATGAGATGTGGAGGAAAACTAGACAATAAAATAACAGGATATCGGAAGTTTTTTTTTCTCAGTTATATGAAGAATAAAAGAGAGGTAAGAATGGGTATCAGTCTGTTGGAAAAGGACACTGGGAAGGTAGTAATGGGGGACAAAGCAATGGTTGATGAACTTAACTATTTTGCATCGTTCTTCACTGTGGAAGTCACTAACAGTCTGCCAGAGGTTCTAGAGTGTTAGGGGCCTGATGTGAGTGTAATTTCTAATAATAAGGGGAAGATGCTTGGGATGCTGAATGGTCTGAAGGTAGATAAATTACCTGGACCAGAAGGACTACACCCTAGGGTTCTGTAGGTAAAGATTGTGGAGGGATTAGCAGTGATCTTTAAGTAATCATTAGATTCTTGATTGAGGTTGATATACTCTTGATTAGTTTAGGCGAGAAGGATAATAACTCAGGCATGATGGAATGCCAGAGTAGATTTAATGGGCTGAATAGCCTAGTTCTGGTCCTCTTTCTTATGGTATTACTTCTCATTCATTATGCATACAGTACGCTCATTATACTTGGAACCAATATGTACTTCCTCTGTAGTATGTCTTAAGTGGGGGGAGCAAAACTACAAGGTATTCCTGGTGCATTTTCACAAAGGGCCTATAAAGTTTGAGCAGATTTTCTTCAGGGCCAGTGATCATCTTCTTTGAGATGCAGAATCTCACATCCCTATTTTATTAATGTTAGCATTCCTTTTTTAAATTTGTGCGCTTGTTTCTGCATTATTTGAATAGAAGTGCTATGAGCTTGTACTAAGGTAGGCTTTAACAGAAAATCTGAATGTTATTGATTGTTTTTGTTTCATTTAGTGTAACGTTACAGGCTTGTTTTGGTGTACACCACCTCCTTATTAAAACATAATTTCATGGGATTGTGAGCATCTGATATTAGTTCTTTCAGCTTTACCTTCTGATCTAACAAAGGAGGAAATGAAAATATTTATTGGAACAACCCTCACCTCAACCTCCAAAATCTTTCCTCTTATCCTTTCATATTTTCAATTCAGTGTTAGATGTGTTAGATTTTTCTCGACTTGGCATGATTTTTGACTTGTCTGCAGAAATGATTCTAAGGACAGGCATTATTTTCCTTTCTGATGTATTTCTTTTGCATCCAGTGTATCAGGTTTTTGCATTATCTTATGGAGATAACAGTTGTGGGTTTTGCCATACACTCCATAAATCTGCATGTCATTTCCTTTGCATACTGCTATATTTCATCCTCTGTAAATATCATCTACAGTATTTACTACTGAACCACCACCACGTTGGATATATATTGGAACTTCTACTGTCAAGGGCAGTGGTAATTGCTGAAAATGGAGATTTTTCATTAAACTTCATACTTCATTACATGTTTCTGGTAAATGTTTCTAAGGTTTCCCAAAAATCTTGACCTCTCCAAGCGTGACATGCTTTTATCCAGTGTTGGATTTTGTTAATAGTCTCTCTTAGTCACCCATATTCAAGTCTTTTTTTGTTTAGGCAAATCCTTACTGCGCATTAGGTTTCTCCCTGAGCAATGTTCACCTAGTTGTTTGACTTTGATTTTTGCCATTATACCACTTGTTCCACCTCAATCCCTGTTGAAGCTTTCTTTAGTACGTGACATGAGAGTGAATCACTGAATTCACGGACCAATTTTCAAAATAATCATAGCATCAAAGGATTTTGGATACACTTGAATAAAGTCTGTTTTGCTCCTTTTATAATCAGCACGTTACTGTCATTTTTTTCTTTTCTTTATCTGCTTGTTTAGTAAAATTAACTTCAATTGTCCACATCTTCTCAGAACCACGGTAGCTATTCTTATAACACAGGATACAAGACTATTCTCCTTTTAGCAGGTCTCTTTGATGTAACTTGTTGATAATTGTGGAATGTTAGATCCTGCATATGACTATGCTTCACTTCAAGAGTTTTTGTAGGTAACCTTCTTCCATCTTCTTTCAAGATTGCGGAAAACCTTTTGGTGTAACCTGAGTGGTATGACATGTCCTGCCCTCCCATACCAATTTCTACTTTTATATTTTTGGTGAGTTTGCTTCTCACCTACTGATCTGGGTGGTGGTGTGAATTTAATTTCTCTAGGAATTGGTACATCTTAGGAATTGATATATTCCACTCTAAGCAATGGTATTGTTTAAGTATTTCATGTGCCTTTGCATTATGCCCTTTTCCATGGTATGGCTGTTCTGATTTCTCTTTTTTCCCATCATTCCTCTGTGTTTTCATGATTGACAGATCTTTTATCATCAGTAGTTGGCTTTCCACATAATTAGAGGTCTTCCATATAAGGTGTACTCTTTTTTTCCCTGTGAATTCATGTGGTCACATCTACTGGACAGCTGCCTTTCAGCTGGCTTTCATTCTCTTCCTTATGATGTATTAACTGAATCAGCTCTATTTACTTTTCTAAGACTGATATGAATGCTGGTCGTTTGACTAGTTGGTGTCTTACTCTGTAATCAGTGAGCAAGAAACTATATGCTGGAAATTTGAAATTAAAACAGAAAATGCTAAAAGTTTACTTGTCTATCACAATATAGACCCCTTTTCATTCTTTTGATAATTCCTTAGAAAAAGTGCAGAAAGATCTGTTTAAATGTTCTTCTTAGGTTATCCTTTCAGGCAGGAGGAGTGGGAATGTACTTCAAGCTTCACAAAGCAATCAATGGGACTATTAATCAGTGATTCCTATTTATCTCCATGTAATATGTAATCTTTTTTGAGTGCTCATATCACCATTTAAATTGACTTTCTTAGGGACTTTAATATCTGTATCATTGATGCCTGGTAGAGGCATGTCTTTCCATCCAACTTCTTGACATTTTTATGGCACTGACAGGGTTATTGGTGAGACAGTTTTCTCTAGATTGGAGGGTTTAGAGCTGGGGAGCTTTGTCTCAGTAGCAGAAACTACACTGTTTGGATAAAGATGAAAAGGAGATCTTTTCTCTGAGGATTGAATATATTTGAAATCTCCATGCAGTGGATAGCATGTTGAATATTGTTAAGCCTGATCTATAGATTTTTGGATATTTTGGTGAAACCAGAGGAATTTCTCAGGAATATTCAAGCAAATCAATGGCCTACTTTTGTTTCTTATTTTCTTGTTAATGTGGAAGTGCAGAGAAATTGAACAAATAATCCGTGACTTTACATAAAATGTGCTGTATTTAAGACACATTTTAAAAGAATCTGTTGTACTTGTGAGAACTCTGAACATAATAAGAGTGACTCTCTCCATATTGAAGCAGCAAATCTGATTAAATCTCTTGGACCTGATAATATGGCCCATGAAGTTTTCAAAGATTTTCGACGTTTCCTTGATTCTATAATAGTATCTGTAGATTGGAAAGTAGCAAATGCTAGAAAAGAGGGAGGGAGAAAATGGGTGACACAGTGATGTAAATTCAGTCACATCCAATGCTGTCTGTGTTCGGAATTTGCATATTCTCCCCGCGACTGTGTGTGAGTCCTCAGTCTGCTCCAGTTTCCCTCAACATGGGTCAGTCACTATAAGTTGCTCTATTGAGTGCTCAGTCTGTGGTAAGTGGGTGGTTATTGAGCACATGAGAATAAAATGGGTCCGAATACAATTAGTGTTAAAATTGGTTGGTGAATGCGATGGATTTACAGGTCTGTTTCCATGCTGTATCTCATTGACTGTAATTTTACAGGTGCATTACGGAAAATAACTTATACAGGCGCTTTCTCATCACAGCTTGTAATGGCAACTGCTCTGCCCAAGACCACAACAAATTGGAGAGAGTTGTGAAAATGGCCCAGTCTATCACACATATCAGTCTCTCCTCTACTGACATTGTCTATATTCCCCGCTGCTTCCAGAAAGTGCCTGTTATAATCAAACACACACCCCCCCCCCCCCCACCACTCTGGTCATTCTTTCTTCTCTTCCCTCCCCCTCCATCAGATAGAAGATGCAAAAGAAAGTGTACTGCGAGGCTCAAGGAAATCTTCTTTGTTGCTGTTATAGCGCTCTTGGACAGATCTCTTCTAAAATAGAGAACTCCTAATCTCTGTGCTGAATTTCGTCCGCTGAATCTTAGTTGAATTACCTCTCTTTTTTGTGTGCCATACTCTGCCAGAGCCTCAGCGACCACTTTTTTCAAAGTGGTTGTCTTGGAGGAAAGATTCTGTGAGTGGTCCCCCAAGTCCTTCTCACATCGCAGTTTTTATTTTACGACCCAAGTTGTGAGCTCGACACTCAAACTGGCACGGATGGAAAGTATGCACAGGAGCGGCCTGACTGGATTTGAACTCGAGAGCCTTCATTTCGGAGTCTGGCGCTCATGTCACTGTGCCATCAGCCGGCTGAATTACCTTTAAGATCAGATAAACCTGATTCTGAGTCTTTAACTACTCCAATTTCAATGACTACAACCCTATTTTGTGTTGGCTGTCCTCAAATCCAGATACCATTGAGGTAAATCTAAGCTGTAATCAAAGCCAATATATTATCCCTAAGGTATAGTGCCAAGATTTGCCCAGTACTCAGTTTTTGGAGTTTTTTTTTGTCAGATACTTGAAGGACATGTAGCTAACTGCATTGAATTGAGGGCCTGGTGGGAATGTTTGCTTGGAAGATTACATTGACATTGAGCTAGCTTATCATGTTAGTAAATTAGGAGGATTTTGTGAAGGTCGTCTTGTTTTTCCAGTGTCTTGAGATACCTAATATAGGCAGTCCAAGTTGCAGATATAAATAAAAAGAGATTATGAGTTTTGTCAGTTCACATGCCTAAAGTTTCAGATATATTTTTCCTTCATTCTGTGTTGCTACATTGAAAGTGATCATGACATTTATCATTGATGGCTACCTCTGCCAAAAGGTCACTGCTGAGATACAGAGTACTTATGTCTTGCACGGTTTGTCTATGAGTCTTTATTATCAGAAGGCAATGTGATGCAGCAGGGCCAGGTTGTTACAGGATCTTTGACTCGCAGATGTGGATTATAAACCTCCAATATCTTGGATGCTTTTGTGAGTCAGTCCTACCTAAATTCCATCAACATGCTGGTTTCACTACCACAGGCTATGTTACATCAGACCTGGTTTATATTACCATACCACTTGTATGTAAAGCAGCCACTCAGCCCCACATTGGACTCTCTGGTCACTTATCTGTAATGTTAATTCGAGCATACAAATCAGTGATCAAGAGGGTCGAACCAGTTCTAAAGGTGGTGGAAACTTGGCCTGAGGGTGCAGTCTCTGCACTGCAGGACTGCTTTGATAATACACACTGGAAAATGTTCAGGGAAAATGTTGCAGAGAATTTCCAGCCACTTCGGTGATACCAGAGACACGAGGCACATATGACAGAGAATTCAGAGGTTTACAGACTATAATTCTACCCTGTGTATCAGTGACCAGGATGCTTCACTCCTTGAGAGACTGAATGTTTTCCATGGCCAGTTTGATGTACAGAATGAAGAGCTTGCAAAGAAGGCACTCTATCACCCCAGGGGAGCAGACACTCTATCTGATTCAAGCTGAGGTGAGGAAGGTCCTGGCTGGAGTCAACACATGTAAAACTGCAGGACCTGATAATATACCAAGTCGGGTTCTGAAAGACTGTGCAGCCCAGCTGACGGATATATTCAACATCTTTCTGGAACAATCCATTTTCCCCTTGGTTTTCAAGGTGGCAACCATCATTCCAGTGCCAAAGAAAGCGACAGTAACCTACCTAAGAGACTGCCGTCCGTGGTATTAACATCAGCCATTATGAAATGCTTTGAGCAACTGGTCATGGAGCACATTAAAGCCTTTCTCCCAGCTAAATTGGATCCCATCCAGTTCACTTATTGCTCAAATTGATCCACCGATGGTGCAATAGCTTCTGGCTTGTCCCACCTGGAAAACCAGGTCTCTTATGCCAGACTGCTGTTTATAGACTTCAGTTCGGCGTTCAATGCCATCATATCCCAGAAACTGGTGGGAAAGCTGTCCTCGCTGGGTCTCAATACCTCCCTCTAAATTGGATATTGGACTTCTTACCAGTAAGGCCACAGTCAGTCTATGTGGACAGCAACATCTCTTGCCTTGCACTGAGCGCTAGCGCTCCCCAAGGCTCTGTGCTCAGCTTACTGCTGGTCACACTGCTGACACATGACTGTGTCCCAGGATCCAACTCAAACCATATCATCAAGTTTACAGATGATACAATAGTGATTGGTCTTATCAAGTATGATGATGAGATGGAGTATTGAGAGGAAGTGGAGCGACAGGTGTGAAGAACAACCTAAGCCTGAACGTGGAGAAGACCAAGGAAATCATTGTGGAATTCAGGAAGATGCAGACAAACCATCCTCCTCTGCAAGAATGTATGTTTCCTCTGAAGAGAGAATTGAGTGCACCAGGTTCTTGGGAGTTCACATCACAGATGACCTGGTCCCTTAATATCACCTCACTGAAAGAGAAGGTACAGCAGCACCCTCACTTCCTTAGAAGATTGAGGCAAGCAAGGCTTCTTCCTCCTCCTCTTCCCCCCTCCCCCCCCACAATTTTAACTGCATCTTATTTTACAAGAACACCATTGAGCATCCTGACAAGTTGCAACCCCATCTGGTATTACTAGTATGGGAGCAGTCGAGCATCGGACCTCAAGCCCCTACAAAGGACTGTGAGAATAGCTGAGAGGATCATAGGGGTCTCCCTGCAATCCTTTGATGATATTTATCAAGAACGCTGTGTCCACAGGGCCCTTTGTATTATTAAGGATCCCATCCATCCATTCAGTATAGTCTTTGACTTTCTACCATCAGGCAGGGGACTATGATGCATAAAAGCAAGAACAGTCAGGGTAAAGAACAGTTTCTACCCCAGGCCATTAGGCTTCAAGCTCCGTGCTGCATCATATTCAAAGTGTCACTGGTTAATCTGTTCCGTATCTTACATTGTTTAATATCAGTGTTAGTTAGGTATGATTCATCTGTAAATTTTACCCTTGCCTTCATAAGTAATCATGCGTTATGTGTACTACTGTGCTTTACACCATGGTTCAGAGAAACGTCTCATTTCTACATACATTATATGGTTGTATACATGTATGTAGTTAAATGACATTAAACTTCACTTGAATGTTGACTTGTGAGCTTCTGCAGAATCAAATATCATTTGTATACTGCAGCTCAATTACTGAGGTTTGAGCAACTTTGATTTTGGAGTGTGCCTCCATATGTTGAATAGCTTCCTATTAGTTCAAAAGACTTGATTCATTTCCATGGAAAGTGTGTTGAGCTGAGACTCAACATTGCTGTAAGAAAGCTTGAGGAAAGTGCTGAAGCAATGATGCAACTTTGTTTATCGCCAGTTTTCAGTGAGAATGGTTCTGTTGTCTACTTGTTGGTTACAATTATAGTTTGTCCCCATGAAGGAAACAAATTTCTAAAGTCAGCTGATTTGAGGGAGGTATTCTACATTCATTCCTGATTGATGGAGTCAAAAACTTTAGTGAAGTCAAGAGAAGCCACGTGCTGCTAGTTTACATTTGCTGGTGTAGTTGCACAGTAAGAATCATGTTCCTTTGTGCCTCTTGATGGGCAGAATCCACACTGTGGATCTGTCCACTGGGAGGAGGCAAATGAGAAATACCTCGTGAATGACTCTCTGTTGTGGACTGCAGGAAGATCACTTTGTATTTACTGTTGACATGTCTCGGGTATCCTTGAATAGCATTCTAATGCACCTTTGCCTTGAATAATTGTCCATTGAAACATGCTCTTTTTGTATTCCCACTGTGCTCGCGTTCCTCAAATCCTTCCTGCTTCATTTCTAATTTATCCTGCTATCTTTTTCTTTACCGTTCTAAGTTTTTATTGATTTATAAATAACTTCATGATTTTACCATTTGTATTCCCTTTTCCCTAAATTTGTTTCTCCTGAATTAGTTTTACCCAGCAAAAACTTCTACTTCTCTTACATTACGAAGTCCATAATTTTGTGTGTGCCTGTTTTTAACTCATTTTAATTGCATGTCTGCAATTAAATCCTAGAAGGTCCCACTTTTCCTGGACTATCTGTTCTTGTGTGAACGTGTCTGGTCTGTACTATAATCATCGCCAATACTTTCATTTGAAGGATGGCATATGGAATTCTCTTTAAATTTTATTACTTCATTTAAATTTGTAGATCTTTTATAGATATCCCATTGTCCTCCTACTCAGACAAGAATTTCAATGGGAATAAAATTGAAGGGATGAGGGTGGGTGGTGGTCTGGGGGCAGAGTTTTATAGGTGCAAATATGCTCATATACTGTAGAGCAGAGAGAATGAGAAACATCATGGAGGACAGAAATTGAATTTTCAAGTTAGGTGTAACACTGGGAGTAGAGAACAATGATATGGATCACCAAGAACTAGAAAAGGGAGGAGGTAGAGCACAAAACAATTGAACTTGTATGGGAGAGAACAAGCCAGAGTAACAATGAATTGCAAGGAGCGCAGTGGAGAGCAAAGAGTAAATTTGATATGAAATTATTCTGCTGATTTATCTGAAAACATAAGGTTGGTCAAACTGCCAACACATTTAATTAAGTTGTCAACAATGAAGGATTTGGTTTTAAGATGTGAAATTTTTAAATATTAATAGTGCAACTATAAAGATAGTCATGGCTGCTGGTGCTATTGTTGAGTTAAAAATGAGTAATGTACACATTCATCACTGAGGTAGGAAAATATTTTGAGGTGGAACTAATTTGAAGAACAATATAGTCAAATTCACATGTAAGCTGACTAGCTAAAAAAAATTGATGTGGCAGAATGCCAGGGGAACTGCAAAAGATTGGAAGCACACAAGCACCATTTTATTCTGTTGATCTCTTATGCCTGAGGTTATAAATAATTCAGATAGAAATGTCATTATCAATTGTAATGAAGAGTTGCTGAACTACAAAGTCTAATTCAGTACATGCATTGAATTTTCCAATATAGTCAATGAATAGCCAATTAAAAATTTATTTAACTGTAAGTTAATTATTAAACAGTGAATAATTATGACAATGAGTCAGTTAAATTTACTGAGTAGGTTATTTATAAATAGTGGCATCATAAAAAGAATTTTATTTAAACTTAGAACTTTGAGCTTTTATTTTAAAATTTAGTTTTGAGATTATTTATTGCAGGTTGTACATCATTTTTTTTTAAAGATTACTAGCAATGCCAACTTAAAGGCAGTCCCAGCAGATTTATGCCAACATTTTCCCAAGAAAATGTGTTTTGTAAAATACAGACTTTTTTTCATTTTTATACAGTACTTAATTAAACTGGTTTCATATATTGTACATGAATGGTTTGGAACTAATTATTGCTGCCAAAAAACATTGAGTCTTCGTATGTTTTTAAAGCAAAGGTAGGTATCTTTTTTGACAAGCAGTAGGTGGAAGGTTACAGGGAATGTAGAGTTGAGATTACAATGAGATTAAATATGATTATATTAAAAGGTAGAGAAGGCTTGAAGGACTGTATCGTCTATGAAATTCATACATTTATATGTTGGTTTATTTTTGAAACTTAATTCTTGTTAATTACTTGATATTTGTATGTACAAGCAACTCATTACAGTCTGTAATCTTGAGAAAGGTGATGACCAGAAATTTAGAAGAGACCCTGTTCCTTTACTATAGACCATTTATATTCACTCCAGCAGGCACATGGAAGGAAAAGGTGGTGACTTGGAAATGCTTCTCAGAAAATATTTTTTTGTTTTTTTTTTGGAAGGGGTGGGGGAATACAAAACCGAACTAACAAAATACTTGCAGGCAAATGTTATTTTCATTTTTGTGAGTCTTCCACCCTTTAACATGTAATTAGGATCCGTTCAGCTGCAAATGGGAAATACAGCTTTAGGCAGTGATTATTTTCCTGTATATCTCCACACATGTAGCCATGATGATTGTTAATAAAATAACTGTCATCACCCTTTAACATAATTTAAGTTTTTCAAAGTTACTCAATTTGGTTTAACGGTTAGAGAAGCAACTTAACAGATCTTGTTTAACACTGAAGAGAAATGACCATTTAATTGGTATCAGAGGAGGTTCTACCCACTGTTAAATTCACTGTAAAATCTCATCAATTTTTCCTAGTTTTCCAGAAGTCTTGGATAAAAGCATCAAATCTAAATCTTGGCTTGGATTTGACACTTATTAAAATGGTGCTTGTGAGTTTCCTTGTTTTTTTTTACCTTGCCTTTGAATAAAGACATAAAAATTACTTTTACAGAAATTGATTTAAATCTACTTGGGCTACACAACAGAGAATCACTGGTTAGTGCCACCACACAGTACACTGATTCATAATAATCTTTTGCTCATCCAGTTTGAAGTCTGGGATGTATGTAGATCCCTGTCAAAAAGACATCTGGGACTGTATGCTACTGTGCCAAAAACCTGACACCTGACATGAACTCCTGTCGCTAATATTACAATACAAAATTATATTTCAAAAGCCTTTCCAGAGATAATTGTATGTTAATTTCCCATCCACCCCATTATTCTGATCACTTGCTTATTAATCAAAAAAAAATTCTTTCTTTGCTCAGACTGTCAAAGCTCTGTATAATTAGCACAATCCATTGAATCTTCAGCCTTGTGTTCACTATTGGTAATGTGGAAAACATATCAGTATATTTTCCTTCAGCGAGAGTTCTATCTTATGGAATCTGTGGAAGGCGTGCTTTAACTGTAATCCCCTTACTTGAATGCATCATTCAGAATTGCACGTTATAATCAATGTTCAGTATACCATCATTATCCTTTTTGCTTTATTGCCTATTTGTACAAGCCAAATTCTGCTGGCCTTGCTATATTATATGCAAGGAATTCTGTAAATCTGTAGGCTTCTATGCAAATCTTTGTCTGTGCCTAAATTTGCATACATATTCTGTGATTGGTCAAAAAAAGATCTCATTTATTTATCCCCTCATGCTTTTCCAAGAAGGTCGAAATGTCTTCATACTGGCCAAACAGTCTGTCTTCCTACAGTTTCCTTGCATATATCTTCCTTTTGAGTTGCCAGCAAATCATTTTCACCATACAGCCATCCCTGGGTTACAAATACTCTGGATTTATGGTCACCAGTATATAGTCATAAGCAGCCAGATTGTTACATTTGCAAGTCTGATGTACATACATACAAAGAACAGAACGAATTTCCACAATGGCTTTCCCTCATGCTCTCTCGCGCTCTGACACTCTCAGGTATGTTTACCACATAATGATTTTTGTTTATTTTCTGACTTGTGCACAAAATCAACTTCTGAATGTCTATATCGGTTACCTCAGGATAACCTACATTTGTTGAAGTAGTTCCAGCAGAAGGCCCATCATTTCAAGGGAAGCCAAGAATAGCCAATAAACGTATATTATTTTTGAAAAATTCTAAAAATGGACTCCAAGACTCCATGTGCTCATTTCCAAATACTCATTATAACAAGAACAAATCTTCCAGCCCACAACCTTGAGTATACTGCATTCTGTTCAGGTTGATACCCTAATCCTGTGTCAAAATGCAGTAGCTATTAATTGAAGAAAAGAAGCAATTCTTCCCAATTCTTCTGGAAATGTTCCTTCATTATTTACCAGAAATAGAAAACTCATGACACTTTGGTTTATCATATCTTGTGGTCCTTACCTACTTGATAGTTATCATTTTGGACAATAACCTATTGCACTCAGGATTCATTGAGATATTGAATGGCATGATGTTTTTCTTATCAAACTCGTTCTTATTTTTTCTTAAAGATCAATGCTATTGTATACTGTGATCTCCCTTCTTTCTATGAATGAACCTACTTGCCATTTATGTGAATAATTTTTATACATTTGAATGGTTGACCTGAATTCTGTGCATAATTTTATGTTTAATCCAGTTGTTTAGTGTATGCTATGGAATAAAATTATATCAAAATATGCTTTCAATCTTAGGATCTAGAAAATAAAATTTCAATGTGTTATTATTAAGATAAGTAATATAAACATGGCTTTGTTTAGTATTTTTTTTTGCTTTATTTTCTCTCTTAATTTTCTGCTACTAGGTTTTTCAACCGAATCAAGAGTTCATGTTCATGGTGACGGCAGGCCCCGTTGTTTTCTCTGCTCCAGCTGTGCTCAATGCTCTGTCTCAAAGCACACTTGTTAGTGGCACTTCTCCACTTATCCTGTCTCTCCAGCCAGCTCTGACATCACCAGACCACCAGGCGCAGGTTCAAATCGGTGAGAGTCTATAATGTTGTTTGATTCTGTAGCAAACTGTACATGCTGTAATTGTGCACCTTGCTGGAGATGTTTGTGTGTTCATGGCACAATAACATTGCAGCCAGCTATCAAATAGGTGACATCTCAATATAGGGTCATAGTTCAAAAACCAAAAGGATTAGGGAGCTTCCTGTATAGTGTGTAATTGAGTGGCCTGGGTGAAAAGGGCCTACGATCAAGCCATTGTCAGTTCTAAATTGATACTTGTAGTTGCCTGAGGCACCTAAACTCAGAGATTTGCCAGGTTTTCCTTGTCTTAGTGCTGTACAGTTAAGTCAATTTTGGTCTTAGTTTTCCTGGCCAAGTTGGGAAGTTGAGGGGAAAAGACCACTGATGTTTCAGTACATAATCTACCACAATGTATGCATCTATGCAGCCAATTTTTGGGGCCTTGAAGGATTGAAATCAACTGAAGTTTGACAGCATGTCCAATAAGGAGATGATGCCCTGAGATTCTAAGATGCATTTTGGTGGAAAATGACTTAGCCTTCACAACTGTCTTTAAATTAATCATTTTCTCACTAAAGAAATTCCCCCTCATCTCTGTTTTAAAAAGACATCCTTCAGTGCTGACCCTGTGCCCTTTGTTCCTAGAGTCTCCCACTATTAGAAGCATCCTCTTCATGACAGTCTATCTAAGCCTTTCAAAATTCAGTAGGTTCCAATACGGTTCCCCCTCATTCTAAATGACTGCAGGCCCAAAGCTATCAAAGGCTCCTTATACATTAAGCTGTTCTTTCCCAGGATTATTCTCATGAACCTCCTCAGCACCCTGTCCAATGACAGAATGTCTGTCTTATATATGAGGTCCAAAACTCTGCCACACCTTGTCAAAAGAGTTCTGAAAATCCAAGTAAACATCCACCGACTCTCCTTTGTCTATCCTGCCTATTATTTCATCTAAGAATTCCAACAGATTTGCCAGACGAAATTTCCCCTTAAGGAAATCATGTTAACTTTGGCATAATTTATCATGTGCCTCCAAGTACCCTCAACTCTTTTTTTTTTCTCTGTCTCCTGTTGGAATTTGTACTCCACATCCTCGCTACTTTTGGAAGCTCTATATAACTCCTGTCAGGGTCTTTTTACTGTTGCAATTTCTTAACTGTACCCATGAAGATCCTGCATCTTCTGATCAGATTTCACTTCTTTCTAAGGACTTAATTTCAATTTTTACTGACAATGGCACCCATCATCCTCTGCCACCAGCATGTCTTTTCAATACGATGTGCATCCTTGGGTATTAAGCTCCCAACTGTGACCTTCTTGCAATCGTGACTCAGTGATGCCCACAAAGTCATAGATTACCACCAATTACCAGATGTTGGAGAAATCAGTGTTCATGCTATCAGGTTAGATGGCATATGAGGTTGGAGGAGTAACACATTATATTCTGTCTAGGTAGCTTCCAAACTGATGGCATGAATATCAATTTCTCCAACTTCCATTGATATTCTCCCCCCCACCCCCACTCTCATGGTCCCCTCTACTCTCCTATCAGATTCCTTCTTCAGCCCTTGACCTTTTCTATCTATCATCTGCCAGCTTCTTACTTCATTCCCCCTGCCCTAACCACTTGACTTCAGTTACCATCTTCTAGCTTGTCCTCCTTCCCCTCCCCCACCTTCTTATTCAGGCATCTTCCCCCTTCCCTTCTCGTCCTAATGAAGAGTATCAGCCCGAAACATCAACTGCTTGTTCATTTCAATTGATGCTGCCTGACCTGCAGAGTTCCTCCTGCACTTTGTGTGTGTTAACCTTATTTTGTTATCTTTTTCTAATTCAATCTTGTTGTTTTAACCTTTCTTTCAGCTCAGTTCCCATGTTCTCTCCTTTTATTGCATCCTTGCACCACATGGGCCGATGACAAGATGGCATGCTTCATCTGCAGCATGCTTTTCTTACCTTTTGAAAGTTGCTTCTTTAATGAGGTTTTTTAAAAGGAATTACAAGTGTATACATAGTAGAAAGCAACATGACTGAAAATTTTTGAAAAGGTGTTCTCATTGATGTATGTGCAGAACCATATGTTGGGATTAAAATGATCCGGAGAATAGAGCTTCTGTATTATGCAGGAACTAAAGGAACTGACATTGACCTACTTAAAATAAGAGTGATTTTGATAGAATGGAAACAGTTATTAACACTGGCAGAAGTGTCAATAGATAGAAGTTATGAATTGAAGATAATTGACAAAGGAACTGTGGATGGGGGAATAATGAGAATTGCTGAGCAAGTTATGTGGAATTTGGTCTTGAAACCATTGCATGATTATGCGCAGGAGGAATTATCTTTAATTATAACATTAATGGCTGGTTTAGTATTAGTTGTCTGTTATATTTCCTTCGAAAGAAAAGTATTGGGCAAGTTTAATACTGCCATCTAAAGTCACATTTCCTACCCCAACAACTCCACCCTATTGACGATAAAATGCCACCTACTGATCCAACTGTGTATCTACAGACAATAGGTTTATATTCATACTTTCTTAAATGTGGGCATTTATGATAGACTAAAATAGAATAAATACGCAAGACAAAGGTTTGCAGGAGCTCACCTTTTTTAAAAAAAATTATAATCTAAGCTGCTACTTGTCACTGAAATGGGGACTGTATTTCAACTTTAAAATCTTGTACTTCATATTCTGAAACCATAATTCAGTTTATTCAGTGACTCAGATGAACTGTGATCAAAGAAAATCATCGCTCCTTTGTTGTGTAGCAGTGGTGTATGCTGTTGACACTACTACAAAGGGAAATGAAACAGGAACAGTTTTTGAAGTTGTATGAGTCGTTCATTAATTCAAATGGACCAGACCTAATTAGTTACCAGTTGGACCCATTTGAACTATGATTCTACAGTGCTGTTGGCAGTGAAGTGACAGCATAATCACTGCAAGTGCCAAAGATTGCAGTTGGTTTGAAAGGAGCATCAAATCAGGCTTAACCCTCAAATTTAGAATAACAAGGCTAGATATGCCCCATCCTACAGCATTTCTGTTAGCCAGTTGAGATCCCCAGCAGCCAACCATTTAAGAAAACCATTGTTGCCAATCAGCAGAAAATAGGACCAATTAGCAGATGCAGTTCTCCAATTATAGAAATGCGCCACTTCCAGCCTCCACAACAGCTCTGGTCCAAGTCAGTCCCAACAGCTCTTCCAGCACATAACTGAAGAGTTACCTGGAATGAGGCTAGGTCATTGGGTGCATTTAAGGCAGAGCTTGATAAATTCTTGATTGGACACGGCATCAAAGATTACAGGGAGAATGGGGCTGAGGAGGGGAAGAAAGGGTCAGCCATGACCGAATGGTGGAGCAGACTCAATGGGCCAAATGGCCTAACTCTGCTCCTATGTCTTATGGTGTTATGGAATTGCCATTTCTAGCAACAGCAGCCTAATTATAGCGGAAATCAAAAACTGTAGGTGTTGGAAGTTTGAAACAATCAGAAGACGATGGAGAACCTCAGTAAGTCAGATAGTGTCTGAAAAGAAAATCAGTCAATAGTTTAACTCTGACCCTTTGTTAGAACAGTTGTAGTGATAGTTACCTGCTTCCTGTCTCCCTTCTGTATCAGGCATTTGGAAAATGTGTCACAGGATAGATATTATCGGAACCAGCTACATTGAATCGGGAGTTTAGTGATTGCGAAAATGTTGATTTCTTTTTTATTTGAGTTGAGTCCATGATGGCTTGATTGCTTAGAATGAAGTGAACTGCATTTTGTCAAATGAAGCATTTCTTCCCAGGCCAAGAGGGGTTCCTTTCAGAGCTGTGTTGCTCTGAATGCCATGTGTATTTGTCCTTTTGAGAAGTTGTAGGTAGTTAGATAGCTCCTATTCCTACTTTACCATATTTGGCCAACTGTCACTACAGTGCATTCCTGGATAACTGATGAAATGTTGGAAAGTTATGAGAAATGACTTCATTCTAGCAAATACATAACCTCCTGATGTACAGCGTAGGTAACCAAAAGGATAAACAGGTAGCTGGAGTAATTACAAGACCAATAATGAACATTGTTTTTCAGTAGACCAAAGTAATTGATTCAGATTTATTTACACGTATATCAAAACATGCAGTGAAATGAGTTGTTTGCATTAATTACCAACACAGCAGGGGGCAGAGGCAGTTTGCAAGTGTTGCCACACATTCCAGGGCCAACATGTCAGCTTGCTCAGTGTGCTCAGAATGTTCAAAACAACAACACAAGCAGTAACAGAACAAAAACACGACTGCAACAGAACAAGCAAATTGACTCTGTTAATGAAGAGTTCTAGGTATTGCCTGCATTGAGTAGACGTACCTTTGAGAGAGCACTTGATTGTTTTCATTCACTGAGAAATTTCTTCATTTCAGTTCTTCCTTTCACTTGCTCGTACTGCTGTCAGATTTGTGTAAGAGCTCTCTGAGTCACAGTAATATATATTCATGGACATTGCAGACAATGTCAGTGCTTGATGTCTATAGGGCCCAAACAATAATAGTAATGTACTGTTCTGTATACCTCAGGAAATTAGAGCTGCAAAAACCAGGGTTAATACAATGATCATTGGAGAGGCTTTAATCTACCCATGATCTGGGCTCATCAAACATGGTAATATAGTGGAGGTCGAACTCAAGGATTGCAAGATGGTTCTCTAGATACCATGTTGTGGAATTTGCAATAAAGCCATAATCAGTGCGCCAAATGAACTTGGCAGGTCACACAGCATCATATTTTTCCAAACTTCAGCATCTACAGTCTCTGCTATGTAATGAAATAAAAGGTGAATCAATAATCTTCAGTAAAGGAACCTTGGAAAGGAAGGTCAAATTGTGATAGAATTTTATTTTCTAACGTTATTGAATGTGAAGCTGGCTATGATGCTGCCAAAAAAGGTAAAATTTTGAAGTTCAAAAGAAGTCCAAGATATTGATAACAAGATGGGAAATACCATAATGATACTGGTGAGTCTGAAAAGAGACTAAAAGCTGCTGTAGTTACCAAATGGTAAGCTTACAGCTCAGAACTATTTCTGAGCTGTTTGGTGTGCCTCTTGATTTTTGATACAAATTTTATTTGCTTAGATTTACTAAGGAAGCAAAACAATACATTTGCTTCAAGAACAAGGACATTTTTTTGGGATTATTGGCCTTGAGATATTTGATGCCATTTGAGAGTTCGGCTGATTATGGGATGACTACAGGAATTTTCAAGGATAGAACACCCCTGAATTTTGTCATTGTGTTAACAGTAATATTATACTGCTGCCAAAAATTAAAATACACATGTTGTTTGAAGTGGAGTGAATGGAGTTTGGTAATTCAAATCAAATATAGTTCATTTTCAATCAGACTCATTTGATGGTATCGACAGTTAAGCAGCCAGATAATAGTGTGGCGCTATTGCAGTTTGAGGCGTTGCATTTTGGAGTTCAGTTCTGGCACTGTATGTAAGAAGTTTGTATATTCTTCCCCTAACCATGTGAATTTTTTCCATGTGATCTGATTTCCTCCACCGTCCAAAGATGTCCCCATTAGTTGGTTATTTGGTCATTGTAAATTGTCCTCTGATTAGGCTAGTGTTAAATAGGTAGGATAGACAGATGGAAAGAATTATCAGTGTATGACACCAGACAAGACTTGAGTTTTGCCTCTAAAACATAATATGGTCACAGTGGAAAGACTAGGAAGGCAGGGACTGTGATTTGGATAACGACAGGAAAATGAGCAATAACACTACAGAGTTAATTCTACCACCTAATGAAAAGCGGTCTTTAATGGGGATTACTGTGAAAAGGCATGATTATTATCACTCATCTTGAAACTGATAGTATTTAAAGTTGTATTCTGTTCCAGTCCCTTTTGGTTCTCCTAGATAGCCTATTCCTAGACAAGAGTCATCGACTTGTGAGATCCATGCTGCTCACTGAAATGTTTGTGGTACTCAAGAAAGACTCAAAGTTCCACAGGAACTTTGAAAACCTTAATACCCTTTAAGTTCTCCCATTTTATTCTGACCTTCTAGTCCTGAGGCCCAGCTGTTTGTTTAAGCAAAGCCACATTCCCTAAGGTCTAGTAAGCAGAGGCAGCATCTGGAGCATATGAGCCAATCACTTCTGGCTTCAGCTGCAATATGACATGCCCCAAGTAGATGATCTAACCTGCCACCAACAGCAGCACAAGCTCAGGGCAGTCAAAACAGCCTTGCTTCCACAAAGTGGGCTTTGCCTAAGTCACTGCTAGTTCAAGCAAATGTTCCTGTCCAATCTCTTATCTCCACTCTGGAGCACATGTGTCCAGCATCCTGTGTGGTGAGTAATGAAGATTTACTTCAAAAATACACCCAATGTGAAATTCCTAATCTCAGGATAGTGTAACTGTTTTTTTCCAAAGGTGGCCTGCTAATAAAATGTACTTCATAAAATGTCAGTGCTTATAGTATCTCCTTTCTCCTCAGTTCTTCAGTTTGTCCCTCGTTACGTTGATGTGAGATTCTGCAACTTCACTCAGAGAATTGAGAGGGGACTGACAATGGCATTTGCAGAAGTGCGCCGAAGGCAACATGAAACTGAAGGCTTTGTCATTCAGGTGAGAATGAATTGCAGTGTTCAGATGAAATATACAAAGGTTTCAAAAAGGAAATGTACTTCAGAAAACTAGGTTTTTAATCTCTCCTTTCTCTTTAGTTGGCTATCTTATGACATATCCATGCAAGCCAGAATAAATAACTATTTTCATAATATATTTGAAGTTAGATTTAAAGTAGTGTATTTAAGGGTCAGAGTGGCAAGGGCCAAGTTAATAGCATTCTGTGATATCATACATCGGTTAAGTGTGAAGATTCAGATTTATTTATCACATGCACATCAAAGCATGGAGTGAAGTGCATCATTTGCATTAACAACCAATACAGCCTAGAGATGTGTTGGGGCAGCCTGCAAGTGTCACCATACATTCCTGCACCAGCATACCAACAATACTCAACAGAACCCAACAAGCAAACAAAACAGCAACAAACAAGCCCTGCTTTCCCCCTCCTACCTGCTCTCTCACTGATTAACACATATGACAGTCTTTCAGCTCCAAGACAGGCAGGCAGCCTCTATTATCAGGCTTTGACTTCCAGACCACCAGTTGACCTTTGAGCTCTGATCTTTGGTATCAACCCCCCCAAACTAACTGATAAAGGGAACCCAAACTCTGGGTATGCCAACTGACCAGCCCTCATGTCACCAGCTTGCATAGACTCCTAGTCACTGGCCTTTGCGTGTTGAGCAAAGGCCCAGATTGCAGACGTCCTTTGTCACTTGTCCACGTTGCTGGACTTCAAATGCAGAGTGTGGAGCAGAGGCCTGACTTCACATTCGATTCCTTCACATCACGGTCCCTAAACCCTAACCTGACCTCTAATTTCCCCCTCTGTTCCCAAGACCATCCCTACAAAATTTTTTTTTAGAAAAGCAGCTAAGCCATGATCTCAACAGATACTGCAGCTCAGCACCATTTTAACATAGGAAAAATTACCAGAAGTTGGAGAAATTGATGTTTATGCCATCAGATTAGAGCATGACGTGTCACTCCTCTAACCTGAGAGTGGCATCTTTTTGGCAGTAGAGGAGGTCATGAACTAACATGTTGAAATGGGAATGGTGACTAGAATTAAATTGGTTGGCCACCAGGAAATTTCACTTGTAGATGGAGCAAAGATGATCAACAAAGTTCAAAGTAAATTTACTATCAAAGTGCACCCAGTATATCTCAACATATACTACCCTGAGATTCATTTTCTTACAGACATGCACAGTAAATACAAAGAAACACAATGGAATCAATAAAAAATCACAAGTAACAAAGATGGGCAAACAATCAATGTGAAAAAGATGACAAATGGTACAAATACAGAAAAAAAGAAATAATAATAAAAAAATAATAAAATATGAACAATAAATATCAAAAACATTATGTTTTGAAACTCCTAAATTTAAAACTAATTGGAAGAAAAACAAGTGAGTCTAGAATGCAAGTCTAACTTCATTTTCACTTTTAAGCGAGGCGCATACATGTGACATGGTAGCTTCATGACGTATGCAATTCACTTATTTTTACATATGACCAGTAATTGAATTACTTAAATAAAGAATACTTACTTAAACAATATGTTTACAGTATTACTGAAATACTAAATACACAGCACTCCTCTCTGCTTAGCTGCAAACTCCAACTCAATGGAGAATGCATTCAGCTACATACACAATATACTATACAACTACTATATACAGACATCCACAGCATTGTAAATTTTTAAGTGTCCTGTTCAGGCCTAAAGGTTTCATCGCTGTGGAAGATTTTTTACTATTGTCTCCATCTACATTAACGGAGCTGTAGTGGAGCATATATCGAGCTTCAAATTCCTTGGTGTCCACATTTCTGATGATCTCACCTGGTCCCTGAACTCCTCCATCCTGATCAAAAAGGCGCAGTAGCATCAAGAAAGTTCACCTCTGTCCCAGGATACTGACGGACTTTTACCGCCGTACCATTAAGAGCATACTCACCAACTGCATCTCAGTGTGGTATGGCAATTGTCCCGTATCGGACCGTAAAGCACTCCAGTGGGTGGTGAAAACTGCCCAGCGGATTATCAGCACCCATTTGCCCACCATTGAGAACACCTACCATAAACGCTGCCTGGGCAGGGCAAAAAGCATTATCAAGGATGCATTTCACCTTAACCATGGACATTTTACTCTCCTTCCATCTGGTAGGCGCTACACAAGCCTCTGCTCCTGCTCCAGCAGGCACAGAAAGAGCTTCTTCCCTGAGGTTGTGACCCTGCTGAACCTCACATCACAGCGCTAAACAGTATTGCACCCATATTGTACTGTCTCAGTACTTTTATATTTGTATGCTGTAGCACTTATTTTTTATTCACAGTTATTTTGTAAATAACACTATTCTTTTTCACTTCTGGTTAGATGCTAATTGCATTTTATTGGCTTTGCATCTGTACTCGGCACAATGACAATAAAGTTAAATCTAATCTAATGGTTTTCCTGACAAGGGAAGTCACTCTGCTTGGCAGGTGAGACTTGTGGCTGTGAAAACAATCTTAGTTCTGGAGCCTCTTCCGTGGTGGTTGTACAGGTTGACTCTGAGACTGCAAGACGTTGGTCTGACAGCTCTGGACAGCTTTCTTCTTTTCTTTCTGGATCTACTTCAATCCTTCTCTCGTGGTCCTTGTTTCTTTCTCTCTATCACAGTTTCACTCATGGTCTTTCTTGCTATCTCTTCTCTCTATTTTAACTTCGTCTTTTTTTTCCTCAACTTTTTTCTTCAAATTTCTTGTGAGTATCTCTGAATTTACTAACTTCTCAAGAAATTAGGTCTCGTTTACCCTCTTCCTTTTCCATAGCATTTATATCATCATCCTCTTCCCATTTCTTCTGTGTAGTTTGTGCATCTTCATCTTGAGGAGGTGCATTTAGTTCACTGAAGTATTCACTTATTCGTCCTTTTATTGCTCCCCATTGCAATCTGATCTCTTCTGTTTCCTTGTCCACAACGTCATCTAATGAATCTTTTGTTTTCATTTCTCCTTTCAGTCTTTTTGGCCTTCCATTCATCCCCCTGGGCTTTGGGCTTTGGTCTTTGCATGCACTTTTTGTCTCTCCTTGAAGCTCATGCTATAACTTTAAGATACATAGATACTTTATTGACCTCAAAGGAATTTACAGTGTCACAGTAGCATTGCAAGTGCACTTAAATACAAATATACAAATGTAAAGTATATTCTGGTTTTTCATACTCACAAAAGCCAAATGCTTGCAACTTTACTGAAGTTCCTTTAACTATCTTCCAGTTTAAACCCAAGCCACATTTTGCAAGTAATTGTCAAATGAACATTATAGAAACTTTCTTAGATATGTTGCTTACAAAAAAGCAGTTGAACCACTGCTTTTGTCAATCACACTATTCCTTTGAACAGCATGGTCCTTCCTTAGTCCAATATGCTTTCCATCCAAAGGCACAGAGTTTGGCACCAACATCTGTTTGCCCTCTGTTGATAGTAGTTCATGGTGTACAGCATGGGGACAGTTGTGGCATCATCCAGTACCTTTCTTAGTTCACTTTCAGTTGACTCTATTCAAGTTGTAGTTGTCTCAGCCACTCATGCCCTCACAATGCTGGCCCTCCTGTTTTTACCACATACAGTACTGTGCAAAAGTCTTAGGCCACCCTAGAGAAAAGGATGTTGGAAATGTGAGGGTGGAGGGGTGTGGGGCAGATGGTAGAGAAGGAGTACTGAGGTGGGGTTGGGGTTTGTGGTAGTGTGTGTGCAGGAACAGACAGCCCTGACACAACAGGCACAGTCATTTGATTCCAATCAAATAGTTTATTGATCATTACAGAATGTCCCTCTGGTGCTTCCTGCTCCCTCCCCTCTCCCTTCCACTTTTCCCAACCATGATGCCCTTCTCCATGCCCCCTTTCCCCTTCCCACTCTTAGTCCACAATGGAGACCCATATCAGAATCAGGTTTGTCATCATTCACACATCATGATTTTTTTTTTTGCAGTATCAGTACAGAGCGTTACATAAAATTACTGCGGTACTGTGTAAAAGTCTTATGTACCCTAGCTGTATGTATGTGCCTAAGAGTTTAGCACAGTACTGTACAAGCCCAGTGTGGCTTGTATTTCACTGCTACAAATGTCATTTCATAGAAGTTATCTTTACAGCAGTGTAAGTTCTTCATTGGATATCTGCAGGCTTCAGTTCAGTATCTTTGAAAAGCCATTCAAACTAATTTTGTGGAATAACTGAAGCAGCTGAGCCAGTGTCCAATTTCATTTTAATTAATTTGCCATTCACTTATGGTGTAAGGTGAATTGCACATCTTTTGCTAATTTTCATTTTTATTCTTAATGTTATCTATCCGGTCTTGCATCACTCTCATCATTATCAGATTTTTCATCAACAGCATTTAGATTAGTGCTCTTTTTGAAACTTCAGCTTTTTATCTCTTTACTATTCCCTGTACAGTCCATTTATTTTTTTATCTGCCCAGCATGCTCTTTGAAAGTGTCTTACTTTGTTGCATTTTCTGCAAGCTTCACCTTAAATCTGCATTGGTCTGTTGTACGTAAGCCTCTGCCACAATGCTAACGCAGCTTGTTCTGCCAGGCCAGTTTCTGTTTAGACATTGCAATTGCAATTTTGTTCATGCTTATTTTCATTCTTGACTTAACTCAAATCGTGCCTCTTTGAGTTTTCTGTTAATACATCTATTTCAACTGCTCTTTTAAATGCAAGTTGTGCTTTGGATGCCATTTTTGGATGTGTTCTTGAAAGACTGCACAAACTGAATGATCTCTCAGTGAATCATTAAGCCCATTACCGAACTGAGAATGCTCATAAATTTCAACTCAGCCATGTATGCTGGAATAGAATCCCCTTTATAAGCAAAATCAAAAGGAAGCCTAAAGTATTCTGCAGCCAACAAGGGTTTTGGTTCTAAATGTTCCTGCTTTCATGATATCAGCAAAGCTCATTTTGGATTGTTTGGTTGGAATAGTCAAACTTTTAAGCAAACTGAATGCCTTTATGTCCAATGCACCCCACAAAGTTTGTACTTGTTTCTTATTTACTTTAAAATACTATTCAATCCATCCAGTATGCAAAATCCAGTTATCACTTGTGCAGTCAAATCAATCTTCTCAATGTAGTCAGCCATTTCTGCATTTTAAAAAATTGATTATTAACATTAACGCCTGATAGTTACTATTTATGAACCTGTGAATACATCCATTTTCTGCATTTTTCTTTTAACTTGATCATCTCCTTTTCCAAAGAAACCTCGTGTTGCAGTTTTTTTTAACTGAACTGTTTCCTGCTATGCTGCCTCTTTTTTTTAAAACTCGATTGTTTCTCGCTGAGCTTCAACACATGGGTAGTTGTCTTCAATTTGTTTAATACTTCCTCATAGTCACTGTTATGTTTTGTAACTCCAAAACATAAAACTAATTGAAAGAAAAACAAGGAGGTCTGGAATGAGAGTCGTAAGTTCATTTTTACTTTTAAACGAGAGAAGTATGTATGATGTAGTAGAGTGGTGCTATACGCAAATCTCATATGTTTTACATATAACACATAATGAATTACTTAACAAACAAAGAATGCTTACTCATACAATATATTTTCAGAATTGCACAAATATTACTGAAATATTAAATGCACAACAAATGTGAGTTGTAGAGTCCTTGAAAGTGAGTCCATCGGTTGCGGAATCAGTTCAGTGTTGGTGTGAGTGAAGTTCAGTGAAATTATCCACCTTTAGTCAGGAGCCTGATGGTAGAAGGGTAATAACTGTTCCTTAACCTGGTGCTGTGGAATATGTGGCTCCTGTACCTCCATTCCACTGGTAGCTGTGAGAAGAGAGCATGGCTTGGATGATGTGGGTCCTTAATGGATGCTATTTTCCTGCAATGGCACATCTTGTTGATGCGCTGAATGGTATGAATGGCTTTATCCATAGGCTGCATCCACTGCTTTTGTAGGCTTTTCCATTCAAGGGCACTGCTCTTTCCATACCAGACCATGATGCAACAGGTCAGTACACTCTCCACAGCACATCAAGAAGTTTGTCGAAATTTTAAATGTCATCTGGAATCTTCACAAGATTCTAAGAATGTAGAGGCACTGCCTCTAGTACAGACCCTCTGAACTGATAACACTGAGGAATATAAACTTGCTGACCCCCTCCATCTCTGATCCCCTGAGTAGGACTGGCTCATGTACTTCCACATCAATAATCAGCTTTTTGGTCATGCTGACATTTACTGAGAGGTTGTGGTTGTGGCACCACTCAGCCAGATTTTCAATATCTCTTTTATATGCTGATTCATCACCACATTTGATTCAGCCAACAACAGTCAGCAAACGTAAATATGGCATTGGGGCTGTGCTTAGCCTCAGTCTTAAGTACAAAGCAATTAGACCGGGCGACTAAGCACAAAGCTTGGAGGTGCACCTGTGCTATTGGAGATTGTGGAGGAGATGTTGTTGCCATTCAGAACTGATTGGGAACTGCAAGTGAGGAAATTAAGGA
The DNA here is from genome assembly GCF_030144855.1 of Hypanus sabinus. Taxonomy (NCBI): domain Eukaryota; kingdom Metazoa; phylum Chordata; class Chondrichthyes; order Myliobatiformes; family Dasyatidae; genus Hypanus; species Hypanus sabinus. The sequence continues at coordinate 127,300,606 of NC_082713.1, forward strand.
TCCAATTGCACAAGGAGGTATTGAGGCCTGGTTTTTGGAGTTATTGATTTGTTCTGAAGAGGTGATAGTGTTAAATCCTGATGTATGCATCTTCACTGTCCAAATGTTCCAGCATTGAGTGGAGAGCCAAGAAAATGGCATCTGCTGTTGACCTGTTGTTGTAGGCAAATTGGAGAGGATCCAAATCGCTTCTCAAGCAGGAGTTGATATGTTTCATCAGCAACCTCTCAAAATATTTCATTAAATGGATGCATGTGCTGCTGGACGATAGTCATTGCAGTAGGAACCATGTTCTTCTTGGGAACAGGTATGATTGAAGCCTGTTTTAAACAGTTGGGTACCTCAGACTATCGAAGTGACAGGTTAAGGATGTCATTTAACCTCCTGTCAGTTGTTCTTGTCCAGGCACCCTGTTTGGGCCTGATGCTTTCTATTGGTTCGCCCTCCTGATGGTTGCTGTCACATTAGCCTCAGAGATTGAAATTACAGAGTTGTCAGGAGTGGGGGTGGGGGGGTGGTTAAGAGAGTTCCTGAAAGTGGCTCCATGTTTTGTTGGTCAAAGTGTTCACAAAAGACATTGAGCTAAGCTGGGAGTAAATCCTTTGTGTAATTTATGTCGCCTGATTTTACTTTGTAGGTGATGATAACATTTGAGCTCCGGCTGAACTGTCAAACATCACTCTGTGATTCATACTTAGTCTGGAATTATCACTTCGCATGTGAGATGACTTTCCGGAGGTTGTATCTGGACCTCTCGTATTTTACTTGGTCACCAAACCTGAACACCACTGATCTGGCCCACAGCAGTTTGCAGATCTCTTGGTTCATCCAGGGCTTCTGGTTGGGGAAGATTCTGAATGATTTTTTTAGGATACACTCATCCACGACTGGGTTCATGAAGTCTATGATAATGGTAGTGTATTTGTTCAGATCCTCCCTTCTGAAGCGGTCCCCCAATATACACGAGGGCACACCAGTGTAGAGAAGGCCTCTTTGTTTTAAATTTAATCTCAGCTCATTATTAAAGTGATGCTGTGGACAAGAGATGGTCATTTTCCATCCTGTATCAGTAACTACATTCCAAAACATTCTTTATTGTGTGCATATTCCTTCAGGATATTGAGGGGAAAGCTGCTGTATGAAGACCTATTTATCTCTCCAAATAATTAGAGATTTCTGATAAAAGGATATGTTTTATATCTTTCTGTTCCTTTTATGTTAGAATACTGGAAAAGATGTTATGTATCTCCACATTTTTAAATAAGCTTGTATTATCCTCAGATGTGTGATACCAGATGATGTATGAGGAATATGAGGAAGATTAGAGTAGATAGGAGAGCTGTCGTTCCATTAAGAGGAAACAAGAGCAGAAGGTAAATACCATTGTATTCGATTTATGAGTTGCTGCTCACTTTGCAAGTTATTGAGACTTTTGGTGATCACATGCAGCAGTCTGCCCTTTTAATAGTGGGTAGCTCTGAGCAAGATAATCTAAGTATTGAGGAGAAACCATTTGGGCATCGTGGGCATAGTTCCATCATTACAGAATTCATTGGTTATTCAAGATTCAAGAGATTTTACGTTTGTTAATTTATCTGAGAATGTTATGTGTGAAGATTATTTATCTCAATTTTTTTTATTAATGTACTGTAAATTTTGTAGCAATAGTTCTATAGGTTCTCTAACAATGTCTTTCTGAATAAACAAATCACTTACAATAATGATATTGCAGTTGAAATAAAAATATTTCTGAATGAACAAAGTACAGTCGGCCCTCCTTATCCGTGGGTTCCGCATGCACGTATTCAACCAACCGCAGATCGGAAAAACCCGGAAGTTCCCTCTCCAGCACTTGTTGTTTGAGCATGTCCAGACTTTTTTCTCTTGTCATTATTCCCTGAACAATACAGTATAACAACTATTTACATAGCATTTACATTGGATTAGGTATTATAAGTAATCTAGAGATGATTTAATGTATAAGGGGGGATGTGCATAGGTTACTGCGGATTGGGAATTGAAAAAAAAAACGGAGGTTCTCTAAGTTGGAACAGGTACATCCGGTATAATTTAGCGTCAGTTAGTCAAACGTTTGTCTTAGTATATAGTATATATTTTACCTTTCTATGCATATAAAACACCTAAGAAATACATGTATTTCAATAATTAAACCACTGCATTGCTTAGTAATAATTGTAGCTTTCATCGAGGCAGGGCCTTCCATTAATCTCACTTTTTCCCAACTGTAGCTTAACATTTTTCCAATGACCGATGGTGTTTCACCTCTTTCCGATCGCTTTATTGTTTCCATTTTATTTTCAATCATGATCATTTTCTGGAACAGAAACACTGCGGGCAGCAGGCCCCGAGCTCCACTGAGTCCTAAAGTCCACTGCACGGAGACAGGTTAAGTAAGCTCCAGAGCTCCGCCGGGCCCTAAAGTCCACCGACTTGAGCATCTGTGTTTTTTGGTATCCGTGGAGGGTCTCAGAACCAATCCCCCATGGATAAAGAGGGCCGACTGTAATAGTATGTATTTATATGCACTAAATTTTGCTGTAAAATGACTTTTATTTTGAAATACGTTAGTAAAATTGTAGTAGAAGACATTAAATTGAAAATATGTGAAGGAAACATAAGAAATTGTTTATTTTATTGCAACAGAGTACATACTAATAAGTACTTTACCTTTGCCTTTTGCATTTGTTGGTTCTGACTCCTGCATCATTTGTGGGAGTAACTTCATCAGCTGGTCTGCAACAACTCAAGGGCAGCACAAGGATAATTAGGAAAAAGCAGTTTGTTGGCCTTGCAAGAGATATCCGATGGGTTTCTATGGGCAACGATGCAAACTTTGTAATAGCTTTGTGAAAACATTGTACAGAAAAATATGTTTGATTTGTAACTAAACACAGCAAACTAATGTTTTGAGATAACATTCCCTGGAGCAGAATATAAATTTTCGATGTCTTTCCAATAAGGTGTATCGTGGATGACCTAGTGAATTGATCCAGTGTGTGGCATTTCTGAAAAAGGCGTAAAGAGAATCCCACATTATAAATTTTTTAAAATGCTGATAATAACAGACCAGGCAGCAACTGTGGGGAAAAGTTAATATATCAGGTCAATGAGTTTTAAACAAACTAACATGTTATTGATTTGTGAATAAGGAACTATAGACAATAGACAGTAGGTGCAGGAGTAGGCCATTCGGCCCTTCTAGCCAGCACCGCCATTCACTGTGATCATGGCTGATCATACACAATCAGTACCCTGTTCCTGCCCTCTCCCCATATCCCTTGACCCCGCTATCTATAAGAGCTCTATCTAACTCTCTCTTGAATGCATCCAGAGACTTGGCCTCCACTGCCTTCTGGGGCAGAGCATTCCACATATCCACCACTCTCTGGGTGAAAAAGTTTTTCCGCATCTCTGTTCTCAGTGGCCTACCCCTTATTCTTAAACTGTGGCCTCTAGTTCTGGACTCACCCATCAGCGGGAACATGCTTCCTGCCTCCAGCGTATCCAATCTCTTAATAATCTTATATGTTTCAATCAGAGCCCCTCTCATCCTTCTGTTATAACCTTGAATAGTGACTCTGTTATGGCCCTGCAGAAAATCTCCACTCTGCCGTTGTAACATTGGTTGAGAGTTCAAGTGCTTTGGACTAATTTTCAGCATCACTGGCTTTGGAACTTAGAAGAATGTACTTCACAATTTTTTGATCAGAATTGCATGCAGAGAGATATTCCAACCTGATGAAGTCCCTACTCATTCATTAGGCACCATGGTAGCATAGTGGTCAGCATAAAACTGTTCGAACTCGGGCATCGGAGTTCAGAGTTCAAATCTTGCATCATTTGTAAGAAAATATGTATGTCTTCCTGTGTGTGCATAGGTTTCCTCTGGTTTCTTCCCATAGTCCAAAGTGCATTGAGTTAGAAAATATAAAAACAACAATAGATGCAAAATCAAGTATAACAACAGCAGAGAGGGTACAGTGCAGGTAGACAATGAGGTTCATAACTATTGTGAAGTTAAGAGTCAATTTTATTGTTCCAGGGAACCATTCCATCGACTTCCAAACAGCAGGTTAGAAGCTTTCCTTAAGCCTAGTGGTACATGCTGTCAGATGTTTGTGTCTAATGGAAAAGGGGAGAGAAATTGCCAATGAAAATGAAAGTGATGCTCATTATAAGCCATGGTAGCAATTAACCATTTCAAGGTGTATGATAGGAAAGAACTAGTGAAGTTTCAGTGTTAAAAGCACAATGGTTCACTACCTTCACAAGTTTGTTGTATCACTCTTCCATGGAAAAGTAATTATTTTTCCTGCTGCTTTCCATCCTGCACACAGGGAGGACTGTCAGAGAACAGCAGCATAAAAGCGATACTGTGGCGACCCACTTTCTGCGCAGGTGAACTGGCTCACAAATAGCCAGCGCGCGGGGGGAGACTTTGGTAATGCACCTATGATGTCATTTCCGCCCGGAGAGGGCGGGCGCTAGGGATTAAATGCCAGCGCCGCGAAGTTTGAATAAACTAGTTTCGAAACAACTTACAGACTGCGTGTTGTTACTTCAGCACTGTGTGTGGCACATTGCTACATTGGTGACCCCGACAGTCCAAACGGGATTTGGACCAAAGATGACCGACTCTTCATCTGTTCACTCAGTTTCGCTAAAACTGCCGACTTCCTGGACGCTGCGACCACGCGTGTGGTTTAGCCAAGCAGAAGCCCAGTTCCAGATTCAGCAAATATCCTCTGATTCCATGCGTTACTATCACGTGGTGAGCACCCTTGACCAGGAGACGGCTGCCCAGGTTGCGGATTTCATGCAGTCGCCCTGGGAAGAAGGCAAATATGAAGCATTCAAAGCGCTGCTCATTGAGACCTTTGGCCTCTCACGGCGTGAACGAGGTGCCTGCCTGCTTCACCTGGACGGTTTGGGAGACAGACTGCCCCTTGGGAGATGCTGTCCCTGGCTGATAGACACAACCCCTGCCTCATGTTCGAGCAAGCGTTCCTAGAGCGACTGCCCGAGGACATACATCCGCTGCTGGTCGATACAGGTTTCAGCGACCCCCCCCCCCGGAACGTGGCAGCCCGGGCAGATGTGCTGTGGAAAGACAAGAGGGAGAGCGTGGCGTCCGTCGGTCAGATTACCAGGTCACGCGCCAAACAGCGGACCAAACCAGGCCCGGCAGGGGGGGGGCGCACACTACACAGAGGCAGGAGTGAGGATGCCAGTGAACAGTGGTGTTTCTACCACCAGCAGTGGGGCATAAAACCCCGTCATTGTTGCCCATCCTGTAAGGGCCAGGGCCAGCTGCCGCTAATGACAATGGCAGCTGGCCACCAGGACAGCCTCTTGCACATCTGGGACAAACAGTGGGGATGCTGCTTCTTGGTCGACACCGGAGCGGAGATCAGCGTCTTACCCCCAGCGGGGTACGACACCCGCAACAGGAAGCCAGGACCCACCCTGAGGGCCGCAAACGGCAGCACGATACAGACCTACGGCACCCGCACAGTGCAGCTGCAGTTCGGCACCAGCCAGTTCACGTGGGTCTTCACACTGGCTGCGGTGGCCCAGCCACTCCTGGAGGCGGACTTCTTGCGAGCTCACAGCCTGCTGGTCGATTTGCAAGGGAAAAGACTGGTATATGCTGAGACTTTCCTGGGTGAAGCCAAGTTGCCAGCCCCGTACCTGGACCCCATCACGCTGTCGGACAACAAATTCACCAGAATCCTGGTGGACTTTCCATCGATTCTGGCACCGCAGTTCACGGCAGCCATACCTAGACACGGGGTACAGCACCACATTCCGACCCAGGGACCAGCCCTTCATGCCCGCACTCGAAGGCTCCCCCTGGAAAAGCTCCACCTGGCAAAGGAGGAGTTCAAGAGGATGGAGGAATTGGGGATCGTATGGAGGTCCAACAGCCCATGGGCCTCCCCCTGCACGTGGTGCCCAAAGCAGCCGGGGGTTGGAGACCATGCGGTGACTTCCGCAGACTGAACGAGGCTACCACTCCAGACCGCTACCCTGTGCCGCACATACAGGACTTTGCAGCAAACCTGCACGGGGCAAGAATCTTTTCCAAAGTAGACCTCGTCTGGGAATACCATCAAATCCTGGTGCACCCTGAAGACATCCCCAAAACAGCACTTATCACCCCGTTCGACCTGTTCGAGTTCCTCGGAATGCAGTTCAGCCTGAAGAATGCCGCACAGACATTCCAGCGGCTAATGGACGCGGTAGGACGCGACCTGGACTTTGCGTTCATCTATTTGGATGACATCCTTATAGCCAGCAGTTGTCGTCAGGAGCATCTGTCTCACTTCCACCAGCTCTACTCCCACCTGAGTGATTTCGGGTTCACGATCAACCCGGCTAAATGCCAGTTCGGTCTCGATACCATCGACTTCTTGGGCCACAGGATTACCAAAGACTGGGCAACACCTCTGCCCGCCAAGGTGGACGTGATCTGTCACTTTGCCCGGCCCAACACAGTCAAAGGCCTGCAGGAGTTCGTTGGTATGGTGAACTTCTCCCACCATTTCCTCCCCTCAGCAGCCCATATCATGCGCCCTTTGTACACCCTGAAGGCAAGGACATTACTTGTGTCGAGGAGGCCGTGGCCACTTTCATTAAAGCCGAGGAAGTCTTGGCAGATGCAGCGATGCTGGTGCACCTCAGAACGGACGTTCCAACCGCCCACACAGTGGACTCATCCGACACAGCAGTTGGTAGGGTGCTGGAGCAGCTCATCCAGGGGCGCTGGCGACCCCTGGTGTTCTTCAGCAAGCACCTACAACCACCCAAACTCGAAGTACAGTGCTTTCGACCGGGAGCTGTTGGCACTGTATCTGGCAATCAGGCATTTCAGGTACTTAGAAGGCAGGCTGTTTACCGCGTTCACAGACCACAAACCACTGACCTTCGCGTTCACAAAGGTGTCCGATCCCTGGTCGGCTCGCCAGCAGCGGCATCTGTCCTACATCTCTGAGTACACGACGGCCATCCAGCATGTCTCGGGAAAGGACAATGTCGTGGCGGAGGCACTCTCCAGACCAACTGTCCAGGCCCTGTCCCTGGGGGTGGACTATGCAGCACCGGCGGAGGCGCAGCAGGCAGACGACGGGATGCCCAGCTACAGGAGTGCAGTCTCGGGTTTGCAGCTGCAGGACTTTCTCGTAGGCCCAGGTGAGAGGACCCTCCTGTGCGACGTGGCTACTGGCCAACCTCACCTCATCGTCCCGGCAGCCTGGAGACGGCGAGTTTTTGACTCCATACACGGTTTGGCGCACCCATCTATCAGGACAACCGTCTGGCTGGTCTCCAGCAAGTTCGCGTGGCACGAACTTCGCAAGCAGGTCAGTGAATGGGCCAGAACGTGTGCGCAGTGCCAAACAGCCAAAGTGTAGTGGCACACTATAGCCCCACCGCAGCAGTTTGAACTCACCCGCCGGAGGTTCGAGCACATTCACGTGGATATCGTAGGCCCCCTACCAGTATCCCGAGGAGCGAGGTACCTCCTTACTATGGTAGACCGGTTCACGAGGTGGCCAAAGGCAGTCCCGCTCACCGACACATCTGCCGATTCCTGTGCCCGAGCACTGATCGCAACCTGGATAGAACGCTTTGGGATACCGGCCCACATTACCTCCGACAGAGGTGCCCAGTTCACCTTCAGCCTGTTGGAAACGCAGCTACACCACACAACTGCCTACCACCCACAGTTGAACGGACTGGTGGAACACTTCCACCGTCACTTGGAAGTCGGCACTCATGGCCCGCCTGAGCTGACCTAACTGGGTGGACGAGCTTCCCTGGGTCCTGCTTGAAATTCGTACAGCGCCCAAAGAGAATCTGCACTCCTCGTTGGCCAAGGAAGAACCCGCAGCAGTCCTGGAAAGACTCGGCAACCTGGCCCCCGTACCAACTTCACAGCATGGATGGACCCCGACCCATGTACCCAAAGACCTGCAAAACTGTAAGTTTGTGTTTGTACGAAGGGGCGGACACCGGGCACTGCTACAAGGGGCCATTCAGGGTGATCAACAACAACAGGTCCACATACGTTCTGGACATGGGGGGGAGAGAGGAGGTTTTCACGGTGGACCGACTCAAACCAGCCCACGTGGACTTGGCGCAGCCGGTCGAGTTTCAGGCACTGCGGCACAGAGGCAGACCTCCCAAACAGAGGCTGATCCAGACTGTGGACATTGGGGGGGGGGTGTATCGTCGGTTATGGGGGGGGGGGTTATGTGGCGACCCTCTTTCTGCACAGGCGAACCAGCTCACAAATAGCCAGCGTGCGGGGGGAGACTTTGGTAATGCACCTCTGATGTCATTTCTGCCCGGAGAGGGTAGGCGTTAGGGATTAAATGCCAGCGCCGCGAAGTTTGAAACGACTCACTGCGTGTCGTTATTTCAGCGCTGTGTGTAGCACATCGCTACAATATTTCTTTTTGCAACATGGCCCTGTATTTCTCAGTCTCTCATAGCAGTCCCATTGTCAGAGGTTGCCATTATTGGTACTGGAAGAATAGCCAAACAGAAAAGAAAATTTCCAACATAAGGATAATAATATTCCACCATTGCAAGAATAGCTGACAGCTACAACATCAATTCCTTCAATTTACAATTCTATGCTCCACAGCTGTGATGCAGGCCTCATTTATTTGTAAAGCACCCTGCACTGGCTAACAGATAACAAATGTGATCTTGAGCTACTCTACTAGGAAGGCAAAGTGTTAAACAGTCTTACCAGGTTATGCACTGAGGCAAGCAGTTCACAGACCAGTAAGATATCTCTATGTACCCAAACATATCATTTTCCAACATTTGAACATTTGTTCTTGGTGCTTGGGACAGATTGAGGAGAATGTTTGAGTGGTTGGAATGCAGGTACTGAGGAGAGGATAGTCACAGCTTCAATGAGTATCTGTGTTTATTTATGTCTGTTTTTTAAGTAGCCTGCACTTATCTATGTATATCTTGACACAAAGCTTATTTTGGTCTGCTCTTTGGTACAAGTATTTTCATTACTGGAAGAGTCTGAGAGTCACTTCCTGCTGCGGTCCTTGTTGCAGTGGCTTTGGAAGATCTGGTGCACACATGCACAGGATCTAACTCCTATACATATCCCATTGACCAGGACTTCAATGTCCCTTTGTGTGAATCTGGAATCTGTGTCTGTCTCTCCCCAGCCATTGCATGTGTGGCTGTTACAGGGAGTGCCAGTTGAGGGGCTGATGGTGTTCTGTGATTTCTACACAGCAAATTATTAGATGTGCTCAAGTGAGCACAGTCTCATGATGAAAAGCGTATTTCAGTATTGCTTTCTCGATATAAACTATACTGGTGCTCTTTTAAGTATCTTTTTGACCAATTTCTTTATTTCTTTCATGTGATACTTGATTTGCTGCTAATATTAAAGTGAACCAAAAAGGGTGAAATCCACTTTCTAGATTGGTATGTTTGGGGTAACTTATTTAATAGATAAAGTCATGGTTCTCCCTTTTTGTTATGTAATGTATTTCCAGAAAGTATTTTTGTGATTACTTTTGGGAGGATGTGAAATGTAAGCACGTGCTTGTCATATAAATGGGAATGGAAAGATGGTTGGAATTTCAAGTAAATTTACTATCTAAGTATGTATATGTCACCATATACGACCCTGAAATTCATTTTATTGTGGCCGTATGTAATAAATGTGGCGTGTGGCCAAGTAGTTAAGGCGTTGGACGAGCGATCTGAAGGTTGTGAGTTCGAGCCCCAGCCGAGGCAGTGTGTTGTGTCCTTGAGCAAGACACTTAACCACCCAGCTGAAAATGGGTACCGGCAAAATGCTAGGGGTTAACTTCACGATAGGCTGGCATCCTATCAGTGGGGGTGGAACCTCGTGCTCTCAGTCACTTCATGCCATGAAAATCAGCATCCGCCTGATGAGCCTTTAAGGCTCGGGACAGACTTTAACCTTAATATGTAATAAATCCAAGAAATATAATAGAATCAATGGAAGACCACATCCAACAGGATGGACAAACAACCAATGTGCAAGGAAAAGCATTACAATAAGGTAACAGTTTCGATACAATTCGCAGCCTACGATAGGAATGTGCTGCTTCATGGTGTGGCTCACTGACCAGTGAAATTCTGTAATGTTTCACAAAAGCTTTAGAAGGGTCATTAGCTGAAGAGTAATTGGTTATACATGGCTTTGCATCAGGGTGTGAAAATATGCTTGTGTTTCTTTGATTTTGCGTGCTCATTGGATACCCTTTTTTCTTGAAAATGAGCATCAATGTCTCAAAGGCATCATCTGTAAATGTACCTTCACTGCCTAGTAACATTTGTTCTGCAGCAATAAGCACCTCCAATCACTGCATACTCTGTTAATTTGAAATATGGTACTACTCATTTCATTTCGACCCCTCAGGGACTCTTATTTCATCTGCACTGCTAGTTAGTAGATATCCTAGTAAAATTCATGACCTTGAGCACCAGACTGATGGTTCGGAAAGCAGTGTTAAACTGAAGCTTCATCTTTGTTTAAGTAGATGTTGAAGATTTCATATCCTGTGATGATTTCAAGCAGCGTCTTTTAGTATCTAGTCAGCATTTATCCTTGAACCAGAAGCACCTAACTTTTTGTTAGTAATATTAGCGCCTCACTGCTGTAGAATGGAGACAGCATTCAGTGCCCCTTGTGATTAAGAATGCCTTGTTTCTACTTCAGTTCTGTAAGTTCTGAGATGGCTCATGAGACAAATGTGGAAACTACAGTCTTTGCAACATATGACAGAAGATACTTGATGGGATGCATGATTTTTAAAGAAATACACTCTTTTGATGTATTTCCCTGTTTTTGATGAATGGAGTCAAAGCTTTTGGTGCCATTCCATTTGCTGCTTCTCCACTTGGGAAGCTAAGGGATCAAGGATTCTAAGGAACCAGACAGTGATGGTGTACTTTTACCAAGAAGTATCGAGATCAACCTCGGAGCTTTCTTGAGTCCAGCTGGAAATTTCTTCCCACAATGGAGCTAAGAATAGTTATGCCTGTTTTGAGAGTGGACAATATGGCTTGATATCAGGATCTTAATATTAAGTACTTGGTTTGATGGAGGATGCTATTGTTGTTTAACTTATTTTGTTGGTGGTATTTCTTCAATGCCTTTAGGTGCCTGCTGTAAGTATCTAAATCTCAGAAGCATTTGGAAGCAGCTGCCCAGTAGACCATGTTTGTGCTGAATCAGAGTGTTTATTTTCTAGTACTCTTTATCTGTAGAAACCATAGACTCTGTTGGTGCACTGAAGGCATCTCGTCATTGATTTCTGATTTTACTGACAGGTGGCTCCTGCGATATGATCCACGTTATCCAGTGGATCTTTATTTCCACTCCATCTTCCGTTTGTGCACATTCAGACAACAGTTTCCAAGTCATTGTCATTGTGTGCACTTAAGCATATGAGAGGATGGGCCTAAATTCAATCTCCACAAAATATAGGTTCTCTACCAGCTAATCCCTGCAATAGAACATTACAGCACAGTACAGGCCCTTCAGCCCTCCATGTTGTGCCGACCCATATAATCCTTAAAAAAAAGTACTAAACCCACACTACCCCATAACCCTCTATTTTTCTTTCATTCATGTGCCTGTCCAAGAGGCTCTTAAATACCCCAAATACTATGTCAAAGTAATTCCAGTCCTCAATATTTGCATACTTGATTAAACAGCAGTTGCTTGTTTCTGAAGAATGATTCATTTTTCAGTACCAATTAAAAAAGTTGCCACTTAAATGGCATTGGTGCCATTCCATTTGTTGCACCTCCTGCATAGATAGATGGCTATTTGTCCAGCTTTGCTGTACACACCGCAGAAATGCAAATTTTAAACAGCTTATTTACATTTAGACAAAGGTCTTCAATGTATTTCAAATAACTTTTTATACCAGATGGAGTAGTGACTACGGTGATTCTGGATCCAAATCCTCTCTAATAGATGTAATTATAAAGTAATATTTTACAAATGTATGTTAATAACAGTTACAATTGCACTGTCGTTCATGTACCATCAGCAAATCTCAAACACACGAGGCAATTGTGTGCAAAAAAAGGCTGCTAGGATCTAGATACAGTATGTGTCTCATCTGGGGTGAATTTTAGGTGAATTCCATAGCCCAAGTCTCCTTTAACAGTTTTGTCTTTGACTGATAATTGTTATGATTAACTATTTTATTGGGAAGATGAGAATTTTTGTCAGTATACATCAAAATTTAGACCTTCTTCCAGCCAATCTCTGCTGTGTCAAAATTATCTTGAGGAGTAGAAATAGAAAACATTCAAGATGAAATGGCTAACTATAGACCACTGATACTGAAATTTGTGAGAGATGAAGTTCTAAACAACCTATTTTCATTAATTCATGCTCCAGTTAATTTATGTCATAAACAGGCCATTCTAAGGAGAAAATACCTTCTTACCCAGTGTGAAGTAGGACATGAAGCTGTAAAATGCTTATCCGTTTAACTTTGTCTTGCCAACGTCCTGGTCTTAAATTTCCATAACTGCTGTTATACCTTGGTGCACAGTTAACTTTTATTTGGCGTCATTTCTTGCAGATAATAAATGTTACACATACAGTGCAGAATTTCGGAGGATTGCGGCAAAGCCCCGTTAATATAACCTTCGCTATTAACAGTCAGCGGGGATTCCTGAATGGCTCAGATGTCAGCGACTTGCTGAGGATACTGAATCTGGTAGAATTTAGTTTTTACCTTGGATTTCCTGTCTTTAAGACAGCTGAACGTAAGTTCTTTTCCCATTTATTCAAGTTATTTAATTATTTTGATGTAACAGTGCTCTCAAATTTGTGGATGCACATGGAAGCAAATTAGTTGAACTGATTTGGAAATTACTTGTGTATGATCCAATTTAAAAAATATACCAGCCAACTTGTAAAAAAAAAATTAGTTTTTAAAAGTGCTGAATTTTCTAATTTAGGTATTTTAGTGTCAGAATCAAACACACTTATTGGGTATTCAGAAACAAACTCTGACCCACAACATACAACACATCAGAATCAGGTTTATTATCACTGATGTATATTGTGAAATTTGTTGTTTCTTGGCTGCATTATAGTGCAATACATACTACATACTGTAAATAGTTATAAGAAATATATATTCAAAAATTAATGCAAAAAGAGAGCAAATGTAGTGAGGTAGTATTTGTGGGTTCATTGTCTGTTCAGAAATCTGATGGCAGAAGGGAAGAAGCTGTTTCTGAAGCAGTATGTGTCTTTAGGCTCTTGTAACTCCTCTCTGATTGGTGGCAATGAGAAGAGAATATCTCTTGGGTGGTGGGGATCCTTAATGATCGATGCCACCTTTTGAAAGTATCTTAGATGCTGGGATGCTCGCGCTCATAATGGAACTGGCTGAGTTTAAAACTTTCTGCAGCTTTTTCTGATACTGTGCAGTAGCTCCTCCATACTAGGTGGTGATGTAACCAGTTAAAATGCTCTCCACGGTACATCTGTGGAAATTTGCTAAAGACTTTGGTGACATACCAAGTCTCCTCAAATTTGTGTTTAGAATTTAAAAAAAGCCCAATATTGTTCATTCAATTTCTACATGTATCAGAAATGTATCATTCAATTTCTATATGTACATGTATCAATACATGTACATGTATTGGCAAGGAATGCCTGTAATTCACAGTGCAGAGTACTCGATGAACTTTTTCCATTAATGCTGAACCTGAGCTGGTTCCATGCAGATGTGAGAAATGTTCAGTCTAACATCCACAGAAGTGGCTATCTGCATCTCACTGTTCCCATTAGAATCAATGACTTAAGAGATGGTTAACATATTTACACTGAGGCCTGCTCTTTCCTCCCTGATTAGGGAAATTAAAAGTTACATGGTTGTATTACAATGAGTTTGACATCCTTAAGGATACTCAACCCTTAGGAAACATGATTTATGAGATACAGTCAACTCTTTAAAAATTAAATGTAAATAATCTGCTTTATACTGACATTTTAGATATGTCATCCTTAGGAGGTGTCAGTTAGATTTAGATGTTCTGTAGCCAAAGGCTCTCAATTTTCTAAATTCAAGAGCCTAGTAGCCTTGCTGCCAGAAAGTGCTACTGGTAGGAATTTAACACCAAAAGCTATCAAATTTTGAGCATTTTCTATTTTGCTACTGTAGTCAATAGCCTGGTTATCTTTAAAGATCATTACACAGGCTTAATAAGCACACAGCTTCCTTCCGTAATTAGGAAATTTCCAGCAAGAAAAGTAAATCATACACAATACCTGGGGAGTATGTTTAAGAATGTATTGTACACTGCTATATCTGCTGATGATATGGCTGACATTTTCATTTTTACATTACAGTCTGGTGATTGTCATATGGATCTGGCCCTGATAGAATTTCATTTTATGCTTTCAGTAATTCTAGTAACAGAGGTGCTGCATGAAAACAAATCTAGGAAGAATTGACTGTGAAATATGTGACAAAAATAAGCACGCCATGTGTTTTAACTCCTATGAGGAGAAATCTGTAGAGATGTAAACTACTTGAAATATTCAGTTTCACATAAAAAATCTGCATTTCTAAATTTTCACAGCTATCTATTACCCTGAACTTAACCGATCATACTTACTGATGGCTTCTTGGATAAAGACAGGTAGGTTTCTGCACCTCACGCATTTGGCACATCTACAGTCATGTTAAAAGATTTAGTAATGTGGACTCCTGTTGAAGACTTGACAGCACTAGGCCTAAATAGTGGAAAAAATAACTAGCCATATGTTCTTAATTGCTGAGGTAACATTTTACATTGACTAGTCACTCAGAAAGCTCTATGTGTTAGCTGCTAAACAGGACAGATGAACCTTACAAATTAAGGTTTTTGACAACAGGAATTGTAGCTGAGCCTGGTCCTTTTCTAGTTTTAAAGCTTCAGCTAAGATTAGCTACCTGAACACAAATTAAAATCATGCTTGAGACCCAGTTAAAACTTCTCATTGCCTCCAATGCAGCCCAGTCATTGGCCAAATGAACCATGGAACTGTAGAGGTGTTTGTTTTGGTTTAATCAAAGTAACTTAACCAAAATTGCTGAGGTTGAGATGAATACAATAACAGTTATCATGTGAAAATGAGAAAAATGTAACAATCCCATGCTGACTATGAAGAGAGGGCAAATCATTATTAAAAGCTTGTTCATAGATGATAAATATGCCAACAGCTCCTAGAGCTGACTAAAACTGTTAAGATTAAATACTGGAATGGCCATTGGAAAGGAAAGAATTCACAAAGATTCATACAATTTTGGACATGATCATTCCTACTATCAGAGTATGTATACAGTAACACATCCTCAAATGATACTGGAAAGACCTAGGAGAAGATTAAACCTCAGGGATTACTAGGAACTATGAAGCCCATCTCCAGGGAATTGATCTACGAAGTAAAATTAGATAAATCACAATTTAGCCATGAAAAGAATATATTGATTTGATCATGCAAAGTTCACGTGAATACATGTCACTCAATATGTTGTTGTAATCTGGTGTAGAAAATAGGAGCAGGTGTAGATCATTAGACCCTCTGGACTTTCTCTGCCATTCAATCCTAGCTCATAATTCACGGCAGTCTTCAGTCCCTACTTTTTGCCTATATTCCTTGATGCTATTAACATTTACAAATATACCTACTTCCTTCTCAAATATATTTAATAATTTCCTTCTGCAATGAAGAATTCCAAAGGTCTTGGGTGTAGAAATATTTCCTGATCATTATTCTAAAAGACACGCTTTATGTTTTGAGCCTGATTTCTGTTTTGGACTCTGCAACTCTCGGGAACATCCACTCTCTATCTTGTCTGTCTACTTCTATTAGAATTGTACAGGTTTCTCTGAGATCCTCTCTCATTTTTCAATTAGTCACTGAACCTAAGCAGTCAACCCTCCTTTATATATCAGTCCTTGCATCGCAAGAGTTAGTCCTGTAAACTTTTATTACGTTCCTTCTGTGGTAAGAAATTTGTACCTCTGATAAGGAGAGCAGAACTGCCCACAAAACTCCAGATAGGCTCTCGGTGAGGTGATTGCGGCTGAAATGTACATCCTTATTCCTTAATTTAAATTCTCCTACACCGAGGGATAACAGACTACATACTTCTATCTGCCTGTTCAACTGAGTGCTTTGCTAACAGCAATTGATACACAAAGACCTCTGCATGTTATCTTTTCCCATTCTATCACTATTCAGAAAGGTTTTTTTTCTGATTTTCAGACCAAAGTTGATAGCCTCACATATATGTATGTTGAACAAATTTGCTATGTATTTGCCCATTCAACCAACATCTGTTATCTTGGAGCCTCTTTGTATCCTATCCTATCTTTGCATCTTGTACTCTACACACATGTTGCATTTAGTCTTTTCAATATATGTTGTAAATAACTGAGTTACAGCCACTGACCGCTGCGGCATTCCTCTAACCATCCAGAGAAAAATGCAGCTTTTCTGAATCTCTCTCTTCAATCTGTCAGCCAATTCTAATTCCATGCCATTATAGTATTTGTAATCCTACGTGCTTTAATTTTGCACATGAACCTCGTAAATTGCAATTATAACAAAAGGGAACACAAACAAGAGACAATTTGCAGATGCTGTAAATCCAAGCTTCTTAACAAAAGGAAAAGTGAGTGGAATTGCTCTACTTATGGAATAATCAGCATAGAGTAAACTCTGATATTGTTAGAGGAAATAGTTTTGGTTGAAGATGCAAGAATGTTGAAATTGGCAAGAGTTGCAAAAGGCTTTTCTAGAAAGCATCCTTATTTATATTTTGTTTCAAATTGTCAGTTATCCTCGCAAAAAGCTTCTGATGTGTTTTAGCGATCTGGTCAAATTTTATATCACTGTGTGAATACTGCTTTTTAATTTGAGTTTGTAATGCTGGCCATTATTTCTCCACTCAGTACTTCTGGGTGTGCATGACAACCATATACAGGACAAGACCTTTCAAGCTGAACTTGAGCGAAAGCTAGCCCAACTGATCTGCGAAGCAACTGGGTCAGCAAGGCGTTGGAAGCGAGCAAGCACCTTGGGGAATAATACTGTTCAGGTAGGCAGTGCCTTGCAAATATCAGGCATCATGCAATGACTTGCTTTCTTCATTCTTCAAACTTCTGCTTCTGAATGAAAGGCAAGGTTGGTCTGTCAGTATATTATTTTCCTTGGTAAGCAACTAATGTAAAGAACATTCAGAACAAGTTTGTCTGTGTAAAGATGGTAGATGTGAAAAAACTAATCAATTTTGTATTACTTGACCATGCTTTGGAACTTGAATGGCCTATAATCTTTTTGTAGTTGATATTCTGTCCTATTCATATAATATTAATCTGATATAGGGAACTTTTTATTGCTGTATTAAAATCTTTTGTACTTGTTCAAAACTTTGGTATACTCATGACTTTCTATAAACTTAATTTAAAATTAAGGTATCATTGTAATTTGGAACTAATATCTGATTATTCATTAATTTACAAATATTTTATTTTATATTGGACAGTTGATGCCTGAAACAGATTACCATTCATTTATGGAATGTTACTTCACTCAAGACAGTCATTAGTCTTTTTATGAAGCTGCTTAAACTGATTTCACATTTCTCTTTGCTTCTTATACTTGACAAAGCTATCTAATTTGGGTTAGCAAGTTGTAGATTGATACAAACAAAAATAGTAATGTCATATAGGAATTCCATAGACTGTTGAAGGAACATTACTTGCAGGGAAATTTGGAGGAGATGTGACTAGCGTGATTGTTTGGTGGGGAGCTGGATCAGAATGAATAGGCTGAATGGCTTCCTTTAGTGCACTTTGTGAAAGATGATCAAGGTGCTTGTAAGTCTGCTTCATTCACAGGGGATTTGACCAGTATGGTAGGAGAGGCCTTTATTCAGTATTCACTATTAAATGCTTTCTATTGCTAATGCAAAATTATGGGAGTAATTCAATATTGTTTACCCAGTACATGAGTATAAAGGAAAGTGAAATAATTGTTACTCCAAATTTGATGCAGCACAAAAAAAAACACAATAATAAAAAACACAATAAACATAACAACATAAAATAGATTACACTGGACAACAAATTTTCTTGACGCAGTTGCTTCTTCAGAAATGTGTTTTTGTTTATGATTGATTCCTTGAAGCTGAACACAAATATAATTTCAGACTACTTGTGTCATGTAGGAATTTGGAGAAAGAAGAAATTAAGTTTTAAGGAATATAACACATTTAATTACATAATGGTGCTGATACTTGGCAGTAGTTCAACTAAGCTAAAAATGTTTCCATGATTTTCATTTGTACTTGGTGTCTGAGGCTTCTAAGGCTATGTCCACACTTCCGTAACCGAAGCTTTTTCTCTTAATTTTTACCCTCCATCTACACTAAAACAATGTTTGCGTCCCTCAAAACTGAAGATTTTCAGAAAGGCTCTCCAGAGTGTGTAATTTTGAAAATGCCGGATTGGCTGGAGCCGTGTGGACGGGGTAACCGGAGAAATCTAAAAACGCTGTCATGACGTGCCCGAACAGATGGTGACGGCAACACAACTTTTCATTGTTTTCTTGAATGCAACCTAACAACTTCAGAATAGACAGCAACGGAAGCCAGAAGAGTTAGAAATGTACTCACCAAATACTTTGACCCTTAACTTACTGCATAAATAAGTATACTCACTTTGCCCTGTTTTCTGTCCTTGCTCGTATGAAGGTGGTTTACCTATTCATGCAAGTACTTCTCTGACAATAGAGGTGTAACAGCCTAATGTAATATTGTATGGAAATACAAGATAATACTGATGAGGACATGTTTTATAAATTTAACAAGGTGCTTTATTAATGCAACAGAGTTAGTCAGTTTTTCAATGTTCGTCGTCAGCCGGGTCATACTATCCGTGAACTCCTTGTCAGTTGCCTCCATACGCTCCAGTATTTGTTTTTTTTTAGTTTTAAGTCCTCCTGCGCTAGAGCCAACAGCTGTCCGTCATTTAAGTTTTTCTAGTCTGTAACTAAACAAACGCGCACCAAGTCTTTCATGGCGAGATTTGATACCAAACATGTTGCTTGTTTTTGGTAGATGTATCCTGCGCATGCGCAGTAGGAGGAGATTCACCGCAATATCCGTTTTAATGTGGATAGAGGTATTTTTAGAAATGCCTAGTGTGGACGCCTATCATTTTTACGCGAAGCTGGAGTTTTCAAACTTATCCGGTCTAATGTGGACATAGCCTAAGTTAAGTGTCCAGCAATAATCATTAAAGGATAAAAGGAATAAAGCAATTAGCATTAAAGGCAACCTTTTACCATGCTCGTCACTGACAGTGCTGAGATTTGGACAGAAGAAATCTGAATGGAAATACAGAAAATGAACCTTAAGTGACATGTTGTACTTCATGGTTTTATATGCTTGAAGTATGTTTTCAACTAGATGCACATAGTTTGGTGCTCTGTAGTGGCCAAGAAAATTTTCAACATCCTTGAATGTCTCCCGTGCAATTTCCAGTCCAACCAGAAGTTCTTTGAATTGCCTGTCATCGATGACCTGTTTGATTTGTAGATGAACAAAAATGCCTTCCTTAATTTTGGCATCAATATAGGCAATTTCAAAAAAATGATTCACGGTAGGGAAATTTTATGGTGATTTTTCATGATTATCAGTCCAAAATCCATAAGTTACACACAATTATATGTACATAAAGTGACACTAGGTACAGTATCTGTACGTAAGATGACAGACAGGAAATGATAAAGGTGAGGTGGGTTAATGGGTAGAGGTGTTGATTAGCCTTAATGATCAGAGAAAGTACTTTTATTTGAGTTTGGTGGTCCTGGTGTGGATGCTACATAGCCTTCTCCCCTATGGAACTGGGACAAAACAGTCCCTGAGCAGGGTGGATAGGATCATTCATGAATTTGCTAGCCTTTTTCCAGCACCATTCTGTGTATATATATATATATACCTTTGTTGCTGGGTAGGCTGGAGCCAGTGATGCATTGGGCAGTTTTGACTTCCTGTCATAGAGTCGTCCTGTCCACCACAGTGCAGTTTCTGTGCCATGCACTGACACAGCATGTTAGAATGCTTTCTACTGTGCATCTGTTGAAAGTTGTAAATATTAATGAGCATAGTCCAACTTTCTTCACAGTCTCTGCAGAAAGCAGAGGTGTTAGTGAGCTTTCTTGATTGTGTTCTTGGGCCAGAAGAGATTGTGTGAAATGTGCACTCCCAGAAGCTTGAAACTGCTTATAGTTTCTACTAATGTGCTACTCATATGTAGAGGGGTATGAGTGGTTTGAATTCTCCTAAAGTCGATAACTATGTCCTTTGTCTTAACGACATTGAGGAAGAGGTTATTTGCCTGGCACCAGGCCACAAGGTTTTCTGTCTAACAACACACACAAAATGCTGGAGGAACTCAGCAACCTGGTGAAGAGTAAACAGTCGACATTATGGGCCAATACCCTTCATCGGTAAACACAAAGTACACTGCAGATGCTGTGGTCAAATCAAGAAGTACAAAAAAGCTGGATGAACTCAGCAGGTCGGACAGCATCCGAGTTCATCCAGCTTTTTTGTACCCTTCATCAGAACTGGAAATGAAAGGAGAATTTAGAGTTAAAAGGAGGGGGAGTAGTGAAAGTACAAGGTGGCAGATGATAGGTGAAACTGGGAGAGGGGGTGGGGGTGAAGTAAAGAGCTTGGAAGTTGATTGGTGAAAGAGTTAAAGGAATGGAAGAGGAGGAATCAGACAGGAGACCATGGAAGGGAGAGAGAGAGAAACTCTAGAGGGAGGTGATGGATGGGTAAGGAGATGAAGTGACTTCCTCTCTGTAAGCTGTCTTAATGCTGGTGATGAGACCTGTCATTGTTGTGTCATTAGCGAACTTGACATTGTGATTACATTGCAGTCGTGTGTGAGCAGAATGTACAGCAGCGGGCTCAGCTTACAGCGCTGGGGGGCACCTATGTTCAGGATGATGGAGGGAGGAGCAGTTATGCAGCCTGACTATCTGAGGTGTGTTATTTAGGAAGTCCAGCACACTGCAGCAGAGTGGTGTATTTCGACCAAGGAGTTTGTTCACCAGCGTCTGGGACAATAGTGTTGAATGCCAGACTGAAATCCACAAAGAACATTCTGACGTAATTGTCCTTGTTTTCTAAGTGTGTCAGGGCCAGGTGTATGACAGATGCTATGGCATCTGAAAGCAAACCTCTCAGCTTTCTAATTAGACAAACAGAAGTTTGAGAATCCCAATTGATTGAGACCTCCAGTTCCAGAAGGATCACAAGCACAAAGCCCTTCAGTTCTCAAAAGAGCCAAACTGCTCATTTATTAAGAGTATTGAGTCACTTTTTTTCCTTCAATTTTCTTTACTTTCAAAGCTGAAACCAGTTCCCTGGATACCCCAATCTGCTTACTGGTTGTTTTCCATTAATAAAGGCAATATCAACTTATTATGAAGCCTGGAGTGCCAGCTGTGATCTGGAGTGATGATTATGACTGATGTGCCCATCCCACTGTGCAAGCTCAAAAATGTGATGACCATTATTAATGCGCAGACTGTAACATGAAACGTGATGTGGTGTACAAAACAAGCACTGCACTGTGGATTGTAACTGGGTATTAATTCACAGTCATGATCAAACTCATTTCTTTACCTGTGATTTGACATCACAAGGTAGTGTTATCAGTAAGTTATAATCACTAATAACCTCTACTACTGGCACATACATCACACCTCCAGTATATACCTTCAGAAGAATGGGGTTGAGAGGGATAATAAATTGGTCATGATGGTGTGGTGGAACTGTTTTGTTGGCGGAATGGCCTAATTTTGCTTTTGTGTCTTGTGGTCTTAAAGAAGTGCAGTACATGCCACTGCTGCTGCCAGTACCTTTATATTTATGTTTTTATCTCCAAACCTCATTAGAATAAAGAAATATGTGGTAAGGTGCTTGCAAACAAAATTTGCAGAAGAATCAAGGAATCATAAGGTGGGTTCAGTTGAAAGTATTTTGGCCCATTTGGTCCAGTCTCCCAGCATGCTTTCTTAAATTGTTCCTGCCTTCCTACCAGACAATTACAGCTATTCTGCTCTCTTTCAAGCTTATGATATCTTTTCTGCTCGTAAGTTATCAGAATTGCACACAGATTTGGTCTCACCAATGTCTTGTACAACTGCAACATAAAATACCAACTTCTCTACTCAGTACTCTGATTTATGAAGGTCAATGTGTCAAATGTGCTCTTTAAAAATGTATCTACACGTTACAACTCTTTCAAGGAATTCTGAGTCTGTATTCTCAGGTCGCTCAATTCTATCACTTTCTTCTGTGCCCACCATTTACTGCTCTAAATTCCATCTGCCATTTTTCAGCTTATTTTCAGAGCTCATTTTGAAAGCCTTCAACACTCTCCATTATACCCCCAATCTTGATGTCATCCATAAATTTGCTGATCCAGTTTACCACATTATATTGATTTGGGGTTCCCAACCTGGGGTCCATGGACCCTTCAGTTAATGGTAGGGGTCCATTGCATAAAAAAACATTGGGAGCCCCTGATATAGATGATATACGAAAATTGACCCATTATTGATCCCTGCAGCACACCCTTAGTCACAGGCCTCTCTGGCTTCTCCCACTAAGGCAATGGTGAATCCAGTGGACTGTATCACACTGAATCTTCTAGACCTGTGTCTTATGCAGGATTTGGTATAAGGCCCATTATACTCTTATACTCAAGGGTCTTGGTAAAGTTCATGTAGACAATATCCACTGCCTTTTCTTCCTCAAACTCCCTCAAGAAACTCCCTATAAGAATTGTTGGACTCAACCCACCAAGTAAAAAACCATATGATGCGCATAGAAGGTTCTTTTACTTTCAAGCTAGGAAGTCCTTACTTGATTGTGCATTGTTGATAACTTATCCATCTATAACTGAGAAAAGCCCAACCTTCAAATGTTGGAGATCTGAAATACAAGCATGAAAATCTGACCACATCAGATCAGCCAAAATCTCCGGAGAGATTATCTTCCGTTAATGGCCTGTTATCAAAACCAAGAAAAAATTCTATTTGAATCCAGTGAAAATGGCTGAAATTTACCAGGCTACTGGGCTGATTCCTGAGGTGAAAGGATTGTCCTTTCAAGAAAGGCTGTACAGCTCGGGTCTGTATTCCTTGGAGTTGTGAAGAATGAAGGATAACTCTAATCGAACATATCAGATCTTTAAATGGTTTCATTGGGTAGATATTCAGAGGCACATAAACGGCTAAAGTTTTAGAGGATTGTAAACTCTGTCATGGACACAAGCCTCCCCACCTTTGAGGACATCTTCAAAAAGTGATGCTTCAAGAAGGTGGCATCTAACTTTAAAGACCCCCACCATTCAGGACACGCCCTCCTCATTACCACCATCAGAGTATATGTATAGAAACCTGAAGACACACACGTAATGTTTTAGCATCAGCTTCTTCCCCTTCACTGCTGGTTTTCTGAACTGTCCATGAATCCATAAGCTATCTCAGTGTCTCTCTCTCTCACACGCACACGCACGCACGCACACACACACACACACACACACACACACACACCTCCTCCTCCTCCTCCTCCTCCTCCTCTTCCTCCTCCTCTCCCCCCCCCCCCCCCCCCCCCCAGGTAGCATTAATGGAAAAAACTAAACTGATGTTTCAGGCCAAGACCCTTCTTCGGGACTGGAAAAAAGAGGTGTCACAGGGCACCTGTCTCGCTAATTTTGCTCTCTTTTTGCACTTTTTACTTTGTATTTTTTATTTTAAGAGTATTTTTCATTCTGTATTGCACTGTGTTGCTGCTACAAAACAACAAATTTAAAGACGTATATTAATTGATAATAAACTTGATTCTGTTTCCTGATGAGTCCTGATGAAGGGTCTCAGCTTTAAACATCGGCTGTTTACTTCTTTCCAAAGGTGCTACCTAGCCTTCTGAGTTCCTCCACCATTTTGTGTGTGTTGCTTGGATTTCCAGCATCTGCAGATTTCCTTGTCTTTGATTCTGTTTCACTGGTATGTAAGTTATGGGCAAGGAAATAGAGCAGCAAAGTAAGAAGCTGCTCATTTGAAAATGAGGAATACAAAATGGTGAATCACTGAAATTCCCTGCTCCCCCAGAGAGGGAGGCCATGTCATTAAATATCTTTAAGGTGAAAATAGGTAACTATTTGAAAGATTGAAGAACTGAGTGTAATGGCGAAGAGGAGTTGAGGTCAGATAGGTGTGTTTGATGGGGCAGGCTTGAGGGGCTTGGTCTTGCTCCTATTTTCTTATGTTGTGAAATGGTAACTTTTTACACATGTTGTCTAACCTGCTAAGTAAATATGATAATTACTTTTAATAAACTGAAGCAAATCTATCAGAATTCCCTTGGGTTTATTTATCCCCATTATGTACTTTGCTTTCTGAACTTTTCTTTCCATGCATGTAGGATAGTAGCTTATTTTACCTCCGACCAAATACACTGAAGTTGCTGCTGAGCACTTTATGATATGCTCCTAAGTGCTATTTGTTTTTATTAAAGTTGGTTACTAAATTGTGCAAAGAAATTTGCATTGTTAGGATTATGATCCCAACAAAATTTAATTTAAAGATTTTACTTATTTAAGACTTGCGCAGTGTGAATTTTATTCAGGCCAAACCTCTTCCCTTGTGCGGCTTGTAATTGTCTCATAAATATTCACTCAATCTCACTGTAAGTACCCTGGGTTTATTCGTATACTTCGTAATAGTTACCTTTGAAATGTATTCCTTCTGTGGGAGTGATTTTGAATCTTGACGATTGATTTTACTTTCTCTAAGCATAGCTACTTTTTCCTCTATTTTTCCCCTTTGCATGCCTGATAAAGTGTTTATTGGAAAAAATAATAGTGATTTCAGCAGTGGAAAATGAAGTTAATGACTCAGCAATATTATCCCTTCTGCTTTCTGTGGCCTATTGTATGCTGCCATGGGTACAAACTGTCCTCCAGTAACTTGACCTAGCATTCATTCTCAGTTATCGCAAGAAATCAGCCAGCATCAATTGAAGCATGTGCTTTGGCATTGATATTTGTATGCACACCAGCTGATATTTTAAACTTGATATAATATAGGATAGTCAAAACAAAAGTAATATTCATTAAATTGTTCTTTTTGCAAATATCATTAATGCAGGAATTCCCATTGTACTTTCATTTTGGAGAGGTTACATTTAGTTTGGTTTATACATAACCACAGAGAATGTGTTCAGAGTATTTTTTGGAAAGCTCTATTTTGAAGTTTGTCTGAGTGTTTTCTTTCCACTGCAGTTAATAATATAAATTAACTGAGTCCTCCTGCTGTAAATGCCTATTAAAAAAAAGTAACCCACCCCCCTCCCGCTTTGGAAGTTTTCACAGTGATTTGAATTTGATTGAATTCGGCTTTTTTTTCCACCGATCAGTAGAAAAAGACTTTAGTGTCAAAGTGAAAACAAATCTCTACAAAGCTACCTAAATTAATTACGAATGCAAAATGCAAAATAATTGATTGTATTAGTATTCACTCCCCTTTAATATGATACACCTAATCATCATTGGTGCAGCTAACTGGTTTTAGAAGACACATAATTAAATGGAGATTTGTTTTTGGAGATCTATGTGCAGTCAAGGTGTCTCAATTAATTATAATAAAAATACACCTCTATCTGGAAAATCCAACTGCTGGTGAGTTAATATCCTTGCAAAAACTACAGCATGAAGACAAAAGAACACTCCAAGCAACCAAAATTGAGCTTTCTGGCCATCAGACTAAATGTTATGTTTGGTGTGAGCCAAACACCACACATCATCAAAAACACACGAACCCTATTGTGAAGACTATGGTAGTTGCATAATGCTGTGGGGATGCTTCACTGCAGCAGGCCCTAGAAGACTTGTGAAGTTAGAGGGTAAAATGAATGCAGCAAAATAAAGGGAATTTCTGGAGGAAAGCCTGATGCAGTCTGAAAGAGAATTGGGTCTTGGTAGAAAATATGTTTTCCAACAAGACAATGACCCAAGCATAGAGCCAAAACTAGACAGGATTAATATGGAATGGCTAAGTCAGAGTCTAGAGCTCAGTCCAACTGAGAATTTGTGGCTGGACTTGAAAAGGCTGTTTACTCATGATCCCTGTGCAATCTGACAGAGCTTGAGCAGTCTTGTAAAGAAGAATGGGTAAAAATTAGTGTCTGGATGTGCAAAGCTGATAGGAACCTATCCACACAGACTCAAGGGTCTAATTGCTGCCAAAGTTGCATCTACTAAATACTGACTTGTAGGGGGTAAATACTTATGCAATCAATTATTTTGTGTTTTATATTTGTAATTAGGTCACTTTATAGAGATCTGTTTTCATTTTGACTCAAATGTCTTTTTCTGTTGATCATTGTCAAATAAACCCACTGTGATTCAATGTTGTGAAACAATAAAACATGAAAACTTTCAAAGGGGTGAATTCTTTATAGGCACGGTATCTGCACAATGAATGTGTATAGATTTGTCCCATTTCATTTTTTGAAATAACATTGGATAGAAGTATAGGTTATGCCTTTGGAGGACAAAGAAGTTATCCAGCATTTCACTATTCTGCCCCTATCTCTGTGACATTCTCCCTCACACAAAGAAAGGGTCAGCCATGATTGAATGGTGGAGCAGATTCAGTGGGTCAAATGGCCTAATTCTGCTCCTATGTCTTATGATCTTATTTACTTAAACTCTTCTTTGATTCTTCTACCATTTGCCTGCCTTAGGGGGTAATTTATAGTAGGCAGTTAATCTACTGGCATGCTTCATGGGAGAAAATCCATCTGGTCACCGAGAGAATGTACAAATACACAGGCTAACTGCTGCACCATCATACTATCCACAAGCAATTTATAAACGATTCTGTCATGGAAAGTATTGCAAAGAGGCAAAATATATCATTGCTATTGAAAATATTACTCCCACTTGATCATTTTGTTTCTTAAACTGTCTGCTGTAGAATTTTGAACCTATCAATTATAATCAATCATTCTCAGGGGACTTCTCCACTGGCTGTTTAAGAGACCAACTAATTTACAAGCTCTTATTGGGGTGTGCTGTTACTATCCTAATTCATAACCTTGCTGTTTTAATCATTTCTGTTGAACTTCACTAGGGACATCAGAAGGATTTTAAAAATTAAACAGAATATGTAAATACTTTGTCTCAAGCAGTTCTGCAAAAAAATAAGTTACTGTTTAACATGAGCATATTCAGCAAAGATACACAAAGTTAAATTAATAAGCAACTATATTTTGCATAGAACTAGGAAGGAATGTTCTCTGTAACACTGTTGATTCTGAAAAGTTTGTATATTCACCTGAGCAAACATCAAGAGCCACAGGTTAATATAATTGGCATTTCCATGATGCAGTGCATGACACAGCAGAGTGCTTTAGTGGATGAATCAAGGCTATGGTGCAGTATAAAACTTTGAATTCCAACTCTGTAGTAAACGTGCAGCCAACTACGTCAGAATTTCAGAATAATTATTGTTGGCCTCTTGGGTCACCACCATCTTTTCCCAAAACCATGATGTTGGTGTCCTCCATTTCTTCTCAACAACTGTCCTGCAGTTTGCTGTTAGTCTGCCCTGCTCCGTCGTAGATTTGCAAACCCTTTCTATTCCGTATTTCTTCTGTTATTGTTGAAAATGCCTAAATGCATTAGCACCACTCGGTTATGAATCTCAGTTAAGTTCCAGTAATGCATGTTTTAAATCGAGTTTCAAAATCTCCACATCTCTGTTGGTTTGCAGGTTGTGAATATCACTAAGATTATTGGTGATGGGAGTCCAGCTGAACTCATATACTTTGTGGAGAAGCAGAATGGGGAGCGCCTCAATGCAAATGAAGCAGCCAACCTCATCAACAAAGTAGATATACAGAGAGCAGCAATTGTTCTAGGCTATCAAATACAAGGTGCATTGGCACAACGTAAGTCTGGCTTTTATTTTACAAAGCTCAAAAAATGTAGAATGTACAGAAAGTAAGGAAGTAAGTTGATGGTACTGATCCAAAAAATTATTCCCATCATATCTCTCTGTTGTAAATCCAAAAATCAGTCTCTTTGATCTATCGGTGACCAGCTGAGCCATGCAAACTAATTTTGTGCTAATCCAATAGGTTGATATTGGTTATGAGATTTCAGGATTCTGTAGTTAATTCTGGCAGCTCTTGAGCTTTTACCACTTAGCTGCTTGGCCGGGCAGGGAATATCTGCCAGAGATAAGGAAGGTTCATTTGTGTTGTCCACAGCTCTTGTGTGCTGCATCTTTATACTTATCAAGCAGAGGTCTCCAGAAATCTATGTATTAATAAGGAACATGTGCTTCAGTATTTAAAGAACAAAGAAAAATGTACAGCAGTTGGGCGATTTAGGAGAACAAAGAAAAGAATTAACAAGTAGGAAAAACTGTTCCAATCAAAATCATGACGTTCAGGAAATATTTGAGGTTCAAAAAATCTGCATGGTGTCCTGACTATTTATTGGCCATTCTGTGTGCTTTGCAAAAGTGATTTTTCAGGCTACCCCTTAAACCACGGTAAGTATGCCTTGTGGAATTTCGCATTAATCCAGCCATATCAGACAAAGGAGTAGGACAATCAGTCCTTCAGTCCACACTGAGATTCAACAAGATCAATTTGTAAACTACTTGTGTTAACAACAACCAATGACTGCTTTATACGAATGTCACTCTGCACCTTGAATATTTGCAATGACTCCAATTCCACAGCACATGGAGAAGAAAATTCCAACAACTCAACAAAGAAATAGCTCATCATCACCTTAGCTGATTAGATCCTTATTCTGTAAGCATGCTTCTTTATTCTAGAAAACCCCAACGCAGAAAAGTCTTCCAGCAACCAACGTGTACTGCATATCTCTCTCTCAAAACTATTTATTTCCATAAAATCACCTCGTATCCTTCTAAACAAATATAGGTACTGTCTGTTCTACACATCTTCTGATGTCAATCTTGTTTGCCCAATCATCAACACAGTGAACCTTCTCTGAATTATCTTCAATGCAAGAATATAATTCCTTACATGGAGATCCACCCCAGATAGGGTTCTATTACTGTGACCTGTCCATAATCCAATCAGTTCATGTCAGAAACATACTGTGAACTGAGTTCCTATTGGCAGAAGATGCCTGCTGAATTACAAACATGAAAACATAAGAAATAGGAGCAGGAGTAGGCCATCTGGGTCGTCAAACCTGCTCCACCATTCAATAAGATCATGGCTGATCTGGCCATGAACTCGTCTGCACCTTCCTGTCTTTTCCCCATAACCCTTAATTCCCCTACTATGCCAAAATCTATCTAACCTCGTCTTAAATGTATTTACTGAGGTAGCGTCCACTGCTTCATAGGACAGAGAATTCCATAGATTCACCACTCTCTAGGAAAAGCAGCCCCTCCTCATCTCTGTCCTACACCTACTCCCTCGAATCTTGAGGCTATCTCCCCTAGTTCTATTCCCAACAACCTGTGGAAACAACTTTCTTGCCTCTATCTTATCTATCCTTTTCATAATAAGATCTCCTCTCACTCTTCTGAATTCCAGTGAGTACAGTACCAGGCAACTCAATCTCTTCTCATAGTCTAACCCCCTAATCTCAGGAATCAACCTGGTGAACCTCCTCTGCATCTCATCCAAAGCGGGTATATCCTTCCTCAAGTAAGGAGACTAGAACTGCACCCAGTAATCCAGGTGTGGCCTCACCAGTACCCTATGCAGTTGCAGCATAACCTCCCTGCTCTTAAGTTCAATCCCTATAGCAATGGCCAACATCCCATTTGCCTTCTTGATAGCCAACCTTTTGTGACTCATGCACAAGCACTCCCAAGTCCTTCTGTACAACAGAATGCTGCAATTTTTTACCATTAAGTAATAATCTGCTCTTTCATTTTTCCTTCCAAAGTGGATGACCTCACATTTATCAACAACTGCCAGACCCTTGCCCTCTCACTTAACCTATCTGTATCTCTTTGCAGACTGTCTGTAATTTTGCAGAATTTGTTTTTCCACTCAATTTAGTATCATCAGCAAACTTAGATACACTACACTCAGCCCCCCCTTCCAGATAGTTAATGTACATCGTGAACAGTTGCGGGCCCAGCACCAACCTTTGCGGCACACCACTCACCACTGATTGCCATCCACAAAAATACCCATGTATCCCAACTCTCTGTTTTCTGTTGGTTAATTAATTCTCTGTTTGTGCTAATACATCACCTGGAACTCTCTGCATCCTTATCGAATGGATGTCTTTTATGTGGCACGTTATTGAATGCATTCTGGAAATCCACTTAAATAACGTCCATCTGTTTCCATCTGTCAACACTCTCCTTGTTATATCCTCAAAGAACTCCAGTAAGTTTATCAAGCAGGACCTGCTTTTGCTGAATCCATGCTGCATTTGCCTGATGGATCCATTTCTTTCCAGATGCCTCGCTAATTCTTCTTTAATGATAACTTCAAGCATTTTCCCAACTACAAATGTTAAACTAACTGGCATATAGTCACCTGTCTTTTGCCTACATCCTTTTTTTTTGAACAGTGGCGTGACATTTGCCTTCTTCCAATCTGCTGGGACTTGCCCATAGTCCAGAGAATTTTGATAAGTTATCACTAGAGCCTCAACTATAACCTCTGCCATTTCTTTCAGTACCCTGAAATACATCCCATCAGGACCAGGGGACTTCTCTATCTTTAGGCTCAGAAGTTTGCTCAGAGCTACCTCTTTAGCGATAGCTATTGTATCAAGGTCCTCATTTCCCATCGCATCCATGTCATCTCTCTTCAGCATGTTAGACCACTGAAAATTGAAACTAAATAGACATTCAAAATTTCCTCCATTTCCTTATTAACTAATATCAATTACCCCTTCTCATCCTCCAAGCGAACTACATTCAGTTTGTCATCCTTTTTTATATAATTACAAAAGCATTTAATACCCGTATATTTTGTGCTAGTTTATTTTCATAATCTAGCTTCCCTTTCTTTATTGCTTGCTAAGTGGTTCTTTGTTGCTTTTTAAAGTTTTTGCAATCTTCCAGTTTCCCATTACTGTGGACGACTTTGTATGCACAAGCTTTTAGTTTGATGCCATCTTTTATTTCCTTCGTTTTTCATGGCGGGCTTTCCCCACCCTTACTGTCCTTGCTTTTAACTGGAATATACTTCTGTTGAGCACCATGAAAACTCTCTTTGAACATCTTCCATGCCACTATTTAGAATGTGTTCCCAGTCTATCCTATCCAACTTCTCCCTCATCTGAGTGTAGCCTCCCTTGTTTAGGCATAATACACTGGTTTTAGATTGAACGTTGCACCTTATGAGAAACTTGATGAGAACCCCAATCTTCACACTCTTATACAGTAAATTTTTATGCTGCACCTTATTAAGTAGAGTCATAGTGTATATAGCACCAAAAAAGACCCTTCGGCTCATTTCATCCACGCCAACCTGACCTGCCTCATCTCAACTACTTGACCATATTCCTCTATACCTACTTCATCCATGTACTTGTTCAAGCTTGTCTTAAACAAATCACATTAGCCACTTCTGCTGGCAGCTCATTCCACATTTGTACCACCCTTTGTGTGAAGAAGATTCCCCTCAGATTCCAGGAAAGTTTGCTAGTACTGCACCAGCACTGGGGGGAGGTGCAGGGTATAATTTAAAATTGTAGTGGGATGGGAACCAGAGCACCATATCAGTTAGTGGAGTAGGTGCGAGGAACGATTTTGTTAGGCCTACATACTTTGTCAGGAATTGAAAGGTTGAGCATGGTGAGAAGTAATGTTCTGAGTTGTATATTTTGATGCAAAGAGTATTGTAGGAAAGAGTAATGCAAAGAGTATTGTAGGAAAGAGTAATGCAAAGAGTATTGTAGGAAAGAGTAATGCAAAGAGTATTGTAGGAAAGAGTAATGCAAAGAGTATTGTAGTATTTTGAGGGTTCTAAAAGAGGTGGCTCAGGAAATTGCGGATGCATTGGTAATCATTTTCCAATGTTCCTTAGATTCAGGATCAGTTCCTGAAGATTGGAGAGTGGCTAATGTTGTCCCACTTTTCAAGAAGGGAGGGAAGGAGAAAACGGAGAACTATCGCCCTGTTAGCCTAACGTCAGTCGTGGGGAAGATGCTTGAGTCCATTATTAAGGACGAAATAGTGGCACATCTAGATGGCAGAAATAGGATTAGGCCGAGCCAGCATGGATTTACCAAGCGCAAATCATGCTTGACTAATCTGTTGGAGTTTTTTGAGGGTGTAACAAGGATGTTAGACGAGGGTAAGCCAGTAGATGTTGTGTACCTAGATTTTCAGAAGGCATTCGATAAGGTGCCACATAGGAGATTGGTGAGTAAAATCAGAGCTCATGGCATTGGGGGCAGGGTTTCAACATGGATAGAAAACTGGTTGGCAGATAGAAAGCAAAGGGTAGCAGTGAATGGGTGTTTCTCAGACTGGCTGGAGGTGACTAGTGGGGTACCACGGGGCTCTGTATTGGGACCACAGCTCTTTACGATTTATGTCAATGATTTAGATGAGGGCATTGAAAACTATATCAGCAAGTTTGCTGACGATACTAAACTGGGTGGCAGTGTGACATGCGAAGAGGACGTTAGGAGAATACAGGGAGACTTGGATAGGCTGAGTGAGTGGGCAGATACTTGGCAGATGTCATTCAATGTGAATAAATGTGAAGTTATCCACTTTGGAAGCTGGAACAAGAGGGCAGAGTATTGTCTGAACGGTGTCGAGTTAGGTAAGGGAGAAATGCAAAGAGACCTAGGAGTCCTAGTTCACCAGTCAATGAAGGTGAATGAGCAAGTGCAACAGGCAGTGAAGAGGGCAAATGGAATGTTGGCCTTTGTTACGAGGGGAATTGAATACAAGAGCAAGGATGTTCTTTTGCATTTGTACAGGGCCCTGGTGAGACCACACCTGAAATATTGTGTACAGTTTTGGTCTCCAGGTTTAAGGAAGGACATTCTGGCAATTGAGGAAGTGCAGCGTAGATTCACTAGGTTGATTCCTGGGATGGCAGGGCTGTCTTACGCAGAGAGATTGGGCTTGTACACGCTGGAATTGAGGAGATTGAGAGGGGATCTGATTGAAACGTTTAAGATAATTAAAGGATTTGATAGGATTGAGGCAGGAAATATGTTCCAGATGTTGGGAGAGTCCAGTACCAGAGGGCATGGATTGAGAATAAGAGGTCAGTTATTTAAAACAGAGTTGAGGAAGAGCTTCTTCTCCCAGAGAGTTGTGGAGGTGTGGAATGCACTGCCTCGGAAGACGGTGGAGGCCAATTCTCTGGATGCTTTCAAGAAGGAGCTGGATAGATATCTGATGGATAGGGGAATCAAGGGATATGGGGACAAGGCAGGGACTGGGTATTGATAGTGAATGATCAGCCATGATCTCAGAATGGCGGTGCAGACTCGAGGGGCCGAATGGTCTACTTCTGCACCTATTGTCTATTGTCTAAAGATGGATGCATTTAGGGCTTGGATCAGTATGTGGAATTATGACATTGTAGTCATTAGTGAGACTTGGTTGTAGTAGGGGCAGGACTGGCAACTCAGTGTTTCAAGGTTCCATTGTTTTAGATGTGACAGAGTGAGAGGGATTAAGGGGAGAAAGGTGGCATTGCTAGTCAGGGAAAATGTCACAACATTGCTCATTTCGAACAGACTGGATAGGTCATCTGGTGGGAGTTTATGGGGAGCAATGAAGAATAAGAAAAGTATGACTGTGTTAATGGGATTATATTATAGACTATCCAGCAATTATATTATAAACTACCCAACAGTCCATAAGATTTAAATGAACAAATTTGTAGAGAGGTTGCATGAAATATAAGTTTGTAATAATAGGTGATTTTAACTTGACACATTGACTGGGACTCTCATACTGTAAAAGGGTGGGATGAGGAAAAAGTTCGTTAAATGTGTTAAGGAAAATTTCCTTAATAGAGGTCCCAACTAGAGAGAGTATGATGCTAGATCTCCTATTGGAGAATGCAACAGGGCGGGTGACAGAAGTTTGTGTAGGGGAACATTTTCCATCTAGTGATCATTGCAGTTGGTTTCAAGCTAATTAGGTCTAGGCCTCGGGTTGAGATTCTAAATTGGAGAAAGACCAATTTTGACAGTATCAGAAAGGATCTGGCAAGTGTGGTTTGAGATAGGTTGTTTACTGGCAAAGATGTTCTTATTAAGTGGAAAGCCTTCAAAAGTGAAATTATACAAGTACAGAGTTTTTATATGCCCTTCAGAATACAAGCAAGGAGAACAGGTTAATGGAACCTTGGATTTCAAGAGACGTTGAGGGCCTGGTTAAGAAAAAGGAGGTGGTGTATAGCAGGTATAGGCAGGAAGGAGCAAATGAGATACTTGAGGAGAACAGAAATGCAGGGGGACATTTAAGAAGACAATCAGAAGGCCTAAAAGATCAGGAAGTTCCACTAGCAGACAAGGTGAAGGAGAATTCCAAGGGCTTCTACAAATATATTAGGAACAAAAGAATAGCAAGGGTTAAAATTGGTCTTCTGGAAGATCAGAGATATCTATGCATGGAGTGAGAAAGATGGGGAAGATAAATGGACTTTTTTGCATCTGTATTTGTACAATGAGTCATAGATTTGAGGCAGTGCAGCAGAGAGGGCATGGACTCTATAAGATCACTGTCTTGGGGCAAATTAGGGTGGATAACCCTTCTAGGCCTGACGAGGTGTATCCAGTGCAGAAACTGCAGGGGCCATAGCAGAGCTATTTACAACATCCCTAGACATAGGCGAGGTGCCGAGCTAATGTTGTTTAAGAAAGACTTTGAAAATAAATCAGGACATTATAGGAGAAGGAGCCTGACAGCCATAGTAAGTAATGGAAGGTAATCTAAAGGACCAGATATAAATAAGTATTTGGACAGACATGGACTGATTAGGGATAGTCAGCTTGGCTTTGTGCATTGTGAAACCAATCTAATAGTTTTTTGAGGAAGTCACCAGGAATAGTAATGAAGGCAAGTGTGTGGATGTTGTCTACATGGACTTTAGCAAGACTTTTGACAAGGACCCAACCCACATGGGAGGTTGTTCAAGAGGGTTTGGTCACTTGGCATTCAAGATGAGGTAAATGAATTGGATCAGACATTGGCTTCATGGGAAAAGCAGGAGGCTGATAACAGGTGTTCGAAATTTTTACAAGGATGTTGCCAGAACTTGGGGGCCTGAGTAATAGGGAATGATTGAATATTTTAGAACTTTATTCCCTAGTGTGTAGAAGAATGAGGGGAGATTTGATGGAGGTATTCAAAATTGAGGGGTATAGACAGGGTAATGCCAGCATGCTTTTTCCACTGAGGTTGCATGAAACTACAACTAGAGGTCATGGGTTAAGGGTGACAGGTGAAATGCTTAAGAGAATATGAGGGGGAAATTTTCTTTCACTTGGGGTAGTGAGAGAATGGAACAAGCTGACAATAGAAGTGGTGAATGTGGGTTTGATTTAAACATAAGAGAAATTAGATAGGCACATGGTTGAGAAGGAAATGGAGGGCTATGGTCCAGGTGCAAGTCGAAGGGACAAGGCAGATTAATAGCTTGGCATGGACTAGATGGGCCGCAGGGCCTATTTCTGTGCTGTAGTGTTCTATAATTATTTCACCATTCGCCTAAACCTGTGACCTCTTGTGCTAATTTCTTTAAATATACTGGTAGTACCCTTTTATGTCGGATCCCAATGTTACATATTAAGCTATAACTGCACCATAGTTTACTCCTTTCTGAATCCCTCTATTATATTTGATGCTTTTCAATGCGCTGGCACTACTTCAGAGTCCAGGGAATATTAATGGACTACAACCCACAGAAGGGCTAAAGAAAATTAGTAGGAATGTGAGAAAATTTTATTGAAAAGATTGAGCCTAATAACTTGCAAATGTAATAAATTGTAACTTTAGAATTCTTGCATTGGCCTCTTCAAATCAGTACTGATGCAAGAATATTGGAACTTTGTAAACTTGAACACATTTAATGTGTGTTTAAAAACTTCAGTTTTGGTGGGGGAAAAATCAGGTGACACTTTATCAAAGCCAGGAACAGTTTATCTTAATTTAAGGGGCCGTGGCCTGGGACTTGTTCATAGGGTATCTTGGACTATCCAAACTACCAAACACCAAAACCTTGTGTTTTCTCACCAAGTACTGGGTACTCTTCCCTCTATCAACTTCATTGCTACACCTAGGTACTTGTCATAAATGACTCATTGTCCTTGAATGAAAAGAATTGTTGTTGTTTCTATTTTCTTGATTAACAAACAATTTCAGCTCCTTTTGATTTCTGCAGACCATTCAAATAAGTGACTACTTTGTTGGTGGTATTGTAAGGTTTATCTTGACACATTTATGGTTTATTTCATTGTTCCAGAGGCATTTGAAATTCCTATGATACTGGATTGAGCTGCATTTGTTCTTAATTTTGAAGTGATAGACAATGCTGAAAGAGGATAATTAATAATGCACTTTATCACATTCCAAAATGCTTTACAGTCAATTTTATAATGTAAACACATCAATAAGCAGAGAGCAAAGATCCACAGTTTGTTTTGATTGATGGAGAAGGTGCAGGTCTCTGGCCAAGTTCCAAGCTCTTGTATATGACTTGACATCACCTGAACGATGGACAGAAAAAGAGAGCAGTCTGTTATTTATGGGATATTGTAATGCTGCCTCAGTTCTGAATTGAAGTCGCAGTTAAAATTGTCTTCCGATGTATTGCTTAGACATTCACTCAACCAGAAAATGATTCTAGCACGAACTGTATACAGTGCCTGTATTCAGCCCCCACAACAACTTAAAAATTTTACTCTCATTTTCGAAATTTAAAATATACTGAAGTTGGATTTTTGAGCTAATCTACCCAATGTTATGTATCATGTCAAATCAAAAGAAAAATCCCAAAACCTGTCAATAATTTACTAAAAGCTAAAGCATGAGAAAGTCTGCAGCTGCTGGAAATCTAAGCAGTACATGTAGGAAAATGGAGGAACTCAGCAAGTCGGGCAGCATCCATGGAAATGAATAGATAGTTGATGTTTTGGTAGAGACCATTCTTCAGGATTGAGAATGAAGTGGAAAGATACAAAAACAAAAAGGAGGAGGGGATGGAGGCAAGCAGGAAGGTGAATAGTGAAGTCAGGTGGATGGGAAAGGTCAAGGGCTGGAGAAGAAGGAATCTAATTGGAGAGGAGAGTGGATCATCGAAAGGGAAGGAGGGGAAGCAATAGGCAAGTGAAAAGAATTAAGAGGCTTAGTGGGTGATAAAAGAAGAGAGAAATATAAGATGTTGCTCCTCCGCAGGTGGAGGCCATGGACTGACATGTCAGAACAGGAATCAGAATTAAAATGTTTGACCACTGGGAAGTCCTGCTTGTCGCAGATGGAGCGGAAGTACTTGACAAAGCAGTACCTCAATTTATGAAGGGTCTCCCCAATGTAAAGGAGGCTGCATTGGGAGCACTGGATGCAATAAACAGCCCCAGCTGATTTGCACCTGGGGCCCTGAATGGAAGAAAGGGAGGAGATGTATGGGCAGATGCAGCACCTTGACCACTTTCAGGGATCAGTGCTGGGAGGGAAATTAGTGGGGAGGGATGAATGGACAGGGGAACTGCGGAAGGAGTGATCCCTATAGAAAGTAGAGAGGGTGGGGAAGTAAAGATGTTTAGTGGTAGGATCCCTTTGGAAATTAAAAACTGAAATTGAGACTGAAAAAATATACATTCCCTTTGTAATTACTATACTAATATTCCTCATTAGCTTACCAGCTCACCCAGTTTTATGATTTAGAAATTGGAGGATATCCTGTTTTCAATGATTTCATAAGAATACTGCAAATGCACCCTCTCTCTCCAAGGTCCAACAGGATGGTAGATTTTCAACAGACCAAACCTAATCTAAATGAAGGCAAAAGCACATTCAAAAGAAGTCAAGGAAATGAAAATAGAGAGGGACAAATCTGGGGAAGGATACAAGACCATCTCAAAGGCACTGAACATAACTTGGAACTCACTGTGATCCATTGTTTTAAGAAACAGTGATAAAAAGTATGAAACCATAGCCACACTGCCTAGGTCAGGTTGCTTCTCTAAACTTAGTCACCAGAGAAGAATTGCACTTGTTACTGAGGTTACTGTGATGCCAGTAATCACTCTGAGTGGGCTGCAGAAGTCAGTGGCTGCAATTGACGATGAAGTTCATGGATCCACAGTCTCTGAGGCCTTGCACAAAAAAGAGTATTTATGGAAGAGTGGCATGGAAGAAGACCTAGTGCATATCTTTGCCCGAAAAGGCATTGCGAAGTGTCATGTAGAAGATACTGTAAAAATGTGGAAAATCTTGTGGTCAGATGGGATTAAATTGGAACTTTTTGGCTTCAACAAGCGGTTATGCGGTGTAAATCCAATACTGTGCATCAATTACGCAACACAATCCCTTCTCTAAAGAATGGTGGAGTTACCATCGTGCTGTGGGCATGCTTTTTCAGTAGCAGTGACTGGAAATCTGGTCAGGATTGAAGGGAAGATGAAGATGAATGCTCCTAAATACAGAGATCCTGGATAATAACCTGCTAGTTCTGCCAGAAAGCTTAAACTGGGAAAGAAGTTCGTCTTTCAGCAGGACAATGACTCAAAGCACACTGCCAGGGCAACCATGGGGTGATTTCAACTGAAGAAAGTTGATGTCCTTAAGTGGACCAGCTAGAGTCCTAACCCTAATGCGATTGAACATCTCTGGAAAATCCTGAATATTGCTGTCTGTCACTGTTCACCAACTAACCTGATGGAGCTTGAGCAATTGTGCAGTGAAGGATGGACAGATCTTGCTCCATCATGTTATACAAAGCTAATAAAGACTTATCCAAAAAGGCTACTGGTTGTAATAGCTGCGAGAGTTAGTTCAACTAAGTAAAGGGGATGAATAGTTTTGAACTTTTAACATTTCAGTTTTTGAATTTTTAGTTTTCCTTCCTTACAATTTTCCCAGTTTATTGGGCTGTACCATTTACAAAAAAGGAGCATGTGATTTACAAATACAAATTCTCAGATAAAATGATGAAAATCCCTAGTTGTAATACCCATTCATATGAACACAGGATTGGGGACTGAATACTTTTTCAAGGCACAGTATGCAATACTTCTGGGTTGAATCTCTAAATCATACATTGATAGGCTGTTTATACCAAATATTTTCTAGCTGTAGGATATGTCTACTCCAACTGCAAAACAATTAAAGATCTTGTTAATTTTTCACTTCATATTTTGGGTGATTAATTTCCTGAGTGAGTAATGGAGAATAACAATAATTCAGAAAAATAATGGAGAATTTGAGCAAGATAATTCTCCTACTGAATAGCAGTGAAGTTGTACATAGAATACCCCTCCACTACCATTTGGTTGATCTAGTAATGTGCCTCAATAAATTGTAAATTGTTGCAAGAGGTGACATCTATCAAGTTGCCTTAAGCTGCATTGAGTTAATTAACAATTTGGTAAGCTCTTGCATATAACATACTCCTGTGATCTTATTCAAGGTATGCTAATGTAAACACTTGTGGTATGTAAGCAATGATATCTTGGCATGTGAGTCCAAGATTGTGCTCCAGGAGCACTGGGTGAAATGAGCAAATTTTAAGCTTGCTTGGATTTATGATATCCCCATTAATTACTTAATTATTCCTCCCTCATTTCCCTGTAGACCCGCAACTTATTTTCTCTCGTATGTACACCATTTGTTTTCTTTAATTCCTTTTTTCTTTGTCTAAACATAAAGGATAATTTTCACTAACTAATTAATCTTTGCAATGACATGGGTTTCCACCAGATGTTCTGGCTTCCTCCCACATTGCAGAGAGATTGTGCTGACTCTACACAGATAGCACTCGAGGTCAGGATCCGACCTGTGTATATAGAGTTAAGAGGCAGTGGAGCAAATTGCTGCACCATTATGCCATCTGTATGTGCTACAAAATGAAAAAGGGAGAAGACCACACTGCTAGCTCTGGTCACTTGTCCCGTAAAGTCTTTCAGAATCCAAAAGTCACTGTTAGTAATTTTAGTCCAAGTAGAATCTATGTTGTGTAGTGCAATCAATTGTACTTGTGTTAAATATGAGTGAAAATGAAATAATTCATGCCAGTGTATGCTTTATCAGAGAATTTAGTAACATAGTTTTTTAAGAGTTTCATTAGGTGCCACATTTGGTTGTAATTTTCCTTTTATAGCGGTAGAGAGAGTTCCGACCTCATCTCCAACCGATGAAAATAGAAGTATGTGGATCATTGTGGCTGTGCTTGTACCAGTGATTGTGGTCATCATCATCATCATGATTCTGTACTGGAAGTTCTGTCGAACAGACAAACTGGAATTTCAGCCGGACACCATGAGTAACATTCAGCAACGACAAAAAGTAAGAAATTATATAAATCAAAGTCTATTGATGTTTCTAGTTGCAGAGCTTATGGTGAAGGACTGTAGTTGGATTTGAAAAGAATTTGGTGTTATATGTAAGGAAATAGTAATCAGGTTAATCGTACAGTAATTTTATAAGAAACAAAAGGAACGACAGTTTGAGTCATGAATTTGATAAATCAGAATTAGGTTTATTATCATATGTTGTAAAAGTTGTAGTATTGCAGCAGCAATACAGTGCAAGTCGTTTAATGTCATTTAACTATATACGTGTATATAATGTATATAACCATATAATGTACAAAGAAGTGAGACAAAATTTCTCCAAACCTGGATGTAAAGCACAGCAGTACTCATGACATACAATAACTTATGATGAGGATAAAATCTGCAGATAAATCACATGTAAATAACAAACTAAAGTGCATTAATATTAAATATTGTAAAGTACAGAACAGATTAACCAGTGGCGCTTCGAATACAATGAGGCAGGGAGTTCAGAAGCCTAATGGCCTGGGAGAAGGAACTGTTTCTCATCCCGACCATTCTTGTTTTTATGCATTGTAGTCTCCTGCCTGATGGGAGAAAGTCAAAGAGGATGCTGGATGGATGGGTGGGATCTTTAATAATACTAAGGGCTCTGCGCATGCAACACTCCTGATAAATGTTCACGATGGATGGTAGGGAAATCCTCTCAGCTGTTCTCACAATACTTTGTTGGGATTTCTAGTCTGAGGCTCGACTGCTCCTATACCAGATGGAGATTCAACTTGCCAGGATGTGCTCAGTGGTGTTCCTGTAAAATGTAAAAAAAAACTACTAAGTTACAAAAATAAATAAGCAGTGTATAAGACAAATAGTGAGTTACTATTCATGGACCATTTGGAAATCTGATAGCAAAGAGAAAGAAGCTGTTCTTAAATGTTGAGTATGGTTCTCCTGTACTTCCTGTCTGATGGTAGTCACAAGAAGAATGGTGAGAGTGTCACAAGAAGAATAATGGGCAAGGAGGGTTATGCCCATGATGGCTGAGTCTACAACCCTCTGCACCCTCTTGTGATCCTGTGTATTCGAGGCTCCATACCAGGCTATGATGCAGCCAGTCAGAGTGCTCTCTACTGTACATCTGTAGAAATATGCGAGAGTCTTTAGTGGCAAAACAAGTCTCCCCCCCCCCCCCCAACTCCAAATGAGCTAGAGCTGCTGTAGTGATGGATTCCTCTGAGGCATTGACCCCAGAACTTGAAGCTGCTCACCTTTTCAAACACTGACCTCTCGATGAGGATTGCTGTGTGTGTTCTCCTGACTTCCCCTTCCTGAAGTGCACAATGAATTTTCTTGGTCGTTCCGAGGTTGAATTGCAACATCATTCAGCTAGCCAGTTATTGCTACTCCTGTACACCTCATTGCAATCTGAGATGCTGCCAACAGTATGATGTCATAGCGAATTTATAAGATGGGGTTTGAGCTGTATCTAACCACACAGTTATGTATAGAGAGACAGAGTCCAGTAGGCTAAGCTTGCATCCTTGAGGTGTGCCTGTGTTGGTTGTCAAAAAGAAGGAGCTGTTATCTGCACTGACTATGGTTGCCTGATGAGGTTAAGGATCCAGTTGCAGAAGGAGGTACAGACACCTGGGTTTCAGCTTATAGGTTAGTAGTAAAC
The DNA here is from genome assembly GCF_030144855.1 of Hypanus sabinus. Taxonomy (NCBI): domain Eukaryota; kingdom Metazoa; phylum Chordata; class Chondrichthyes; order Myliobatiformes; family Dasyatidae; genus Hypanus; species Hypanus sabinus. The sequence continues at coordinate 127,342,931 of NC_082713.1, forward strand.
GCCAGGCTGTAATCGATAAACAGTAGCCTGACATATGTTTTGCTGTTGTCCAGGTATTCCATAGTCAATTGGAAAGCCAGTGAAATTGCAACTGATGTATTGTGGCAGTAGTTTCAGGACTGTGCTCAGGTAGGGGTTAATTCTAGCCATGACCAACCTCTCAAAAGCACTTCATCACAGTAGATGTGAATGCTACTAAGTGATCACTACTGGAGCAGCTCACCCTGCTCTTCTGTAGCACTGGTATGATTGATGCCCTTTTGTAGCAGATGGAAACCTCAGACCACAGCAATGAGAGCTTGAAGTTTTCCTTGAACATTTCAGCTAGTTGGTCATTACAGGTGTTCAGTGCCATATCAGGCACACCATCTGACTCTGCAAGGGTTCACCTTCTTGAAGGTGTTCTGATGTCATTCTCTGAGATAGAGATCACATGGTCACCAGATGCAGATAGCGTAATAATTTAAACAGTAAAGGTGTGAGGAGGGAAAAGACATTTTATTTCATCCTAGAATGAAAGGTACAGCAAAAGGCTGTTAAGTCTCTTTTGTCTCATTCATCCATGCAACAGAAATCTGTTTTGGTTGAATTACAGTCAGGTGATAAGAATGGCAGTTGAACAATAATGGAAAGGTTATGAGGATAAAAAGAAATAAACTCTGTGACAAACCTGTGTAATTAATTATTTTCAGCACCTATTTTTAATTCAGATTTCCACTATATTATATTTTTGCTTCTGTGTTGTTGAATCAAGCAGTATGTTTTCTGAAATCTTGCTCCAGGATCTGTAATGGAATAACCTGCCGAGAAATATTATGTCCTTGGAAGATGTTTCTCAGGTTGAAAACTTTAGAAACATACTGGAATTTGGTGATGTGACTTAAATAGAAAAGGGAAACAATAACTAAACAGAAGGAGGAGGGAAAAATTGATGCTGGTGGAAAATGTAGCTCTCTCTTATGTAGTCATTAGAATAGTCCTATTTCCAAACTGAGGTTTTGCTTATCTTTATGAATACGTTGTTTAGAAAATGTGGAATTTAAACACTCAAAAGGAAAACGAGCTCTCTGTTTCTAGTAGCAGTATATCCTGTTACCCAGCAACTCTTAGATAATGTCAGTCATCAATAATAGAAAGGATGCTTTGTGCTAAAGCAAGGGATCTCATGTTTCCAGAGTTCTATAAAATGGGCAAGTTGGAGCGATTAAAAGGATGAAGTATTCTCTGTGTGCGCGAAAACACGGTATTTAAATGAGAAATAATTTTATCGATGTGAACAATTAGTGCACTAATTGTGAATATATGGGGATGGGAATAGGCTACTTGGATTCAGTAGATAGTTCCATCTCTCTAGATCTTAGCTGACCTGAGACCTAATCCGTATATCTACCCTATTCTCCGTCTGTCCTTTAGTATCCTTGCTATTTTAAAATATGGAATTGAGCATTTTTGCAGAAAATGGCCAAACTTTCCTGTCACAAAGAAGAGAAAATCTGCAGATGCTGGAAACCCAAGTTACACACGAAAAGTGCTGGAGAAATTCAACAGGCCAGGCAGCACCTATGGAAAAGAGTACAGTCAACGTTTTGGGCTGAGACCCTCAGCAGGACCTGCAAAAAAAGATGGGGTCAGAGTAAAGGGTGTGGGAGAGAAGGAGATGGAGAAGCACAAGGTGATAGGTGATACTGGGAGGGGAAGGGGTGAAGTAAAGAGCGGGGAAGTAGATTGGTGAAAGAGATACAGGGCTAGAGAAGGGCAAATCTAATAGGAGACCACGGAAGAAAGAAAAAGGGAGAGGCACACCAGAGAGTGGTGATGGGCGGACAAGGAGATGAGGTGAAAAAGGGAAATGGGAATGGGGAATAGGGAAGGGGATGGGGGGATTAGCGGAAGTTTGTGAAACCAATGTTTGTGCCATCAGGTTGGAGGCTACCCAGACGGAATCCAAGATGTTACTCTTCCAACCAGTGTGTGGCCTCACGTGACAGTAGAGGAGGCCATGTCTGGACAGGTCGGAATGGGAATGGGAAGTGTATTGTGCTGTAGATTTTCTGTTTCTATGTTAAAATGGGTGGCCACTGGGAGGTCCCTCTTTTTCTGGGGGACGGAGTGTAGGTTCTCAGTGAAGTGGTTTCCTAGTCTGCACTGGGTCTCACCGATATACAAGAAGCCACACTGGGAGTACTAGATACAATAGATGGCCCCAACAGACTCACAGGTAAAGTGTCGTCTCACCTGGAAGGACTGTTTGGGGCCCTAAATAGTAGTGAGGGAGAAGGTTTAGGGGGCAGGTATAGCACTTGTTCTACTTGCAAGGATAGGTGACAAGGGAGGGAGATCAGTGGCGAGGGACAAATGGAACAGGGAGTTGCATAGGGAGCGCTCCCTGCGGAAAGCAGAAAGTGCAAGGTACCCAGAGGGAATATGAGGTGGTGTTCCGCCAACCAGAGTGTGGCTTCATCGCGACAGTAGAGATGGCCGTGGATTGAAATGTCAGAATGGGAAGTGGAATTAAAATGGTTGGCCACTGGGAGATACCGCTTTTTCTGGCAGACGGAGTGTAGGTGCTCATTGAAGCACCTTCCATGGCCTTCTGTCCTCTCCTGTTAGATTTCCCCTTCTCAAGCCCTGTATCTTTTACCAATCAACTTCCCAACTCTACTTCACCCCTACCCCCCTCATGATTTCACCTATCACTTTGTGTTTCTCCCTTCCCTCCCTCCACCCTTTTACTCTGACTCCTCATATTTCTTTTTCCAGTCCTGATGAAGAGTCTTGGCCCAAAATGTCGACTGCACTCTTTTCCATTGATGATGCCTGGCCTGCTGAGTTCCTCCAGCTTTTTGTGTGTGTTACCCAAACTTTTCCCAATCTGCATATGAAAGTATTTCTTAACATTATTCAAGTTAGATATGTTTCCAGTTTTCAAGCCATGCCGTCCAGAATTAGACTTCACAGCAGTGGCAGTGATTTCTGTTTATGTATCTTTTTCAATTATTTTTAATGTGTTAGAAGTTTAAATATCTTCCTTGATGAACTCTTCATTTCACAGGCTGCCTTGTTGTGGTCCTTGCACCTTTTTGTTTACCTACTCTGCTCTTTCTCTGTAACTATAACACTATATTCTGCAAACATGAGGAAATCTGCAGATGCTGGAAATTCAAGCAACACACTCAAAATGCTGATGGAATGCAGCAGGCCAGGCGGCATCTATAGGGAGAATCACAGTTGACGTTTCAGGCTGAGACCCTTCATCAGGACTAACTGAAAGAAAAGATAGTAAGAGAATTGAGAGGAGGAGGGGGAAGTCCGAAATGATAGGGGAAGACAGGAGGGGGAGGGATAAAGCTAAGAGCCGGAAAGGTGATTGGCAAAAGGGATACAGAGCTGGAGAAGGGAAAGGATCATGGGATGGGAGGCCTAGGAAGAAAGAAAGGGGGAGGGGAGCACCGGAAGAAGATGGAGAACAGGCAAGGAGTGATTGTGAGAGGGGCAGAGAGAGAAAAAATGGAGGGGGGGGATAATAACTAAATAAGGGATGGGGTAAGAAGGGGAGGAGAGGCATTAACGGAAGTTAGAGAAGTCAATGTTCATGCCATCAGGTTGGAGGCTACCCAGACGGAATATCAGGTGTTGTTCCTCCAACCTGAGAATGGCTTCATCTTGACAGTAGAGGAGGCCATGGATAGACATATCAGAATGGGAATGGGACGTGGAATTGAAATGTGTGGCCACTGGGAGATCCTGCTTTTTCTGGTGGACAGAGCGTAGGTGTTCCGCAAAACTGTCTCCCAGTCTGCGTCAGGTCTCACCAATATATAGAAGGCCGCACCGGGAGCACCATACGCAGTATTTCACACCATCCGACCCACAGGTGAACTGTCGCCTCACTTGGAAGGACTGTCTGGGGCCCTGAACAGTGGTGATGGAGGCAATGTAAGGGCAGGTGTAGCACTTGTTCCGCTTACAAGGATAAGTGCCAGGAGTGAGATCGGTGGGAAGGGATGGAGGGGACGAATGGACAAGGGAGTCACAATAGGGAGCAATCCCTGCGGAAAGCAGAAGGGGAGGGGGAGGGAAAGATGTGCCTGTAGTGGGATCTTGTTGGAGGTGGCGGAAGTTACGGAGAATTATATGTTGGACCTGGAGGCTGGTGGAGTGGTAGGTGAGGACAAGGGGAACCCTATACTGAGTTGGGTGGCAGGAGGATGGTGTCAGAGCAGGTGTGTGTGAAATGGGAGAGATGCGTTTGAGAGCAGAGTTTGATGGTGGAGGAAGGGAAGCCCCTTTCTTTAAAATAGTGGTCGCTAACCCATCGATCACAATCGACTAGTCGATCTTTGAGACTTTCCCAGTAGATCCCGAAAAAAAAAAGAAAAATAAATGCACAAATACTGTTGAGAGATAGTTTCTGGGTTGCAGGGTTTTAGTTCCGTTCTTTCTGCCCAGTGCGCATGCGTGTAGCTCCCCTGCACTACACAGTATAATTCAGTGGTCCCCAACCACCAGGCCACAAGGAAACGATACGAGTCAGTTGCACCTTTCTTCGTTCCCTGTTATGCCCACTGTTGAGCTTGAACCCACGCGAGGTCATCAGTTGCCTAAATGCAGTGATACCCTTGCGCCTTGTGGCTTCGCACGGCCGACGGGAAGTGCCGTCGCTACTGACCTGGAGCGCTGCCTCTAAACCTGTTTAACACACTGAATGTTCATGGGGAACCTGGTGCTAAAATATTCGCAGACGACCTAATTTGGGCTCAGCGATTTGTAAGTATCAGAGCAGCTACCTCGCTGCAATCTACTGAAACAAACTTTTGTCATCCTACAAGGGGGGTGCGCGTGCCTTATTGCACTCCTCGCTTGGTCACTTGCTCACTCTGGACTGTGACCGCCGCAGCCCCGGCACAGGGACCTCCGGCCCTGAGCTTGTCCTCTCAGCCGACCCACGACCAACTGCACTTGGCCAAGGCGTCTGGCCGCGGGCGGGCAGGAGGCTGTCCGAGGCAATGAAGCCCTCAAAACTGCTTCGGTACCTTGAGTCCAAGCGCTCCGCACTTAAAGACAAACGCGTTGAGTTTTGTGAGTGGAAAAAATGTGAGCAAGTGGGACAGAAGCTAAGTGCCGAGAGCTGCGAAAACTAAATTGTGGAATAGACTGGACATAAGGAACCTGCTTCGAGTATCGCTGTATTCCCGTCGTGTTTACCCCCCCCCCCACTGTCGGCCGGTCCACAAGAATATTGTCAATATTAAAGTGGTTCGCAGTGCATAAAAAGGGTGGGTACCCTGGTGTTCATACATTATTTCTACTTCCGGGTTGCGGGGTTTTACTTCCAGTCTTTTCTGCCCTGGTGCGCGTGCGTCTAACTAATTGATCTGGGGTCGATCTTGCCTTGAACTAAGGCTGAGGTAGGGGATCTTGGGCTTAAAAAGGTTGGTGACCACTACTTTAAAAGGAAGACACCTCCTTCGTCCTGGAATGAAAAGCCCCATCCTGAGAGCAGATGTGGTGGAGACAGAAGAATTGCGAGAAGGGAGTGGCATTTTTGTAAGAGACAGGGTGGGAAGAGGAATAGTCCAGGTAGCTGTGAGAGTCCATAGGCTTATAGTAGATATCAGTAGATAAGCCGTCTCCAGAGATGGAGATAGATCAAGAAAGGAGAGGGAGGAGTCGGAAATGGACCAGGTGGGTTTGAGGGCAGGGTGAAAGTTGTAGGCAAAGTCAATGAAGTCAACAAGCTCAGCATGCATGCAAGTGCAGTCGTCCACGTAGCGAAGGAAAAGTGGGGGACAGATATCCGTCCTATATTCTGCATGCTTTTGTGCTTTTCTCTTTGTAACATTTCAATGCACATGTGTTTTGAAATTATCTGTATGGACAGAAAGCAAACAAAAGTTCTTCACTGTATTGTGTGTGACAATAATAATATGAAGAAAAGAAAGATCAAACATGGTTTGTATGGTTGTGCATAGCTCAACCATTTTTCTTGTTGGATGTTTGCACCTCAAAAGTATATACTTGTTGCATATAAAATACTAATTGCTGTTTATGATGTATATAAATGACCTGGATGAAAATATAGACGGATGGATTTGTAAGTTTACAAATGATACAAAGATTGTTGGTGTGGTTAGCGTGAATGACTGGCAAAGAGTACAGCAAGATAAAAGTCAGTTGTAGATTTGGACGGAAATGGCAGATGGAGCTTAACCTGGCTGAATGTGAATTGTTGCACCTTGGAAGGTCAAGTGTAAAGCGACCCTTAACAGTATTGTGGAGCAGAGCGGTCTTGGCATCCAAGTTTGTAGCTCCCTGAAAGTAGCTACACAGGTTGATAGGTTAGTTAAAAAGGCAAATGGCATGCTTGCTTTTATTAGTTAAGGCACTGAGTTCAAAAGTCAGTAAGTTATGTTGCAGCTTTATAAAACTCTTATTTGGGCTGCATCTGGAGTATTGTATACAGTACTAGCCGACCCATTAAAGGAAGATGTCAAGCCTTTGGAGTGGGTAATGAAGAGGTCTACTGCGAAGCTGCCTGTATTAGAGAGCATGTGCTCTACTGAGAGGTTGGACAAACTTGGGTTGTTTTCTCTGGAGTGGCAGAGGCTGAGGTGAGATCTGATAAGCGGTTTATAAGATTATGAGAGGTATAGACCGAGTAGACAGACGGTATTTTTTCCCTGAGTTTGACATGTCTAATTCCAGAGGACATGCATTTATTGTGAGAGGGGATCATTTCAAAGGAGATGTGAAGGGCAAGTTTTTTTTTGCCCAGAGTGGTGGGTGCCTAGAATGGGATGATGGTAGAGGCAGATACATTGGAGACTTTTAAAGAGATGTTTAGATAGGCATATAAATGGAAATATATGGATGTTGTGTAGGCGGAGGGACAAGTTTAGTTTGCAATAGATTACTAATGTACTTGGTTTAGCACAGCATTGTGGGCTGAAAGGCCTGTTCCTCTGCTTAATTGTTCTGTGTTTTATTATGAATGTTAGTCATTGTGTATGTTATGCCTAATAATGTAGTTTTCCAGTGCACAAAAGCCAGCTTGTGCCTCATATCTTTGTAATTTGCTTTGTTTGATTCATGGCCCAGCTTTTGAATTGAACCAAGTCATTTCCAAAATTTTAAATATTTTGATTCATAGTCCTGCTTTTAAAATAGCCTATTTCCCATAAGTTCTTTAATATTCTGATATAACAAACCACCTCAGGTACATTTCATGAATTTGTCCTTTATGCTGTTCCTCAATTGTTTTTATCTGGTCTATGTGAAGCTATGATTATTGTTTTATCCTTATTGTGTCTTTGATTTACTGTTTTATGTTTTGCCCTGCATTACCACTGTAGTTTTCTACCTTTAGTTATTTCTTAACTCAACTGAAATTGGTATTGCCTCTTGGTTTTCTCCGATCTGTTCTCTGTACTGCCTTCCTCCCATTCTTGATCACCAGGATTATCCCTGCTTTTCCATTTTGCCTGACTCGTGTGAAAGTTCAACATCCTAGTGTATTTAATTCCCAATTTTAATTTTTTTGTTTGGCCTGTCCTCACTAGATGTTCATGTCTACCTTCCAAATGTGGTTGGACACTGGTTGGAAATCAAAAATACTTATCTGATCTTTTAAAACATATTTCTCTTCAACTTACTCTCTTTTAAGTACGCTTATTTGCAATTTCCTAACCCATCAAAAACCAGGAAGGAGTCTACTGCAGTAGAGTAGAATAGAGAAAATCATCTTGTTTTTAATTCTCAGCAGTGAATCTCAGCAATGAATTTCCTAGTATATTAATTCCATTCAAATTAACTCTTCACTACATTTTGACACTTTTTTATATTTGAGCAACAAATTTTCTTTCTTTTTCAATCTTTTTATTGAATTTCATATATATAAAGAGAAACATAACATAATATAAATAGGTTATAAATGCATTAGTTTTAAAGTTAAATTTATAATAGGATAACAATATCTTATTAAATATCAACCAAAGAAAAAACTTATAATAAACAATCAAACCTATTTTGATTGAACATGAAAAAGAATAAAAATAGTCATCAAAAGAAAAAAAAAGTAAAAATGCACGAAGAAATGTATATTACAAAAAAAATAAACCTAAACTAACATGGGCAATAATACCAGTTTATATGAGTATGATAGTGTCAAAAACTCCGGAACTCCATACCAGAACAAGAATAAAAAGAGAAAAGGTCTGGAAGAGGCCAAATTAATTCATATTAAAGTGTTGAATGAACGGTCCCCAAGTTTCTTCAAATTTAATTGATGAATCGAAAATAGTACTTCTAATTTTTTCTAAACTCAGACAAGAGATAGTTTGAGAAAACCATTGAAATGTGGTAGGAGGGTTTACTTCTTTCCATTTTTGTAATATAGACCTTCTGGCCATTAATGTTACAAAGGCGATCATTCGTCTAATTGAAGGGGAAAGTCGACTACCATCCTCATTTGGTATACTAAAAATTGCAGTAATAAAATGAGGTTGTAAATCAATATTCCAAATTGAGGAAATGGTAGCAAATATGTCCTTCCAATAGTTATGTAAAGTGGGACATGACCAAAACATATGGGTCAATGAGGCCACATCTGAATGACATCTGTCACATTGAGGGTTAATATGAGAATAGAATCGAGCAAGCTTATCTTTAGACATATGAGCTGTATGTACGACCTTAAATTGTATTAAAGCATGTTTAGCACATATAGAAGAAGAATTAACCATTTGTAAAAATTTTTCCCATTTTTCTGTTGATATATTATATTGAAGTTCTTTTTCCCACTCTTGTTTAATTCTACCTGATATTTCTGGTTGTATCTTCATAATCCTATTATAAATAAAAGCCACTAATCCTTTCTGACAAGGATTCAGGGTAAAAATCATGCCTGAAAAATCTATCAAAGTTGAATTGGGAAAGGATGGTAAAACTTTATATAAAAAATTTCCAATTTGTAAATATCTAAAAAAGTTAGATTTAAGTAAATTAAATTTGTTGGAAAGTTGGTCAAAAGACATCAAACTACGTTCAAAAAAGGGATCACGAAAACATATTATACCTTTCCTTTTCCATATGCTAAAAGCTTGATCTGTTAAAGAAGGTTTAAAAAAGAAGTTAAGTAAGATAGGGCTATCAAGAACAAAGTTTTTCAGAGTAAAAAACTTACGAAACTGAAACCAAATTCGTATTGTGTGTTTGACAATAGGATTGGATATCTGTTTATTGAGTTTAACTAAATCAACCGGAAGAGAAGAACCAAGAATGGAGAATAAAGAATATCCTTGTGCAACATTACATTCTAAATTTACCCACTGTGGGCACAATGGTGAATCCAAATCTAGTTTCCAATATATTAAGTTTCGAATATTATTTGCCCAATAATAAAATCTAAAGTTAGGTAAAGCTAAACCACCATCTTTTTTAGATTTCTGTAACTGTCTTTTACTTAACCTGGGATTTTTATTTTGCCACACAAATGAGGAAATTTTTGAATCAATGTTATCGAAGAAAGATTTAGGAATAAAAGTTGGTAAGGCTTGAAATAAATATAAAAATTTTGGTAAAATCATCATTTTAATAGCATTAATCCGACCAACTAATGATAAGGATAAAGGAGACCATCTAGTAGTAAGTTGTTGAATTTGATGAAGCATGGGTAAAAAAATTCAGTCTGAATAAATCTTTATACTTCTTAGTAATTTTTATACCTAAATAAATAAAGTTATCAGTAACAACTTTAAATGGTGTCCTGTCATTCAATAAAGTTTGCTCATTAAAAGGAAATATTTCACTTTATCCAAATTTAATTTATAACCAGAAAAACTACCAAATTGAACCAACAAAGATAGGATAGCGGGAATAGACCTATCAGGATCAGAAATATATAACAACAAGTCATCAGCATAAAGTGATAACTTGTATAACTTTTCATTACGAGTAATACCAAAAATATTAGGAGATTCACGAATAGCAATGGCTAAAGGTTCTAATGTGATATTAAATAATAAAGGACAAGGGACAACCTTGTCTCGTACCACGAGATAATTGAAAAAAAGAGGATCTATAATTATTTTGTAAAAACAGAAGCAACAGGTTTATAATATATTAATTTAATCCATGATATAAAATTAGAACTAAAATTAAAATTTTTCAAGGCATTAAATAAGTATGTCCATTCAACTCTATCAAAAGCTTTTTCAGCATCTAATGAGATAACACATTCTGAGGTTGTGGGTGAAGAAGTATAAATTATATTAATCAATTTTCTAACATTAAAAAAGGAATACCGATTCCTAATAAAACCAGTTTGGTCTTCTGAAATAATCTGTGATAATACTTTTTCTAACCTAATAGCTAAAATTTTTGTAAGAATCTTAGAGTCTACATTTAATAGCGATATAGGGCAATAAGATGCACATAAAGTAGGATCTTTATCTTTTTTAAGAATTAGAGAGATAGTAGCTTCATAAAAAGACTGAGGTAATCTCTTCTTAGTAAATGCATCATTAAAGATTTCACATAACCAAGGGGAAAGCAAAGAAGAAAAAGTTTTTAAAAATTCTATAATATAACCATCAGGACCAGGAGCTTTCCCTGAATTCATTGATGAGATAACCTCTCCTACTTCGGCCATAGAAATAGGAGCATCAAACACACTTCGATCTTCATCTGTCAGTTTGGGAATATTTAAATTGTTAAAAAAATTATCCATCATGGACAGATCGCCATCAAATTCTGATTGATATAAAGATTTATAAAAATCTTGAAAAGTATTATTAATTTCTTTATGATCAGTAGTCAGATTACCGTCTTGTTTATGAATTTTAATAATTTGTTGCCTAGTCGAAATAGCTTTTAATTGGTTAGCTAACAATTTACCAGTTCCATCACTATGAATATAAAATTGAGCCCTGGTCTTGATTAATTGATTCTCAATTGAAGAAGATAATAATAAGCTATGTTCCATTTGAAGCTCAACTCTCTTCTTATAAAGTTCTTTGGTAGGAGTAACGGAATAAATCTTATCAATTTCTTTAATTTTATCCACCAATAAAGCTATATCTAAATATCTTTGTTTTCTTTTACCAACGGAATATGAGATAATTTGTCCACGGATAAAAGCCTTGAAAGAGTCCCAAAGTATTCCTCTGTCAATCTCTTCGGTATAGTTTGTTGAAAAAAAATAAGTCAATTTGTTGTTTTATGAAGGTAATAAATTCTGGATCTTGAAGCAAAGTAGCGTTGAGTCTCCAAGATCTAGTATTAATGGAAGAGTCCGAAATCTTGATAGATAACTTCAAAGGTGCATGATCCGAAATGGCAATAGAATCATATTTACAATCAGTAACATCTGTTAATAAACGATGATCAATAAGGAAATAATCAATTCTAGAATAACTATGATATACATGTGAAAAAAATGAAAATTCTTTATCTTTAGGGTTCAAAAACCGCCATATTTCAGTAATTCCCGAATCAACCATAAAAGAATTAATAAGTAAGGCTGATCTATTCGGAAGAGTTCGAATAGATTTAGATCTATCCATCAAAGGATTCAGACAGCAATTAAAATCTCCACCCATTATCAACATATATTCATTTAGATTAGGAAGGGAAGTAAATAAATGTTTAAAAAATTCAGGGCAGTCAAAGTTTGGAGCATAAATATTAACTAGAACCACTTTTCGATTAAAAAGTGAACCAGTAATCAACAAAAATCTGCCCTGTAATAATTTCATGATGTGTAAACGAAATTGAGGGGTCTATAAAAACAGACACACGCCTAATTTTGGCGGTACAATTCGAGTGAAATTGTTGATCCTTCCAGAACCTAAAAAAGCGTTGATTATCCTCCCTCCTAATATGGGTCTCCTGTGCAAAGATAATATTAGTATTCAGTCTATGGAATACTTTAAATATTTTTTTACGTTTAATCGGATGATTTAAACCATTAGTATTCCAAGAGATAAAATTAATAGACTTATCCATCATGCCAATATTGATTGTGTATATCATAAAAGGTTAAGAAGACACATAACCCATAATTCAGGAAGAAGAAAAAATGATTCAGGAGCAACTGGAGAAAATGACACCTCAACAATATTAATAATTTAAAGTTGGCCCATAAACTAAAAGCAAAAAAATAAAAAGCAAAAGCGTGAGAAAAGATCCCTACCCCCTCCCCCAAACCCTTGAAAAAAAGCCAAGTGGCAGGCGCACAAACTAATACTAATATTACCCCCATTTCAAGATAGCATCTCTATGAAAAGATAAAAAGAGATTATAAAACACCCAGATTTAAGTACAGGGTTGCAAAAAAAAATAATATTTATCAATCAAAATAAAAAAAAGTAATATAATAAAGTAAAAGATCATTAATTAAAAAAGGATAGACGTTAAAGTTTGAAACAGTGTAATATGCCTTTAAAAAAGATTCCATATTCAAATACAAAAAAATGACATTTCAAAAGCAAAGACTTATGGGAAGAAGAAACGACATTTTGAAAAAGCCATATTACAAAATATAAATGTAAATTCACCAATCTATTAAAAAAAGTTTATAAAAAAGGTTATCAAAATAGAATTAAAAAAGGATTCAATAATCACTAAAATATAAAAAAAGGGTCCAAAAATCCAAAACATTCGTCCCATTCTCAAATACAAGCAAACAAATGAATGCTTACAGAAAGCAAAGTCTTATGGGAAGAAGAAACGACATCTTAAAAAAAGAAATCATTATTACAAAATATAAACATGTATATCCAATTCAGAAAAAAAAATAAGAAAAAAGACATTATAGTAAAATTAAAAGAGCATCTATAAACCATGATAGTAAAAAAAAACCCGGGTCTACAGACCAAAGTAAAAAGCTATAACGCAGCTTCACAAGTTAAAGCCCAAAACAAAATAGCATCCTCTCTCCAAAAATTCTTCAACATAACACATAGTTCAGTTTATGCTGGAAGATCGATGTTCTTCAACGAATTTCTTCGCATCTTCCGGAGTATTAAAAAAGCGCTGAGTGTCGTCACTCAACGTAACTCTGAGATTCGCTGGGTATCTTAAAGCTTGTTTAAATCCAATCGAATGACTCTCTGCCATCACTGATTTAAAAGCTATTCTTGCTTTCATTACTGCAAATGAATAATCTTCAACAATACGAAATGTGTTGCTTCTGTAAGAAATCATACCTTTCTGACGAGCTAGTCAGATTAAAAGTTCTTTCTCCCGAGGATAATGGAGGCGAACAATCACAGCTCGTGGCTTGTCTCTCGAGATCGAAAATCTCGAAACTCTGTGGGCACGATCAATAGTAGGTTTAGCTTTCAAAACATCAGCGCCAAAAACTTCCCATAATAAGTTAGAGAAAAATTCAGTTAAGTCACCAGATTCAACATTTTCGGGAAGCCCGATGATTTGCAAATTCTGTCTGCGAGATCGGTTTTCAAGATCGGTGATCTTAAACTTATAATGCTCTACTGTTTTAGCAGTCGACAATACCTTCTTCTCCAGTGTTTCGATTGTACGTATTTTTTCACAAATTAACTTATCAAGAGCTGCGAACTTTTCTTCATGTCGTTCAATATCTGCTGCCTGCGATTGTAACTTGGTATCAAACGATCTAACGACTTCTTCGAGCCCAGACATTTTCGCAGTAAGCTTATTTTCCAGACTTGTTATTTTACTTTCCAAACTTGCAAGTTTAGTATCCAGAAGATTAGAAATTGCGTCAATAGATAGAGGCTCTTTAGACGATTTCTTAGGTGCAGACATTTTAAGTTTGGAAAGATTAAATCAAGTATTATTTTAGAAAAGAAATAAATCGTAAGTATCAACCCATGTAATAAAGATGAAAAGATTTGATTAAAGGGTGATTATAGTTTAAAAAATGAAGAGGGCCTAAAAGGCAGATGTTTACGTCGCCATCTTGAAACTCCGCCCCTGAGCAACAAATTTTCAGATCTGTACAGAAGTACTAAATGTTAGGTTAGAGCATCCTATGTGTTCCCTTATCCCTAATGCATGTGACAGTTTAGTGAAGAGAGCTTCAAAAGGAGACATTATGTCTTTTGAAAGCAATGTTTGGAATGGTTTAAACAGCTAGTTCCTTGTATAATTTGGAAAACTTTTGAGGAACCGCAAGCATGGAAATTAATTGCATGAGTTCAACTGTGAAGAGAGATAGATGCATTTTCTTTGTAATTTTAACATTTTGGCTAAAATTTTGGCTTGTGATTGAATTAATTTTACTTGTAGAGGATGAATGCACAGGCACCTCCTGGCAGGTGGCTTGGATGCACAAAGTTGTCATTTTTGCTAGCATATATTTGGTTCAGAAGAGCTTGATGTGCATTGCCTGAGGATAGGGTGATGAGCTTTCATGCTTTAAAAGATTCTAGGTGAACTTTGGAAGTCAGTACTGTACAGAACACCTTCCCATTGTGAAAAACATCCTGAAATAAGAAGGAAAATAAATTACACCTTGTCCCATGACACTTCCGTACAAAGAATACAGTGCCAATGTAGTCCAGTGCATCTGTAGCACTGACATTGGACAGTAATCTGTTCCATTTTGTCAGAATAAAGAAATATTATCTTTTCTCAAACCTGTCGGACAACACCAAGAATGCTAGAATGAGTAATGGAATAAAATAAATGAGGTCACATGCTGTTAGCAAGAGATAAATTATAAAAGGTTGTCTTAAAAGTATCAAATTATCAAATAAACAGGAATATGTTATCCTTCTATTTCAGCTAAAATGTTGTCTTGCATTGGCTAAAACAAAGGGATTGAAAGATAAAATCATATGGCAGAGGCTTCACCACAGTTGTTTATATTCATCTAAAAGGCTTTCAAATTCTTTGTCTCTGTGAACATGAAAGATGAATTAGGAAATCAAATTAAGCTGGCAATAAATTTTGCCTGGTTTCTCCAACCTTTTGCTGGATGGAACATGAGAACAATTGGTTTTGTCTATTCTATCTCTTTCTTTTCATTGGATATGATAAAAAGCCTTCTTTAGAATTTTGTTCAGGATCTGTGCACCACTGATAAAGCCAATGTGATTGACCTCAAACATCCACAACCATCTTTCTTTGTTAATGATTTCCCCCTCAGTGCTTATTATAACACAGAAAGGAGTCATTCAACTCATCCATATGACATGGGAGTAGAATTAGACCGTTTGACTTAAGTACCCTGATTTCTTTCAGCTTTTTGAGCACCTTCTTCCATGTAATAGTAACAGCACTCACTTCTCTTCCCTCACACCCCTCAACATCTGGCACTCTGCTAGTGTCTTCCACAGTGAAGACCGATGCAAAATATTCATTTAGTTCATCTGCAAATCATTGTCCCAGGTTATTATTTCTCCAGCCTCATTTTCTAGCTGTCCTATGTCTACTCTCATCTCTTTTTTTTATTTTTTACCTACTTGAAAAAGCTTTTAATCTCCACTTTGATATTGTTTGCTGGCTTGCTTTCATATCTCTTCTTTCCTAATGATTCTTTTTGTTGCTCTCTAAGTTTTTAAAAGCTTCCCAATTTTCTATCTTCCCACTAATTTTTGCTTTTTTTATGTCCTCTCTTTTGCTTTTACATTAACTTTGACTTCCATTGTCAGCCACAGTTCTGTTATTTTGCCGTTTGAGTATTTCTTCATTTTTGGCATACAGCTATCCTCATTTTTCCCAGAAAATCCCACCATGTTGCCATCCCATCCAGCATCTCCTTCCAATTTACTTTGGCCAATTCCTCTCTCATACCACTGTAATTTCCTTTACACTGAAGTAAAGGAAGTCCACTACACCAGACTTCCCTTTCTCCCTCATCCGCAGAGCAATCTGGTCAGTTTTAACCCTGCCCCACTTGTATCCTCGTAACTTATTTTCCCCTCAACTCCTCTTTTGAGTCTTTGCCACGAATCTACATCATGGTAAATTTTCAGGAGCCAGTTGACCTTCCAGTGTATCTTTGAGACTTTGGAAGAAACCAAAGTACCTGTTGAAAATCACATGGCCACCAGGAGAATGTGCAAACTCCACACCGGCATTCCCTGAAATCAAGAACAGACCTGCGTTGCAAGAGCTCTGAACCGGTGATTCTAAGAGCTGCATCTCTGTGCCAATTGAAATGCATAATGCTGCTGGGTCATCTTGATTAAGCTTTTGGATTAACAAATGTTAAAATAGTACATACGTTTCAAAATAGTTCACTCTCCCAATCACACTGCAAACTGTTAGTAATGACGATACTTGTAGATTATTTCAGTGTAATTCTAGAACGATTTTCTAACTAATTTACATTTGAACTTCTAAAACATAGTCTCAACTTCATTTCCTAACTTACCTTTAATGGCACATATTGCTGGTGCCTGCCCAAAAAGAGCTATGTGCAAAATATCTTGAAAAGTTTCAAATATTAAATTGTAATAATCCCTTTTAAATATGGAGGAATTTAGATACAGCTCCTGTTAAAATTTTAACGTACAGCCATCAAGATGATAGCTGTTGTACTTTTGAAAACTTAGTTTAATTCTGTGCTAACAGTTTGTACTCAGCAATGAAAACCGGATGCTCCACAAACCACTCAGCAGCAGTGGAGAGAAATGAAGTCAATGTTTCAGATCCTCTCAGCAGAACTGTCCTTTGCAGTTTCTTGCAAATAGAATTGCATTGTCGTTGTCTCAGCTGACAATGTCCTGAATAGCCATTTGCAAAGCGATAACCACTAGAAGTATTTCCAGCAAGACAGCAGAAGTATGTCAATAATTCCTACTGGTATTCAGAGCTGTCAGTATTTGGAGAGAGCCTTTATAAAGTGCCATTGATTGCACGAGTAATAGTAGAGATACGAGAGATGAATGTTGGCCAGGTCTTTGGGGAGATATGGCTGCTGCTTCTTAAAATGCTATGAAACCTCTTCCCTGACAAGACTGGCTCTAATGACACCTGAATTATGGCACTTGCTTAAAGTTGTTTCAATAACTTTTCAAAGTCCTGTAAGTTTTGTGAACAAGGATGAATTAATAAAATATTTAAATATAAAATTTGTTTTTGGGAAAAGGGTGCAGTGGTCTAAATATACACAAGAATCAATGGAAAACAGAAACTAAACATTAATTCAAGACTAATTTATAACTGACAATTGGATACAAAAGACTAAACTATAACTAAATTCCTTCAAAAGAGATGAGTCGAAACTTGATATCCAACAGTACAAGTAAAATGTGAAGAATCTAGGACAGAAAGAACACTTGAAGCTGTCTGGGAAAAGACCTTTATTGCATTCACATTTTTTCTTTATTATTTGACTCTGACAAGCAGAAATACTGAAATTGACATTTTTAGGGCATGGAATAAGCAAAATTGTTGATCATGGCCCTGACTTACAAAGACACTGTTCTGATTTTTTTCATTCTAGGCTACGTATTAATTCAATAAACAACAGTTATCTTGGTTTAATGACAAAAACAAATATTGAAGCTAAGGCCATTTTTCTTCAGTACAGTCAGATATAATGGTCAGAATTTAGTAGAGTGATATTGGAGTAGCCTGTTTTTTTAGCAATGCTGATGACAACTTTAGGATTTCATGTTTGAAGATGGAAGTCCAAAAATAGCTATGGTGTGAACATACAAGGGTTTCAACACTGAATTCAGCACAATGTTCAACAAAGTAGTATAAATTTGAGTGAGATGCTCTCTGCTTATGGGGGAAACTTGTCTGATGATTTGATGTGAGATCTTAAGAGGAAATATACAGTGTTTTGCTAGCTATACAGAGGACAAAGACTATGAGAAAGTTTGAGCAATTGTTAGTTTGATTATTTTAGAAAAGATTCTCCAATGCATTTTAGCTTAGTTCTCTTTTGACCTTAAAGTGTTGTGAGGATTAAAAGTTCTTTTGTTTCTTGTGTATTGAACATTTTAAAAATATTGGACCTATTTACTACAGCAATGCTTAGACTTTTTATAAGGTTAGTGTTTGTAATAATTTAGTTAAGTCTGGCTCTGTATTATTTGTGAGCAACCCTGGTTTTGGCCAAACAAGTGATGCCACTTTCCACCTTAGTAATGTGAAAGTTGGATGTGCAGGATTATAGCAGGATAAGCTATAATAATAGAAAGAGAAAAAGTGAGTCAAAGTCACAGATAGATCACACAATAGTCAGTTCTGATACTGGAAGAGTGTGTTACCTAAATTTGGAAAATTTTATATTGAGTTCTGAAAACTATAACATACCCAGACAGAGAAGCAATGTTGTGCTGCCAGGTTTGTCTTGTGCCTTATTATAAAGCAGATAAAAGGGAACACCACCACTTGGAAATCCCTCTCCAAGTCACTCACCATCCTGACTGGGAAACATATCGCTGTTTCTTCATTGTCACTGGGTCAAAATCATGGCATTCTCTCCCTAACGGCACTGTGGGTGTGCCTACACCTCAGGGACTGCAGTGGTTCCAAGAACACAACTCATCACCACCTTCTCAAGGGCACCTAGGGATTGGCAATAAATGGTGGCTTAGCTGGCAATGCCTACATCCCATAAATAAATACAAGCAATCCCTGGGTTATGAACAAGTTCCGTTCCTGAGTCCGTCTTTAAGTCAGATTTGTACGTAAGTTGGAAAAAGTACATTCGGTATTAGCATCAGTTAGTCAAACATTTGTCTTAGTATATAGTATATATTTTACCTTTCTATGCATATAAAACACTTAAGAAACGTATGTATTCCAATAATTAAACCACTGCGTTGCTTAGTAATAATTGTAGCTTTCAGCGGGGTAGGGCCTTTCACATGCTCCATTATTCTCACTTTATCCTTTATCCTTTAAAATTGTTCCAATTATTGACCGACTGTAGCCTAACGCTTTTCCAGTGACCAATGATGTTTCACCTCTTTCCAAACACTTTATTATTTCCACTTTATTTTCAATCGTGATCACTTCCCGTCAATGGAACAGAAACACTGCGAGTGGCAGGTCTCAAGCTCTGCCAGGTCTTAAGGACCACCACACATGTTAAATGGGACAAGTGGGGGCTGTGCTGGATTTGCGTATTTGATCCTCCACAATATTCCGCGTGGAAATTTAAACTGGAGGTGGCTGTGTTTTTTATACGAGGTCAAGTTGCAAGCTCGACATCAACCTGGTGTGCTCAGGAGCGGTCTGTCACTGGATCGAACTCGGGAGCCTCCATTCTCGAACCCGGCGCTGATCTCACTGCACCACCAGCCGACCGGAAAGTGGTGGGGTGGGGGGTGTCAGGGTGAATCTTGCTAAGAAAAATTTAAGCCAAATACAAAGTGATGCACTCAACACAGTGTCAGTGGGTTGGAGCTTCAGAACAGAGTAGACAAGCTGCTTGAGAAATGCAGAATGTTCCACAATAGAAAGACAAACCATTCAAGAATTAAGTAGATTGAAATTCTTCAACTAAAACCACTGTCTCAATTGTACTGCTGGATTTGGCATGTGAAATAGGAAAGGGAAGTTGATGTTTTTGGGAGATTCCTTTCAATAGCAGTAGAAATTCATTGAGGATTTCTGGTCCCATTTAGTCATTCCTATGTCTCAACTGCTCTGTATCCCACCTCAGTGGCAGAACCTTTTAATGTCATATCCCTCAGCTTCAGAATTACACCCCCCACCACCCAAAGCCCAGGTCATTTGTAAGGTCCTTTTGTTCAAGTTCATTATAAAGCTGTGCCTACATTGAATGGAAGTCAGGACAGAATATCCATTGTAACTCAGATTTAAAGTGGCAGCTCTGTCTCTGTGCAATATACCGTGATGGTGCAACCCTTGTAGTAAATTTCATAATTTAACATTTTTTCATCGTTCTTTAGATGTGGCTGTTCCTTTCTCTTTCAGTTGATTGTTTTTTCACCTTCTGTTTCTAAACGTCAGTTTTTAATGTAATTGATACCTTAAGAACTTTGATGTATCCTGTAACAGACATTCTCTTCATTTTTTTCCACCCTCCCACCCTGCAATTTGTACATATTTGCTTTTAAATTTTCCAGTCTTGAATCAAAGATCCTTGATATAAAATGTCATCTCTGTTGTCTTTCCATGGATGCTGCCTCATGGATTGTGTTTTTATTTTGGATTTTAACCATCAGCAACTTTTTTCTTCCAAGAAAAATATTTGATGTGTTTTAAGGTTTGGCAGTTTAACTGTACTCTGAGTCCAATGCTTCAAGTCAAATAATATGAACTGGATGCAACTTGCATCTCAACCATTTGTGAAATGAACATCATGATTCTTATCATTTGGCAGTTTGTTTTATCATTGATTTGCAAGAAAACATAAACAAAAAAGGTCCACTTTGCAAAGGGACCCAAAAGCAGAGCTTAGATCAGAGACGGCATCCAAATAATGCCACCTTGGACTGATCAACTTATATGTCAGATGGCCACCTACTTAACAATCCCAAAGTCCTTCATACTTGAAGCTACAACCCATACAGATAGTCACCATACAAGTTGCTGATGGTGGCAGGAATCGTGCAACAGGGCATCATATTTCCACAAATAAAACTTTCACATTGCTGCTTTTACTTTCTCAGTATGTCATAGAGTAAACATGTTTGGTAAACCCAAAATTAGAATCCATTACATCAATGCTGACTACTCAGTTTTTATTTATTTGTTTGCTTATTATAACTTATAGGAATTTGTATGTCTTGCACTGTACTACCACAAAACAACAAATTTCATGACCTGTTATTATATGATAGTGATAATAATTCTGATCCTGATCCTCATACTTCTGATCTTTGGAAATGACTGGTCCTTTTGTATCTGAGTGTGAATTTGCAGTATTGCTGATTCTTCACTCTGAGTGCCTACATCTGCATTCATTATGATCAGTGTAAGCATCACCATAGTCTATCTACTGCATGGATTCAAATTTGGGGTACCCAAATCAATCAAAGTTCTGTTAGCTTATTGAATCATTTAACTATGTAGATGGCAAATATCAAGACCAGCACCAAGTTTTGGGAGTGCACATAAGGGACAATCTCATCTGGTCCCTCAACACCACCTCTTAGGTCAAGAAATCACTGCAGCATCTCCACTTCCTTAAGAGATTGAGGCAAGCAAGCACTTCCCTCCTCCAATTTTTACATGAGCACCATTGAGAGTGTCCTGACTAGCTGCTTCCCATGTCTAGTACGGGAATTGCAAGGCATCCGAGGGCAAGACCCTATATAGTATTGTGAGGACTGCTGAAAGGATCATGAGTGCCTGTTTTCCATCTATCCGAGATATTTATTAGGAGTGCTGCATGCACAGGGCCATTAGTATTATTAAGAATTCCTTCCATCCTTCCGACAATCTCTTTGACCCCCTGCCGTCATTCAGGAGGTACTGTAGATTAGGACAAGGGCTGTTAGATGGGAAACAGCTTCTTCCTTCAGGCTCTGAGACTAGTGAACTCCCTGCCACCATCAGGTGTCATCACAAATGAAGCGCCAGTCGCATTATACTTTTTAACTTGTGTCATAAGTTCACATTATTCTTTAAGTTATTTGTAGTAATTGAATGACAATAAATTTAAACTTGATCTAAGCTGAGATTGAATGCCTGTAGTTAAGAGCTTAAGAATATTGAAGTTTCCTCAACCATAAGTGCTTAGAAAGTCATCTTAGAAACTTAGACCGTGTCAATGCAGAAAAGAAAGTGAGTGAAGATGAATGGTGTTTTAAATTACAAAGGCTAGCTTAGTAAGAATTTTTTTTAAAAAGCTTGAGTTTTGTCACTACTCCAGGCTATATTTGAGCATGATGTTCAACACAGTATATCACTTAGGTTCTCCATGTGTTATAATATCTATATCATCAGTTCTAACGGATCATTACATTTGTTTTGTCAGCTTCAAGTGCCAAGTGTTAAAGGTTTTGACTTTGCCAAGCAGCATATTGGTCAACATGGTAAAGATGACATTTTGGTCATCCATGAAGGTTTGCCACCTGTCTCAGCAAAGGACAACTCACCATCTGAGAACGGTGATGTGTCCAGTCCTCAGCCGAAGACAGCCAAACTGTCCAAAGGGCTTCGACAGAGAAGTCGGTAAGCATAATCCATTACACAAAGCATTAACTGCTCAACAGCTAGTGTTTCTTTCATTCAACGTGAAATTCCAATAAATGATGATGCCACTTGAGTTTATGCCTCACTTCTCATGAGAAGTTGAAAAATGGCAGTGTCTTAAGCAGATTTGCTTGTGCACAGCGGTGAGGCATTGACCAGATTTAATGCAAAACTTGATCCTTGGCACCAGAGGATGAGGAAGGAAAAGAGAAATGTAAGTTTTACATCAAGAATGTGTAACTTGGGTGTTAAGAATTTTCCATTTTTACTTGTAAAATGCATTGCTAGAGAATTTAACGAGTACAAGTTTTAGAACATTTTGTTGAATTCCCACATGTTATGGTAGAAATACACTAGAAATAGTCAGTGCAGACCCAGTTAGATTTTTCCAAGATGCTAAATGTAGAATTGAAATGTTTTATTTGAGACTTAGCCTGAGGTCCTGACATCCTCATGACCCTAAAATCCTCCCTTGATGGCCTGTTTCTTGCTGATTTGATCTCTTCACTTATCTAATATAGAATAGTTATTCTGAGAGCTGGCAGTCCAGAAACCAACCCATTTCTTCCTGCTTTCCTTGAAATTGACTGAAGTCTTACTTTAGCAGCATTACCAGTTATCGACAAGAAAACTGGAGTAAAAATTGATGTTTAAAGTTATTAATTAATGATGAGCTCTGCTGCATGTAAGACTGATGTTTAGAAAGTGAGATAAGAATGTCAGTGTTAATTATTGAACTTTTCCACACACATAAGGAATGTTTGAAATGGTGTCGATTTGGTGTGGATTATGGTCAATTTCTCTTGGAGCCCTATCCCTGTGACAGTGGTCCGTGATGTGTTTAATCCTTAACACAGTCCTTATCGCTCTTGCATTTTTCTAAGTATTGATTTGTTTTGACAAGTGGATCATTCCACTGTGAAGTTAATGACAAAGTATTAATTGCTATCTGCAATTACAGTAATAATGTATTTGTGCGGAGACTCTCCCTTTTGTCACAATTGAGTGCTCTGATATAAATTTTTCAAACTAATCTTCAAACTTCAGAAGTCAAATTAGAATCCCTCATTTCCTGATGTTGCAACTTGTTTTGGCTGACATTTTATTATACTAAGGCATTTGTGATGTATAACAGCTCCTAATCCACTATCATGAAGAAAGAGACAGCATTTTGTAGTGTAGGGGGGAGAATAGGTCTATAATTGAAAATTCTGATACATTCTCTGAAGCTAACTGTGGCTTTTGAAGGTTATTACACATCCTGCAATCTGCATTTTAAAAACAATCAGAAATCCAGTTGCAGTTCCAGTGAATTTATCTGAAATCTGTCTCATGTAAACTGGGCGAGTGGGGGGGCGGGATTTGATGTTTTAAATGCAATGTCTATCTTTGCAGTGTTTCACCTTCTGAAGCTGAATCCACTGCCAGTGAACAGTCCAGTGACAGAGAATCTGTCGAGGATATTCCAAGAGCTCCTGCAATTCCTAGTGGCAATAAACACATGACAATCAGAAATGGTTTGTATCCTCTAACATATTAGTAATACATTGCAAATTTATACATGACATATTTTGAAATGAAAGAAATAAATTAAGCAGGAGCCAGTTAACATTTAGTACAGTAATTACTTGCATGATTTGGAGTTGACTCTGAGTACAGCCTTTGCAGAAGATGTTTTACCTTTAACGTGCAAACACATGTATTTCCTGTACAAGATTAAAGTGGAACCATTTCTTTTGGTGGCCTTTCCCACCTATTATTCCGAACACATGGATGAGCCTTTTTTTTGTGTGTGTCATTTCCCAGTTGACCCCAAAGGCATTTTGTTTCTCAGCTCTATCCTAGGGATATTCCAGTTACTGAGGTAAACCCAGTGGCATTCCAGTTTCCCATGAACCTGTGACTAAACTGTTTACAATAAACCAAGTTTATTTTGTACATAGTTCTTTCGGGAGAAGGATAAGAAGCCTAAGCAATTAAGGTAGCGAGAAACTCTGCAGTTAACAAAGGCAACATTCAGCTTTGTTTTGTGCATTATTCTCAAATTCAAGTTCTAATCCAAATACTGTGCACTTGAGGTTACTATATAAACATAACTGCAGCCAGTATCTTTACAGTGAATAGGCAAATGCAAACTGTCCATGAGATACAAAATTACAGGCAACATTTTTACAGCTATATGAATGGCTGCAATATCATTAAACAAGTACACTGTTATTTACAAGATCTCAGTATACGCCATTGTTACTTATGTAGATATATTTGTACATGATCACTGACTCTAAAATATTCTGTCCTGCACCAATTTGGAAGCATTGTTTATCCATGTGCTAATGTTTTCAGAATCAGGTTTAATATCACTGACATATTGTGAAATTTGTTTTATGACAATAGAACAATGGAAGACATAAAATATTACAATAAGTTATAATAAGAAATGTATTAAAAATAAAGGGTGCAAAATAATGAGTTAGTATTTGTAGATTCATGGACAATTCAGAGATGTTTTAGAAATAAGTGCCCAATTATTATTACAAAACCATTATTTTTTATTTTGATATATATAATATGTGTGTGTATAAGTAATATAACCATATAACAATTACAGCATGGAAACAAGCCATCTCGGCCCTTCTAGTCCATGCTGAATGCTTACTCTCACCTATTCCCACTGACTCACACTCAGCCCATGACCCTCCATTCCTTTCCTGTCCATATACCTATCCAATTTTACTTTAAATGACAATACTGAACCTGCCTCTACCACTTCTATTGGAAGCTTGTTCCATACAGCTACCACTCTCTGAGTAAAGAAATTCCTCCTCGTGGTACCCTTAAACTTTTGCCCCCTAACTCTCAACTCATGTCCTCTTGTTTGAAACTCCCCTACTCTCAATGGAAAAAGCCTATCCACGTCAACTCTATCTATCCCCCTCATAATTTTAAGTGCCTCTATCAAGTCCCCCCTCAGCCTTCTACGCTGATAAAGACCTAACTTGTTCAATCTTTCCCTATAACTTAGGTGCTGAAACCCAGGTAACATTCTAGTAAATCTTCTCCATACTCTCTCTATTTTGTTTCTCTTTCCTATAATTCGGTGACCAGAACTGTACACAATACTCCAAATTTGGCCTTACCAATGCCTTGTACAATTTTAACATTACATCCCAACTCCTATATTCAATGCTCTGATTTATAAAGGACAACATACCAAAAGCTTTCTTCACCACCCTGTCCACATGAGATTCCACCTTCAGGGAGCTATGCACCATTATTCCTAGAGCACTCTGTTCTACTGCATTCTTCAGTGCCCTACCATTTACTATATATGTCCTATTTGGATTATTCCTACCAAAATGTAGCACCTCACACTTATCAGCATTAAACTCCATCTGCCATCGTTCAGCCCACTCTTCTAACTGGCCCAAATCTCTCTGCAAACTTTGAAAACCTACTTCATTATCCACAACGCCACCTATCTTAGTATCATCTGCATACTTACTAATCCAATTTACCACCCCCTCATCCAGGTCATTAATGTATATGACAAACAACATTGGACCCAGTACAGATCCCTGAGGCACACCACTAGTCACCGGCCTCCAACCTGACAAACAGTTATCCACCACTACTCCGTGGCATCTCCTATCCAGCCACTGTTGAATCCATTTTACTACTTCAATATTAATACCTAACGATTGAACCTTCCTGACTAACCTTCCATGCAAAACCTTGTCAAAGGCCTTACTGAAGTCCATATAGACAACATCCACTGCTTTACCCTCGTCAACTTTCCTTGTAACCTCTTCAAAAAATTCAATAAGATTTGTCAAACATGACCTTCCATGCACAAATCTATGTTGACTGCTCCTAATCAGACCCTGTCTATCCAGATAATTATATATATCATCTCTAAGAATACTTTCCATTTATTTACCCACCACTGATGTCAAACTGACAGGCCTGTAATTGCTAGGTTTACTCTTAGAACCCTTTTTAAACAATGGAACCACATGAGCAATGCGCCAATTCTTCAGCACCATCCCCGTTTCTAATGACATTTGAAATATTTCTGTCAGACCCCCTGCTATTTCCACACTAACCTCCCTCAAGGTCCTAGGGAATATCCTGTCAGGACCTGGAGATTTATCCACTTTTATGCTCCTTAAAAGCGCCAGTACTTCCTCCTCTTTAATTGTCATAGTTAACATAACTTCCCTACTTGTTTCCCTTACCTTACATAATTCAATATCCTTCTTAGTGAATACCAAAGAAAAGAAATTGTTCAAAATCTTCCCCCATCTCTTTCAGCTCCACACATAGCTGTCCACTGTGATTCTCTAAGGGACCAATTTTATCCCTCACTATCCTTTTGCTATTAGTATAACTGTAGAAACCCTTCAGATTTATTTTCACCTTACTTGCCAAAGCAACCTCGTATCTTAGCTTTTCTAATTTCTTTCTTAAGATTCTTCTTACATTCTTTATATTCCTCGAGCACCTCATTTACTCCATGCTGCCTGTATTTATTGTAGATATCTCTCTTTTTCCTAACCAAGTTTCCAATATCCCTTGAAAACCATGGCTCTCTCAAACTTTTAACCTTTCCTTTCAACCTAACATGAACATAAAGATTTTGTACCCTCAAAATTTCAACTTTAAATGACCGCCATTTCTCTATTACATCCTTCCATAAAACAAATTGTCCCAACCCACTCCTAAATCCTTTCACATCTCCTCAGAGTTAGCCTTTCTCCAATCAAAAATCTCAACCCTGGGTCCAGTCCTATCCTTACCCATAATTATATTGAAATTAATGGCATTGTGATCACTGGACCCGAAATGCTCCCCAACACATACCTCCGTCACCTGATCTATTTTATTCCCAAACAGAAGATCCAACCCTGCCCCTTCTCTAGTCGGTACCTCTTATGTATTGCCGCAAAAAACTATCCTGCACACATTTTACAAACTGCAAACCATCCATCCCTTTTATAGTATGGGCTTCCCAGTCTATGTGTGGAAAATTAAAATCTCCCACAATCACAACCCTGTGCTTACTACAAATATCTGCTATTTCCTTGCAAATTTGCTCCTCCAATTCTCGCTCCCCATTAGGTGGTCTATAATACACCCCTATAAGTGTTACTACACCTTTCTCATTCCTCAATTCCACCCAAATAGTCTCCCTAGACGAGCCGTCTAATCTATCCTGCCAGAGCACCACTGTAATATTTTCTCTGACAAGCAACGCAACACCTCCCCCTCTTGTCCCTCTGATTCTATCACACCTGAAGCAATGAAATCCAGGAATATTTAGTTGCCAATCACAGCCCTCCTGCAACCATGTTTCACTAATAGCTACAACATCATATTTTTCAGGTATCAATCCATGCTCTAAACTCATCCACCTTTCTTACAATGCTCCTAGCTTTAAAATAAATACATGTAAGAAATTCTCCACCTCTTCCTCTCTGTTTATCTCTTACAGTACAAAGAACTTTACTGTCTTCTTTTTCTTCCTTCTCCCGTACATCTGTTCCTACTCTTTAATGTGTGCCATAGATTATGATTCCATCATATATTCCAAAATATTTTCTGAGAACTGTACCACAAGCTGTTGGGGGAGGCCTGTAATCTTTTTACTAAGTGCCATCGTAACAGAATATTTAGTGAAACAGATAATCATTTGGAAGCCAGTGGTTTGGTATATTTCAAGGCCTTTGAAGATAGATGTACTCAGATGCTTGGTTGTGGTTTCCATGGATACCAGAACCACATTTAAGTCTGCTAAGAAAATCTGCTGCATGGGTTCAGATTGCTCAGTGCTTAGAAAGCAATGCTGGTGCCCTCTGGCTGTCTGAAGTTGTTACTGGAATTGGTATATTTGGAAAAAGAGCAATTGATACAGTCCAAATGAGAATCGAACCACAATCAATGATCACTGGTGCTGTAAAGTGATTACATTAGGCTCTATGCTACCATGCTGCCTAAGTGATTCTATACAAACATA
The DNA here is from genome assembly GCF_030144855.1 of Hypanus sabinus. Lineage (NCBI taxonomy): Eukaryota > Metazoa > Chordata > Chondrichthyes > Myliobatiformes > Dasyatidae > Hypanus > Hypanus sabinus. The sequence goes on from NC_082713.1 coordinate 127,371,060, forward strand.
ATTGTATAATGAAATCGCAGTGACAAACAATTACCTTTGTGGTTCACTTTATTAAAACCCTGTTAGTCAGAAATAGCTGAAGTTCCATTACTAATTTGCATGATTAAATTTCAAACTGATGTACTCCCAGCAGCCTAACTTATTGTATGAAGATACTGAGATCTCACCCACTATCACTTTCAGCACTCCTAGATCCCCAGTTCCAGTTGCTTCCCTTCCATGGAGCTGCCACTCCTGTTCCCTTGTTGTTCATCTTCTTTATATCCCAAATCCCATGACTCCAGAATCTCTTGCTCATTTTGGCTGCTGCTGCTGCTCTACTGCTTTTATAGGCAATGAGCCCATAATTTCTGCCACTCCAGCTCCTCTGCTCCTGTTGCTCTGTCAGTATTACAGCTTTCTAGTTCCTGGACCACAGCTTGACTGTTCCCCTGCCTCTGGAGCTGTGGTTCCCTCTGATCCCCTGCCTCTAAAGACCCTACTAAGCTTGGCCGTGAACTCTCAAAGTTCAAAAGTAAATTTATTACCCAAGTACATATATGTCACCATATACAACCCTGAGGTTAATTTTCCCGAAGAAGAAAATACTGAATAAATCCACAATAGAATCAGTGAAAGACTGCACCAACTTGGGTGTTCAACCAATGTGCAAAAGACAGCAAACTGCAAATACAAAAAGAAATAAATAATAATAATAAATAAACTATAAATATCAAGAACATGAGATGAAGTGTCCTTGATGTGCCTTCTTCATAGTTGCAGATATGGGGACAGGTCCTCTGAAATTGTAACATTGAGGAACTTAAGGTTACTGAGCCTCTCCACCTACAATTCTCTGATGAGGACTGTCTCAATAATGAGCTCTTTGGTCTTGCTGACATTAAGTAAGAAGTTGTTGTGGCACAGCTCAGCCAGATTTTTAGTCTCCTGTTTATTCTGTGCACCACCATCTCTACCCCTTTGTCATCTGTTCCTGTACATCTGAAGGACTACCTCTCATAGTTTCCCTTGACACTGATGATGTTTTTAATTATAAATTTAATTAGGATTTGGGTACCTTAATTCCAATTGTATTTCCGTATTTCATTATTTTCATGCATTCTTTTTAACAAGCATGGAGCCAGACAACCCTAATGAGTCAAGGCCAGCAGAACAATCCTATTATTTCCCTTCAACTTATTCCCATTAATAACAGCTGTAAACCCCCCCCCCCCACCACCTCACCTCCATGCTTGTTGTGCCACTCTCCGTCTATATTGAAGAGATTTACAGCAGTCAATTCACCAACCAACCAACACACCTTAGGATATTGAAGGAATCTGCTGCATGCAGAAGAAACCCATGCTTACAAGCTCCATGTAAGCAGTAACAAAGGTCTGCATCAAACCTGATTGGCAGAGCCTCTGAGACATCTGCACTTCCTACAGCACCCCTGTTTCCTATGGGATCTACAGCAAAGATATAGAATCACTGGAGTTTAATTATCCAGCTGGATGAGCATAGCCACTTATTTCCATTGAATTTCCAACATCAAATTTTTTGGGAGCCAGAGCAGAATTGATTAATCCTAGAAAGTTGGTTTGTTTGTAAGGTATGCAGAACATTCATTCAGTCAATATTATTCAGTGATTGCCATCTGTTCCTAAAAGTCAAAGTAGAGTTCATTGTCATAAGCACAAATATTTACAATGAAAAAAATATTATTTATAGCAGCATTAGAGGCATGTAGAATCGAATCATATGAGGAGCTTACAAAAGAAAAGCCAAAATTAAATGTACATTATACATAATTTTTACAAGAAACAGCTGATAAGAACTTTTAAGAAGTCCACTTTAATGCGGAGTGGTCATAGCGTTGCTAAACTGGAGTGATTGGGTGTGTGTCAGTTGGCTTGAGAAGTATCTGTTGAACATGGTGGTCTACAATTTCAGACTTATGTATATTCAGCCCAGTAGTAGCTGTGAGAAGATGCCATGGCCTGGATGATGGGGATCTTTAATGATGGGTATTGCCTTCTTCAGGCAGCACCTCTCATGGAATACAACCAGTAGTGTAGAAGAGATTTGCCAATGATCTGGGCTGAGTCCACTACTCACTGAAGGTTCGTGCATTCCAGTGCATTTGAATTACTGTACCAGACTATGATGCAGCAGTCAGGACACTTTCAACAGCACATCTGTCACAGTTCATTGAAGTGTTGGGCAAAAAGCTGAATGTCATTAACCTGCGAAGAAAATACAAATGCTGGCATGCTTTCTTTGTGGTTGCATCTACACGCTGGGACTGGGACAAATAATGTGATACACTAATACCCAGGAATTTAAAATGGCTGAATCTTTCCATGGTCAGTTCCCCAATTTAGACTGGTACATGTTCATCCTCCTCCCCCTTCCGGTCAGCTCATTACTCTTATTGACATTGAGCGAGATGTTGTTATGGAACCAGGTGTCCTTTCTGACTACTGTGCATGGAGTCACTGAGATACATCCAACAATAATGGTGCCATTGGTGAATTTGTTTATGGCATTAAAATGCTTAGCCACATATTTATGTGTGTATAGATTGTAAGGCAGGGAGCTAAGCACACAACCTTGAGGTGCACCTGTGTTGATAGTCAGCGAGGAGATGTTGTTACCAATTCTCACTGAGTCTGTGGATGAGGAACTCAAGCATCCAGTTGCAGAGGGAAGTACAGAGGGGTGGGTCTTGAAGTTTAGTGATGAGTTTAGATTGTATTCTTGTGTTGAACACAGAACTGCAGTCAATGAACAGCCTGACATATGAGTTCCTTTGTTCAGTTAGTCCGGAGTAGAGTGAACATGTTATGCACATTGTTTTCAATGGAATGAACACCACTCCTCTGAGAATGGGGTGCACCCTATCAGCTTGTTCTGGGAATGAAGGAGATCTGAATACAAACCAAAATAATGATTTTAAGTATTTTTCTCAACCTGTCCTGTCTTGATATTTGATGTTACCATCTGATTTCCAAAATTAGAAAAAATTCTTTATGGAAACCACCATAAGGCATTTCATCTTGGAAACCATTTTACTGGATTGTTAGGCTTTTGATTCAAATAATATGGTCTAGTAGTAACATTACTGTAATGTTGGATCCCAAATTACTGCATTAGATTTTCACCGGCGGTGTAATTTGCCAGTGGTCCCTACCAGTCATTCACTGTCTGTGCTCTGATGTTCATGTTCTATTCCAGAGGCTCATCAGACTGACAAGCCTGATGAGCAGCCTTCCTCCGCTTCCATTTTTGATCATGTTGATCGGATGTCACGCCCATCAGAAACAGGCAAATGGCTACCAAACAAAATTCAGCTGATCGCCATGCAACCAATTCCAGCCCCTCCTTTACAGAATCCATTACTTCCTGAGCGAGTGGCTGAAACAAACAAAATCAATAAAGAGGTAAGATTTGCTGGGTTCCTCAGAGAAATGGAATAGAATTTTGCAGTACAGGGGTTGCTTGAATCTTTTATACTTTAAAATGTTTTTCAATAAATTACATATCATTCATTGTGAAGGCACTTGGCACTTAATAAATAACAAGCTCGCTGACTATGAACTGAAGTATACAAAACATGGCTATCATCATTTTATCTCACTTTTGTCATGTGTATACACATAAACATACTCAATCATACACGCTACGGGTCGAGTACCCCTTATTCAAAGTGCTTGGGGCTGGAAGTGTTTTGAAATTTGGATATTTTTAAAGTTTTGATATATATAATAAGATTGGTTGGGATCGCTATCATTTCCATCTCTGAATTCATGTGCGACTGGTAAGCAATCTTTGTCTTACACTTGTTTATCACACTTATATGTATTTACTTGTAAAAATTACTCCATTTCAAAGTAAAATTTATTATCAGAGTACTTAGGTATCACTACATACAACCCCGAGCTTCTTTTTCTGTGGACCTACTTAGCAAATCTCTAAAACAATGACTGTAAAGAGGATCAATAAACAACAACCTGTTCAAATGCAGATATAAATAAATAGCAATAAATAACCAGCATTTTATAATAAGATAAGTCTTAAATGAGTATATTTACTCCCTTTTGTTCAAGACCCTGATGATTGAGGGGTAATAACTGTTCTTGAACCTGGTGGTGCGAGTCCTGAGGCACCTGTACCTTCTACGAGATGACTGCAGCGAGAAAAAAAACATGGCCTGGGTGGTTAGGATCTTTGATGGATGTTGTTTTTCCACAACAACACTTCATGTAGATGGTGCTCAGTAATGTACTGGGCAAAATCCACTACCTTTTGTAGGATTTTCTGCTCAAAGACATTGGTGTTGCCATACCAGGCTGTAATGCAGCCAGTCAACCCAGTCACTTTCCACCGCACAGCAGTAGAAATTTGCCAAAGTTTTTGACGATGTGCTGAATCTCCGCAAACTCCTGAGGAAGTAGAGGTACTGTTGTGCTTTCCTTGCAATTATATCTATATAATGATTTATATTACATACCATCAGTATAATGAAAATATAATTAATGTGTGCAGGGTAACAAAAGCAGCACAGCAACGTCAGGAGAATCAGCTTTTGAACGAAAACAAATGGTAGATTTTCAGCGTCAACCTACAGTGCCGTGTTTTGATTAAGAAGTTGTGAACTCTATCTATATTTTATGTTTTTTTAGTTTTTCCTGTATGCTATAAAAATAATCTGCATTATAGACTTATTCTGGTGTTAGATTTTTATCAGCGCCAATCTTGGCAAACTCATTTGAGTCCTCTGCTGCTTGGTGATCAGCAGACTTAAAAAAAATTTAAAATGCTATGCCTTTTCTTAAACTTATGCAACCAGCATGCTGAATGTTTGCAATTACCTTCAATTTTCAGTTCACCGTGATAGATTTGCTTATTTCATGAACGGCATACCATTAAGCAGCATATGCTGACGAATCGACTCTTTCACTCCACAATCAAGATATTAATATTTCACTTTATGCGGTGTTTTTCTATTTTTCATTAACTTCTGTTCGTTATGTATATGAGGTCAATTATTAGAACTGTCTGTAGTGTGCAAGGATTTGCACATTGCCTGGGAACCCTCCAAGCACCTTGTGGAATTTTCCATTTGTGATGGCATATCAGCACTCCTAAAAAATTTCAAATTTCGGAGGTTTTAGAATTTTGGATAAGGTGTACTCAACCTGTATCTCTATCTTTCTCACTCTCACAAGAGGTCACATGTGCCCATGTACTCTCTCTATTATGAGCATGCTCCACTTTTATATTTATTTTTTTAAAAAGCCTTGTCTCGTATCCCGATCATCACCTTTGACTCATTTTCACTAATTACCAATAAAGTACTCACTTATTCAACTATTGTGATGATGAGTAGTTGTGAATTGATTGCTCACCTGTTTTTAGATTCCTCAAATTTGTAGTCATTGCTATAGAAAGTCCACTGTGCTTTACTGTGTTTAAATCAGATGTGTAAACCAACAAAGTTATCCAGCACCTTATCTACCTCCCAGTACTAAACCAGATTTGGTTATCTTTTGTGTATGTTAGTTGAAACTCCAAAATTGCTTCTGCTGTCCTTTGGTAAGCCCCCACAAAGGTGCCAGAATGATAAACAAAATTCAATATCTTCCCATTTCTACTTTAGGTTCAGAGAGCTTTGAGACAGAAATCTGAAATTGAACATCATCGCAATAAGATCAGACTCCGGGCTAAAAGGAAAGGACACTATGACTTCCCCATCATGGATGAAGTTGGTACCATTGAAGCAAAGGAGCGACGCCGAGTCTACCGCAGGGCTCAAGTTCATATTGACAGGATCCTTGATCCCAGTGCAGATGTCCCTGTGGAACTGAGGAAAAGGTGGGCACATAAGATCTCTGTATGTATTACAAAGTCATCTTGAAATAAAACTTCTGATAATGAATAAATATGTAAATAAATGAACTCCAAGCTATCTTTACCCAAGTTAATATTTTAAAGTTCCCAAGTTTAGTTCTGGAGAGGAGCATACTGTTGGCCTGTACCTTCCACTACCATTGAAATGGGACAAGCTGGATTTAAATGATGACCAGGAGTGAACACAAAATTATCATCACTGAATACATCAATAAAATTATCTTGCATGTGTAAAGGGGGTTTCTTTTTTCTCTTTGTTACTGTTGGGAAAGGGTTTCCTTTTGTTA